>NC_092710.1:298361533-299021255 GCF_047496885.1 Scyliorhinus torazame
TACCCGCTTTGGTAGCAAAATAGGAAGGCAGATTATTATCTGAATGGGTGTAAATTGAGAGAGGTGGGTACTCAGTGAGATCTCGGTGTCCTTGTGCATCTGTCGCTGAAAGCAAGCGTGCAGGTACAGCAGGCGGTAAAGAATGCAAATGACTTGTTGGCCTTCATAGCGTGAGGATTTGAGTATAGGAATAGAGATGTTTTACTGCAATTGTATAGGGTATTGGTGAGGCCACATCTGGAGTATTGTGTGCAATTTTGGTGTCCATCTGAGCAAGGATGTTCTTGCTATGGAGGGAGTGCAGCAAAGGTTTACCAGGCTGAATCCTGGGATGGCGGGACTGTCATATGAGGAAAGACGAAATCGTTTAGCATTATATTCACTGGAGTTTAGAAGAGTGAAAGGGGACCTCATAGAAACTTGCAAAATCCTAACAGGATTAGACAGGGTAGATTTATGGGCAGCACGGTAGTACAGTGGTTAGCACAGTTGCTTCACAGCTCCAGGGTCCCAGGTTTGATTCCCGGCTTGGGTCACTGTCTGTGTGGAGTCTGCACGTTCTCCCCATGTCTGCATGGGTTTCTTCCGGGTGCTCCGGCTTCCTCCCAAAGTCCAAAGATGTGCAGGGTAGGTGGATTGGCCATGCTAAATTGCCCTTAGTGTCGAAAACGTTTGGGTGGGGTTACTGGGTTATGGAGTTACGGGGATAGGTGGAGGCGTGGGTTTAAGTGGGGTGCTCTTTCCAAGGGCCAGTGCAGACTCAATGGGCCGAATGGCTTCCTTCTGCACTGTAAATTCTATGATTCAGAAAGAATGTTCCTGATAGTGAAGGAGTCTAGAACTAGGGGCCATAGTTTGAGGATAAGGGGTAAACCTGGCAGATAGGGTGCAATGTTGGTAAATGTGAGGTCATCCGTTTTGGTAGGAATAATAGCAAAATAGACTATTATTTAAATGGTAAAAATATTCAGCATGCTGCTGTGCAGCGGGACCTGGGTGCTCTTATGCAAGAATGGCAAAAGGTTGGCTTGCAGGTGCAGCAGGTAATTAAGAAGGTAAATGGGATTTTGTCCTTAATTGCTAGAGGGATGGAGTTCAAACATGGGGAGGTTATGTTGCAGCTGTATTGGGTGCTGATGAGGCCACACCTGGAGTACTGTGTACAGTTTTGGTCTTGAGAAAGGATGTACTGGCACTGGAGGGGGTGCAGAAGAGATTCACTAGGTTGATTCTGGAGTTGAGAGTGACATGTATTTTTTTCTTCGAACGGAGATTTTTTTTTCTTTCTCCCTAAACATTACCGCTTTAGAAACCAGCCCTGGTACCATGTGCTGTTCTCTGCTTTACCTGGATGGCTTGGATGCATCGTGTTGAACAAAGAACAAGCTTTGTTAATGAACAAAACTAATTTATTAACACTACTAAATAAGATTCATAAATATTCGCGTACGGAAGGCCGCCTTGGAGAACGCTTACCCCGAGATCAGAGGCTGAATGCCCTTGACTGCTGAAGTGTTCCCCGACTGGAAGGGAACATTCCTGCCTGGTGATTGTCGCGCGATGGCCGCTCATTCGTTGTCGCAGCGTCTGCATGGTCTCGCCAATGTATCACGCTTTGGGATATCCTTTCCTGTACACGTGACAACGCAGAATCGTCGAGCAGAAACTTATAGCCAAGTTCTGCACACTTGAGTGCGGCCTCAACCGGGACCTGGATTCATGTCGCATTACATTCATCCCCCACCATCTGGCCTGCAAAATCCTACCAACTGTCCTGGCTTGACACAATTCACACCTCTTTAACCTGGGGTTACCCCATTTCTGGATCTGTAAAGATTTAATCACCTGCTAATGCTCGTATTCCAAGCATTGTCTGGCATCTTTGAATCTGTCTATATATATGTTTCTGGAACTTACCTCTTCATTCACCTGAGGAAGGAGCAGCACTCCGAAAGCTAGTGATATCGAAACAAACCTGTTGGACTTTAACCTGGTGTTGTAAGGCTTCTTACTGTGCATGAATACAGTCTATTCCAGCTCTGCAGTTTGCAAATTGCAGGATCTGCTATCTTTAAACTTGGCTTCCACATTTCGAGTTTTTAAAAATAAATTTAGTGTACCCAATTCCTTTTTTCTCCAATTAAGCTGCAATTTAGCATGGCCAATCCACCTACCTTGCACATCTTTTTGGGTTGTGGGGATGAGTCCCACGCAGACACGGGGAGAATGTGCAAACTCCACACGGCAGTAATTCGGGACCGGGATCAGACCCGGGTCCTCAGTGCCGTAGGCAGCAGTGCTAACCACTGCGCCACCGTGCCACGCTCACAATTTGAGTTTTTATCCATGTTCATGAAAAGTATTTATCAATATTTCTGTGATAATCCTGGAGGTCATGGGTCACCTGACCACAGGGTGTCCTCTAAGGATGAAGTTGACAAGCTAATTTCAGTCTTCACACACATCAGGTGTGCCTCACCTGCCATAAGGGCAAGCCAATTGCCTAATCAGGTCCCTGACTCTTTGTTAGCGGGAATGAATCACAAAGAATCACTCAACACTCGGGTCTGCTTCATCCATCAAATGGTTTATTTAACACCAGCGGGAATAAGCTGCTGTACACACTATGCACTTCTCTCTCCGCCGAGTATAGGAAATCATTTATGCAGTTATGGAAACAGCTCATCAGTCCATTTTGGCTGGATACAGCTCAATAAAAATTATTGGTTGCTAGGCAACATGGGCTGTGTGGTCTGCTCAGCAACAGATGAAAGCCCACCCTTATCAACTGTCCTTCGGTTTGTGACACCGAAAGACTGGGACTTCCTTAGCATAACCTTGTTACGGACTGACGCTACAAGCAGCATTCCTCAGAGGCAGCTGGTGATAAGGGATGTCCCGCTGCATAAACCATTCCCATGTATGTCTGTGGGAACTAACAAGGTTTCACAAATGGCCAAGTAGGTTAGTCATAAGCCCCATGATGCCTCACAAACTGCTATGCTTCCCTTTGAAGCAGGATTTAGGATTATATATTGTTAGCGTGTGTCTATGATTATATATCTATATAGTTAGTATGTGCGCATGATTATTATATATGGTTAGTGCATGTGCATTGTTAATATGTACCTGTGGTTAGTATACATTGATATGCATTCAACACACACACACATACATATATTGCAGGTGCCTCTGACCTGGTCCCATGCTTACGCCTTCCACGATGAGTCAATTGTGCCAATTTGCTCAGCATCGCAATGCCACGTGTTATGACACTCTGGGCCTAGCATGGTCAATTCCAGTCCTACTTGACCTGGAGTGGCAACACAGTTGAAATTAACTTTTATTTTAAAATACCCGATGTCTTCGGCTGCCCAGTAACCATTGTCACCAGGTTTGTAAATGCAAACTTTTAAACAATTAACCTTTTATCATTAACAGTGACTATAATTAAAATAGGCAACAAATACAACTAGTTAACTACTATCTAATCTCCAAATTCCCCATCTCGCCCCCTTTTTAACTTGCCCCACCCTCCATACACACACACAGACAAACAAACACAGAGGGGAAAGAGGGGTGTAAAATGATGATGAAGGTAAAAGGATCAGAATCTTTGTTACAGATGAACTCTTTCAGTTAGTTTCTTCAGTCTGAGCTCTCAGATGGATGTTAATGTTTCTTTTAGCTTGTAATGGTTTCCACTGTAGACTCACAGAAACAACATGCACCCAACATTCGAGAGACAGCGAGACAGCTCCTGTTTTCAGGGTCGAGAAGATTCTGCCTTCAGACAGTAGGCAGCAGAGCAGAGCGAGAGAGCTGCTTCCACCTTGAGGGTCCAGTTGCTTCTCCTGAGTTTTCTCCAAAAAACCCCACCTAACAGGAACCAATCGCTATCAGTTGCTGGGCAGAATACTGTCCCTGGCCAATCCATTGGCCACCAGCCATCCAATCAAAATGAACTCCTCCGATCTCTTGGGTGCCATAAAGTCTGGTTCTTCTGCCCAAAGTACAAACCTTTATAACACAGTGTACTATTTTGACATTAAGTTCCTTACTTCCTCTGCTCGATTTAAAGGTATGTCTCCATTCACGATCTATGGACCAAAAATCATAAAGACAAAATAAAAGAAATAGAAATGAAGGGAATCAACAGGAAGAGTCCTCTCCCGTGAGGTTAGACTGCAGATTGAATTAACTCAACTCCTCACCCATGGAGGGGACATGCGGACCGCTGAGGCTCTCAAGGGTTGAAGTGTTTCATTCAGGTGGATTTGAGAGGGGAACTGTGGGAAAGTGGCTATTTTGTAACGGGTAGAGAGTGAGGCTCAATGGAAAGGCGCTCACATAATGGATGTACACAGGTGAATGCCCCAGATCCAGAGAGCCCTGAGGGTCAGGGCGTTGTCATCACTCACTGTGATGTTCTTTTCCTTTCAGTTCTTGATTCTGGATAATCATGGAGCCAGTTGTGCTGGCAATTCTTTTCATTGTTATCGGGCAGCTGCACGCGGCCAAGAACAGGGCCCTGGGGGAGAGGGAGGCAGGGCCCGTTGACCTTCTGCGAGCAGAGCCACAGATGGTGGAGCCTAGGAGAAGACACTACTGCCATGGGTATACCGACATAGAACCTCCTACCTCCAGATGTCAGAGATCCTGTGCCGGAGATGATGCTGTCTGTCCTGGGGATGGTGGACCACCTGTGCCAGGCAATGCACCCATGTCCATCCGCGGGTCGCGACCCGCAGTTTGGGAAAACTCTGGAATATACAATGAGTTTTCCCACTGTTGGTGCAGAAGGGATTCTCTCCAGTTTTCTTGCTGGGGCCAACATTTTGAAAAAACATGGTAATATCCCGCCCACTATATCTGTGGGAAGTGGGGTTTCCTCTCTGAACTGATCCACATCTTCCAGATTTGTTAGTTGAGCATTTTCAGAGGATGCACAAGGAAACCAATTAATTCTACCTACCCACCTAATGATGGATGGGAAAGGCAGATGATCAGTCAGATTATCAATTTAAGTAGATTCAATTAGAGATCCTGTACCACTGTCTGTGACTCTGGCTAATTGTAAAATTGGTCAATACAACTGTCAGCTTGGAGAATAGATCAATGCCGCATGGCTTTAGGTTATTGATTAAAGAGTTTTAATAAGGACCTGCCCAATCAATATTTAATTATAAAAGCTATTGAAGTGCTGCATCAATGATTTGTGTTTTCTGATCATGCCTTTTGGGTCAATACAGGGGTAACTTAGTACTTTCAACAGTAACATACAGTTCCAACAGTCAAGGGACACAATAATAAACTTCCTAATTGACAATCAATTGGGAAGTGCACCAGTGTATTAACACCTTATTGTAACCGCACAGCAGAATTTGATTTACAAATAAAACCACCCAAGGCAGTTACAGCTTCTAATGCTGTCTGAGAGGAGTTTGCATGTTCTCCGGTGTCTGCGTGGGTTTCCTCCCAGTCCAAAGATGTGCAGGTTAGGTGGATTGGTCATTCTAAATTGCCCTTAGTATCCAGAGATGTGCAGGTTGTGTGGGTTTACAGGGAGTGGGCCTAGTTAGGGGGGCTCTTTCGGGGAGTCGGTGCGGACACAATGGGCCAAATTGCTTCTTTCTGCACTGTAGGGATTCTATGATTCTATTCTATGGTTCTACGGCAAGGGAGATTGGGCGGATGAAGAATTTGGGGATAGAGTGATCACAGTGGGAAGATGAATGGGGATTTTGAGGCCTTCTATCGGGGACTGGGGGAGATGTCGTGCCAAATCAGGCATGAGCGATTCTTGGATGGCCTGAATTTTCCGGTGGTGGAGGAGGGGAGGTGCAGGGGTTGGGTGCCCCGATTGAGCTGGGAGTGTGATAGGGTGCATGTGTTCGATGCAGTCTGGGAAGACCCCGGGTCCAGACAGATTCCCAGCTGCATTCTATAAAAAATATGTCACAGAATTGGGGCCGCTTTTAGTGGAGATGTTTAACAAGTCGACTGGCATGGGGATCTCCCGCCCACAGTGACACAGGCATCAATTTAACTTTTTTTGAAGAAGGATAAGGACCCAGAGGATTGTGGACCATATTGTCCGATATTGCTGTTGAAAGTAAATGCAAAATTATTGGCTACAACACACATGGAGGGTTGAGTGCTGGCGGTGATAGATGAGGACCAAACGTGGTTTTGTGAAGGGGTGGTAGTTGTCAGCTAATATTAGGAGGCTGTTAAATGTGATTATGATGCCCTTGGTGGGTCAGGAAACAGAGGTGATAGCGTCCATGGATGTGGAGAAGGCGATTGATGAGGTTAACTGGGATTGTTTGTTCGAGGAGATGGGGTGGTTTGGATTTATTTGGGCAGGGGTTCATGGATTGGGTTAGGTTGTTGTTTCATAGGGCCCCCACGAATAATATTAGTTTGGGTTGTTTCCGTTTGCACCAGGGAACGAAGCAGGGGTGTCCGTTGTCTCCGTTGATTCTTGTGTTGGCGATCGAGCCTATGGCAATGGCACTTAAGGCTTGGGGGGGTAGGGAGGGGGGTGGAGTGGTATTGAGAGGCAGGGTGATGGAGCATCAAGTCTCCTTCTCTGCGGACAATCTTGCATTGACACCGCTGTCGTGGCACCAGAGCATGGCATTCTGCCGGGTGCCCACGCCAGCCATGATTTTGACCTCACCGCCTATTCTCCGCCCAATCGCCTTTTCTGATTTCTGTGTCGGTCAATGGAGTTTGCAATCCACCCAGTTGGCAATCAGCCATGAGTTTATTAAATGCTGAAACAGGCACACGGGACTGGATGGCCTACTCCTGTTCTTTGTATTTAGTCCCTGAGCCATGTCCTCTGCCTCCACAATGTGATCTGCCTTTTTGATCTCTAATCAACCCCACCCTTCTTTCGAATATCATGTTATAATATATTTGTTCATAAAGGACCTGTGGGTTTACTTTTATGATACCCACTAACCATAAGAAATAGGACCTGACAGTGTCTTGAACTGCCTATTATCATCCAGTTACTGTGCCCTTCTTTTGTACTTCTCCAGTTCCCTGTACTTTCTGTAGTCAGCTTTATTCTGTGCTGCATTGTGACCTTAACATATGTCATAAGCCTCCTTCGTTCCATTTATAAGCTCTGTGGGCTAAGTGTGTGGTAGCGAACAGAAATCACCACGAGCTTCCTGGCACTCAGCCCAGTGAGTTCAATTCAATGTTAATTGATCCATTTAACGAGGCCTCACGGGCTTCTCACCGCAAATGAAGGCTCACCAGCTGATTCGCCGGGACCTGCTTGCCAGCCCCCTGCTAACAAGGTCGAGCAGCACTTAAGCTGCACTTGCCCAGCCAGCTCGCAACAATGGCACCGTGGAGGTACCGGCCCCACTAACATGTCCCACCGAGGAATGTCTCTCTGCGCTGGTGGAGGGTGGGGAAGGCAGCTGTGCCGTGACTATAATGGTGGCATCCTCTGGGCTCTCCTCCGAGGTGGTCACCTGGGAGGCAGGAGAGGGAGCTGCCCGGGATGGGCCGGTGCCGTCGGCTGGAGGACCTGCGGGAGAATGGAGATGTGGTCAGTGGGAGGGATGGGTCAGTCAGTAAGGCAATAACAACTCACGTTTGACAGGTCCTCCGGGTGGAGTCTGGTGGTTCCTCACCTCTGCGGCATCCACCAGCCTCTGCGTGGGTGACCGCCCTGTCTTCGCCGACCCCAGTTATCTCCAGAGCCCACTCCTCGAAGGAGGTGAGGATTCTTAAGTCCGGCACCACTCCGCCAGTCTGGACGAATATGGCAGAGAGGAAATACAGGAACGCGTCGTTAGCCACATGCGTGGTTCATAGTGTTGGGAAGGGGGCTGTGAAGGGAGGGTGGGGGGAGGGGTTTGAAGGGGGAGGAGTGTGGAGGGAGGGTGGAGGGTTGCAAGGGGAGTTGGGGGGTGGATGCAACCTTGAGAGGGGGGGGTGGCGTTCTCCTGGTCACACACCCTGAGCTCACAGCTGCCGCCACCTCATCCCAGGCAGCTCTGGCTGCCCTGTGGCTCGCCCTCCGGGACCTTCAGGGGAACAGGACATCCTTCCTGGCCTCCACTGCGTATAGGGCATCGTCCAGATGGTGCGGACCATGGGGAGCTGCCAGTGCTGTCAGAGCCAGATGATGCAGGGGCAGCTGGAGCTCAAACCAGCTGCCCCTTGTTGTGTTATGCTGCTTCGTGTAGCATAAGTTGCTTCCTTGATGTATGCTTTGACAAAGGAAGCTCAGACTATGAAATGAGTTCAACTTGTTTCTTGAACTATTAACACAGTTCTTAAATGAGTTTGACTCTCTGCTAATCTAACTGTAGTAACTCAGTCTATCTTTACCAGCCTGCTCTAAGCCACGTGCTGGGTGTGATGCTGTTGATCAACCCTGATGTACTCTCTAGATGTCTGTCTGTGGAAAGAGGCAGAGCATGTGTGCCCTGTCCTTTTATATGGGTTGTAAATGCCCCCTTGTGGTAATGCCACCTCTGGGTGTCCTGATTACCGATTGGTTATGTCCTGTTGTAATGACCCATTGGCTGTATGTCTGCATGTCATGACATGTCTGGTGCTCCCTCTAGTGGTTACTTAGTTGTAGTGTATTTACATTAACCCCTTGTGTATATACAGTGATGCATATCACCACACCCCTCTGTCCCAAGGTGAACCTCAGGGCCCTATAGGCACCGAGTGGAAAGGAGGGTGCTGAGTGCCAACCCAGACCCGTCTCATGGAATGGCAAAGGTGGCCACCAGCTCCCCCGATTCCAACTCTCTGATGAGGCTGCCACTCGAAGTCAGCACACGGGACATTGCGATATGGCTGTGCATGTGTGCCGACAAGTGGGCCGGGGTCCTCCAGACTCAGAGCGCCCCAGAGGACGCCCGTCAGGGGCCTTGGAAGCTGGCTGCCTTGATCTCAGATGTGCATCCTGGGAAGACACCTGGATGCAGCGGTAGAGCTAGGGGGGCCAAGCACGTTGGGGATCATGGAGGGCACTGGGGAGGGGGTAGGTAGGGGGTAGGGAGGGGGGTTGGGGGCTGGCACCATTGGGAGAGTGGAGACTTGTATTACACATTAAACACCCCTGTGCACAAACAATATGATGCCTCTGTCACTTTGTTCTGCAATGCGGGACGACCTCCGAACCCTTTGCCCATGTCTCCAGGTACCTCCGCCTTCCCGTGGCACCCACCCACCCTCCGGCCTTGGACATGTCCCCGGAGCTGTGTCCCATCCCCAGGGTGTTCGGATGTTGGCTGTTGCGTGTGTGGTGTTGCCTCCCGCAGTGTTCAGGCACAGTGTCCACGCATCAAGGTGTGATTGGGATGCTAGGCAATAACTCCCACATACTACATGGCCCGCCCACCCACGGGGATTCACTTGGGATGTGTGAAGTGCCCACTTAACCTCGATTGGCAATTCCCGATTAGCAATAGTCTGCAGCCATATGCCCAGAGGCCTCGGCAGTCAGCAGGGTTTATGTGTGGTCATTGGGGCAGACGGGTAGGGACAAGGGTTGCCCCCGAAATGGGTAAACATGATCCAGGGGTTGGCATGTTGGTGCAACAAGCGGTTTCCTCCTAGTTGCCCCCCAGCATCTACCCTCCACCCTCCCATGGCGGCCCACCCCTGCGGAGGGTCTCCCACCCCCAGCCAAGGGTCCCCCGTCCCCTGCCGGGTACTGGGGTGGCAATCCCAGCATCCCTGGGCGCTTTGACTGTGATACTCACTTCCTCAGCTCCCCACAGAAGCCCTTCCGCCAGGTTCACGTCGTTCAAAAGGAGTACTAATCGGCGGCAGCGAGACCACTTGCTGGGGAGGCCGCTGAATGACGGGAGGCCGTTGGTGATGGGGTGGTTCCCGTTAATTGTATGGAAATGGGTCTCAAGGAGTGATATTTGGTTTATCGCCATGCCACGGTGAGATCCTGATTTCGCTTACGGGAGCAGGCCAGTTGCATTGCAAACTGTTTGGCACCTGGCGCCTTTCTCAGTTTGGGCCTCTCCCGCTATTCACCGGCCTGGTTTCACTTGAGCGCGTGCAAATGGGCGGCACGGTAGCACAGTGGGTAGCACTGTTACTTCACAGCGCCAGGGACCCGGATTCGATTCCTGGCTTGGGTCACTGTCTGTGCGGAGTCTGCACGTTCTCCCCTTGTCTGCGTGGGTTTCCTCTGGGTGCTCCGGTTTCCTCCCACAAGTCCCAAAAGACGTGCTTGTTAGGTGAATTGGCCATTCTGAATTCTCCATCTGTGTACCCGAGCAGGCACCGGAGTGTGGCAACTAGGGGATTTTCACAGTAACTTCATTGCAGTGTTAATATAAGCCTACTTGTGACACTAATAAAGATTATTATTATTAACGAGGCCAGAGAATCGCACCCTGTATCTTTAACCAGAGAGAGCTAGTCTTGGTGCCTTTCCTTTCCCTCTTGTGGGAATGCGTCTCGTCTGCCAGGATTCTTTGCAATATCAATGCATTGGTTTGCGAATCCAAGTGTCCCAGACCTTAATAGATGAATAAACCATCATAGTTTTGTCCACCGATGAGTCAGAATGCAGGAGGGAGATGGAGAACCTAGTGGAGTGGTGTAATGACAACAATCTCTCCCTCAAAGTCAGCAAAACTAAGGAGCTGGTCATCGATTTCAGGAAGCAAAGTCTCGTAGACAGCCCTGTCTGCATCAATGTTGCGGAGGTGGAGATGGTTTGACAGCTTCAAATTCCTAGGTGTGCCCATCACCAACAATCTGTCCTGGTCCACCCATGTCTACGCTACGATCAAGAAAGCACAACATGGCTATATTTCCTCAGGAAATTAAGGAAATGCGGCATGTCCATATTGACTCTTCAATTTTTACAGATGCACCATGAAAAGCATCCTATTTGGCTGGATCAGAGCCTGGTATGGCAACTGCTCGGCCCAAGCCCGTAAGAAACTACAGAGAGTCGTGAATGGCATGTTCTGTACACTGGCCGAAGTGAATGATAATCTACAGAACATATAGCTTAAAATAACTTATTGTGAAGCAACTGCATGGTAAAAAAAAAGTAGGATAAATAAACTAATAAACAACTACCGTTAAACAACTCTTTTTTTTTAGTAAATATTTTATTGAGGCATTTATAATTTTAACAATTTTAAACATCAAATTTCAATAAAAACAAAACCACAATAATATACCCAATAACCCACCGTCCCAGCAGACACAAACTCCAGCCAACATGGCTTACACAAACAATGCCACCTTCCCCAACCACCTCCCATGCCTCCCCCCCACCCCCCCACCACCCCCCCGCTGACAGCTTAATTTTTCTCAAAGAAGTTGATGATCGGCTGCCACCTCCAAGCTAACCCCTGCAACAAACCCCTCAAGGCGAATTACATTTTCTCCAGTCTGAGAAACCCCGCCATGTCGCTAACCCACACCCCCGACTTCGAGGGTTCCGTGTCCCTCCATCCTAGTAAGATCCGTCTCCAGGCCACCAGGGAGGCAAAGGCCAGGATGTCGTCCTCTCTCGCCCCCTGGGCTCCCGGGTCTTCCGCCACACTGAAGATCACCACCTCTGGACTCGGCACCACCCTCACATGTAAGACCTCTGACATGACGTCAGAAAACCCCTCCCAGAAACTCCTCAGCCTCGGACACACCGAAAACATGGACAGGGTTCGGAGGACCCCCCCCCCCCCCCCCCCCCACCTCGCATAGCGCCCACACCTATCCTCCACCTCCTCAAAGAACCAGCTCATTCAGGCCACAGTCAAATATGCCCTGTGGACCACCTTAAACTGTATTAGGCTGAGCCTGGCGCACGGCGAGGATGCATTAACTCTCCTCAGGGCCTCCTCCCATAACCCAGCCTCCAACTCCCCACCCAGCTCTTCTTCCCACTTTCTCTTCACCTCCCCTATCGGGGCTCCCTCCCCCTCCATCAGCTCCTTTACAGATCTCGGAGACCTTCCCCTCTCCTACTCCTGTCTCGACACCAACTTATCCTGTAGCCCCTGGGGCGGCAGGTGTGGGAATGTTGAAACCTCCCTCCAGACAAAATCCCTCAGCTTCAGATAACGGAACCCATTCCCCCCTGACAACTCAAACTCCTCCTCCAGCTCCTCCAGACACAGGATGCCCTCCTCAATAAAGAGATCCCCAAATCTCTCGCTCCCCGCCCGCTGCCCCCCCCCCCCCAGAGCGAAACAGTGGTTATCACATATCGGTGCCCACACCGATGCCCCCGCTAATCCCATATGTTGCCTCCACTATCCCCAAGCCCTCAGGGCTGCCACTACTACTGGGCCTGTGGAGTATTGGGCCAACGAGAATGGCCAAGGTGCTGCCAACAATGCCCCCAAACACGTATCCTTACATGAGGCCGCCTCCACCCATTCCCATACCTACCCCTCCCCCACTACCCACTTCCTGACCATCGCAATATTCGCCACCCAGTAATAGTTGATAAAATTCGGGAGAGCCAGCCCGCCCCCTCACACCCCCGCTCCAGCAGCACCTTTTTCACCCGTGGAGTTTTATGCGCCCAAACAAATCTCGAGATCTCTGCATTCAACTTTTTGAAAAACGCCTTGGGAATAAAAATTGGGGGGCCATGGAAAAGAAACAGAAACCTCGGGAGGACTGTCATTTTAACTGTCTGTGCACGCCACGCCAATGACAATGGGAGCGGGTCCCACCTCCGGAAATCCTCCCACTAAACAACTCTTGTGGAACTACTGCAAATGCATCCATCTCCCATCACGATCAACTACCAACTCCCAGATCACATGGTGACGTGATGGGTTTACAATGCCACCTAGTGGTCGGAGGTCATACATAACATTATGTACAAACTTACATGATGCATTTCATCACAGTGGCCAGAGCCCAGTCCATCACGCAAACTCGTCTCCCATTCACTGACTCTGGGCGGGATTCTCCCATCTGAAGGCAGGGTGTTGACGGCGTCATAAAAACTGGAGAGTTTAACGACGGCGTCATCGGACCGCTAAGTGTAGCAATCCTCTGCCCTACAGGAGGCCAGTAGGGCACTGGGGCGATCCACGGCACTCCAACTGCCGATATCGGCGTCAAATGGGCGCCGCGTGTCTGCGCATGTGCGCTGCGACCAGAGCAAATGCGCACGTGCGTGGTAGCCTCCTTCTCTGCACCGGCCCCGATGCAACATGGCGTAGGGCTATAGGGGCCGGCGTGGCGCAAAAGAGGCCCCCACCACGAGAGGCCGGCCCATTGATCGGTAAGCCCCGATCGCGGGTCAGGCCACGGTGGAGGCCACGGTGGAGGCCCCTCCCTCCCCCCCACCAGGCCGTCTCCGACAGGATGGATGCCGAGGTCCCGCCGGGTAAGACCACGTGAACGGCGCCGGCGGGACTCGGGCTTTTCTGGGCGGCTACTCGGCCCAACCCAGGTGGAGAATTGCCGGCGGGGGGGGGGCGCGTCGAGCGAACCCCGACTGGTGCCGTGTCGACCGCGCCGGCACCAATGGCTCCAATTCTCCGGTCACCGGAGAATCGGTGGACCGGCGTCGGGGCGGCATCACGCGAATCGCGCCCGGCCAGGCGATTCTCCAACCCGGCATGGGCTGGGAGAATCCCGCCCTCTGTCTACACCTCCCACTGCCTTGGGAAAGCAGGCAGCATAATCTACGTCCCCTCTCACCCGGGTTATTCTCTCTTCCAATCTCTTCCATCGGGCAGAAGATACAAAAGTCTGAGAACATGCTGTGGTAGTCGGTGTAGCGGTATTACGGTACCTGGTAATGCTGAAACACCATTGGTAGATATTGTATGCTTCCTATTGGTAAAACTGTATGGTAGCGCCTTCCTGCTAGGAGGGGTATAAGAGCCTGTGCCGCCCCAGCAGCCTTCATTCTGTACCTGAGCTGCTGGGGGAAACATCTAGCTTATTAAAGCCTTCAGTTGGACTACAACCTCGCTTTAGTGGTCATTGATCGTGCATCAATTTAATAAGCTAGATTTAAAAGGATGGAGCTCCGAATCAAGCCGGAGTGTCTGCAACTCAGCCCCCATGCGGCGAACTCAGCGGCAACCTTCAAGCACTGGCTGGCGTGTTTTAAAGGATATCTCGGGACGGCCGAAAACACGCCCACGGGAGAACAGAAATTGCAAGTCCTGCACTCGAGGGTGAGCCCGGAAATTTACACCCTCATCGAGGAAGCGAAAGACTTTGATGCAGCAATAGAGCTGCTAAAAGGACATTATATTCGCCCGGTAAACCAGGTCTACGCCCGACATCTGCTAGCAATGAGGCGACAAACCCCAGGGGAATCGCTGGAAGAATTCTACCGTGCGCTCCTGGTGTTGGGGGGAAACTGCAGCTGCCCGCAAGTTTCGGCGAGCGAACACACAGAACTCTTGGGCCGGGATGCTTTCGTGGCAGGTATGCTGTCCTCCCAAATACGCCAGCGATTGCTGGAAAAAGACACTCGAGGTCTCAAGGAGGCACGGGCCCTTGCAGGCTCCCTGGATGTGGCCCCCAGAAACGCCCGCGCTTACGTTCCCGACCGCGCGGCAGCCCCCTGGGCAGCGTGGAACTCCTCCGCAGCCGACCCCGAGACATCCCCCATCCCCCCACAAGCTTCATAGAATCATAGAATTTACAGTGCAGAAGGAGGCCATTTGGCCCATCGAGTCTGCACTGGCTCTTGGAAAGAGCACCCTACCCAAGGTCAACACCTCCACCCTATCCCCATAACCCAGTAACCCCACCCAACACTAAGGGCAATTTTGGACACTAAGGGCAGTTTATCATAGCCAATCCACCTAACCTGCACAGCTTTGGACTGTGGGAGGAAACCGGAGCACCCGGAGGAAACCCACGCACACACGTGGAGGATGTGCAGACTCCGCACAGACAGTGACCTGGAATCGAACCTGGGACCCTGGAGCTGTGAAGCAATTGTGCTATCCACAATGCTACCGTGCTGCCCCAAGGCCTGCCCCTTACTTGTGCTGCAAGGCTGCCTGGCAACCCTGGGGGGGGCCCGTTGCTACTTTAGCGGTATGCCAGGCCCGTGCGGTTGCCGCGGTCTCCGGCGGCAAATGCGGGCTGCCACCACAAACCTCTCCATGGTCCCAGTGCGGCCAGCGGGCGCCGCCATCTTCCTACTCCAGGGCCACGTGCGGATCCTGGGCGCCGCCATCTTGTCCCGCGGACGCCACGTTAGATGGATGGGCGCCGCCATTTTGTGCACCCCCAGCCATGTGCGACCAATGGGAGCCGCCATCTTGGATGGACTCCCAGGACCCCAGCTCGGCTGACCACACACTGCCCAAAGAGAACACTCAACTGCTGCAATTAGCCTCGGTGACTTTGGATCAGTCCCGGCCTCGAACATTCTCAACTGCTATGACTGTATTTATCAACGGGCATGAGACGTCCTGCCTAATCGACTCTGGGAGCACGGAGAGCTTCATACACCCCGACACGGTAAGGCGCTGTTCTCTCCGCGTCCACCCCGTTAATCAAAAAATCTCCCTGGCCTCCGGTTCCCACTCAGTAGAGATAAAGGGGTTTTGTGTCGCAAACCTCATGGTCCAGGGAAGGGAATTTAAAAATTACCGGCTCTACGTCCTTCCCCACCTCTGCGCGGCCACACTTCTCGGTTTAGACATCCAGTGTAATCTCCAAAGTCTAACTTTCAAATTCGGCAGCCCAATAACCCCCCCCCCCTCACTGTCTGCGGCCTCGCGACCCTTAAGGTCGACCCGCTTTCCCTGTTTGCGAACCTCACCCCGGATTGCAAACCCGTCGCCACCAGGAGCAGATGGTACAGTGCCCAGGACCGGATCTTTATTAGGTCAGAGGTCCAAAGGCTACTGAGGGAAGGAGTCATTGAAGCTAGCAACAGTCCCTGGAGAGCTCAAGTAATGGTGGTAAAGACCGGGGAGAAACATAGGATGGTCATCGACTACAGTCAGACCATCAACAGGTTTACGCAGCTGGACGCGTACCCTCTCCCCCGCATCCGACCTGGTAAACATGATCGCGCATTACAAGGTCTTCTCCATGGTGGATCTTAAGTCCGCCTACCACCAGCTCCCCATCCGCACTAGTGACCGCAAATACACTGCTTTCAAGGCAGATGGGCGGCTCTATCACTTCTTAAGGGTTCCCTTCGGTGTCACCAACGGGGTCTCGGTCTTACAGCGCGAGATGGACCGAATGGTTGACCGGTACGGTTTACGGGCAACATTCACGTATCTCGATAATGTCACCATCTGCGGCCACGACCAACAGGACCATGACACCAACCTCCGAAAATTCCTCCAGACCGCAAAGATCCTTAACCTTACATACAACGGGGCAGCACTGTGGCGCAGTGGGTTAGCCCTGATGCCTCATGGCGCCGAGGTCCCAGGTTCGATCCCGGCTCTGGGTTACTGTCCATGTGGAGTTTGCACATTCTCCCCGTGTTTGCGTAGGTTTCACCCCCACAACCTAAAGATGTGCAGGGTAAGTGGATTGGCCACGCTAAATTGCCCCTTAATTGGAAAAAATAAATTGGGTACTCTAAATTTATTTTTTAAATACCTTACATACAACAAGGATAAATGTGTGTTTAGCACCGACCGCCTAGCCATCTTCGGCTACGTAGTGCGAAATGGAGTTATAGGCCCCGAGCCTGAACGCATGCGCCCCCTTATGGAGTTCCCCCTCCCTCACTGCTCTCAGGCCCTGAAACTCTGCCTAGGTTTTTTCTCTTACTATGCCCAGTGGGTCCCCAACTATGCGGACAAGGCCCATCCCCTGATCCAATCCACAGCTTTTCCCCCGTCGATAGAGGCCCGCCAGGCCTTCAGTTGCATCAAAACGGACATTGCAAAGGCCACGATGCACGCCACTGATGAGTCCCTCCCCTTCCAGGTCGAGAGCGATGCGTCTGACGTAGCTCTGGCGGCCACCCTCAACCAAGCGGGCAGGCCCGTGGCCTTCTTCTCACGTACCCTCCATGCCTCCGAAATCCGCCACTCCTTAGTCGAATAGGAGGCCCAGGCCATAGCTGTGCGACATTGGAGGCATTACCTGGCCGGCAGGAGATTCACTCTCCTCACTGACCAAATGTCGGTTGCTTTCATGTTTGATAATGCACAGCGGGGCAAGATAAAAAAACGATAAGATCTTGCGGTGGAGGATCAAACTCTTCACCTACAACTACGAGATCTTGTATCGTCCTGGGAAGCTAAACAAGTCTCTGTCCCACGGCACATGTGCCACCTCACAAGCGGACCGCTTCCGAGCCCTCCACGAGGACCTCTGCCACCCAGGGGTCACTCGCTTTTCCCACTTTATCAAGACACGCAACCTGCCCTCCACCATCGAGGAGGTCAGGCCAGCCACCAGGGACTGCCAAATCTGCGCGGAGTGCAAACCGCACTACTACCGGCCAGAGAAACGCACCTGATAAAGGCTTCCTGTCCCTTTGAACGCCTCAGCATGGACTTCAAAGGCCCCCTCCCCTACACCGACCGCAACACGTACTTCCTGAACGTGATTGACGAGTACTCCTGGTTCCCATTCGCCATCCCCTGCCCAGACATGACCGCAACCACCGTCATCAAGGCCCTCCAGGGTATCTTTACACTGTTCGGGTTCCCCGCTTACATACACAGTGATAGGGTGTCCTCCTTTATGAGAGACGAACTGCGTCAATTTCTGCTCAGCAAGGGCATCGCCTCGAGCAGGACGACCAGTTACAAACCCCGGGGTAACGGACAGGTAGAGAGGGAGAACGGAACGGTCTGGAAGACCGTCCTACTGGCCCTATGGTCATCCAGGAATCTCCCAGTCTCCTGTTGGCAGGAAGTCCTCCCGGATGCCCTCCACTCCATCCGGTCACTGCTTTGTACCACAACGAACCAGACACCTCATAAACGTCTCCTTTTCTTCCCCAGGAAGTCCTCCTCAGGGACTTCGCTCCCAACCTGGCTGGCTGCTCCCGGACCCATCCTGCTCCGAAAACACGTGCGGGCGCACAAGTCGGACCCGTTAGTTGAGAGGGTCCATCTTCTCTACGCTAACCCCCAGTAGGCCTACGTGGCGTACCCTGACGGCCGACAAGATACGGTCTCTCTATGAGACCTGGCGCCCGCCGAATCCCCACGCACACCCCAGCCACCAATCCCACTCTCCCCCCCACCAGAGCACCTTACAGGAGGATCGGTCCTTCCGTCGGCCCCGTTTAGGCCCCCCCACCCACCGACGCACCCCGCAGGCGCGCCCTTCCCAGGTCAACCCCACCAGCGCCGTCTAGGGGTGACGAAGCTGCCATGGAGATCGAAGCCATGCCCCCGGAGTCACAGACGCCCGAGCCTCCACCGGAGTCACCGCCGAAGCTCCGACGGTCACAGAGGACGACCAGGGCCCCCGATCGACTGATTGCTTCATTTTAAATTGTAAATTTAAATCATAAATTGTAAATAGTTAATAGAATTGTAAATAGTTACAAAACACTGTACGGAGGTATTACGGCACCTCCATAACTAATTCTACCACGTTGCCATGTTTGCAGTATCAGGCCACCAAACCCGCCGGACTCCTTTTTAACGGGGTGAATGTGGTAGTCGGTGTAGAGCTATTACGGTACCTGGTAATGCTGGAACACCATTGGTAGATATTGTATGCTTCCTATTGGTCAAGCTGTATGGTAGCTCCGCCCTGCTAGGCGGGGTATAAGAGCCCGTGCCACCCCAGCAGCCTTCATCCTGTACCTGAGCTGCTGGGGGAAACATCTAGCTTATTAAAGCCTTCAGTTGGACTACACCCTGGCTTTAGTGGTCATTGATCGTGCATCGCATGCACTAACAGGTTCAAAAACAGCTTCTTTTCCGCTGTTACCAGATTCCTGAATGATCCACTTACAGACTGAACTGAGCTCTCTACGCATCTTCTCTCCTGTTGTAGCACTACACTCCGAATGCTTCACCCGATGTTTATGTCTATGTATTTACATTGTGTATTTATCATATGTCCTATGCTTTCATGTATGGAACGATCGGCCTGGATTATACGCAGAACAATACTTTTCACTGTACCTTAGTATACGTGACATTAAATCTAAATCTAAGTATTCCTTTGGGCACCTGAGACTGCCTTTTAAATGTCAAAACAGAGGAATGTACCCGCACCCATACCAGGGGTATGTGAATATTTGCTTCCATGGAAAAGTTTGAGAAGTAGTGCACTGGTGTGACATTTCCAGTTGCTACAGCAGTCATCCTTGGGGCATGTATAATTAATAAACATTAATTTGTAAATGCCAAATGCTGAGCTGATTTGTATTATAGCCTCAGACAAGTAATTGCGAATTGGGTCATGCCTGGTCAAACTCATTTTATTCAACACTTTTACAGTGAGCGCAACTTTTAACTCGAACCCAGGAATCTGACAAAAGGGCTGTATATAACGCACTGTTCCACACCTCAGCAATATAAAAATCATACAGTGTGAAGAAAGAAATGAATATGATTTATGAAACCTTGGTCCTGGCCTACAGGCAAACACACACATATTTCTTGTTGCACTATGTTTATAGCTCTGAATTGCAGTTGACTATATCTGGATCAATAAGTCAAGATTGGAGAAACCTATGTTAATTAAGCCAGTTGCAGGACTGCACATCACTCAGCAAAACAGACAATATCACAAAACAAAACTGGGCCGGCATTTCTTACTGGGTCGAATGAGCTCGTCATCATTATTGTGTAAATTGTCCAGCAATTTGTGTTGTGAACCTATGTGCTGTGAATGGTCACAAATTGCTTCCCCCCATGGGTTTCAAAACACTTCTGCGTTAATTACCAATTAAACTTGATGCAGAAACTTAGGGCTGGTACTTAAAAGCTTAAGGACCCTTTTAATGATGAGACTTATGGGCCGGGATTCTCCGAGCCTCTGCGCCTCTGAGAATGGGGTGTCAGACCCACGATCAGGTCCGACGCATTCCCGTAATTCTCCAGGGACTGGAAAATCAGCATCGGTCGCTCGCCCGTGGGCGACCTGGCGCCATTTGGGGGCCATTGAAAAATTCTCCGCCGACAATTGGAGTACCACAATTGGAGTATAGTGGTCAATTCTGGTCGCCACACTACCAGAAGGATGTGGAGGCTTTAGAGAGGGTGCAGAAGAGATTTACCAGAATGTTGCCTGGTATGGAGGGCATTAGCTATGAGGAGCGATTGGATAAACTCGGTTTGTTCTCACTGGAACGAAGGAGGTTGAGGGACGACCTGATAGAGGTCTACAAAATTATGAGGGGCATAGACAGAGTGGATAGTCAGAGGCTTTTCCCCGGGGTAGAGGGGTCAATTACTAGGAGGCATAGGTTTAAGGTGAGAGGGGCAAGGTTTAGAGTAGATGTACGAGGCAAGTTTTTTACGCAGAGGGTAGTGGGTGCCTGGAACTCACTACCGGAGGAGGTGGTGGAAGTAGGGACGATAGTGACATTTAAGGAGCATCTTGACAAATACATGAATAGGATGGGAATAGAGGGATACGGACCCAGGAAGTGTAGAAGATTGTAGTTTAGTCGGGCAGCATGGTCTGCACGGGCTTGGAGGGCCGAAGGGCCTGTTCCTGTGCTGTACTTTTCTTTGTTCTTTGTTGTTCTTTGACAACTGGCCAAGTTCCCGCCGGCGCCGATCACTGTGGTTCCACCCGGTGGGAGCTCAGAGAGGTGGCTGCGGACCCAGTCCGCGGCCACCCTGGTGGGGGGGGGCGAGGGGATCCGTCACCAGGGTGGGGGGGGCCTCCAGGATGGCCAGGCTCGAGATCGGGGGCATCGATCGGAAGGTGCACGCGATCTCGGGGGTGCCTATATTGTCGGGGTCGGCCCGCTGTGTGGGTCCCCCATGTTGCGCGGAACCAACAGGAAAGTCTAGAGTGATTCGCACCCGTTTTCTCTTGGGCGTGGGGACATAGCCCATGTTTCTGCAAAATAACATTCAAGTTCTCCGGCCCAGAAAAGGACCAATTGAAACAGGGGAATCTCATTCTTGCAGATAGTAAATTGTTCTGAGATATTTAAAATTTATAGGGCAGTATTCTCCGTTGGCCGACCCCGAAATCTGGAAAGGCGATTGGGCGGAGAATCGGTATTGACGGCAAAAGTGTGGCAGGCTCCGGGTTCATTCCAAATCGCAATTCCCCGGGGCCTCAACAGCGGCGTCAGTGCATTCCCCTCCACACAGAGAGTAAATGCCGTTCGCATATCATTAGCGGCCTGACCCGGTATTCTCCGGGGCCTCTGCCATTCTCCGCCTCCAGCGACGGCGAGGTTCACTTGTGCTTTCAAAAATTGTGAACCAGGCACCATGGCTGCTGAGGGGGAGAGAAGGGATACAGAAAGTGTCCAACATCGCCAGAGTGCACTGACAGCTGCGCCGCTGGCCAGGGGACTTTGGCCAGGTACGGGGGGAGGTGCGGGGGCGGCCAGGAGGTGGGCTGTGGAGTTGGGGTGGACAGGCATGGAACACCATTGCCGCAGCCTGCAAGGCAGCCATGTAGCTGCGCACGCCGCTGACTGCCCACTGTCAACTTAGTGCCACAGGTCGTATGGGTGTGTCCTCAGACCCCCCCCCCCCCCCCCTCCTAGGTGCCCTCTGGCCCCAGCCAACCCATCAACGGGATGAGTGTGCTCCAGCACAACCAGTGCTATCTTGTTGGCTGGGATGAGTGTGTGTGGGGAGTGAAGTGTGTATATGCGGCTTGCCAGCCTCCCGAGTGTCAATCACAGACCCGGCGAATCAGACACAAATGCTCATTGGAATTGGTCGTGTTCCAAGACTTCCGGGTGCGGCGATGACCAGCTAAGTCGCACGTTTCAGCAGCTCCCGGTGGAACGGACTTTTGGGCTCTTAATAGAAGCCCCAACGGCAATTTTAACGGCTAAAAACACTGTGCGGTAAACCAGAAGGGAATCCCCCCTGGACACGGATAGAAAAAGGAGAGGAAAGTGGCCGGATTGCGGTGGATCCTTTAGAGCAGCGGCAAGGAAGGCAAGCACAAACCAAGATGGCATCGGAAGGAGGCAGTTTAATATGGGACCCTGACCAACAAGAGTTCCTGCGGCGTTGCGTGGAAGAACTTAAAAAGGAGATGAAGAAGGAGCTGTTGGCCCCGATATTACAGGCGATTGAAGGGCTAAAGGATGAGCAGAAGACCCAGGAGCAGGAGCTTCGGGTCGTGAAGGCAAAGGCTGCCGAGAACGAGGACGATATACAAGGCCTAGTGGTGACGATGGAGATGCACGAGGCACACCATAAAAGGTGTGTGGAAAGGCTGGAGGTGCTGGAGAATAATGCGAGGAGGAAGAATTTAAGGATTCTTGGTCTTCCCGAGGGTGCAGAGGGGGCGGGCGTCGGGGCATATGTGAGCACGATGCTGCACTCGTTAATGGGATCGGAGGCCCCGACGGGTCCGTTGGAGGTGGAGGGAGCTTATCGAGTTATGGCGCGAAGACCGAGGGCTGGAGAAATTCCCCGAGCCATAGTGGTGAGATTTCTCCGATATAAGGACAGAGAGATGGTCCTCAGATGGGCAAAGAAAACTCGGAGCAGTAGGTGGGAGAACGCGGTGATCCGCGTATATCAAGATTGGAGTGCGGAGGTGGCGAGAAGGAGGACGAGCTTTAATCGGGCCAAGGCGGTGCTTCATAAAAGGAAGGTCAAATTTGGAATGCTGCAGCCGGCAAGACTGTGGGTCACACATCAAGGGAAACACCACTACTTTGAAACGGCAGATGAGGCATGGACATTTATTGTCGAAGAGAAATTGGAATAAGTGGGTTATAAAAAAGAACGTTTGAGACAAAGTGGTGGGGCGAATATGGGGGGCGGGGAGGGGGAAAAGGGGGGGAGGGATGATTTTTGGGTTGTTGATCCTGCGGCCCTGTGGCTTTTCTCTCTTCCCCGTGTTGTGGGGGGGGGGGGGGGGGGGGGGGGGGAGGTGGAGGAGCTGGGGGCGTCGGCCATTGGGGGCGGGGCCAAAAGGGAAGCGCGGGCTTTGTTCCCGCGCTATGATAATTATGGCGGGAACAGGGAAGCAGGAAGGAGGGGGCATCGCACAGTGCGAGCCGAGGTCACGGGGGGAAGCCGAGGTCGGCCAGAGTTTGCTGACTTCTGGGAGCAACATGGGGGTGCAATTACGCTAGTGAGGGATCTAGCGGGGGGGGAGGGTGGGGGGGGGGTTAACTGGGTTGCTGCTGCTGGGGAGAAGGGGGAGCTGGTATGGGGTGGGGTGGGCGGGGCGGGGGGGCGCCGCCTGGGGGGGACACAGCTACGTGGGAACCGGGTGAGGAGCTGGATAAAAAAAGGGGATGGCTAGTCGACAAGGGGGGGGGGGTAAAGAGCCCCCCAATCCGGCTGATCACGTGGAATGTGAGAGGGCTGAACGGGCCGATAAAGAGGGCACGGGTACCCGCACACCTAAAATAACTTAAGGCAGATGTGGTTATGCTGCAGGAGACGCATTTGAAACTGATAGACCAGGTCAGACTACGCAAAGGATGGGTGGGGTAGGTGTTTCATTCGGGGCTAGATGCAAAAAACAGGGGGGTGGCCATACTAGTGGGGAAGCGGGTAATGTTTGAGGCAAAGACCATAGTGGCGGATAGTGGGAGCAGATACGTGATGGTGAGTGGCAAATTACAAGTGGAGGTGGTGGTCTTAGTGAACGTATATGCCCCGAACTGGGATGATGCCAACTTTATGAGGCGCATGCGAGGACGTATCCCGGACCTAGAGGCGGGGAAGCTGGTAATGGGTGGAGATTTTAACACGGTGCTGGAACCAGGGCTGGACAGATCGAGGTCCAGGACCGGAAGGAGGCCGGCAGCAGCAAGGGTGCTTAAGGATTTTATGGAGCAGATGGGAGGAGTAGACCCCTGGAGATTTAGTAGACCTAGGAGCAAGGAGTTTTCGTTTTTCTCCTATGTCCACAAAGTTTATTCACGGATAGACTTTTTTGTTTTGGGAAGGGCGCTGATCCCGAAGGTGACGGGGACGGAGTATACGGCTATAGCTATTTCGGATCACGCTCCACATTGGGTGGACTTGGAGCTAGGGGAGGAAAAAGAACAGCGTCCACCCTGGAGAATGGACATGGGACTATTGGCGGACGAGGGGGTGTGCTTAAGGGTGAGGGGGTGTATTGAAAAGTACTTGGAACTCAATGATAATGGGGAGGTCCAGGTGGGAGTGGTCTGGGAGGCGCTGAAGGCAGTGGTTAGAGGGGAGCTGATATCAATCAGGGCACATAAAGGAAAGCAGGAGGGTAGGGAACGGGAGCGGTTGCTGAAAGAACTTCTGAGGGTGGACAGGCAATATGCGGAGGCACCGGAGGAGGGACTGTACAGGGAAAGGCAAAGGCTACATGTAGAATTTGATTTGCTGACTACGTGTAATGCGGAGGCACAGTGGAGGAAGGCACAGGGTGTACAGTACGAATATGGGGAGAAGGCGAGCAGGTTGCTGGCCCACCAACTGAGGAAAAGGGGAGCAGTGAGGGAGATAGGTGGAGTGAGAGATGAGGAGGGAGAGATGGAGCGGGGAGCGGAGAGGGTGAATGGAGTGTTCAAGGCATTCTACGAAAGATTATATGAAGCTCAGCCCCCGGATGGGAAGGAGAGAATGATGTGTTTTCTGGACCAGCTGGAATTTCCTCAGGTGGAGGAGCAGGAGAGGGTGGGACTGGGAGCACAGATTGAAACGGAGGAAGGAGTGAAAGGAATTCGGAGCATGCAGGCGGGGAAGGCCCCGGGACCAGACGGATTCCCCGTTGAATTTTATAGGAAATATGTGGACTTGCTGGCCCCGCTACCGATGAGGACCTTTAATGAGGCGAGGGAAAGGGGGCAGCTGCCCCTGACTATGTCAGAGGCAACGATATCGCTCCTCCTAAAGAAGGAAAAAGACCCGCTGCAATGCGGGTCATACAGGCCCATTTCCCTCCTGAACGTGGACGCTGAGGATAGAGGATTGTGTCCCGGGGGTGGTCCATGAGGACCAAACTGGGTTTGTGAAGGGGAGACAGCTGAATACGAATATACGGAGGCTGCTAGGGGTAATGATGATACCCCCACCAGAGGGGGAAGCGGAGATAGTGGTGGCGATGGATGCCGCAGGAGTCGAGTGGGATTATTTGTGGGAGGTGCTGAGGAGATTTGGCTTTGGAGATGGGTATATAAGATGGGTACAGCTGCTGTATAGGGCCCCGATGGCGAGCGTGGTCACGAATGGACGGGGGTCTGAATATTTTCGGCTCCATAGAGGGACGAGGCAGGGATGTCCTCTGTCCCCATTATTGTTTGCACTGGCGATTGAGCCCCTGGCAATAGCATTGAGGGGTTCCAGGAAGTGGAGGGGAGTACTCAGGGGAGGAGAAGAACACCGGGTATCTCTGTATGTGGATGATTTGTTGTTATATGTGGCGGACCCGGCGGAGGGGATGCCAGAGATAATGCGGATACTTGGGGAGTTTGGAGATTTCTCAGGGTATAAATTGAACATGGGGAAAAGTGAGTTGTTTGTGGTGCATCCAGGGGAGCAGAGCAGAGAAATAGAGGACTTACCGTTGCGGAAGGTAACAAGGGACTTTCGGTACTTGGGGATCCAGATAGCCAAGAATTGGGGTACATTGCATAGGCTAAATTTAACGCGGTTGGTGGAACAGATGGAGGAGGACTTTAAGAGATGGGACATGGTGTCCCTGTCACTGGCAGGGAGGGTGCAGGCGGTTAAAATGGTGGTCCTCCTGAGATTCCTTTTTGTGTTTCAGTGCCTCCTGGTGGTGGTCACGAAGGCTTTTTTCAAAAGAATTGAGAAGAGTATTATGAGTTTTGTGTGGGCCGGGAAGACCCCGAGAGTGAGGAGGGGATTTTTGCAGCGTAGTAGGGACAGGGGGGGGCTGGCACTACCGAGCCTAAGTGAGTACTACTGGGCTGCCAATATCTCAATGGTGTGTAAGTGGATGGGAGAAGAGGAGGGAGCGGCGTGGAAGAGATTGGAGAGGGCGTCCTGCAGGGGGACTAGCCTACAAGCTATGGTGACGGCGCCGTTGCCGTTCTCACCGAAGAAATACACCACAAGCCCGGTGGTGGTGGCCACACTGAAAATCTGGGGGCAGTGGAGACGGCACAGGGGAAAGACGGGAGCCTCGGTGCGGTCCCCGATAAGAAATAACCATAGGTTTGTTCCGGGGAGAATGGATGGGGGATTTGGAGCATGGCAAAGAGCAGGGGTAACACAATTGAGAGATCTGTTTGTAGATGGGACGTTTGCGAGTCTGGGAGCGCTGACGGAAAAATATGGGTTGCCCCAAGGGAATGCATTTCGGTATATGCAACTGAGGGCTTTTGCGAGGCAACAGGTGAGGGAATTCCCGCAGCTCCCGACGCAGGAGGTGCAGGACAGAGTGATCTCAGAGACATGGGTGGGGGACGGTAAGGTGTCAGACATATATAGGGAAATGAGGGACGAGGGGGAGATCATGGTAGATGAGCTGAAAGGGAAATGGGAAGAAGAGCTGGGGGAGGAGATTGGGGAGGGGCTGTGGGCTGTTGCCCTAAGTAGGGTAAACTCATCGTCCTCGTGTGCCAGGCTAAGCCTGATACAATTTAAGGTGTTACACAGGGCGCATATGACTGGAGCACGGCTCAGTAAGCTTTTTGGAGAGGAGGATTGGTGTGCGAGATGCTCGAGAAGCCCAGCGAATCATACCCACATGTTCTGGTCATGCCCGGCACTACAGGGGTTTTGGGTGGGGGTGGCAAAGGTGCCTTCGAAGGTGGTGGGGGTCCAGGTCGAACCAAGCTGGGGGTTGGCTATATTCGGGGTTGCAGAAGAGCCGGGAGTGCAGGAGGCGAGAGAGGCTGATGTTTTGGCCTTTGCGTCCCTAGTAGCCCGGCGCAGGATATTGTTAATGTGGAAGGAAGCCAAGCCCCTGGGTGTGGAGACCTGGATAAATGACATGGCAGGGTTTATAAAGTTGGAACGGATTAAGTTTGTTCTAAGGGGGTCGGCTCAAGGGTTCACCAGGCGGTGGCAACCGTTCGTCGAATACCTCGCAGAAAGATAGATGGAATGGAAAAGAAGAAGACAGCAGCAGCAGCCCGGGGGGGGGGGGGGGGGGGGGGGGGGGGGGAGAAGGGGGGAGGAATCAGAAGGACTCTCAGGGATGTTATTGTATATGTATAGGTATTTGGTATATGTAATTGTATATTGGATTGTTGGATTGTATTTTTGGAGAGTATTTATCTTGGATAAGGCAGTTGCCATTTAGTTTTATTTTTGATTTTGTTCATATATTATTTATTTACTTGTTTAAAACTGGCCATTGTTATTTATATTGTTTTATTGCTGTGTAAAGGAAACGCTATGTGCTGTTATGTTTGGCCAAAAAAATCTTGAATAAAATATATTTAAAAAAAAAAGGAATTGGTCGTGTCCCACGTGATGCTGGTGCTATCCCCTCAATGGTCCCTGAATTGGTCCAGGTGTGCTGCCAGTTTTGCTGTCATTAGAATGCTGCGAACCCTGCCCCGCGTCAACACTTAGTCTAAGGAACGGGGAACCCGGCCCGTAATTTTTTTCTTACTCGTTTTTTTTTTCTTGCCCTCTCAATCAAATCTATTTCACTTTCTGTAACTGATTGGAATCTAGTTCATCCCTTCTCGGTCACCCTGGTTCTTTCTCAATCTGTAAATTTGATTGGTTGAGGGGATAGACCGATGGTCGTGTCGTTCACCAAGGTCTCAGGTGCCCCATGGCTCTTGCTGTGCCTTCCAGTTCACACTCCCAGCAAATTGCAGCACAATACCTTCTGAGCCAGAGGCTGAGGGAGAAAATCTAACTCCCGAAGCTATGCTGTGAGATGCCCCACACCAGCAAATTCTGGACTAATGTCTTCAGGTCAAGTTAGTTTTACTCTCACTTGACTTCCACTCTACTTTATTCCCCTTATATATATTTATATGTATACCAATTGCAGTAGTGACTGTATTTCAAAAGTACCTCAGTGGTTGTAAGCGCTTTAGAATTTAAAAAAAATTATTTCATGAGATGTAGGCATTGGTGGCTGGGCCAGCATTTATTGCTAGTCCATTTCCGAGGGCATTTAAGAGTCAACCACATTTCTGTGGATCTGGAGCCACATGTAGGTCAGGACCAGGGAAGGGTGTCAGATTTCCTTCCCTAAAGGACATTAGTAAACCAGATGGGTCTTTCTTACGACTATTGACACTCATTTTTAGTTCCATATCTTTTAGTCAATTCAAACTTCACCATCTGTCGCAGTGGGATTCGAACCCGGGTTCCCCCAGGGCAATTCCCTCGGTCTCTGGATTACCCGTCCAGTGACAATACCACGATGCCACCAACTCCCTAGGATATTCGGGACAATAGAAATGCAAGTTCTTACTTTCATAATTGTCCTACAACATGAGGCAGTGTCAGTCTTGTCATCTAAATAACATGTCAAAAAAATAAAAGGAACGTTTATAAAATGAGTGCAATATTCGCACCCAAATTCCTCTCCGAGTTTCCTCTCACCACACAACGTTCCTAGTCAGGATGGTACACTGCAAACCAGCTAGCGGGGCTCTGAAAATGGTCAGGTTGACTGTATCCCTGACTTACCTTATTCCCTTTTTGAGGAGTTGTTTGGGACAGGAACTTTGTTGTGAGGTAGTGTGGGTGGAGGTTTACTTGCGCGTTTAACGGAACCATTTCTATGTGACATTTTGGGCGTGATGGCGGGGTGTTTCTTGACAGCCGCGTCAGCGAGTTCACGGCCCGTATTTAAAAGCACGTAGTGCCGGAAATGGGCCCCCACGAGCTTCTCGCCATTACTGGCTGTCTCGCCGTCTGATTGGCCAGACTCGCGCGTCAGCGTCTCGCTGCTAACAAGATGGAGCTGCTTTTAAAAGCTCCCTCACCACTCACTCCCAGTCAACACACAAGCATGGCAGTGCGCAGACCTGCTCCTCATTTTGGGGGCGCCGACCTGGCCAGGCTTCTTGCCACTGTGGATGCGAAACAGGACGTCCTGTTCTTCCAAAGGGGTCGGAGGACCAGCAGCAGGGTCACCAATATCTCCTGGGAGGCAGTGGCAGTGGATTCAGTGCGGGCAGCATGACCAGGAGGACCAGTGATCAATGATAGAAGACCAATGACCTCCACCGACAGCAAGGGTAAGTTACCACCTCCCTCCTAACATAGGTTCCACCTGCCACCCCTCAAATTCCTCCCCCCTCACCACCAAATCACTGGCTGACACTTCACACCCTCCCCGTATCCGATCTTCAGGTTTGCTCTTCAGAACCCACTGGCACTCACCAGCACAACCCCATCATATCCAGGTGTAATGCCCACACATCCCACCTGCTACAGACGCCTCCTGACCTATCAAGCATTCGGCTCACAATACCCTCTCTTTGTCCTCGCAGGAGAAGTTGCATAATATGCATGCAAAGGGCCGGGGGGGGGGGGGGGGGGGGGGATGGGGTTGGCAGAGTACCAGAGATTCGGGACCTCGCCCCCTATGAGGAATGGGCCCTAGAAATCATGGGGTTGACCGAGGAGAGCAAAGTCACCGACAGCGAGGTAGGCCTCCGCCGCAGAGGTGAAGATCCATCGCCCCTTCACCCCTGTCTCAAAATGAATTGTTCATGTCAGACAAAATGATCCTTCCCTTCATGTCCATTGTCTCGCGGGGTCTCCATACCACCCAAGACACCACCTCAGAGGAGAGCTCCGAGGAGACCAGCATCGAGGTATCACAGCTACCACCACCACCTTCCACCAGCGCAGACACACGCCTCGGGCAGATAGTATACGTTGCCTCACAGATGCACTTGTGGGCTTGGGAAATACCGCACCAGTCCCTGCTCAAGCCCTGGAATGAATCGGTTGCACAGAGATTCAGGGCTGCGGTGACCTTCACGGCCACAGGGAGAGGGTGTCCACTTCCTCCACAGGTGATTGCCACACAGTTGGTGATGCACATCATGTAGAGGCAGGAACATTCAAGGGAGTCAGCAGTCAAAGGTCAACTGGACCCCAAGACTCAGCTGATTGGAAGAGTCCCAAAGGCTACAGGCGCAGGAGATGATGCCGCCAATGTGTGGCAACGAGGCCAACACTGCCAGGGTGGCGACCTCAGTGGAAAACCTGGAAGTCAGCGTCTTGAGTGGTGCTGCCCAAGGCATGGTTCAGTCTGTGACGATCATGGCTGAGGGCCTTGATATCATGTCCCAATCGATCAGAGGTATGTCCCAAATGCAGGTGGACATTGTGGGAGCTCTGCCGAGCGTGGCCCAGTCACTGCGGAGCATCGCTGAGGGCTCCGAAACCACGGTGCAGACAATGCGGAGCTGCCAGGACAGGCAGAGCCAGATGACGCAGAGGCCTCTGGAGCTCACTCCAGCTGCCCCTCCATCCCAGTGCCCTATGGACACCGTCAGGGAGGAGGTCACGCTAGAGGCAACCTTGAGCCTGCAACCAAGGCGACGACGGCAGTCTCTAACTCTACTGAATCCCACCTGACTGACACCGGTCCATCTATAGGGCAGCGGGCAGAACAGGGTGGAACAGCGATGCCAGTGACACTGGTAAGTCATGTCATAAAACAGATGTGGATCATGCTCTTTAAACGAACACAAGAGGACTGCCATATTGCAAGCATTTGTCTGAAAAAGTAAATTATAGCCTATGATTGGGGCAACTAATTGCTTTCTGTTGATAGTTTATGAAGGAGTGTCCCCATCTCCCAGTTTATTAACTTTGGGAGTTTTCACTTTCATTAATGTATCACTTATTGTATAAATAAAAGTATAAAGGTACAGAGTATTGAAGACTCCAGATTGTTTGTGTGCTGCAAGATAACATTTTATTGTGAGGAAATTAAATATTGTGCAGGAAATAGAGTGTTATTGGAACCAAGCAAAAAGTGCAATGGTGTTCAGGGAGAATATATGCCACAATCTTCAATTTTGCATTCTACCGTTGGTGTCTCATTGTATGTGGGAACCAGTTCCAATTCTTCAAGAACCTTTGTGCCGGCTACCACGTGTCTGGCGAAAGAAAAATAAAAAGCCAGGTCAGGAAAGATTTGAATCTGAAGAAAAAGGAACTTGATGGCTGGGTATTTTTTCAAACTTTTGTTTGTGGGGTGTGAGTATCGCCAAGTATTACCCACCCATAATGGCCCTCAGCTGGTGAGCTGCCTTCTTGATTCACTGATCTCCATGCAGTGTAGGTACACCTAAAATGCTGTTAGAGATTGTCCCAGGGATTTTGGCCCAGTGTCAGTGAAGGGACAGTGACATAGTTCCAAGTCAGGACGGTGTGTGGTTTGGGGAAACTTGCACGTGGTGATGTTCCCAAGCGCCTACTGCCCTTATTCCCTTTAGCAATAGAGCTTGTAGATTGGGAAGAGGATGTCAAAGTACATGCAAAATATCTTCCTCTGTGAAAATCTACCTTGTTTATCCCTGTTCCCTGTACATTAATAAGGTGAATGCTCCTCTAAATTTCCCTCTCATTGTAGCTAAAGTCCCACATGTATTATATTCCATTCCTCCCATTTTCACATGATATGAAACTATAATTAATTGTACAACATCCTAATCTAAATTCTTAATGGGAGTGAGGTGGGGGAAGGGGCTGTGGCCTGTTGGACCTTTTGTGGTTCAATGAGCCAAGAGTTTTTGTTTAGGTGGGTGTGGGGATTGGTTAGAAGGGGGTATTGATCTGTGCAATGTGATTAACATGGCTGTTTGGGTGGGGTTTGGTGGGGGGAAGAGGGTATGGTTAGTTTTCTGATGGTGACCATGGGATTTTCTATGTTTCGTTTTGTGGGTTGGTTTGGTGGCCATCTTGGGTGGGCCGTGGGCCTACATCCTCTGGGCTAGCAGTTGTTAATCCTTTACAGCAGAAATGGCTAACTCCAGGTTAAGGGTGGGTGGTGGGAGACCCCTGGTTCGGTTGGTCACGGGGATTGGGGGGTAGAAAGGTCAAGGGTTTTCTCCCCCCTAAAGAATCTGAGGGCTGATGTGGTATTTTTCAGGAGGCTCATCTGCGGATGAAGGACCAGACCAGGCTACGGGAGGGGTGGGTGAGCCAAGTTTTTCATTCTGGCTTTGACGGCAGGGCGAGGGGGTGGGAATGGGGTGGGGGGCAGGGGGGGCGGCAATTGGATTAGTTATTTGACGGACAAGGTAGTGGCGGATCCATACGGTAGTTCTGTGATGATTACAGGGTCCTTGGTTAGACGAGTGGTGGTGTTAGTTAATGTATATGCCCTGAACTTGGATGATAAAGCATTCGTTGGGAAGATGTTGGCTTCCATTCCAGATCTGGATACGCACCAACTGATTTTTGGGGGTGATTTGAATTGCTTGCTAGATCCGAAGATGGACTGTTCTCGACCAAAATCATTGGTGCTCTCGGGGGTGGCTAAGTCGCTGTGAGCATTTATGGAACAGGTGCGGGGGGCAGATCGGTGGACCCGGGAGGTGAGGAATTTTCGTTCTTCTCTCCAGTACATAAGGTGTAATCCAGGATTGACTTATTTCTGGCGGGTGGGTCTCTTCCCCGTTGGGCGAGGACAAAAGAATACTCAGCCATTGTTATCTCGGATTATGCCCCGCATCTGGTAGATTTGGTTCTGGAATCGGGCCCCGCTCAGTGGCCCACCGTGGAGTTTAGGTGCGGGGTTATTGGCGGATTTGGGGTTTTGCAGGCGCATGTCCAAGGCCATTGGCGAGTCTTTGGAATTCTACTGGAATGATTCCGTCTCGCCTTCCATGCTTTGGGAGGCCTTGAAGGCAGTGATTGGGGAGAGATTATATCGTACAAGGTGCATATGGAGAGGGAGGTAAAGGTTGAATGGCAGAGGTTGGGGGATGAGATCTTGGAGGTGGACCGCAGGTACCCTACCCAGAAAAGAGCTGCAGACACAGTTTGATCTGTTGTCTACAGGGAAGGCGTTGAGTTGTTGCGTTGTTCAAGGGGTATATTTTATGAATATGGGAGAAGGCAAGCCATTCGTTAGCTCATCAGCTGAGGCAGCAGGCGGACTCCCGGAAGACCAGGGCCAAATTTAATTTCATGGGTATGGTTGTTGTATAGGGCCCCCTTGGCTAGTGTCTGTACCGATTCCTTGAGTTCGGGGTACTACAGTTTGAAAAGGGGGACTAGACTGGGATGCCCGATGTCTCCCCTCTTATTTGCATTAGCAATTGAGCCCTTAGCCATAGCTTTAAGGGCTTCTGGTAAGTCGGCAATAAAGAGGGAGGGGTGGAGCATACCGTGTCTATATGCCGAAGAACCGCTGCTTTATGTTACAGACCCAGTCCTCACTGTGGGTGACATAATGGAGTTAGTGAGGAGCTTTGGTACATTTTTGGGCTACAAGCTGAATCTGGAAAAGAGCGAATGTTTTCCAGACAAGCCCCCAGGGAGGGGAGCCTGTAGTGTTACCTGCGTGGTCGATAATACGTGTTACTCAATCCTTGGCTGATGGTGAGGTCCTCTGAATCTTGTTGAAGACTCAAACTCGTCCAGTAACAACAAAAGTTTATTGAGTAACTATAACTATTAATGCGTGAGTTCTTTACCTTAACATGGGAACTAGGAATTGGATAACAAGATTTAACAATTGTAACTAAATGTAACTCCACTAACTATCTATGTGATTCTGATGTTTCCCTGTTCACAGCACACCCGAGAGAGACAGACCCCGTGTGGCTGCCCTTTAAACCCCTGTTGGTCCAGCCCTCTTGTGATCATTGGTGCTGCTATCTACCCATTAACCCCTTGTGTGCATGCACCTACAGAGATCACCATATCTCCCCCTTTTTAATGTGCTACAGGTTTTCTGTGTAACGAAAACTAAACAAACATAATGAATTAAGTCAACTGGGAACAAGTAACGCCGTGTACAGAATGGGATGGTATTAATGACTGTACAAAGTCAATCAACGTTTAAAAAGTCCAATTCTAACGAAAAACATTGTGAGCCCAGACTGTATGCCTTTGATCAGGTGGGTTGATCCTTTTGCCTGTCGTCGAGGTGGCAGTGTTGATGTCGCCATGTCGTTGTGACCGTCAGTGTTTATGTGTGTCCGTGAGGACATCATGAGACATCGGAATGGTCGAAGTAAGTTGACGTTAGTAGCGGACGTTCTTTTGTGCTTGCAGTGTTGACCCCGTATGTCATCTTTTTTGCAAGCTGGGTTGGGCGATTGCTGCGGCGCAGACACAAAATCACGAGATTTGTTGTTGTTGTTGTTGTGGTTTTGTTCACTGCTTTGATCAACAGTGGGTAGACATTTAATGTCTGCTGCTGGCTGCTCACACAAGGCAGATAGACCGTCTTCCTCGTTCACGGCTGTCGCTCCGGAGTCGTTGCTTGCGGCCATTCTGGAGCCTGTCAACGAGCTCGCTATGGAGGCCGGTATCACTCCCTCAGTGGAGTCAACCTGTGCTCTCTGCGTGGCGTCGCCTTCTGCTAGGATATATGACATGTGGTTGTCATCCATTTTGTCGACGAGCTGCCATGTCGCCATGGTACTGGATTCTCCCACCATGAGACTCGTATGGGACTTGGCCCCCATGTTGCTGCTGCAATGACCATCAGATCTGGAGAACTGATCCATAGCTGAGTGGCATTCGTCAGCGAGCAAATCATCGCTTCTTGTCGAGGATGTGTCATGGTGCTCTATTTGTCCAATGAGGAACTCATCCACTGAGTAATCATTGTCAGTGAACAAATCTTTTGCTATGGATTTGTCATTGTGCTCTTCTCTTTGGGTGTTGCAAACGGTATGTTTCAGGGTGCTGCGGCAGTGATCTTTAACTGTAAGTGGAGGCTCGAGCTTCATTCTGTCGCTGGGGAAAATAATTTTTTGTTTTGAGATTTTAAACCCCTTTTTGTTCGCTTTCGGGCATTTTGGATGAGGCGTGGTGATGTAAGGTTCCTCCGCGACTGTGACCGTGGCCACACGGTAGGAGTCATCATAGGCAAGGTCTTCGTTTTCGGACAGGTAATCACTGAATATTGGTTGGCGGTCCATAGATGCCACGTTCCGAACGTCGCAGGGTCTTAGTTGTTGTCCCGTGGAAGTTATCTGTAGCACAGCTCGACATTTGAAGGCATAGTGGTTGTACTTTCCACACCTCAGGCACTGTTTGCCATAAGCTGGACAATGCCCTTTTAAGTGGGCGTGTCCGCAGTTATGACACATCATGATGCCGTCCTGGCATGTTCGCGCAGTAGAGTTCTCAGCCAGTTCCAGTCTCCGTGCGAACTGCGCATGTGTGTGGGCCACTTGCAGATTCGCGCGCACGGGATTGCCGGTGGAGGAGCGCCTTCGAGAAGCCTGGGCTACCATTTTGACTGCTCCAACCTCGTGGTGGAGGCCCTGGTCCCGGTGAGTAAACTGTTGATATTGTGCTTCAGTGATTTCATGAGCAGAACATAGTTGTGTAGCCATTTCAAGATCAAGGTTTTTGTGCTTAAGGAGAGATTTTCTGAGTCCCTCGTCAGAAATACCACTGACAATCTGGTCTCTGATGAGGGAGCCACGGAGGGTCTCATAATTACAGGATTGGGCCAGCAGCTTTAAGTCAGTGAGAAAGCTGCTGAATGATTCTCCTGGTCTTTGTATACACCTGGTGAACTTGAAGCGTTCAAATGTTTCATTCACCTCCGATTTGCAGTGGATATCGAATTTTTTTTATAATTGTGTCCCACTTATTCTTATCCTCCCCTTCGGCATAGGTAAATGAGTTATATATCTCCATGGCTGGTTTTCCTGCCGCAGCTAAGAGGTATGCAATTTTTTTTTATCTGGCGCAACGGTCATGTCCTTAATTTCCAGAAACAAATTAAATTGTTGCAGGAACATCTTCCAATTATACTGGAGATTACCAGAATTCTGAGGTGTTCTGGAAGTGATTCCAACTTACCGGACTGTGCCCGAGAGATCCGAGTGTAGCGATGCCTTCCTTGGCCGAATATCTTACCCGAGTTTTTTTTTCTTTTTTTTGTTTTCTCTTGTCTGTCGAACCTAAACTAGCTAGTTTCTATTTTCGTTGTTAAGGCCAACACACTCCGTGGTACCATGTAGTGTTACCTGCGTGGTCCATAACACGTGTTACTCAATCCTTGGCTGATGGTGAGGTCCTCTGAATCTTGTTGAAGAAGACTTGAACTCGTCCAGTAACAACAAAGGTTTATTGAATAACTATAACTATTAATGCGTGAGTTCTTTACCTTAACGTGGGAACTGGGAATTGGATAACAAGATTTAACAATTGTAACTAAATGTAACTCCACTAACTATCTATGTGATTCTGATGTTTCCCTGTTCACAGCACACCCGAGAGAGAGACAGACCCCGTGTGGCTGCCCTTTATACCCCTGTTGGTCCAGCCCTCTGGTAATCATGTGGTGCTGCTATCTACCCATTAACCCCTTGTGTGCATGCACCTACAGAGATCACCACAGAGCCAACTTGGAAGTATTTCCTTTTCGCTTGGCCAGCTCTAGCTTCAGATATATGGGGGTCCGGGTGGACCATTATTAGGCCTGGCTTCATAAACTGAACTTCACGAGTCTGGTGGACAAGGTTAAAAGTCCGATCTGCAAAAGTGGAACAACCTTCCTCTGTCCCTGGCAGGCAGAGTCCAGTCAATCAAAATGAATATTCTTCCACGGTTTTTGCTTTTGTTTCAATGTCTTCCTATCATCCTCCCTAAATCTTTCTATGGGAGGGTGAACAGGTATATTTCATCCTTAATATGGGCAGGTACTATTTTCAGCATCCAGGGGGTAGTTCTTCAGCGGGATAGGCAGTCAGATAGCACTGCTGAATTTGCTTTCTTATTATTGGGCGGCCAATGCTGAGAAGGTGCTGGGCGATGCAGTGCAGGTTCTGTATGGGGATAGATAGAGGTGAGGTCGTGTTGGGGGTGTAGGTGACGGCCTTGCTTCCCTTTTCTCCGGCTAGATATTCCTCGAACCCAGCGGTCGTGTCAACTTTAAGGATATGGAGATAATTCAGGCAGCATTTTAAGCTTGGAACTGTGTCGAAGCTGGCCCCTATCTGTGCGAATCATTTATTTGAACCATTAGGATTGGTCGCTACGTACGGGGTGTGGGAAGGGAAAGAGCTGGAGGGATTCAGGGATTTGTTTCTGGAGGGACGGTTTCTCAGCCTTGGAGGAATTGTCGGTGAAGTTTGTGATGGAGGGCGGGGGTGGTGTGCAGACTCGTTGAGGTACCTCCAGAGAATGGGGTTTGGGCAGGTGGCCTTTCCAACATTTCCCGAGGGACCGCGGGAGTCTCTGTTGGAAAGGATACTTTCATTGGCGGGTTGGAAGAGGGTACCACGACAGGTATTTATGGGCAAATTGTGTTTGAGGACTCGGAATTGGTGGAGAACGTGAAGGCGAAGTGGGAGAGGGTGTTGGGACCTAGAGTGGATGATGAGGTGTGGAGTGAGGCCCTGCGGAGAGTGAACTCCACATCTTCTTGTGCGCAGCTTGGTCTAATCCAGCTTAAGGTGGTGCACAGGGCACACCTGACCAAAACCCGGTTCCCTTTTTTTTTCCCGGAGGTAGAAGACAGGTGTGAGCGGTGTTCTGGTGGGCCAGCCAATCACATACTGGTCTTGCCCCAAATTGGTAAGCTTTTGGGTTTCCTTCTTCAACACCACGTCAGTGATTCTGACTTTCGAACTGGAGCCTTGCCCTCTGGTGGCTAGTTTCAGGGTGTTGAACTTGCCGGGCCTGCAGACGGGAGTGAAGGCAGATATCCTCACCTTTGCCTCGTTGGTAGCCCGGAGGCGAGTTAAGCTGGGGTGGAGGTCTTTGTCTCCGCCCAGCGCCTCAGTATGGTGGGCGACCTAATGGAATTCTTGTACCTGGAAAAGGTCAAGTCCACCGTTAGGGGGTCGGTTGAGGGGTTCTACCAGAGGTGGCAGCCATTCATTTCCTACTTTAAGGAAATTGGTCACTCTCAGTTGTTTGGGGGGGGGGGGGGGGTTGCAGGGGAATAGGATTTGGGGTTTAGTTTATCTTGTTCCTTTTTTCGGTTTTTAAACAAAATCTTGGTGGATGAAATGGGGATTGTTAGTCCGTGTTTTTGCTATGTTGGTTTCTGTGCATCATCCGCTGTGGTAATATGGGTTTTGTTGCAAAATATACTGTAAAACTGGAAAATCTTTAATAAAAATATTTGTTTTAAAAATCCTAATCTAATTCTTTCCCAGGTCCTCAGAATTGTGGAGTTCCTAATATATTCTCCCCTAGTCCTGACTTTCTGCTGCAATCTTTCGGCTTTTAAAACCCAGAAAGCCGTCACTCACTGCTTCATTTACCTCGTCTTCTATTTCAGCCTTTTCAAGGTTGGAATTGTCCAGTATTATTGAATTGTGTTATTGAAGGCTTTGAACCTTCACCTTGACTTTTCAATTAAAAAATAATCTCACCCCTTTCTGTGCGTGGACCATCTTAAAACTGTTTTCATCTGTCTATCCATGTGCGAATAGATACAACATGCGTGTACATATGTCTGTGCCTGTGCTTGGGTGCATTTATGTGTGGGATACAAACAAGGCTGCAAGTCAACTCTTTGAAGGATCAATACTTTCGAACCCTAATTTGGAATAAGAAACTAAACAGAAAATATACATCAATTTGATCTTTCACGAGAATAGGATTTCATTTTTCCCAGAAAATATTTCATGAAGAATGGTAGAACTAAGATTACAAATCTCAGATTGAACAAATAAATTAACCACTGTCTTATAAGCATTCAGGGGAAGAAATTAAAAGGGGGGTGGGGGGTTGTGACTGGTGGTCATGGTCCATAGAAACATAGGAACAAGAGTAGGCCCATTCAGCTCGCCAAGCCTGCTCCGCCATTTGACATTATCGTGGCTGATTGGACACTTCAATGCCTTATACACCCAATAGGAGGTTTCATATCAAAACAAATGAATTGAGACTGCACATAGAAATAAATCTGCATGATCTGATAGCCATTACAGAGTCATGGCTGCAAGATGCCAATGGCTGCGTTCAAGGGTACATGGCATTTCGGAAGGACAGGAAGCTAGGAAAAGGTGGAGGGGTAGCCCTGTTAACAGATGATGGCATTAGTACAATAGAAAGGGCTGAACTTAATTCTCAAGATCAAGATGTAGAATTAGTAATAAAGATAGGAAGTTATTTCTGGGAGTAGTTTATAGACCCCCCCTAATAATAGCCACACTGGATGATGCAGTTCATAGGATGAAATATGGGGACTTGTGAGAATGGTACAATGCTATTCATGGATACATTTAATCTACATATAGATTTGGTGAATCAGATTAGCAAGGGTAGCCTGGAAGATGCGTTCATAGGGTGTTTTCAGGATGGTTTCTTAGAGCATCACACTCCACAGCCAGCCAGGGAGTAGGCTATTCTAGAACTGGTAAGGTGCAACAAGACAGTATTAATTACTGACCTTATAGTAAAGTAGAACCTAGTTATCAGTGATCATAACATGGCTGAATTTTGCATTTGGTTTGAGGGAGAGAAGAGTGGGTCTAAGACAAGTGTTTTGAGGGCATGAATTCAGAGCTGGCATAAGTGATCTGGGAACTTAGGTTGTGGGATAGGTCAGTGGAGACTTTTAAGGAGATATTTCATAACACTCCGCAAATATATATTCCAGTGAAAAAGAAAAACTTTAGGAAAAGGATGCACCAGCTGTGACAAACTAAGGAAATTAGAAATAGTGTAAACATTTTTTAAAAACATACAATACTGTGAAGGTTAGTGGCAGGTTAGTTGGTTGGATAAAGTAGAAAGAATAGCAAAGAATGACTAAGAGAATAATAAGGAGGGAGAAATTGGAATACGAAAGAAAGCTAGCCAGAAATATAAGACCATAGGAACAGGAGCAGGCCATTCAGCCCCTCGAGCCTGTCCCACCATTCAATTAGATCATGGCTGATCTGTGACCTAACACCATATATCTGCCTTTGGCCCGTATCCCTTAATATTTTTGCTTAACAAACATTAATTTATCTCAGATTTAAAATTAACAACTGATCTAGTTTCACCTTCTGTTTGTGGGACAGAGTTCCAAACCTCTCCCACCCTTTGAGTGAAGAAGTTTTTCCTAACATCTCTCCTGAATGGTCTAGCCCTAATTTTTAGACTATACCCCCTAGTTTTAGAATCTCCAACCAGTGGAAATAATTTATCTTTATCTACCGTGTCTTTCCCTGTTAATAACCTTCTAAATTTGAGCGAAACCAAGTGCAATGTAGGTTTACAAAAATTATACCTGGATGGAGAGAACACTCACTCCAGGTATAATTTTTGTAAACCTACATTGCACTCCCTCCAAGGCCAAAATATCTTTCCTAAGGTGTGGTACCCAGAACAATTTACAGTACTCCAAGTGAGTATAGCATAGCTGCAGTATAACCACTGTGTCTTTATGTTCCAATCCTCTAGTTTTAAGGCCAGCATTCCATTAGACTTGTTGATTATTTTCTGCACTTGTTCATGGCATTTTGAGGATCTATGCATCTGAACTTCCCCCAAGTCTCTTTGGACATCCACTGTACCTAGCCTCTTTCCATTTAGCAACTACTCTGCTCTATCCTTTTTTGGTCCAAAATGGATAACCTCACACTTACTTACATTAAATTCCATCTGCCACAATTTTGCCCATTCACCTAGGCCAAGATTCTCCCTTCTGGGGATTAAGTCCTAACGTGGCGGGAGAACCGTCGCCAACCACTCCGGCATCAATAGCCCCAGAAAGTGTGGAATTATCCGCACTTTCAGGGGTTAGGTGGATGATAGAGGGGTTGGCACCTCTTCAGCCGGCACTGAAGGGCCGGTGCGAGTTTGCGCTAGTGCCAAAGGACCGGCGTGATCTTGTGCACGCGCAGACCGTCTGGCCTAGTTTGGCGCATGCGGGGGGGGGGGGGTTCTCTTCTCCACGCCAGCCATGGCGGAGACCTACAGGGGCCGGCGTGGAAGGAAGGAGTGCCCCCACGGCGCAGGCTCGCCCGCAGATCGGTTGGCCCCGATCGCGGGCGAGGCCACCGTGGCCCCCCCCCCCCCAGGGTCGGATCCCCCCGTGCCCCCCCCCCCCCGAAGGCTGCCCCCGCTGACTTACCTACCAGGTCCCGCAGTGTGAGACCATACGTAACACATGCCAGTGGGACTGGCCAAAAACAGACAGCCGCTCGGCCCATCAGGGCCGGAGAATTGCTGGGGGGCCGCTGTCAATGGCCCCAGTCCGGCATGGCGTGAATCCCGCCCCCGAAAAACGGCGCCGGAGAATACGGCAGCCGGCGTCGGGGTGAGGGGCGGGGGGCGCGATTCGAGCCGCCCCCCCCCCGGGGATTCTCTGACCCGGCGGGGGGTCGGAGAATCCCGCCCCTAGTCTGTCAATATCTCCTTGCAATTTTATGCAATCATCTAGGCTGTCTACAATGCCACCTAACTTTGTATCATCCGCAAATTTAGAGATATGACTTTCTATGCCATCATCCAAGTCATTATTGAACGATGTGAATAATTGAGGCCCCAACACTGATCCCTGTGGTACACCATTAGTCACCCCCTGTCAATTTGAGTAATTATCCATTATCTCCACTCTCTGTCGCCTGTCACTCAACCAATTTCCTAACCATGCCAATAATTTGCCCTCAACTCCGTGAGCCTCCACCTTAGTTAACAGTCTCTTGTGTGGGACTTAATCAAATGCCTTTTTGAAGTCCGTATAACTGACAGATAATAAGAGTTCCTACAGGTATTTAAAAAGGAAAATAAGAAGTAAAGTGAGGGACGGTCCTCTAGAAAATAAGAATGTGGAATTTAATAATGGAAAGTAAGGAAATGGCAGATGATTTGAATAGAGGTTTTTCATCTGCCATCCCAGAAATGATTACGAATCAACAGGTCAAAGGGAGGGACTGAAAACAATTTTGTTCACCAGAGAAAGGATACTGAGAAAATTTATTAGAATTAAAAATTGACAAGTTCCCAGGTCCTGAAGGACTTCATTCCAGGATCTGCTGGAATCTATTATTGAGGAAGGTTGGGCAATAAATAGTGACTGAGCCAGTGACCCGCCACACTGCATGAAAGAAACAAAAAGCTATATGGATTAGAAAATCATAACACAATCAGGCAGTCTACATGGATTTTTTGAAAGTGAAATTGTGTTTGGTTAATTTACTAGAGTTCTTTGAGGAAGTGACTAGTAACATGGATAAAGGGGAACCAGTAGATGTGGTCTACTTAGCTTTCCAGAAGGCACCAAGGTGCAACATCAAAGATTACTGCACAAAATAAGAGCTCATGGCATAGGGGGCAACTTAGTAACATGGATAGAGGAATGATTAGCTAACAGGAAGCAGAGAGTGGGCATAAATGGGTCATTTTTGGGTTGGTAAGATGTCATGAATAGAGTGCTACAGGGATCAACACCTGGGCCTCAACTATTTACAATCTATATTAATGATTTGAATTAAGGGACCAAATGTATAGCTACTAAATTTGCTGATGACACAAAGATAGGTAGGAAAGTGAATTGTAGAGAGTACATGGGTCTGTAAAGGGAAGCAGATAGGTAATTGAATGGGCAAAAAGATTTGCAGATATAGTTTAATATGGGAAAATGTGAACTTGTCTATTTTTGCACAAAGAATAGAAAAACATCAAATTATCTAAATGGAGAACGATTGCAGAACTTTGATGTAAAAAAGGATCTGGTGCATGAATCACGAACGTTAGTACATAGGTGCACCAAGTGATTAGGAAGTCAAATGAAATCTTGTAACCCTGTTGTTTATTGCGGGAGGGCTGGTACTTAAAAGCAGAGATGTTTTGCTACAGTTGTACAGAGCATTGGTGAGAACACATTTGTAGTACTGTGTTCAGTTTTGATCTCCTAGGGCGTAACGTGGCACAGTGGTTAGCACTGCAGCCTACGGCACTAAAGACCTGGGTTCGAATTCCGGCCCCTGGGTCACTGTCCGTGTGGAGTTTTCACATTCTCCCCGTGTCTGCGTGGGTTTCACTCCCACAACCCAAAGATGTGTGCAGGTTAGGTCGATTGGCCACGTTAAATTACCCCTTAATAGGAAAAAAAATAATTGGGTACTCTAAATATATATATAAAAAAAAGTTTTGATCTCCTTATTTTAGAAAACATAATTACATTAGATACAGTTCAGCGACGTTTCATTCAACTGATACTTGGGATGGGGGAAAGTTGAACAGGTTGGGCATGTATCCAGTGGAGTTTAGAATAATAAGAGGTGATCTTATTGAAACATACAGTATTCCGAGCAGTTATGAGTTAATGCTAACAGGAAGTTTCCCCTTGTGGGACAAGCCAGAACAAGGAGACACAGTTTAAAAATAAAGGGTCTCCCATTTAAGATAGAGATGAGAAGAATTTTACTTCTCTTAGAGAGGCATGTGTCTGTGGAACTCTCATCCCCAGAGAGTGACAAAGGCAGAGTATTTTTAAGGCAGAGGTAATGGTTAGTACTGTTGCTTCACAGCGCCAGGGACCCGGGTTCGATTCCCAGCTTGGGTCACAGTCTGTGTGGAGTCTGTGCATTATCCCTGTGTCTGTGTGGATTTCCTCCGGTTTCCTCCCACAAGTCCCGAAAGACGTGCTAGTAGGTGAACTGGACATTCTGAATTCTCCCTCTGTGTACCGAACAGGCGCCGGAGTGTGGCAACTAGGGAATTTTCACAGTAACGTCATTGCAGTGTTAATGTAAGTCTACTTTTGACACTAATAAAGATTATTATTAGATAGATTCTTGACTAACAAGTAAATCAGAGTATCGCGGGAGGCAGAAATGTGGTGTTGAGGCCGCAATCAGAACAGCAATAATCTTATTGAATGGCTGAGCGGGCGCAAGGGGCCTACTCCTGCTCCTAATTCATAAGTGTGTATGTCAATTAGTTTGCATAACGTGATTCAACACAGACTTAACTCCATTCCCCAGGGAATACGCAATTCTGCAGTTCAATACCTGTGCAGTATTCTTCAGTCACATCATTGAGTTTCTTCTCCACTATGTTAAACTAACAATATTCAGACAAAGGTAAGTAGAAAGTACCAACCCAAAAGCTACAAACTTGGTGTTCATCCAAAGACATGGCTGTAGTGTGATGTAAAACTGGCTTCCGTTAGTATGTCGCCCCATGTTAGCCATTCCAAGAACTCCTCTCTTGCAGTGGGAGATTGCAAAGGTCTCATCTAATAATAGAAAACACATCCTGTGAAATAGTAGCTATTGCTGGTACTGGTGTTGACCAAAACATTTTCCATTTGGGATATGCTGTTAGCAAGTATTCTTAGATTAAACTGAGAGTCTATCCGAGTCCCATTGCTCTATTTTAATTCGGATCGGAACGTCTCAACCCACTGTTATTTATTTCGTGGACCATGTCACGCAAGGCATATGTAAAACCTCAAGATAAATCGTTCACGGAATAAACTGCACTCAAATCTTAAAGGAATATTTTTTTCATGGATAACTTATGGTGCCACCTGAACTGCTTCATGAGATTACTGCCCAGTAATCATGTCTACCTATTGATCTCCATAACAATTTGATAACATTGATTGCTGACCTTCAGGAGGATGAATACTATTGAATTTGTACACAGTGAATGTCACTGTATTCTCTGTAACAACCTCATCCCACAAGGTTGACATTTGTCAAATGTTAATCTGAAAGGGCCTTGCTTGCTGTATTTAGTAACTCTGAAAAGCTCCCACAGTCTGTCGTGGCAAAATTAATTTATATGGTGAAACAAACATACAGCCCGCTTCTTGTTAAATCACCGAACTGGATTCATGAGGAAATTATATTTTATTAATTGGAACCCTTCCTTTGTAGTTGAATGAGCATTGGGGGAACCCAAGCCATGTCCCATTGTTACAGCATTGACTGCTGTGCACCGGAAATTTTAAGTGTCCTAAAACCACATTGACAAGGTAAGCTAAGTGGCTGAGGGGGTAGAGTGGGTTGCGGGGATCCGGGCAGTGGATGCGGTTGTGGAGATGGTGAGGGTTTCGGGAGAAGTAGCTGGGGGTGGGGTTTTTCAGGGGTCAGGAGGGTGAGGAGTGGGGTCACCCAGGAGTTAGAACTTGTCTTAGTCCTTCTGACTTTATCTGGATAACTAACTATTCAATGAAACGAGTGGAAACCATCCAAGCTCTCCAACTTTAAATCAGACTCTTGGAGGTTTCCAGATGCAGGATAATTGTCTGCTGGAAGTTAAAACTTCCTGGGCAATTACCATGCAGTTAGTGTGTGGGGAATTCTGAGTGGGCCCCCAGCCCATTTTGTGAGGTACCTCTGGAGTACGACGATTCGGAGGCCCAAAGAACTGAACTCTGGGCCGCCATTTAGTGGTTACTTGCAATCCTGAGTGACCACCACTCTGTTACAAGTCAAGGGTTCAAGCACCATCCCAGCAACTCTGGCAAACAAACACTGGGGAGTCGATGGTGGTGGTAGTGGTGCGAGGGGGGTTGGGGGTGGGGGGTTCCAAGTGTTTTCTTGAACTTGAGGGCACTGGAAACATTCGCTAGTTGATTTAGTCTCTCTGAGAAGTGCACTACTTGTCACCAAACTGCCAGAACCCAAAACCTGCCAGTTGGAGGTGTACAGGGTTATGAGGGGCATGGACAGAGCGGATAGGGAACAGCTGTCAGTTATGAAGGACACGAGTTCAAAGTCAGAGGCAGGAGGTTAAGGGGGAATTTGAGGAAAAACGTTTTGCCGAGAGGGAGGTGACGATCTTGAATGCGCACCTGGGAGGTGGGTTGCCTCACATCCTTTAAAAAGTACCTGGATGAGCACTTGGCACTTCATAACATTCAAGCCTATGGGCCGATTGCTGGCAAATGGGGTTAGGTAGATAGGTCAGATGCCTTTCATGTCTCGGTGCAGACTCGATGGGCCGAAGGGCCTCTTCGGTGCTGTATTATTCTGTGATTCTGGGATATAAACTTCATGTTGTTTCAAGCACCAACTTGGAACATCCGCTTTAGCAAGGTTAGGTGATATTCAAACATTACAGATCATGCTCTGTAATGGTTCTCCCATTATAAAACTTGCTGTTTTATTACCTTCAAACGTTTTTCCGTAAATGGATGCTCCACCGTCTCCTCTACCTTTAAAAATGTCTATAGTTTTAGGAATAAAATTCCAGAATGAGAATCATAATTTATAAATTAGACAACGTTCTAACAGTTATATCCCCAAAGTGATTAGTTTCTGTTACTATATATTGCTTTTGTATTTATGTAGTCCTGGAATTAATTTTACTTAAGCCTATTGCATGAAACATAAAATAATACACATTCTATTAATACATTTAACAGTTTTCCATCTTCCCCTGGACCCTCTTATTCATAAGAGCCATCTTCATCAACTCATTTTTGAGTATGGCAGACTGCAGATACTAGGCGTGATTCTCTGGCCTCGTTGTACTCTCGCTCAAAGGTAACGAGGCCGGTGAATAGCGGGAGAAGCCAAAAACGAGATCCGCGTAGGCGCCAAACAGTTTGCGATACAACCGGCCAGCTCCTGTAGGCGAAATTGGAACCTCGTCAGAGCGTGGCGATAAACTAATTATAACCACTTAACCCCCCATTTCCATACAATTAATGAGAGCCACCTCATATCCAACGGCCTCCTGCCATACAGCGCCCTCCCCAGCAGGTGCTGATTAGGACTCCTTTTTAAAAACATGAACCTGGCGGAAGAGCTGCTGTGGGGAGCAGAGGTGGTGAGTAGCCATCTCTGCTCACAGGCAAAGAGCCCAAGAGTGCTGGGCTTGCCACCCTCGGCTGGGGGTGGAGGAGCCTCCGCAGGGGTCGGCTGCCATGGGGGAGGTGGGGGGTTCACTGGGGGGCAACCGGGGGGGCAACTGTTCACGGCACCACCATACCTGCCCCTGGATCATGTGTACCCATTCCGGGGGCAACCCCTGATACTGCCCCGTCTGCCCTAACGACCACCCATAACCCCCACCGACTGCCGAGGCTTCCTATGGCTGCGCGGCTGAAGGCTATTGCTGAGAGGGAATTGGCAATCGTGGTGAAGTGAGCAAGCACTTCACAGCTGCCAAGTGGATTCCAGTGGGTGGGTGGCCATGTAGCATGTGGGAGTCATTGCCTAGCATCCCAATCAGACTTTGATGTCTGGACATTGTGCTTGAACACTGCGGGAGGCTTGCACCATCCGATGTCAGAGAGTGGGTGGAGCTGAGCTCAGTTCAGCCATTTTGTAGTTTCAGTTTTAAAAAGAGCTTGGGTGTGTGTCTGTGTTTGCAGTGAGCTGGATCTGCTGTGATCTCTGCCATGAAAGACTATCTCTGGATCATTTGGGTGATTTAAACTCATAAAAGTAAAGCCTTTAACCTGATGTGTTTCTGTTTAAAGGTATTAAGTTTCTCTTGAATGCTGAAAGGAGTAACTGAAGGATTATTTAGTGTTGTAATATTGTCGGGGTTATCTTTGAAGTAAGGGGTGTTAAGAGATCCAATATTTATTTAAAAGGTTAAGTTGAGTTCATAGAATAAACCCACGTGTCCATAATTGCTGTATCACACCTGGAGAACAAGCCGTATGCTCGGAAAAGCAACAAATAGCATTAAAAGGGTAAGTTGGTTGAACTCCATGATACATTCTGGGGTTCTGAAAACGCCTCGCCCATAACTGCACCCAGCGCCCCCTCCTTCCGCCTGGTGCCCATAGGGCCCTGGGGCCCACCTTGGGATGGAGGGGTAGCTGGTTCGAGCCCCGGCTGCCCCTGCATCATCTGGCTCTGCCAGCCCTGGCGGTTCTCCATGGACTGCACGTTGTGTCGACACCCTCAGCGATGCTCCTCAGTGACTGGGGCATGCTCTGCAGTGCTTCAGCCATGCCCACCTACAACTGGGACAAGCTCCGCAATGCCTCATCCATGCCCACCTGAGAGCGGGGCATGTCTCCTCAGGAAAGGCTTTCCCATAACTATCGGGACAGGGTCCAGACTGGCGGAGTGATGCTGGACACATGAACCCTCAGCTCCTTCGAGGAGCAAGTCCTCGAGGTGACTGGGGTGGCCGATGACAGAGCGGGCACCCACGCCGAGGCTGGCGGATGCCACAGAGGTGAGGAACCACCGGACTCCACCCGGAGGACCTGTCAAACCTGGGTGACATCCCTCAGTGATTCGGACATTCTGCCGAGACTCTTGACCACATTATCACCGACTGCGCGATGCCTTGGACACCTTTCCTTATGGAGCCGACGTCATGCACCAGGCTTCCCACTGCGGCCGCCATCCTAGCAGTGTTGGCCTCAGTGCCACGCATTGTTGGCGACATCTCCTGTGCCAGTAGCCTTTGCAACTCCTCCAAGCGGCTATGGATCTGCGGCAATGACGGTGACATCTCCCTCTGACCGTCCTGGCCGCTCCCTATCATCTCCATCAGCTCCAGAGGCTGAGCATCAGGCTGGGACCCAGCTGGGTCCTGGGATCCAGCAGACCTCCGACTGCTGTCCCGCCTGGGGGTTCCTGCCTCCACCTGATGTACATCAGCAGCAGTGTGGTGCTCACCAGACTGTGCCCCAGAAGCTTATCCACTAACATGTCCCACCGAGGTGTGTGTCTCTGCGCTGGTGGAGGGTGGGGATTGCAGCTGTGCCGCAACTATAAAAGTTTCATCCTAGTAGCCCCCCTCCGAGGTGTTCTCCCTGGAGTCAGGAGAGGGGGCCGTCCGGGATGGGCCAGTGCCGTCGGCTGGAGGACCTGCGGGAGAATGGAGATGTGGTCAGTGGGAGGGATGGGTCAGTCAGTAAGGCAATAACAACTCACATTTGACAGGTTCTCCGAGTAGAGGCCAGTGATTCCTCACCTCTGCGGTGTCCGCCAGCCTCCGCGAGGGTCACCGACCTGTCATCGGCCACGCCAGTCACCTCCGGGCTCGCCCCTCGAAGGAGCTGAGGGTTCTTATGTCCGGCACCCCTCCACCAGTCTGGACCCTCTCACGCTGGTTATGGGAGAGCTTTTCCTGAGGAGACACAGAGAGGGCATCGTTAGCCACATGTGTGGTTCACAGTGGTAGGAGAGGGGGTATGAAGAAGAGGTTGGGAGGGGTGTTGAAGGATGAGGGGGGGGTGGAGGAAGGGTGGGGGTCGCATGAGAAGTCGGGGGATGGATACTCCCTTGGGGGTGAGGGGGGTGGGGGAAGTTGGTGTCTCCTCACTCGTGCTGCCTGGTGTAGGTCGTTGACCTTTTGGCACTGGAGGCCAGTCTTCCTGGTCACACTCCCCGAGCTGACAGCTGCCGCCGCCTCATCCCAGGTAGCACTGGCTGCCTTATGGCTGACTCGCCTGGACCCTCGGGGGAACAGGACATCCCTCCTGGCCTTCACACCATCCAGCAGCCTCCCCAGGTCAGTGTCCCTGAATCTTAGGGTTGGTCTCCAGGGTGCCATTATTGGGAGCTGGCTGGGGTGGCCTGAGCAAGTGCAGCTTAAGTGCTGCTCGATCTTGTTAGCTGGGGCGAGCGCGGTCCCGGCAAATCAGCTGGTGAGCCTTTCATTGCGACGAGAAGCCCGTGTGGCCTCGTTAAGTGGACCAATTAACGTTGAATTGCGTTGCCGGCCTCGCTGGGCCTCGTTTCAGGAAGCTCGCGGCAATTCCCACTCGCTGCCACATTTAGAAATGTTTCTGGAGAATCGCACCCACTGTCTTATGACTGGACTGCCACCCACCTGTGGAGGTAGTTGGTCCACTTCACAGTCTCACTCTTCCAAAACCAAATTCTTCTGTTACATTAGATTCATTCAGGAGAATGAGGATGAGCCCAACTTCCTCTTTCCACTCCAAACCCCTCCTCCAATAGCCCCTCCATTCTCATCTCTGAGCCTGAATGGGAGGAGATCACAGGCGATGTGGTGCACGCCTGGGCAACACACTGGCTGGGGAATTTCCTCGCAGCTGCTCCATTCTGTTGGCATTCCTTGTAGAGTGGAAGCCCCCTTTCCATGGGCAAATGCCAGTGTCTAAGCGGCTCCAGGGAAGGAATACTGTGGTTAAAAAAAAATAATCTGCAAAATGTGATTTTAAACCTTGTTTGCAGTCACGGTGACTTTAAAATATGCAGAATTCTGATCCACGCTGGATGCTACAATGTTGTATTTAAATTAGCTTTCAGTCTCACCTCCTCCTTGAATCCAGGTATTCCTCACTAGTCTGTGAAACTTGGTTTCTTTATAACACAACTTTATGTTTGTAGGTGAGAATCCTGCCTCTCCTGTACACAGTGCCTCAAAATTCTTGCAAGTCTTTGGACAAACATCTGTAAAAAGCTTTCAGTGTATTATTGATTAGTGTCAGGATTTTGATGGCTGAATTTATTATTCTGATGATAAATAAGCTGCCCTCTCTGCAAGAGAAGCACTTTACAGCCATTTAAGTATTTTTGAAGCGTTACTGTTGCAATGCAGAAAATGCTGCTGCTGGTTTGTATAAGTGAGACTCCACAAATAGCATTGCAGTAATGACCAGGTAGGTTAGCCAGGGCACCAAGCTGTACTCCCTGATTGCCTTTGAAATGGGGCCATGGGATCTTTTATGGCCACTTGAGGGGGCAGACAGGACCCCAGTTTAGTACCTCATCTGAAAGACCGAATCTTTGACAGGGAGGTGCTCCCTCAATAGTGCACTGATGGCTTTGTCAATTTGCTCAAGTCTCTGAAATAGGACTTTTTGACTCAGAGGTGAGAGTGCTATCATTGAACCACAGCCAACACCAAGCAATCCATAATCTGAATCAGGATGCTGGCCAATGTTCAGATATATGACCTTAGTTAGCACAATGGTGCAATACATTTGGATCTGGCATTTTCTGCCTCAGTGCAAGGAGCGAATAGAAAGAACTAAAAGCAGCCAGGGGTCCCGATACTGATTGTCAACCTTCTTGAAAATGTGCGAGTATACACATTGAATTTGGATATGGACAGCATCAGGCCTAACAGCAGTAGTTCCAGGTTGAGCAGCTTTCCAACATGATATAGTCTCATGTCTGAAGACTGGGCATTTATTTGGAATGTTGGATGCTATCATTCCCTCGAGACTCTATTCTAGAATGAATCAGGACTTTCACAAATTAAGGGACAATGAGGGAGAAATTAGATTGCGGGGAGGACAGATACAGGATTTGAGTACAGGAGCAAGAATGTCTTACTGCAGCTGTACAGGGCCTTGGTAAGGCCACACCTGGAGTATTCTGTGCAGTTTTGGCCTCCTTGCCTAAGAAAGGTTAAACTTGCCATTGAGGATGGAAAGGTTCACCAAACAAATTCTCGGGATGGCAGGATTGTCATATGAGGAGAGATTGGATTGTCTGGGCCAGTATTCACAGGAGTTTTGAAGAGCGATAGGGAATCTAATTGTATACAATTCTGACAGGGCTAGACCGATTGGATGCAGGGATGATAATTCCCCTGGCTGGGTGGTCTAGAACAAGGGGTCACAGTCTCAGGATATGGGGTAGGCCATTCAGGACTGAGATGAGGAGATATTTCTTCACTCAGAAGGTGGCGAACCTGTGGGATTCTCCACCACAGAAGGCTGTGGAGACCGAGTCACTGAATATACTCAAGAAGGAAGTAGATATATTTCTAGTCTCTAAAGGCATCAAGGGGTATGGGGAGAGCACAGAAGTATGGCATTGTGGTAGAGGTCAAGCATGGTCATATTGAATCGTGATAGCAGGATTGAGGGGCCCAACAACCTACTCCTGCTTTCTATGTTTCTATGTTTCTAACAACCTCTCACTCTTTTCCTTACCTCAAACAATAACCTCCCAATTGGTTTCTGATCAATGCAAATGTCCATATAAATAAATGTGTGCTGCAAAAAACAAAAACAATCTGTCAAAACATCAAACTAGTCCAATTATCCTTTTTTCAAGAAGCCAGCGAAGAATCGGGCACAGAGCAAAACAGCCTGCTAGAAAACCTGAAGAGTTGCAGAAGAAACTATCAACAACACGGAGGGTCAATCTAAAAGCTGAGTCAAATTGGGAGCTGCCAGATCAGGACGCCTGCAGTTCAGGTTTTGCTGAAAACCGGAATAGGAAGGCTATTTCTTTGAAGTAATTGTAGCAGCAAAACAAACAAATATGGGCAGCTAGGAATCAGGGCAACACATTACGGACAGAACCGTGGAACGCAGTTCTGAGGTAAAGGATCGTCGACTAATGCAGGGAATTGTTTTTCGACAAGAAAGAAACTTTCAAGCCACGGAATTTGGAACCCGCAGAAAATTCAAATCCCAGAACTCTTAAAAACAAAAGGGGTTGAAAGGGTGAAGGAGATGGGGGCAGCACCTGCCTGGGAGCCATGTTAATGATCCTGGTACAAAGGGTTATACCCTCATCATTCAGATGGTGATTGACCCAATGCAAGTATGCACCAGCTTCAGCTATTATTCCAGGACCTGGCAGGGAGCTTAGATTTTCTGCTGAAGTCAGGGCATGCTGGGAGCAGATGTTATGACTTTCCTCTTGCCTCTCTGCCTCGATGTTTAAGTGACTCCAATCGCTCATATTGTGTCGAGTTAGTCTTTGTTTTGCATTTATTCTGACGGTATACATATTTTTAAAATTTCTTTGGCCACCAGTAGATGGTCAGTGGAGCTTTGCAGCTCCAGCATGTTTCTGAAGCTCTTTCTGAGGGCAGACCTCCTCAGTAGGGTTGAGGTGTTGTTGAGAGCGTGCCAAAATTACGCAATTGCTACGGATGGCCGAAAATTGGCCTTGGTCAGGGATATACCATTCTGTCTGCCAGAGATCCCACCATCCAAAAGATATCCTAGAATTCCACAAGATCAGGAACACCCTTGGTATTGGCAAAATTATAAAGGACATGGGATGTAGGGTTGGTTGGATTTTTACTGTATTTCATAAAACGGTTCGCTACATTGTTCAAAGATTGCATTTAAGTCAGTGATCCAACTGTAAGAAGATGAAGAACCTTTATGTTCTACAAAGCAAAGATCCATCAGTTTCACCAAATCTCATAATGAATGGTAGGTGCATTCGATGATCTTCAGAGATCTACAAGAAATGAACTTTAACTTTGTGATGGGCTGACAAGCTTCTGCTAAATAGAAAATTAACCAATGTTAATTAATAAATGTACACATATTAAAGGCCTGTTTTACATGTGCTAATAATATTATTTACTTAAAAGATTATTCCGATGACAATGGTGGGGGACACGGAGCCCAAATTGGAAGAAAGCAACTTAAAAAACTGGAGCAAAAAACCAATCAAGGGCTCAAACCTCAGATAGCACCACTTGGGAATAGAGGGATATGGACCCTGGAAGTGTAGAAGGTTTTAGGTTAGACGGGCAGCATGGTCGGCGCAGGCTTGGAGGGCCGAAGGGCCTGTTCCTGTGCTGTACTTTTCTTTGTTCTTTGTTCTTTACAGCACCATTGTGTGGTTTAGAACATTGCGAGAATATTTCCAGTCTTCATCCATGAAAGCATCATATATTTTAAACACTTTGTTTGCATTTATTTTGACTCCAGCCTATTCAATGTGTGGATTAGGTTATCACTGAGTATGAGTGACTGGGAAGTTTAGCTTTACACTGTAAGGAAATACTGATACTTACCCCAATGCCCTTCAGGTACTTAGAATAAGAATCTTCAGCGATTGCCTCATACAGTGCTTTAGGTCTGAAATCTGTGTAGTCAAACTCATCTTCTGCCCATTTCAGGAAATCCTTCTCATCACCAAGAAGCTGGCCATTGACAAAGCACATGACACTGGAGGAGAAGCCCCACACATTACCTTTCATTGTCTGTGAAAACAGAATAGCGAGTGTCTTCAATATGTAAGGGGGGTACCATCTTCATGAACAGTTTTTGGTAAACTTTTAATTTGTTTACAGATACACAATGATGCAGTACTTGTAACTGCACTAAGGTGCTTTTCTCTTTTTCCTTTGAGCATCAAGTCATTTAAATTAAGCAAGTTAACATCCATGTAGAGCACAGATTCAAGTAGCAGGGAAGGAGACCTTTCAGCCTGTCGCAGTCCCAATTTAGCTGGATATCAACAATAAACAGTCAGTTATTTTTTATGCACATTCGCTCTCATAATAATAATAATAATTATAATCTTTATTGTCACAAGTAGACTTACATTAACACTGCAATGAAGTTATTGTGGAAAATCCCCTAGTAGCCGCACTGCAGTGCATGTTCGGGTATACTGAGGGAGAATTCAGAATGTCCAATTCACCTAACAGCACGTCTTTCGGGACTTGTGGGAGGAAACCGGAGCACCCGGAGGAAACCCACGCAGACATGGGGAGAACGTTCAGCTTCCGCACAGACAGTGACCCAAGCCGGGAATCGAACCTGGGACCCTGGTGCTGTGAAGCAACAGTGCTAACCACTGTGCTACCATGCCGCCCATGCCCTGCCCTTGCACAACCACGATAAGCTTCCCTTTGTCTTCATTTTTCACTCCACTAGCCTCCATATTCAACTGACCATCCTCTGCCATTTTTGCTATCTCCAGCACGATGCCATCACTAAAAATATCTTCCATTTCCAATATTCCGAAGGAACCGTTCCCTCCGCTACACCCTTGTCCACCACCTCCCTTCCTAAGTCACATCTCCATGTAAACACAGGAGAGGCAACACCTGCCCTTTTAACACTACCCTTCTCAGCATCCAAATCCTAAGCATTCCGTCCATGTGAAACGGTGATTTTTCTCCTGCTTCTTTCAAATTAGCCTACTGTATTCGCTGCTCACATTATGGTCTCCTCGGCATTGGGGAGACCAAAAATAGACCCGAAGATCACTTTCACCTCCTTTCAGTCCTCAAAACTGATCCCGAGCTCCCAGCCATCTACCCTTATTATTATCCACCTTTCTCCCAATCTGATATTTCTGTCCCTGGTTGCCCCAGTGTTCTGAAGAAACCCAAGGCAAACTTAAGGAACAGCACCTTATCTTTCAACTGGGCACTGAAACTGAGTTCAACAATTTTGGAGCACAACCTGATTTTGTTCCATGTTTCTTGCTAGTTTTGTTTTTATTTGCTCTTGTTTCTCTCTTGTTCCCTTCACTTTGCATTTGGATGGCAGCCATCTATCCGGCCATTCACATCTTCTCTAGACACATCTATTATTTCTTTACTTTTTCCATTTTTACTCCCTTTGGCCTTGCAATATAACCTTATATCAAGTAATCTCTCCTGCCCTCCACCCTAACACTGCTCTTTTCTTCTCTTTCTGTTCTCACCTTCCTCACTTACAAATCAAGATGACAGGACAATATGACCACCGATGCATGCGTACTGAACCCCACACGAGTGCACCACACCACACCGCTGCACCCAGCCTGGCAAAGCTACTCCAAAGCTCATTTTGCGCTGATATGGGTATTTGCGCTTGGTTAACGTGAATTAAGCAATATATACTAGAGCCAACACTTTCAATGATTGATCACTCGAATTAAGTGACTTTGATTTAAGATGCAGCAGTTGTAACAATGGGTAATGCTTGGTTTACGATCCGTAATCTGTTTATCCAACAGTGACTTTTCCTCTTAGCTTAGCTTAGGATCACCTCTTAGATTAATCAGCCTTGGATTTCTTTCTGAAGGCTACAGAGTGATACATGTTGTGGAATGGGGGTGAGGGCAAGTGGGAATTACCCCAAGTCTCATTCTTGTACCACTACATCATTGAGGTGATATTATTAATAACGTGACAGTTTACTTTTTCTCCCTGTCTCCTGGCGATGCTAAGTTCTAAAGCGGTATCATCATATCAAGTATCTGACTAATAAAATTGAGGATTTGGCATTTTATGAGGAGAAATTGTGCCCTTTAATTTATAAATGTGTGGTTGCAATAAAATAACAGGACATGTTGGGAGTTGTTGGTGCATTAAAATCATTTCTCCATCAGTATTCACTAAACAGACACTGTCTGTTGCCTATTTTGTCACTTGCAATGATGTAACGGAGTTAAACACTTGAAATACACATGCAGGCCAATCAACTCAGCTCCAGGACATCACTGCAGGAGTTCCTCAGGGTAGTGTCCTAGGCCCAACCATCTCCAGCTGCTTCATCAATGACTTCCCTTCCATCATAAGGCCAGAAGTGGAGATGATTGCGGATGACTGCACAATGTTCATCACCATTCGCGACTCCTCAGATGATGAAGCAATCTATGTCCAAATGCAACAAGACCTGGACAATATCCAGGCTTGGGCTGACAAGGACCACACAAGTGTCAGGCAATGACCATCTCCTACAAGAGAGGATCTAACCATCGCCACTTGACATTCAATGGCATTACCATGTCCTGGGTGTGCTGAAAATATCAAACAGCCTGTTGAAAGTGAACAGCAGAACATTAAAGTGTCAACTTCTCCAATTAAATTGCCTTGTAGATGGTCGACACTTTAATGTTCTGCTGTTCACTTTCAACAGGTTGTTTGATATTCACAGGATGATTCAAAGATTGGTTTACATTCAAATTTGGAAAGATAGGTTGACAAATGTGCACTTTTTAAAAATGTCACGCCTGTTCCTTCTAATCAATTCACCTTCTGCAGTTTTGATTATGTGGGAGTGTGGTGATATTTGCCTAATAACCATAGCAGTATCAGACCATCCTCCAACAGGGCATCTGATTCTAACAACGTCATCTGTTGTGAGAGGTTTTGGTGGTTTTGCGTGCCTGTCAGAGTAACTTTAAAAAACATTTTTTTTATTCTCCTCCTTTTTCACATTTTCTCCCACATTTACACCCATCAACAATAAACAATAAACAGCAAGATATGTCAGTCCCCATAATAACAACGATCCCATCCGCCCACCGACCCCCAAACATCAGCCCACATGTTTACATAAACAAATGACAAAAAGGAATCAGGGATTACCCGTAGTCACCCTTAATATACACAGCCCCCCTCCCCCTACCCACCCCCCCAACTAATGTTCGATGTTATCCAGTTCTTGAAAGTGCATATTAAATAGTGCCCATGACTTGTAGAACCCCTCCGAGCTTCCCCTCAGTTCGAACTTAACCTTCTCAAGGGCCAAGTATTCCAACAGGTCCCCCTGCCACGCCAGGGCACTGGGTGGAGAGGCTGCTCTCCATCCCAGCAGGATCCGCCTTCGGGCGATCAACGAGGCGAAGGCTATGATATCTGCCTCCGCTCCCGTTTCCAACCCTGGCCTGTCAGAGTAACTTTGTTGTTTTTCACGTTGCTGTTGAATTCTTTTCAGCACACCCAGTTGATCTGGATCACCTACATGAATTTTCGGTAATGTTGTTCTAATTTCACGATTGTACAACATTTGAGCTGGAGATAAACTTGAATTCAACGGAGAGGCTCTGTATGATAGTAAAGTCAAGTAAAAATCCGATTGAGAATTTCTTGCTCTGCTCAACAATTGCTTCACAACCTTTCTCCACTCTTCCATTTGATTGAGGAAATGGGGACTTGAAGTATTGTGATTGAAGTTGTATGTTCACGAAAATTACGTCCACTCCTAGCTTGCAAAGCATGGACCATTATCTGACACAACAGTTGGCGGAATGCCATGTCTCACAAATGTTTCCTTACACGCTTTGATCACAGCTGTAGAGGAGAGATCAGGTAGTCTCATTACTTCCGGAAAGTTGGAATAATAATCAATGACAAGAACATAGTCTTTTCCACTTGCATGGAACAAGTCAATGCCTACTTTCACCCATGGTGACGTAGCAATGTCATGGTGTTGGAGTGTTTCTTTGCATTGTGCTGGTTGATGCCTTTGACATGTCAAACACAACATTATCAATTCTGCAATGTCTTTGTTTATACTCGGCCAATACACAGCTTGCCTAGCTCTTCGTTTGCACTTCTCGATGCCAAGATGTCCTTCATGAAGCATTTCTGCCCTGAAATTTGATGGAATGACAATCCTGTAATTTCTTAATAATATACCATCTACCGTAAGTTCAGCTTGAATACTTTGATACTAAGGACAGTGTCCTTTTGGCCACCCATGCTGTAGATAATCGATAACTCTAAGCCAGGTTAAATCTTTTTTTGTTTCTTCACGTATCTGCTTCAGCTTTGCATCTGATGCAGGAAGTGTTTCTCTTCTCTATATAACTGCAGCTGAGCTTCTAGGTCATTGATGGATTCAAACAGTAGATTATCGGTATTTATAGATCTTGAAAGTGTATCTGCAATTACGAGATCTTTGCCAGGAGTATAGATTAAGGTAAAATCATACCTCAACTTATCATCATTCTCTGTAATCTTGGTGTCATATCATTGAGGCTTTTCTCTATGATATTTACTAGAGGTCGATGATCAGTCTCAACTATGAACTTAAGTAGACCATACACATAGTCATGAAACTTAGTGATGCCTGTTACTAGTCCTAAACATTCCTTTTCTATTTGCGAATACCTGCACTCTGGCACTCATCGCTCTAGATGCGTGTGCTATTGGAATCCAATTGGTCTGATCGTCTTGCTGAAGTAAAACTGCACCAATTCCATCTTGACTTGCATCTGTCGAGAATTTTGTGGGTTTAGTTGGATCGAAGAAATTTAAACTAGGAGCTTTGATTAATTGTTGTTTGAGGTGCAGCCATTCTGCATGAAGTGGAGTCCATTCAAACTCAGTATTTTTTCTGATCAAGTTTCTTGAAGATAAGTTGGAGATGAATTTCCTGAGGAAATTTACGAACCCAAGAAACCTAACTATAGCTTTCCTGTCTTTTGGTTGCTACATTCGTTGTATTGCTTCTATCTTTTCTTCATCCGGTCTGACACCTTTAGCTGAGATGGTATCACCAAACAATTTTAACGACGAGGTAGCAAATGTGCATTTAGAGTGGTTCAATTTTAAACCATATTGATATATTCGGTGAAATGCTTTCCTAAGATTTGCAATATGCTCTTCCTCAGTGGTTGACCATATAATGATGTCGTCCATACAGACTCGAAAACCATCTATTTTTTCGGTCATTTGCTCCATAATTCGGTGAAACAGAAGATGATCCCGAAGGGCATTCTATTGAAGCAGTACCTTCCAAAAGGCATGTTGAATGTACAGAGGAGCTTGCTGGAGTCTTCGAGCTGCATCTGCCAAAAACCTTGTGATGTCCAACTTTGTGAAAATTCGCGCATTCGACATTTCAGAAGTAATTTCTTCTCTTTTGAGAATAGGATAATGTTCCCTACGTATGTTTTTATTTAGATCTTTGGGATCCATGCAAATTCTAATATTTCCTGAAGGTTTTTTTACACAAACCAATGAGCTGACCCAATCAGTCGGTTGCATGGCTTTGGATATTATGCCTTGAGTTTGTAATCTCTGTAATTCCACTTTTAATCTCTCTCGTAGAGGTGCTGGAGCTCTTCTTGGCGGATGGATGATGGGTTTTGCATCCTTTTTTAGCAAAATCGTGTACTGATATGGCAAAGTGCCCATTCCATGAAATACTTCAGGGTATTCACTGAGTAACAGTTGAATGTCGTTTTCCAACTGTGATATTCTACCATGGCAGCCGAGGAATTTAAATTCAGTTAATTAAATAAATCTGCAATAAATAGATAGTATTCAACAATGGCAGCCATGGAATGACTGAATTGTTTTAAAAACTCATCTGGTTCACTAATGTGCTTGAGGGAAGGAAATCTGCCACCCTTACCTGGCCTGGCCTGGCCTACATGTGACTCCAGGCCCGCAGCAGTGTGATTAACTCTGAAACGTCCTCTGCCATGGCCTAGCAAGCCACCCAGTTCGATTCAGGAAGGTGGTTCACGAGCATCTTCTCAAGAGCAATTTGGGATGGGGAATAAATGCCAGCCGTACCATTGACACACAGAAATAATGTCCCCCTGCAGCCAGCCTCGCCACCCCCGGACCACCACCCCCCCCCCCCCCACCAGTGCCCCCAGCCCCCAACAAAGGCCCCCTGCCCGAAGAACGGCTCCCCCCGACTTTGGCGGCACTGGACTCATGGTCCATGAAAAAAAAATACCGTAAGTGATCCACGCCGTCGGGAACTCGGCCCATCGGGGGTGCAGCAGCGGGGGAGGGCCTCATATGTCCTGAGGGCGCCCCAGCGGCTTGCCGTTATTGAGGGGGCGGAGCAACGCAGATGCGGCAATGCCCCTCCGATTTCGGCGCAAACAGTGATTCTCCGGCCCATCACCGAACTCAATTTTGCCGCCGGCGACCGGAGAATCCCGTCCAACAGCATTTTGAGGGAGCGTGTCCCAGATTTCCACTTCCCTTTGTGTGAAGAAGTAACTCCTGATATTACACCTGAATAGCTTACCTTTAGTAAGGTCCCCATATTAAGGACTATTATTTCTTTTGTACCTTTTTAATTTTTTTAAATCACCTTAAGCACCTCAATTAGATCACCTCTCAATCTCCCATACTAGAGGAAATTCAAGGCTGGTCTGTGCACCCTGACAACTTGCAGTTTGAACAGGACAATGCTAAGTTTCATCATGACATCCTCTGACTAATTTTCTGCTGCTTTAATAAACATTGGGCTCAATTTAACTAATTGGGAACAAAGTCCCATGGTGAGCACATTTGGCCGTGTGTTTCCCGCTTGGGACGCCAAGAAACAAAAGGATTTAGGTGTGGCCACCAAAAAACTAGGCGTTGGATCTCGTGAGGTGTTGCGAGCTAGGTGGTACCCGGGAGCAGGGTATCCTGACTTTTATTGTCCACGCTGCGCCCCGTTGAACTGCTTTTCAGGTGGAGTGTAGCCATTAGATCTTGCACTAGGTTGAGGATGTGGACTAGGTTGGGGATGTTACCAATGATCTCACCATCCTTAAGCTTGGCTGAGAAGGTGCCATCAGTCAGAACAGAATTTCCACGTTTCCACATAGCATGTAGTGTTATGGGCGAGGCGTTTTCAGAACCCCAAAATGTATCATGAAGTTCAACCAACCTCCCCCTTTAATGTATTGGTTGCTTTTCCGAGCACACGGCTTGTTCCCTAGGTGTGGGATTACAATTATGGACACATGGGTTTTTAAACACAAAACAATGTTTATTCCATGAACTCAACTCAACATTTTAAATAAACATTGGATCTCTTAACACCCCTTACTTCAAAGATAACTCAGAAAATATTGCAACAGTAAATAATTCCTCAAAATGTTCCTTCAAACTTCCAAGAGACTTAACACCTTTAAACAGAATCACATCAGGTTAAAGGCTTTACTATTATGAGTTTAAATTACCCAAATGATCCAGAGATAGTCTTTCATGGCAGACATCACAGCAAATCCAGCTCACTGCAAACATAGACACTCACAAGCTCTTTTCAAACTGCAAAACTAAAAATTGCAAAATGGCTGATCTAAAGCCCAGCTCCACCCACTCTCTGACATCACTGTTTTCTTAAAGGTACATTGCTTAAACATCCATCTCTTAAAGGTACTCTCACATGACAGTAGTGACTCCTGCTGGAAAGTCAATTATTTTATATACCAACTCATAAGATTCTTTGTAAAACCAATGAGTGGTCTAGGATGCGCCCACGCAGCAACTCTTATATTGATCACACCAAATTTTAGCAAGACTGGGAGAAGACGTCTAATTTGAATAGGACTGGCGAGCAACAGCACCATTTAACTAGCATGGGGTGTTTGCCCGGTAAAGACCCATGGATTGCGATGGTGCAGTGGTTCTCTCCCTCAGGAAATAACCATCAAGTACCTAAGAACTTACTTTGTGAGAGGATCACATTTTAAAATGATATATAAAAAGCCTCGCCTAGTTTTTGGTGCCACACCCAAATCCTGCCCCGCATTCTTCAGTGTGACCACTTGGGTTCTTTGGCCGTATGACATCCTAGGTCTCATATCAGATATACAACGCCTGACAGTATTCGTTAGCTCTGGAATTTCTGCCTTTGGATGACACAACCATAGAAAAAATTCCACTCTTTACAAGCTCCATGGAAATCCTGGAATAATGGGTGAACAAAGAACAAAGAAAAGTACAGCACAGGAACAGGCTCTTCGGCCCTTCAAGCCTGCGCCGACCATGCTGTCCATCCAAACTAAAATCTTCTACACTTCCTGGGTCCGTATCCCTCTATCCCCATCCTATTCATGTATTTTTCAAGATGCCCCTTAAACGTCACGATCGTCCCTGCTTCCACCGCCTCCTCCGGTAGCGAGTTCCAGGTACCCACTACCCTCTGTGTAAAAAACTTGCCTCGTACATCTCCTCTAAACCTTGCCCCTCACACCTTAACCCTATGCCCCCTAGTAATTGACCCCTTCATTCTGTGGAGTCTCTGACCATCCATTCAGTCTATGCCCCTCATAATTTTGTAGACCTCTATCAGGTCGCCCCTCAACCTCCGTCGTTCCAGTGAGAACAAACCGAGTTTATTTAACCTCTCCTCATAGCTTATGCCCTCCATACCAGGCAACATCCTGGTAAATCTCCTCTGCAACCTCTCTAAAGCCTCCACATCCTTCTGGTAGTGTGGCGACCAGAATTGAACACTATACTCCAATTGTGGCCTAACTAAGGTTCTATACAGCTGCAACATGACTTGCCAATTCTGATACTCAATGCCCCGGCCAATGAAGGCAAGCTTGCCGTATGCCTTCTTGACTACCTCCTCCACCTGTGTTGCCCCTTTCAGAGTCCTGTGGACCTGTACTCCTAGATCTCTCTGACTTTCAATACTCTTGAGGGTTCTACCATTCACTGTATATTCCCTACCTGCATTAGACCTTCCAAAATGCATTACCTCACATTTGTCCGGATTAAACTTCATCTGCCATCTCTCCGCCCAAGTCTCCAGACAATCTCAATCCTGCTGTATCCTCTGACAGTCCTCATCGCTATCTGCAATTCCACTAAATTCCACCACCTCAGGGTGGATCTAGGTTATCTGGATCCTGGTTCAATTTCCAGGCCTTCGGCCAAGTCATGGCAGGAATTGACTGGTGGGCCATATATTTTGGGTACATTGATTTGGTTGTAGTCTGCAAGGTAAGTCCATTGTTGGGATGGTTTAAGGCAGCACCACTGATAACCAAATGGTATTCCTGCTGCTGAAGCAAATTCTTCAAACAAATCCATTGTATCTGAAGTATTGCCCTTCTAAAGCTAACCGGGGCAGCACGGTGGCGCAGAGGGTTAACCCTGCAGCCTCATGGCGCCGAGGTCCCAGGTTCGATCCCGGCTCTGGGTCACTGTCCGTGTGGAGTTTGCACATTCTCCCCGTGGTTGCGTGGGTTTCGCCCCCACAACCCAAAGATGTGCAGGCTAGGTGGATTGCCCCCTAATTGGAAAAAAATAATTGGGTACTCTAAATTTATTTTTTAAAATTTAAAGCTAAGCGATCCCACAACCAACGTATCAGATCTAAGCTCTGCAGTCCAGCCACATCCAGCCATGAATGGTGGTGGCCAATTGAACAACTCACTAAAGGAGGAGAGAGGAGGAGTCTCCACAAATATTCCCATCCTCAATGATGGAGGAGCCCAACACATCAGTGCACAAGTTAAGGCTCAAACATTTGCAACAATCTTCAGCCAGAAATGCTAAGTATATGATCCAACTTGGCCTCCTCAAAGATCTCCAACATCATAGAATCCAGTTTTCAGCCAATCTCATTCCCTCCATGTGATATCAAGGAATGGCTAAAGGCCATCCTACAAAGGTTATTGGCCCTGACAACATTTTGGCAATAGTACTGAAGACTTATGCTCCAAACCAGCTAAGCTTTAGCCAAGCTGTTTCAGTACAGCTACAACACTGGCACCAATCCAGCAAAGTGGAAAATTGCCCAGTTATGCCCTGTCCACAAAAATCAGGACAAATTCAACATAGCCGTTGACCAGAATCTGAACTGGGCTCACCATATAAATACTGTGGCTACAAAAGCAGGTCAGAGGCAGCTCCAGTAACACTCAAGAAGCTCAACATCATCCAGGACAAAGCAGCTCATCTGATTGGCCCACCATCCAACTCCTTCAACGCTCACTCCCTCCACAATGTAGTAGAGTACACCATCTACATGATGCACTGCAACAACTTACCAAGGCTTCTCTATAGCACCGTCCAAACCCATGACATCTACCATTAAGAAGGACAAGGGGGTAACAGATGCATGGGGACACACCCACCAGCAATTTGCCGTCCAAGCTACACCTGACTTGGAAATATATTCCTGTTCCCACACTGTCGCTGGGCCAAAATCTTGCAACTCCCTCCCTAACAGCATTGTGGGTGCACCTACACCTCATGGGCTGCTGTCTTTCAAGAAGGCAACTCACCACCACCTACTCAAGGGCAATTAGGGATTGGCAATAAATGCTGGACTTGCCAGTGACGCTCAACTACCATGAAAAAATAAAATAATTAACTTAGATTAAGAATGAAAAAGACGCAAATACCTTCTTTGCCTCATCCAAGTACACATGCCAGGCAAATTCCAGAAGCGGGCGTATTACTGGATCAGCCAATTGGGAAGGATATGTCTGCTTCAGCACCTGCATAAAAAGGAAGGATTTTTAAAACTTTATTTTTTCTTTCAGTCTTTCATCCCACAATGAGGAGAGCGAGAAATCCTTATTTCAATATTTCCATTGACCTAAACTCAAAAGCTTTTAGGGGGAAGAGTTTTAGATTTACACGGCCCCTTTGTGTGACCTTTGGGGTTGGATTCTTCACCCCGCCACGCCACCTTTCTGCCCCGACCCGCCGACGGGATTCTCCGTTACGCCGGCAGGTCAATGGGGTTTCCCATTGTGGGGCAGCCCCGCGCCGTCGAGAAACCGGAGAATCCCGCCGGCGGAGAATCCCGCTCCCTGTTTCTTGAGATCACCAGTGAACTCTGCCTGGCTCCAAGGTTAAGGTATTCTGAGCTCCCCCGCCAGAGGAAGTAGTTTCCTTCTGTTTGGTCTTTCAGTTCAAAATGTTGTCGATGGCTGAGCATTGCAGACTGGTACCTTCCAAGGTCCAAGGCTGTGTGCTGAGGGATGCATTAACACTTGGGGCAGCCACCGCAGAGGTGCAATGGGGAAGGGGCACCATAAGGCCTTTCAACCTTCGTACACCAGTGAACTGGAAACTGTGTAAAACCCCTTGGGTTGTATGTTTGACATTGTATTCCCAACAGCACCACTACAATTTGGGGGTCTACATACAACCCCCACTAAGGCTTTTTCCACCTCAGTGTTTCTCAGCTCGACCTATACAGATTCCACATTGTCAGAGTTAATGGGCGCGATTTAACGTTAAAAAAACGGTCCGTTTTGGACAGGCATAGTGGGGTCTTCCACGGCACCTGCAGGACCGAGAATGGCCCCACTATCAGACAAGACTGGCGTTTTTCTGGCCTTAGTTGGGAAAGCCCCGCCAAGGCCGCACTTACCTCATTTCCTGCACTGACGAACTGAACTGAGCTCGTCAGTGCAGAAAGAAATTGGGGTGCCATTTTTAAATACCACTGTCCAACCTACCTCTTAGGGGGTCTTCGCGCCCCCCTCACCCAACCGCGCAAGGGAAGGATACCCATGGGCCCAATCCGTGTCACTGGCAACCTGGCACCTGGGCACCTCACCCAGGGTGGCAGTGCCAACATGCCCGGGTTGCAGCAGGAGTCCCAGGGTACCACCCTGCCCAGAACCCGACCATCCAAGGGTCTCCGATGGCCTGGGAGACCTTCACAGATGCTGTTACGCCGAGTCCACATTTGTGTGGACCAATGCTAAACAGCGCTATTTCACCTCAGCCCTTACCATCAAACTATGACCCCTGTCTAATCCGAGCTCTGGGCTCTCCCATCATTGGGAACATTCTTCCTGAATCTGCCCTGTCTAATCCTGTTAGAATTTTGTAAGTTTCTATGAGGTCCCCTCTCACTCTACTAAACTCCAGTGAATATAATCCTAACTGATTTAGTCTCTCCTCATATGACAGTCCTGCCATCCCAGGAATCAGTCTGGTAAACCTTCGCTACACTCCCTCCATAGCAAGAACATCCTTCCTCAGATAAGGAGACCAAAACTGCACACAATACTCCTGGTGTTGATAATAAATAGCACCACCTTTACGGGGGAGTAATTCCAGTATTTCATACAGGTTAATCAAATTCAGCACATCCACACAGCTTCCGATCACCCAGCCTCGAATGGCCCGGCAGAAAGAGTGGTGCATATTTTTAAATCCACGATGAATAAGCAGCTAGATAGGCCTCGCATCTCAAGCTAGCCAATTTTCTTCTTTCATACACCACTCCCCACATTACATTGGTGTTCCCAAATTTGACGTGGGGAGGATGGAGGTGAGGCAAGCTACGCAAAAAACACCATGACTCCACCGAAGGTAACAGAACTTTCAGAGCAGTTGATCTCGTTTTCATCAGAAACTTGGGGATTGGCCCTCCATGGTATCTGGGAGAATCGTAGCCAGGTCTGGGCCTGTATATTATTTGGGAGATCTACAAGGGAGAGAGGTCTGAAAGCATGTAGACCACATAAGGAGAGAGGCTTCAGGCCCAACAGTAAAACAAGTGGATCCACTGGTTACGACTAATGTTTCTTCATCAGAGCCAGAAATTAGGGAATGGTTGTTTCAGAAGGGGACCCTCTTGTTACTTCAGCAGGAACTGGAGGGGTCTGAACCAACGCACCTTCTGAGATTTTTAGTCAACCATCTGCTGCTAATGACACCACAACCTCAATGGTGGAAGAACCTGTCAAAGAACTGAGGCATTCCACCAGACATTGGAAGTAGCCTGATAGATTGACCTTATGAAAGACTGTACCCTATCACCCCTTTTTGTTGTTCCGCCCTTATTTTAAATAGTTGTCTGTTTGTATCCTGTAATGTATATAGTATAGAGGGACTTGAGGGAGGGGGGATGGGGAAGAACAAAGAACAATGCAGCACAGGAACAGGCCCTTCAGCCCTCCAAGCCTGTACCGGTCATGGCTCTCAGCACTTCCTTATGCCGTATCCCTCTATATCCATTCTATCTATGTATTTGTCAAGATGCCATTTGAACACCGTTATTGAATCTGTTTCCACAACCTCCCCTGGCAGCGCGTTCCAGGCACTCACCACTCTCTGTGTAAAAAACTTGCCTCGCCCATCTCCTCTAAACTTTGTCCCATGGATTTTAAACCTATGCCCCCTGGTGATTGACCCCTCCACGTTGGGAAAGAGTGCCTGCCCATCCACTCTATCCATGCCCCTCATAATCTTGTAGACCTCTATCAGGTCACCCCTCAACCTCCACCTTTCTAATGAAAACAGTCCAAGTCTATTCAGCCTCTCCACATTTCTAACACCCTCCAGACCTGACAACATCCTGGTAAACCTCCTCTGCACCCTCTCCAAAGCCTCCACATCCTTCTAGTAGTGTGTCGACCAGAATTGTGCGCAATATTCCAAGTGCGGCCTTACCAAGGTTCTATACAACTCGTGCCCCGTTCAATGATGGCAAGCAATCCATATGCTTTCTTGACTACCTTGACAACTTGTGTTTCAAACACCTGTGGACCTGCGCGTCCAGATCTCTCTAACTTTCTATATTCCTAAGAGTTTTGCTATTTACGGTATATTTCCCCTCTATGTTAGACCTACCAAAATGCATTACCTCACATTTGTCAGGATTAAACTCCATTTGCCATTTCTCTGCCCAAATCTCCAACCTATCTCTGTCCTGCTGTATCCTCTGACAATCCTCAACACTATCTGCCACTGCACCAACCTTGGTGTCATCTCCAAACTTACTAATCAGACCGGCTACATTTTCCTCCAAATCGTTTATGTACACTACAAACAACAGATGCCCAAGAACAGATCCCTGTGGAACACCACTAATCAAAACCTTCCATTCAGAAAAACACCCTTCTACAGCTACCCTCTGCCTTCTGTGACCGAGCCAGTACTGTATCCATCTTGCCACCTCACTTCTGATCCCGTATGACTTCACCTTTGTACCAGTCTGCCATGAGGCACCTTGTGAAAGGCTTTACTGAAGTCCATGTAAACAACATCCACCACCCTCCACTCATCAATCATCTTTGTCATCTCTTCAAAAAACTCGATCAAGTTAGTGAGGCACGACCTTAATATCTTTTAAAAGATCCAATACCTCCTCCTTTTTGATGTTAACATGATCCAGACTGTCCACACACCCTACCCAAGAATCATCTTCCACAAATTCCCTTTCTTTGGTGAACACTGAAGCAAGGTATTCATTTGGCACCTCGCCCATTTCCTCTGGCTCAACACATTGATTCCCCCCACTGTCCTTAAATGGTCCAATCCTTTCCCTCTTGCAATTTTTTTGAAAAATAATTTTATTGAGGCATTTATATATTTACACATCAAACACAACCATAAAACAAAACAAGCCAACAGGGCTGCAAATAATCAAACCAACTCAATACCTAACACCCCCCCCCCCCCCCATCCCACCTCCCACTCCCCTACCTCCTATTTTATACCCCCTCCCCCCTACCGGACTGCTGACATCTTAACTGTTCTAAAGAAGTCGATGAACGGCTGCCTTCTCTGGGCAAACCCCTCCACAGACCCTCTCAAGGCAAACTTTATCTTCTCCAACCTAATAATAATTATTATTATATTATTATTAAGGAACTCTGCCTGGCCACTCACCCACACCCTAGTTTCGGTGGCACCCTCTTGCTTTTTACATATAACAAAGAACAAAGAACAAAGAAATGTACAGCACAGGAACAGGCCCTTCGGCCCTCCAAGCCCGTGCCGCCCGACTAAACTACAATCTTCTACACTTCCTGGGTCTGTATCCTTCTATTCCCATCCTATTCATATATTTGTCAAGATGCCCCTTAAATGTCCCTATCGTCCCTGCTTCCACTACCTCCTCCGGTAGCGAGTTCCAGGCACCCACTACCCTCTGCGTAAAAAACTTGCCTCGTACATCTACTCTAAACCTTGCCCCTCTCACCTTAAACCTATGCCCCCTAGTAATTGACCCCTCTACCCTGGGGAAAAGCCTCTGACTATCCACTCTGTCTATGCCCCTCATAATTTTGTATACCTCTATCAGGTCTCCCCTCAACCTCCTTCGTTCCAGTGAGAACAAACCGAGTTTCTTCAATTGCTCCTCATAGCTAATGCCCTCCATACCAGGCAACATTCTGGTAAATCTCTTCTGCACCCTCTCTAAAGCCTCCACATCCTTCTGGTAGTGTGGCGACCAGAATTGAACACTATACTCCAAGTGTGGCCTAACTAAGGTTCTATACAGCTGCAACATGACTTGCCAATTCTTATACTCAATGCCCCGGCCAATGAAGGCAAGCATGCCGTATGCCTTCTTGACTACCTTCTCCACCTGTGTTGCCCCTTTCAATGACCTGTGGACCTGTACTCCTAGATATGAATAAAACGTTTTGGGATTCACCTTTATCCTACTTGCCAAGGACTTTTCATGACCCCTCCTAGCCCTCCTAATTTCTCACTTAAGTACCTTCCTACTTTCTTTATACTCCTCAAGGGTTTTAACTGTACCCATCCTTTTTCTTTTTGACAAGGTTCACAATATCCCTCATTATCCAAGGCTCCCTAAACTTCCCATACTTATGCTTTGTTCTCCCAGGAACGTGACTTTCCTCAATCCTAATCAACTGTCACTTGAAAGACTCCCACATGTTCGATGTTGATTTACCCTTCAACAGCCGCACCCAATATAAAGAATGTGGTAGCGTGGCCTCTTTAAGGGGCGACCACTCCTGGGCCCGAGAGATTGAGCAGTTTAGACCAACACTCGCTGAAGTTTAGAAGAATGAGAGATCTAATTGAGGTATATAAGATGCTAAAGAGGATAAACAGGGGAGAAATAAAGTGGACATTTTCCCTTTGCTGGACATTCTTGAATTTAGTTTTAGGCTAAAGGTTGGTCGATTTAAAACCGAAATGAGAAGGAATTACTTCTCACAAAGAGTTGGGAATCTCTGGAAATCCCCACCCTAAAGTACAGTGGACACCTGGAACACTAAACAAATTTAAGGGGGAGATAGAAAGGTTTTTAATTAGTAATGGGGTGAAGGCTTATGGGGAGCGAGAAGGAAAGCGGAGATGAGGCCGAGATGAGATCAGCTATGATCATATTGAATGGTAGAGCACGCCCCAGGGCCTGAACTGCCTACTCCTGATCCTGGTTTCTTAGGTTCTTATTAAAGCTCAATTCAAATCAAACAAACCAGCGAAAAAAGACAAAAAAACAGTGAAAGTCTCTTAAATCACCTTTGTGGTTAGTACCACAGTATGAAATCTTGAATCTTTGAGGAGCCCCACCACCTCGATGTAAAAGTGTTGGTCCATGCTGGGTTATTGCCGCTGACCAAATATGCAGCTTTCTGGAAGGTGAACAAAAATCAGTAAGGGGGAACTTTGCGTGAAGGTTCCAAACGGACAATTAAAGAGGTGACATTTCAGAGAGGTGGCCGCGTGCTAGGGAGGATGCAGCACAAATGTAGCACACCACCACAAACCATTCACAATTAATCGTTTGTGATGTCAGAGCAAATACACTTGAATCAGAGGCTTGATTCATTACCAATTTCCACCCTCAAAACATTGGGTGCAAGAAGAGAGGATGCTGGAAAAACTCAACTGGTTGGACAGCAACCCTCCCGATGCTGCCAGACCTGCTGAGTACTTCCAGCATCCGCTGTCCTCGGCTCAGAGACCAGTATCCGCAGTATTTTGCTGAAAACATTGGATACCCAGGCTAATGACACCAAACGTTTTAGTAATTCTGGCAGGAGTTTGGAAACACAACTTTAAGAACAAGGTAACAGAGTACAGGGATGTGAAAATGTACAGTGTTAGAATCTGGCTAGTCATAATGATTAGGGGGGCACGGTGGCACAGTGGTTAGTTAGCACTTCTGCCTCACAGCGGCAGGGACCTAGGTTCAATTCCGGCCTCAGGTGACTGTGCGGGGATTGCACTTTCACCCTGTGTCTGGGTTTCCTCCGGATGCTCTGGTTTCCATCCACTGTTCAAAGGTGCAGGTTAGGTGGATTGGCCTTGCGAAGTTGCCTCTTAGTGACCAAAGATATGTAGGTTAGGTGGGGTTGCGGGGATAGAGCGGGGGAGTGGGCCTAGGCAGGGTGCTCTTTCAAGGTTCGGTGCAGCCTTGATGGGCCGAATGGCCTCCTTCTGCACTGTAGGGATTGTATGACCCAGAAATGTTTTTTATTTGTAAGGCCTTCTTTTCCCCTGTACGAAGTCTTACAACACCAGGTTAAAGTCCAACAGGTTTGTTTCGATGTCACTAGCTTTCGGAGCGCTGCTCCTTCCTCAGGTGAATGAAGAGGTCTGTTCCAGAAACACATATATAGACAAATTCAAAGATGCCAAACAATGCTTGGAATGCGACCTTAGCAGGTGATTAAATCTTTACAGATCCAGAGATGGGGTAACCCCAGGTTAAAGAGGTGTGAATTGTACCAAGCCAGGACAGTTGGTAGGATTTCGCAGGCCAGATGGTGGGGGATGAATGTAATGCGACATGAATCCCAGGTCCCGGTTGAGGCCGCACTCATGTGTGCGGAACTTGGCTATAAGTTTCTGCTCGGCGATTCTGCGTTGTCGCGGGTCCTGAAGGCCGCCTTGGAGAACGCTTACCCGGAGATCAGAGGCTGAATGCCCTTGACTGCTGAAGTGTTCCCCGACTGGAAGGGAACATTCCTGCCTGGTGATTGTTGCGCGATGTCCGTTCATTCGTTGTCGCAGCGTCTGCATGGTCTCGCCAATGTACCACGCTTCAGGACATCCTTTCCTGCAGCGTATGAGGTAGACAACGTTGGCCGAGTCGCACCAGTATGTACCGCGTACCTGGTGGGTGGTGTTCTCACGTGTAATAGTGGTATCCATGTCGATGATCTGGCACGTCTTGCAGAGATTGCCATGACAGGGTTGTGTGGTGTCGTGGTCGCTGTTCTGAAGACTGGGTAGTTTGCTGCAAACAATGGTTCGTTTGAGGTTGCGCGGTTGTTTGAAGGCAAGTAGTGGGGGTGTGGGGATGACCTTGGCAAGATGTTCATCGTCATCAATGACGTGTTGAAGGCTGTGAAGAAGATGACGTAGTTTCTCCGCTCCGGGGAAGTACTGGACGACGAAGGGTATTCTGTCGGTTGTGTCCCATGTTTGTCTTCTGAGGAGGTCGGTCCGGTTTTTCGCTGTGGGGCGTTGGAACTGTCGATCGATGAGTCGAGTGCCATATCCCATTCGTACGACGTTGTCTACCTCATACGCTGCAGGAAAGGATGTCCTGAAGCGTGGTACATTGGCGAGACCATGCAGACGCTGCGACAACGAATGAACGGACATCGCGCAACAATCACCAGGCAGGAATGTTCCCTTCCAGTCGGGGAACACTTCAGCAGTCAAGGGCATTCAGCCTCTGATCTCCGGGTAAGCGTTCTCCAAGGCGGCCTTCAGGACCCGCGACAACGCAGAATCGCCGAGCAGAAACTTATAGCCAAGTTCCGCACACATGAGTGCGGCCTCAACCGGGACCTGGGATTCATGTCGCATTACATTCATCCCCCACCATCTGGCCTGCGAAATCCTACCAACTGTCCTGGCTTGGTACAATTCACACCTCTTTAACCTGGGGTTACCCCATCTCTGGATCTGTAAAGATTTAATCACCTGCTAATGCTCGCATTCCAAGCATTGTTTGGCATCTTTGAATTTGTCTATATATGTGTTTCTGGAACAGACCTCTTCATTCACCTGAGGAAGGAGCAGCGCTCCGAAAGCAAGTGACATCGAAACAAACCTGTTGGACTTTAACCTGGTGTTGTAAGACTTCGTACTGTGCTCACCCCAGTCCAACGCCGGCATCTCCACATCATTCTTTTCCCCTATAATACTATTTGATGAAGCACTTGTTATGCTATTTTATAATATGCCTAAACTACTGATTAGCAGAATGCTGTATTATGTTCACATGACATGATAAATTGAAGATCTTAGAAGGCATATTGTTGATCTCACAATTAAGCCATTTTTAAAATTCTGACTGCTGAGCTCAACGCGAGTCTTGACAATTTACATGGGGAGGGGGGACTGAATATTGAAGCACGAATATATTCTTGCTCATAATCTCAAACGACACTGCTGACCAAGGAGTAGATGTCAACAACAAAAAGGACTCGAGTTATAGAATCATAGAATTTACAGTGCAGAAGGAGGCCATTCAGCCCATCAGGTCTGCACCAGCCCTTGGAAAGAGCACCCTACTTAAGCCCATGCCTCCACCCTATTCCCGTAACCCAGTAACTCCACCTAACCTTTTGGATACTGAGGGCAATTTATCATGGCCAATCCACCTAACCTGCACATATTTGGACTGTGGGAGGAAACCTGAGCACCCGGAGGAAACCCATGCAGACACGGGTGAGAAAGTGCAACTCCACACCCGAGGCCGGAATTGAACCCGGGACCCTGGCGCTGTGAAGCAACAGTGGGAGTTGCAAAAACAAAGCGTGGAGGTCGGGATAGCAAAGGCAGGGCTGAAGCCCAGGAGTGAGAACTACGGTGGGAGGGGCCAGGGTAATAATTGAGTTCAAGCACAAAGGAGGTTTGCTGGAACAGAAACATTAAAAAATAGCAAGATATCAAGATAAATACGAGTTGACTGGGGAAGAATTGACTGCCACAGTTCCAAAAGAGAGTAGCCAGAATAGATGGTGAGCTAATAATCTGACAATCTCCAGTTTAGTTTTAATGTCATCAGTTCATCTCCATCCTGAATACAGCCCAATATGGAAGATCTCAATAATGCCTTTGGTGCCTGCAGGTTTGACTGTCATGATGCTCTGCTGGCCACCTTCCTATTCTCCATAAACTTCAGCACAACCAAAGCTCTGCTGTCAGTAAAATAAAAGCAACATATTGCGGATGCTGGAGATCTGAAATAAAAACAGCAAGAGATGGAAATACTCAGCAGGTCCAGCAGCATCTATGGAGGCAGAAACAGAGTTTGTTTCAAGTCGAACATGACTCTTCAGAACAACCAGGACTGTTCTGAAGAGTTATGTTCAACTTGGAACATTCAGCCTGTATCTCTCTGTCAGATCTGCTGAGTATTTCAGAATTTCCTGCTCTTACTTCTGCTGTCAATATTGTATCCCACACCAAGTCCTCCCCACCCATTACTCATGTACAGTAAGTCTTACAACACCAGATTAAAGTCCAACAGGTTTGTTTAGACTCACTAGCTTTCAGAGCGCAGCTCATTCATCAGGTGAATGAAGAGGTCTTCATTCACCTCATTCACCTGAGGAAGGAGCAGCGCTCCGAAAGCTAGTGATTCGAAACAAACCTGTTGGACTTTAACCTGGTGTTGTAAGACTTCTTACTGTGTTCACCCCAGTTCAACGCCAGCATCGCCACATCATTACCCATGTAGTTTAACAGACTCTCAGCCCCAATGCCCGAAATTTAAAATTTGCATTGTTTTAATCTCTTTGTGGTCTCACTCCATGTCAGTAATCCTCTCCAGACTGATAATCCTCAGAACTCTGTGTTATGGTGAGCGGGCGGGTAAGTGGAGCTGAGTCCACAAAAGATCAGCCATGATCTCATTGAATGGTGGAGCAGGCTCGAGGGGCCAGATTATCATAGAATTTACAGTGCTGAAGGGGGCCATTCGGCCCATCGAGTCTGCACCGGCTCTTGGAAAGAGCACCCTACCCAAGGTCAACACCTCCACCCTATCCCCATAACCCAGTGACCCCACCCAACATTAAGGGCAATTGTGGTACTAAGGGCAATTTATCATGGCCAATCCACCTAACCTGCACATCTTTGGACTGTGGGAGGAAACCGGAGCACCCGGAGGAATCCCACGCACACACGGAGAGGATGTGCAGACTCCGCACAGACAGTGACCCAAGCTGGAATCGAACCTGGGACCCTGGAGCTGTGAAGCAATTGTGCTAACCACAATGCTACCGTGCTGCCCCTCTTGCTCCTAGTTCTTATGTTTACATCATAGTTAACACTATCATTGTCACCTCTCCTTCACTCCATTATTCCTTGCGCAAGTTGCACTTGGGACATATTTGGGGTCAAAATGGGGTTGACAATATTTTTAATAATTTAGCAGTCTCCAAAGATGTCATTATGTGGTAATGCACAAATATTAGCTTTGTTTTTGTTGAAGACTATTTATCAAGTATTGTCAGTTCCTTTTCTCTTGATGTTCCTGCATTTCAGAAATGAAGCAAACATTTCATAAGTAACCATTCTGTCAAAGGATAATTGTCCCCAATAGATGGAACTTTGCTTTTATTCTTAGCCAATTGCCCATTTCCGATTAAAAAGTTACATTGTGCCACACAAGTGCCAGGCAATGACCATTTCCTACAAGAGAGGATCTAACCACCGCCCCGTGACATTCAATGGCATTACCACCACTGAATCCCCACAATCAACATCCCGGGGGTCACCATTGATCAAAAACTGAACTTGACTCGCCACATTAATACTGTGGCTACAGGGCAGGTCAAAGGCTGGGACTCTTATAGCAATTAACTCACCTCCTGAACCCCCAAAGCCTGTCCACCATTTACAGGCACAAGACAGGAGTGTGATGGAATACTCTCCACTTGGGGACTCCATCAGGGGCTGTTTAGCACAGGGCTAAATCGCTGGCTTTGAAAGCAGACGAAGGCAGGCCAGCAGCACGGTTCAATTCCCGTAACAGCCTCCCCGAACAGGCGCCGGAATGTGGCGACTAGGGGCTTTTCACAGTAACTTCATTTGAAGCCTACTTGTGACAATAAGCGATTTTCATTTCATTTTTCACTTGCCTGGATGAGTGCAGTTTCAACAACATTCAAGAAGCTCAACACCTTCCAGGGCAAAGAAGCCCGCTTGATTGCTCCGCCTTCCACAAACATTCAAACCCTCCACCACCGACAAACCATGGCAGCCATGTGTACACGAACAGGCGCCGGAGTGTGGCGACTAGGGGTTTTTCACAGTAACTTCATGGCAGTATTAATGTAAGCCTACATGTGACAATAATAAAGATTATTACCATCTACAAGATGCACTGCAGTAACTCACCAAGGTTCCTTCGAGAACACCTTCCAAACGCATGACCAGTACCATCTAGAAGGACAGGAGCAGCAGATGCCTGGGAACCCCACCATCTAGAGGTCCCTCTCCAAGCCACACACCACCCTGACTTGGAAATATATCACCGCTCCTTCACTCTCGCTGGAGCAACTCACTTCCACCTTTTGAAGGGCAACTAGGGATGGACAATAAACGCTGATCGAACCAGCATCCTGTAAGTGAATTTTTAAAAAGGTGATATTTCCTGGTTTCTAAGGAGAAAGTGGTACATGTAAGATCTGTCACACTATATCTACTAGCTAATTACACCCTTCTGAAGTCTATCATGAAATCTTAGAAGAGCTGTTATTTTATTGACTGAGAATTGGCTACATTCCTGAAGCTGGATGCCAAGCTTAACTTTCCACTGTCTTTCAAAGTTTTACGCGAGGTTCAGATCCTGCAGTGTAAGCTCTTCGCTTATGCCAACAGTACCAGGGTCAAATGTCAGGACCTCAACTCAGGTTTCTATTTAACATAATGAAAGCAAGCAGGAGGTGGCCTTGACTATCCCTTGACGAGGTCTTTTCCAATCAGGCCCTTTGATGTGGCTGGCTTCATATTGACTTATATCTCATTAGGAAATCAATTCAGTTTGTCCTTGTGGGAAGGTCTTGTAAAGTCTTTTTTAATTGTTTATTCATGAGAATATTTTCCATTGAAGTAGCTCCCTTTCTACATTCTGTCTTGTCAGTACAACATCACTGTCTCACCATTTTTCAGCAGATCATAAAAACAAATCTCTCGTAGTTCATGAATTTTTTATTATCCTATCAGATGACAGATGGCAGCCTGGCAATGCATAAAGTGCAAGAAAAGCTTAAGGTTGTTTGTGAACAGCAGGAAGACCTGGATGTTGAATTAGTTTGAATCTTACTGCCAGCTATTTAATATTCATTACAAACCATACTTATTAATTCAAAATCCTGTGTGCTCACTTACCGTCATGTCAGGTTGAGCATTTAAAACAGGGCCCTTCTGATTGCAGATAGATTGTGCACTCAAATACTAGAGTGGGGTTTGAACCCATAACTTGGACTGAAAGGCTATCACTGAGTGAAGGGAGTCAGCGTGCTCATAATTTTTATTGTTCATAGCTGCTCAAATCTTGGCACCCATGATGCACTGTGTGCCATCGGAAGCAGTAGCATTGTTTTCAAACACAATCTGCAGCTTCATGGCATATTCCCCCACTCTACCATCAAACCAGAGGGCAGCATTACCTTACCTAACATGAGATGCCAATGTGATGAAGCTACAACACAGGGCTACATACATGCCAAGGAGAAAGCAGCATGGTATAAATATAGTTAACGGCATGGTGGTACGGTGGTTAGCACTGTTGCTTCACAATGCCAGGGTCCCAGGTTCGATTCCCGGCTTGGAGTGCTGTCTGTGCGGAGTCTGTACATTCTCCCCGTGTCTGCGTGGGTCTCCTCCGGGTGCTCCGGTTTCCTCCCAGAAGTTCCGAAAGGTGTGCTTGTTAGGTGAATTGAACATTCTGAATTCCCCCTCAGTGTACCTGAACAGGCGCCGGAGTGTGGCAACTAGGGGATTTTCACAGTAACTTCATTGCAGTGTTAATGTAAGCCTACTTGTGACAATAAAGATTATTATTATAATTGCCCATTTATAATTAACACAGCCAACCAATCAGATCAAAGCTCTATTATCCTGTCACATCCAGTCATGAATGGACAAGTAGACAACTAAAATTCTCAATCATGGTGGAGCCAGCATCTTCAATCAGAAGCTCTGAGTGATCCATCCCAACCTCCTTCTAATTGGCACCAGTCTTCAGACAGCTCGGTTATCTTAAGTAAGGTTTATTACTACAAGTAATGTGTGATAAGTATTGGTAGGATTTATCAGTATTAGTAAGGATTAACAATAGTAGTATGTTTTACTAATAGCAGTACAGTTTATTAGCAGTAGCAAGGTCAACTAACAAAAATAGAAAAGGCAGTGCTATTTCTGCCTCCAGATTGTACATCCTGTTCCATGTGGGAACTCCGGGATGCTTCCTGTGTCCTGGATAACCATTTGTGCAGGACATGCCATCAGTTGCAGCAGCATGAGCTCCAGGTTTTAGAACTTGAACATCACAACTCATCTGTAAGGTTCAGCATTTCAGAGGAGAGAAAGAATGGACGAATACCTGATAGTCATAAAGGAGCAGGCAGATAGTGTTGGAGTCCCCAAGTGCATCCAGCTCTGAATACTGGTGAGGATGGTGGTTCATCTGGGGAATGCAGCCAGACACATGTCCATGGCACCACTGGCAACTCAGCTGTACTTGGTTGGGGGGTGGGGGGAGTGTACAAGGAAGACTAGAAGTAGTGGTAGGTGATTTGATAGTGCCTGGCCAGGAGGGGCTGGAGGACGAGTTTGAAGAGGAACCGGAAGATGGAGGCCAGGCGGTGGCGAGCTTCCGACATGCCAGGAGGACCAAGGAGGCCTTCATTGTCTCCAAATTCTCCTAGGATGAGGCTGTGTCTGTTTGCTCAGCCCCACCCACTCCATTTCCCCCTTCGCCAACCTTATCCCCGCTGCCCTCCCTATCCCCATTCCACCCCCCCCACTTCATTGAATCCCTACAGTGCAGAATGAGGCCATTCGGCCCATTGAAAATGCACCGACTTTTCGAAGGAGCACCCTACCTATGCCCAATCCCCCCATCCTATCCCCGTAACCCCACCCAACCTTTCTCAATTTAGGGGAAATTGAACATGGCCAATCCATCTAACTTGCACATCTTTGGACTGTGATGGAAACCAGAGCACTTGGAGGAAACACATGCAGGCACGGGGAAAATGTGCAAACTCCACACAGCCACCCGAGGTCGAAATCGAACCCGGGTCCCTGGCGCTGTGAGGCAGCAGTGCTAACCACTGTGCCACCGTGCTGCCCGGTCCCCGCCCACTTATTCCCCTCCCGCCCAACTCCTCCACCCCCTCCCCAACTGCCCCCCCATCACCACTTCCCCCATCACATTGCTCACTCCCTGACCACCCTGTTCAGCCCGCCAAGGGTCGTGTAACATCACTTCAGGGTGATGGGCACTGTCAGCAGGTCACCATACAAGGCAGGAGAGCGATGAACACGCGCTGTGAGGAAAGCTCTAGTGCTCCTCAGGGTCTGATAAAGTCTGACTCCAGTCTCTGCTGACATCGCGCTCACACCCATCCTCTGAATGGGGTCTGCATCGGGGGCTTTTGACCTTGGATCACTGTGCCCGAGGGGGATGCAGTGTGGGGTTTCGGTCAAGCCTGCTCTGAAGATTAACGTGACAGAAGCTTCACATGTATCCCCCTAGCCACGGATAGTGACCTCACCAGTGCCCACTCAGTGCTCTTCACTCTCCTTGATCTTCTGCCAGCTGCTGTGGGAGGCCACACACCTTAGAGCAAGAAAGCCTCAGTTGTACCCAATTCTTTGTGCAATTGATCGTGCATCAATTTATTGCTCTAAGATTTACAAAAGATGGACCTCCGTATCAAACCGGATCGCCTGCAGCTGGATCCGCATTCAAGCGACGCCAAAAAGGACTTTCAACACTGGCTAGCTTGTTTCGAGGCGTAAATCAACTCGCCGCCCAGCCCTGTCTCGGAGGCTCAGAAGATACAGATCCTGTACTCAAGGTTGAGCTCCAGCGTCTTTCCGCTAATCCAGGACGCGCCGAAGCCATGACGCTTCTCAAAGAGAATTATACTCGGAAGACGAACACGCTCTTCGCCAGGCACGTACTCGCCACTCGCTCTCAATTCCCTGGTGAGTCCAGAGAAGACTTCTGGTGGGTCCTAATCCCACTCGTCCAGGACTATGACTGTCAGGCCATTACGGCCACTGAACAGTCAAACCTCCTCATGTGGGACGCGTTTGTTACGGGCATTGGGTCGGACCTCATACGCCAGCGACTGTTAGAAGGGGCCACGCTCGACCTAGCAGAGACAAAGAAAGTAGCACTCTCTATGACGGTCGCCTCGCGCAACGTTCAGGCCTATACCCCCAGCCGCGAGGCCCACCCCACTCTACGCATAGTGGACCCCACAGACGGCCTCCCCAGCGAGGGCCTTACCCAGCCAATATGCCTACGCCACGCACCAGCCAGCGAACCCGGGGGTCCCCGATGTTACTTGTCTCCCCCAAGGTGGCGGCACCTGAAGATCTTGAGCAGGACAAATGGTGGCGCCCATGGGCCGCACTTGGCGGGGGTTGAGCAAGATGGCGGCGCCCATGGGCCGCACGTGTGGCTCGGAGGGGAAGATGGCGGCGCTCACTGGCCCGCGTGGTCTGAGGGGGAGAAGATGGCGGCGCCCACTGGCCGCACGTGTTCCGGGGTGGTGAAGATGGCGGCGCCCGTGGTCCATAAACGAGGGGGTGGGGGCGATAGCGTCGACTGCGCGGGCCTGGCACACCGTGGCGAAGTGCCCCTTCCTGCCGCAAGCCTTACAAAGGGCAGCGCTGGCCGGGCAGAGTTGGCGGGGGTGTTTCTGCTGGCCGCAAAAGTAACATCGGTCATCACAGACTGAATCATGCCTTGGACCGCTTAAGACCGTACGTTGTGTTCCACGTTTTCCAGTCACTCCCTAGCAGTGTTGGCCTCAGTGCCATGCATTGCCAGCACCATCTCCTGCACCTGGAGGCTTTGCGACTCCTCCAATCGGCTTGCGGTCGCTGGAATGTCGACACCCCCTCCTGAATTTCACGGCTCTGGCCTACCACCTGCAGCAACTTTGGGAGAAACTGCTCCAAAGGCTCGGCAACTGGCTGTGTCCTGGGATCCAGCAGACCTCCAACTGCTGTCTCCCTTGAATGCTCTTGCCTCCACCTGATGTGCATCAGGCATCAGGTGCTCACCAGAGAATGTCCCGAAGGTGGACCACTAATGTCGCCCACCGAGGTGTGTGTCTGCTGCTTAGCACAGGGCTAAATCGCTGGCTTTGAAAGCAGACCAAGGCAGGCCAGCAGCACGGTTCAATTCCCGTACCGGCCTCCCTGAACAGGTGCCGGAATGTGGCGACTAGGGGCTTTTCACAGTAACTTCATTTGAAGCATTGTGACAATAAGCGATTTTCACTTGTGTAAGGTGGTGGTAATAAATGTACGTCTCGCCATTGGTCCCCCACCCCCCCCCCCACCAAAGGTGTTCTCTTAGGTGGATGTGGGGTGGGGGCGGCGATGGCCTGACCTCATTGCATCATCAGATGGTGATCCTTTAAGGCAATGGACATGTGATCAGTGAAAGGGAAAGGTTAATTTTGAGGGATATCAACAACTCACTTCAGACAGTTCATCTGGGTGAAGGGGCAGTGGACCTTACCTCACTGGCACAGGCCAGTCATTGGTCTCTCCTCGGGCAACCCCATGATTTCCAGGGCCCGGGCCTCAGAGGGGGTGAGGACTCGAATCTCTGGTACTCCGCACCCCATCCTGCTCTTTCTCTCTTTATTATGGGCTAGTTTCTCTTGCGGGGACAAGGAGAGAACATTGTGAGCCGCATGCTTGATGGGTCAGGGGGGTTAGTGGCCACCACACCTGCGCATGAAGGGTTTCAGTGAAACGACGGAGGTTGAGAGGAGACCTGATAGAGGTCTACAAAATTATGAGTGGCATGGTTAGAGTGGATAGTCAGATGCTCTTTCCTAAGGTAGGAGAGTCAAGTACTGGGGACATAGGTTTAAAGTGCGCAGGGCAAAATTTAGAACAGATGTGCGAGACAAGTTTTTTTCACAGAGGGTGGTAAATATATGGAAGGCACTGCCTTGGGAGGTGGTGGGAGCAGGTACGATAGCTGCATTTAAGGGACAGCTAGACAAATATATGAATAGGGTGGGAATGGAAGGATACGGATTTTGTAAGCAGGCGGTTTTAGTTTAGGGAAGTACCGTGGTCGGCGCAGGCTTGGAGGGCTGAAGGGCCTGTTCCTGTGCTGTATTGTTCTTTAAAAAATTGGCAAGTCATGTTGCAGCTGTACAACCTTATGCCTCATTTGGAATATTGTGTAAAATTCTGGTCACCGCACTACCAGAAGGATGTGGATTCAGTGAGTTTATCTAACCTCTCCTCACAGCTAATGCCCTCCGTACCAGGCAAAATCCTAGTAAACCGCTTCTGTACCCTCTCCAAATCATCAACATCCTTCTGGTGTGTGGTGACCAAAATTGTACACAATATTCCAAATGAGGCCGAACTAAGGTCCTGTACAGCTGCAACATGACTTGCCAATTTTTATATTCAATGCCTCGACCGATGAAGGCCAGCATGCCGTATGCTTTCTTGACCACCTTATTCATGTGCGTTGCCACTTTCAGTGATCAGTGGACATGCACACCCAGATCTCGCTGCCTGTCAATACTCACAAGAGTTCGACCATTTACTGTGTAATTCCTACATGCATTGGACCTTCCAAAGTGCATTACCTCACACTTGTCCGGATTAAACTCCGTCTGCCATTTCTCCCCCCAAGACTCCAATCAGTTTATATCCTGCTGCATCCTCTGATAATCCTCTTCACTATCCGCAACACCACCAAGTTTTGTGCCGTTTGTGAACTTACTAGTTAGCCCAGCTATATTTTCTTCCAAATCATTTATATACACTGCAAAAGATCTGTAGTAATAATCAGGGCCTAGTTTTAAGGCCGATTAAATTGGATATCTTAAATTAAAGAATTGGGCACTTTAAAAACCACAGTTTGCAGAAGCCTGCAGAATCCGAATATACAGAACTCAGACAAGCTGCCGGGGTCTGTCTGAATCAGCCCTGAATAACCCATCGAGTAATTATCGTTGTTACTTGAGATTCACTGGCCTATTATCCACAGTTCCTGATATCCCATCAAGCAATCATCGCTCCTCCCAGGGCGGGCTCAGGTACCCTGTCAACAGGTCATCAACCAGACCATTGGGCACTGAGACCCTGCCTCCTGAGACTCCATTGGCAGAAGGCCAAGGACAGGTGGAGAAAGGAGATGGGTGGCAACAGGGGGATAAAAAGATAGGCATTTTCCAGACATCTGGAGAGATAGGACTGGAAGCAAAAGACTTGAGGCAAAGACTGTGTGTGAGGTGCCCTTGACCAGACCAGAAGGAAGGAAGCAAGCAAGGAACAGCCAGCGAGAATCACCTTTACAAAGAGGAACCAGAAGGACTCTGGGATCAGATCTGCAGCTTACCAAATCACCTTTACGGGAAGAATAGTCGAATCCTGGGTGTTTCTTGTATGTATAGTGGGTAATTTATGGGTTAACTATATTTAATAAAGTGTGTTGTATTATACCTGTATCCTAATTTGTTCTCCTCATAAATAAAGACACCTGGGTAAATTTTAATTAAAGAGCTGGTTGAAGTATCTGAATTGGACAGATACAACAGGTCCCAGAACTGATCCCTGTGGAACACCGCTAGTCACAGCCTTCCATTCATAAAAGCACCCTTCTACTGCTACCCTCTGTCTTCTGTGCCCAAGTCAGTTCTGTATCTAACTTACTAGTTCTCCTCTGATCCCATGTGACTTCACCTTTTGTACCAGTCTACCAAGAGGTACCTTGTCAAAGGCTTTACTGAAGTCCATGTATACAACATCTACTGCCTTTCCCTCATCTATCATCTTTGTCACTTCCTCGAAAAACTCGATCAAATTAGTGAGGCACGATCTCCCCTTCACAAAACCATGCTGGCCATCACTAATAAGTCCATTTGTTTCCAAATGTGAGTAAATCCAGTCTCTAAGAATCTTTTCCAATAATTTCCCTACCACTGACGTAAGGCTCACCAGCCTATAATTTCCTGGATTATCTGTTACCCTTCTTAAACAATGGAACAACATTGGCTAAAGATGTGCAGGTTAGGTGCATTGGCCATGATAAATTGCCCTTAGTGTCCAAAATTGCCCTTAGTGTTGGGTGGGGTTGCTGGGTTATGGGGATAGGGTGGAGGTGTTGACCTTGGGTAGGGTGCTCTTTCCAAGAGCCGGTGCAGACTCGATGGGCCGAATGGCCTCCTTCTGCACTGTGAATTCTATTTTCCAGTCCTCTCGAACTTCACTTGTAGCTAATGAGGATACAAAGATTACTGTCAAGGCCCCAGCAATTTCCTCCCTTGCCTCCCTCAGTATTCTGGGGTAGATCCCAACAGGCCCTGGGGACTTATCTACTTTAATGCTTTTTAAGATGTCCACACCTCCTCTTTATTAATATCAACATGACTCCGAATATTTATACACTCTACCCTATACTCTTCATCCACCAACTCCTTCTCTTTGGTGAATACTGAGGCAAAGTATTCATTTTGTATCTCTCCCATTTCCTCTGGTTCCATACATATATTCCTTCCAATATCCTTGAATGAACCAACCCTTTCTCTAGCTACCCTCGTGCTCTTTACGTAGGCATAAAACGCCTTGGGATTTTCCTGAATCCTGCTTGCCAATGACATTTCATGACCCTGTTTAGTCTTCCCAACTCCTACCTTAAGTTCCTTCCTACTTTCTTTTATATTCTTCAAGGGCTTCATCTGTCCTAAGCCTTATAGACCTTCCTTTTTCTTTCTGACAAAATTCATAATATCCCTCGTTATCCAGGGTTCCCATACTTGCCACCCTTATCTTTCGTCCTCACAGGTACATGCTGATCCTGAATTATAATCAACTGACATTTGAAAGCCTCCCACATGCCGGATGTTGATTTTCCCTGAAACGGCCTCGCCCAGTCAACACTCTCCAGATCCTGCCGAATGCTGTTGTAATTAGCCTTCCCCCAGTCTAACACCTTCACCTGAGGACCACACTTCTCCTTATCCATAAGCAGCTTAAAACTTGCAGAATTATGATCACTGTTCCTGAAATGATCGCCTACTGAAACTTCGATCACCTGGCCGGGCTCATTCCCCAGCATCAGGTCTAATATGGCCCCTTCCCGAGTTGGGCTATTTACATATTGTTTCAAGAAACACACCTGGATGCTCCTTACAAATTCTGCTCCATCCATGCCTCTAGCAGTAAGTGTGCCCCAGTCAATATAGGGAAAGTTAAAATCATCCACCACAACAACCCTATTGTTTATGCATCTTTCCAAGATCTGACTGCATATCTGCTCCTCTTTCTCCCGCTGGCTGTTAGGAGGTCTGTAGTAAACCCCCAATATTGTGACAACACCCTTCCTATTTCAGAGCTCGACCCAGATTGCCTCGCAGCCTGAACCCTCCCAAGGCGTCCTCCTTCAGCACAGCTGTGATATTCTCCTTAACCAATAATGCAACTCCCCCATCCCTTTTGCATCCCTGTCTATCCTTCCTGGAGCATCTAAATCCTGGAATGTTTAGTTGCTAATCCTGTCCCTCTTTCTGTAATAGCAACATCAGAATTCCACATGCCGGGGCAGCACGGTGGCGCAGTGGGTTAGCACTGCGACCTCACGGCGCCGAGGTCCCAGCTCTGGGTCATTGTCCATGTGGAGTTTGCACATTCTCCCCATGTTTTCATGGGCTTCGCCCCCACAACCAAAGGATGTGCAAGCTAGGTGGATTGGCCATGTTAAATTGCCCCTTAATTGGAAAAAAATGAATTGGGTACTCTATAAATTTTTAAAAAATAATTCCTCGTACCAATCCAAGCTCCATGTTCATCTGACTTAACTGAAATATTCCTCGCATTGAAACTAATGCACTTCAGCCTACCAACCCCGCTGTGTTGAACAACCACTCCCTGCCTGCTCTTCCTCTTAATCTTACTGGCCTTAGTCTGTAGTTCTCTCTGTTATTTCTCCCGCTGACATACTGCTCTGGTTTTCAGCCCTCTGCCATACTAGACAGTTCAAACTGTTTCTCTGCCTTCCACCTTACAAACTTTTGTTTCTATCACATCTTTACTACCCTCTCACCTCCTGCATTGGTTCCCATCCCCCTGCCATATCAGTTTAAACCCTCCCCAACAGCGCTAGCAAACACTTCCCCCGAGGACGTTGGTTCCAGTCCTGCCCAAGTGTAGGCTGTCCAATTTGTAATGGTCCCACCTCTCCCAGAACCGGTTCCAATGTCGCAAAAATCTGAATTCCTCCCTCCTGCACCATCTCTTAAGCCTGCCATTCCTACTCTGACTAGCACGTGGCACTGGTAGCAACCCCGAGATTACTACCTGTGAGGTCCTACTTTTTAGTTTATCTCCTAACGTCCTAAATTCAACATGTAGGACCTCATCCAGTTTTTTTACCTATATCGTTGGTGCCGAGATGCACCACGACAGCTGGCTGTTCACCCTCCCCCTTTGGAATGTCCTGTTGCCGCTCTGAGACATCCAGCACCCTTGCATTCGGGAGGCAACATACCTTCCTGGAGTCTTGTTTGCGTCCACAGAAATGCCTGCCTACTCCCCTTCCAATCGAATCCCCTATCACTATAGCTCTACCACTCTTTTTCCTGCCCTCCTGTGCAGCAGAGCCAGCCACGTTGCCATGAACCTGGCTGCTGCTGCCTTCCCCTGGTGAGCCATCTCCCCCAACAGTATCTAAAACGGTATACCTGGGAGATGGCCGCCTTCCTACTCTTCCTCTGGCTGGTTTCTTATTGTGACTTCTCTTGCTTGGTTTGTCCTCCCCAATTGCATTGCCTCACACTTCTCTGGATTGAATTCCATTTGCCACTATTCCTTCCACTCAGACTGGAAAGAAGCAAATGAAACCCCTCTTTTCGGGGGGGGGGACGACAACAGAAAACAGGAAACTCTAGGTCAGTGAGTTTGACATCTGTCATGGGAAGGGTGTTAGAATCCATCATTAAGGAGGGAAGAGCTCAGCACTTCAACAAACTCAAGGTAATTGGGAAAAGTCAGCATGATTTTATGAAAGGGAAATCATGTCTAACAAATTTATTGGAGTTCTTTGAAGGAGTGAAGTGTGCTGTGGATAAAGGGGAGACTGCTGACGTGCTGTACTTGGATTTTCAGAAGGCATTCAATCAGGTGGTTATCAAAGGTTACTGCGGAAAATAGAAGCTCACCGTACAGGGATAAACATAATGGCTGGCTGGCAAAAATTAAAATATACATAAATTTACTATTAACCTTTGTTTCCTGTCACTGAGCCAATTTTGAATACAACTCATCATCTTTCAGTGCATCACATGAAATATCACTTTTGTGACCGAATCTTGTCAAATGCACATGACATCCCTCGTATATCTTCCTTTTTACTTCCTCAAAACATTTGATTCAGATAATAAGACACAATCTTCACCCACCAAATCCCCTGATCAATCCGTGCCTTTCTAAGTGACAGTTTATCCGGTCTCTCAGAATTAGTTCCAATAATTTGTCCACCACCGTGCCACACAAGTCAAGATGGAATGCTCTCCACTTTCCTGGATGACAACAGCTCCAACAAAACTAAAGAAGCTCATCACCATCTAAGATAAAGCAGCCCACTTGATTGGCACCCCATCACCTCATTCACTCACTCCACCCCTGCCCCACAGTGGCAGCGCTGTGTATTGACCACAAGATGCATTGAGCAACTCACCAAGGCTCCTTCAACAGCAATTTCCAAACCCATGACCTCTATCACCCAGAAGGACAAGGCAACATCTGCATGGGAATACCGGCACCAGTAAGTTCCTTTCCAAGTCACATACCACCCTGATTCAGAACTATATCGCCATTCCTTCGTTGTTGCTGGAACTCCCTTCCTAAGGGTACTTACACCATATAGACTGCAGCGGGTCAAGAAGGTAAATCACCATCACCTACTCAAGGGCAATTAGGGATGGGCAATAAATGCTGCAAGTGCAATGCTCACATTCAAATAACTCAAAACTAGTCGCTGCATTTTTATGTTAACAATTTTAGAAAGTAATTCGCTTGGTATATATATGCTAACACTTTTACGGTTTAAACATTTACCCTTTATCTAAAGTAAAACCAGAGAACATCTTGCAACGGATTCATCCTGCTGTCAGGAATCTCTGTATTCATTAGTCGCCTGTCCTTTAAAACAAACCAACCTTTATGTAACAGAAAGAAAGCAAAACCATTTTAATCACCTCTGCTTCACATTTTACTTGGCAAAATGCTGGATCTGTAATGCAACCGACTACTTCGAGCAGTAAACACGGAGACAGAGCCATGCTGAAGGGAGAAATTGTAAACAGACATGCAGTTTCCATGGAGAAGGTCAAAGTCCTGTGCAGAGAAACCTTCCTGCCTTAGGAACGAGGGAAGGTAGTTTCAAACTGACTACAGGAGAGCTAATGTTTCAGGAAGTCAGAGCTAATGTTGTAAGGGAGATTTTTTTAAAATTTAAATTACCCAATTTATTTTTTTCAATTCAGGGGCCCATCCACCTCCCCTTCACATCTTCTGGGCTGTGGGGGTAAGACCCAAGCAGACTCGGGGAGAATGTGCAAACTCCACACGGACAGTGACCTGGGGCCGGGATCGACCCGGGGTTCTCGGCGCAGTGAGGCAGCAGTGCTAACCACTGCGCCACCGTGCCGCACTTTAAGGGAGACCCAACGCAAAAAAACGTGCAAGCATTCAAACCAAACCAGTAAAGACCAGTAAAAAAGAATCAACTTGAGACACAGAACTATTGGAGTATTCATCAATGATTAGCTAGGTGTCATTTTTGATTATATTCTGAGTTCCCTTTTCCTTCCTATCTTCACAAAATGTCTGCTCACAAACTCCACTAGGGTCCTCTGTCCAATTTCAACCAAACATAATACCTTGGACCAAAGGGCATAAATCACCCCCACTGGGGATTGGTTGGTGGGTGGGGGTTGTGGGGGTGTAGGTGGCGGTGATGGAAGCTTTGACTCCCTAACAGACGATCTCTCAGCCCTGACTACATCGTGGTCCCATTGATATTGGTTTAGGGACTGGTTTAGCACAGCGGGCTAAACAGCTGTCTTGTAATGCAGAACAACGCCAGCAGCGTGGGTTCAATTCCCGTACCAGCCCCCCGAATAGGCGCCGGAATGTGGTGACTAGGGGCTTTTCACAGTAACTTCGTTGAAGCCTACTTGTGACAATAAGCGATTATTATTATATTGGTGACTCAGATGTGCTTTAACCAATCTCAACCGGACATCCCAAGAAAGAGTGTCATGAATTTACTTCATAAACACGGAAATTTCTTTTATACCATATTTGTTTTAGTCAGTGAAGGAAACATTTGGCTTTCCCCATTCCAGATGGGGCATCACGGCAGCACAGTGGTTAGCACTGCTGCCCCACCGCGCCAGGAACCTGGGTTAAATTCCAACCTCAGGTGATAAGTTTGCACGTTCTCCCCGTGTGTGCGTGGGTTTCCTCCGGGTGCTCCGGTTTCCTCCCACAGTCCAAGGTTGTGCAGGTTAGGTGGATTGGCCATGATAAATTGTCCCTTAGTGTCGAACGATTAGGTGTGGTTACAGGGATAGGGCAGGGAATGGGCCTGGGTAGGGTGCTCTTTCAGAGGGTTGTGTAGACTCAATGGGCCAAATGGTCTCCTTCTGCACGGTAGGGATTCTAGATGATTATTCAGTGTCCCTGCTGAATACACGTACACGTGGATGTTGGAGAAAGACGAATTAGGCTTTCCTGGAATTCCCTCCACAGCCAAACAGCCTCCCAGACCTATTGCCGTGACTTACAAATGAAGAACAAAACATTAAATTGTTGATTTTTTTACAGCACAGGAGGGGACTGCTTAATCCATGAAGTTTGTGCTGTACCCTCGGTAATTTACTCAGCAACTTTCCCCGTGCCCTTCTCATTTTGTCTAATAATTAATCACTTACCTTTCAGAGATTACAGATTTTGCTTCCACTGCTGTTTCTGTTTGGCATTCCATGTCAAAACAACATTAACTAAAAAATATTTTCCTTCCTCTTTTCAATAGGGTCCCAGGAGCAAATTGTTCAAATGGACTTTACAAGAACTTATGGATGAGTGAAGTCCCTTTAGTCCATTTTAATTAATCAGGATCCTACAATTCTTCAGTCTGTTTCTAATTGTTAAAGTATTTCAGGGATTTACTTCCAACACTTCAATGAATTTGCATGCCCGTCCTAATCCCATGGTTTAATTTGGAGAAATTTGGGGGATTTTCATTTCCAATTTTATTTATTATCATTTCCCTCTATAACGTCACATCCCAGACACTATTTGTAATGGTCGAAAGGCCCAAGGCTTCCCAGATTTTGGATATGAGAGGATTGTGCCAGCAACAGAAAGGCTTGTTTCTTAGCAACCAGAATGGGATACTGCCCAAGATAGAGCCTGGCCAGAACATAGTCCTCCACTGACTTTTTACTCAATAGATGGAATAAAAAAATATAGGTTAGGAGAAATTGTAATTGACTGTAAAACTGTGGTGATACACCACTGTACTTCCCTACCATTGTACATAGTATATAATAGTTGTGTGTAACGTGGCCCTGGAATACTGTGTATTGTACTGTAGCTCTGCAGAGGTTCGGTCACTGGTAGGTAACCCAACCTGGCCACGGAGAGCTCCGCCTTAGCCACTCCCCCGGGAGTTAGTATAAGAACCCTCTTCTGGGACCGGCCCCATTCTTTCTGGGGTCGTCTGTGTCGGGTAAGCCTCCCATGTAGTATATTAAAGCCTGAGTTAAAGTCTCACATGCTTAGCGCATCAAAAACATACATGAGTTTCCATCGGGTGCTCTGGTTTCCTCCCACAGTCCCAAGATGTGCAGGTTAGGTGGATTGGCCATGCTAAATTTCCCCTTAGAATCATAGTCATGTTTACAGCAAGGAAACAGGCCCATCAGCCCAACTTGTCCATGCCGCCCAGTTTTATCTCTAAGCTAGTCTCATTTGCCCGCATTTGGCCCATATCCCTCTATACCCACCCTGCCCATGTAACTGTCTAACTGCTTCTTAAAGGACAAAATTGTACCCACCTCTACCACTGCCTCTGGCAGCCCGTTTCAGATGCTCACCACCCTGTGTGTGAAGATATTTCTCCTCTGGTCTCTTTTGTATCTCTCTCCTTAAACCTATGCCCTCTAGTTCTAGACTCCTCTACTTTTGGGAAAAGATGCTAACTATCTACCTTATCAATGCTCCTCATTATTTTATAGGCCTCAAAAATATCACCGCTAAGCCTCCTACGCTCCAGGGAAAAAAGTCCCAGCCGATCCAGCCTCTCCTTATAACTCAGGCCATCAAGTCCTGGTAGCATCCTCGTAAATCTCTTATGCATTTTTTCTAGTTTAACAAGTGTCCAACGGTTAGGTGGGGTTACAGGGATAGGGCAGGGAAGTGGATCTATGTAGGATGCACTGTTGGAGGGTCGATGCACACGCGATGGGCCAAATAGAATAGAACATTATAGCGCAGTACAGGCGCTTCGGCCCTCGATGTTGTGCCGACCTGTGAAACCAATCCAAAGCCCATCTACACTATTCCCTTATCATCCATATGTTTATCCAATGACCATTTGAATGCCCTTAGTGTTGGCGAGTCCACTACTGTTGCAGGCAGGGCATTCCACGCCCCTACTACTCTCTGAGTAAAGAACCTACCTCTGACATCTGTCCTATATCTATCTCCCCTCAATTTAAAGCTATGCCCCTCGTGCTAGGCATCACCATCCGAGGAAAAAGGCTCTCACTGTACACCCTGCTCTCACTGTCCACCCTATCTAATCCTCTGATCATCTTGTATGCCTCTATTAAGTTACCTCTTAACCTTCTTCTCGCTAACGAAAACAGCCTCAAGTCCCTCAGCCTTTCCTCATAAGATCTTCCCTCCATACCAGGCAACATCCTGGTAAATCTCCTCTGCACCCTTTCCAATGCTTCCACATCCTTCCTATAATGCAGCGACCAGAACTGCACGCAATACTCCAAATGCGGCCGCACCAGAGTTTTGTACAGCTGCAACATGACCTCATGGCTCCGAAACTCAATCCCTCTACCAATAAAAGCTAACACACCGTACGCCTTCTTAACAACTCTCTCAACCTGGGTGGCAACTTTCAGGGATATACGTTCATGGACACCGAGATCTCTCTCCTCATCCACACTACCAAGAATCTTACCATTAGCCCAGTACTCTGTATTCCTGTTGCTCCTTGAATCACCCCACACTTTTCTGCATTAAATTCCATTTGCCACTTCTCAGCCCAGCTCTGCAGCTTATCTATGTCCCTCTGTAACCTGCAACATCCTTCCGCACTGTCCACAACTCCACCGACTTTAGTGTCATTGCAAATTTACTCACCCATCCTTCTACGCCCTCCTCCAGGTCATTTATAAAAATAACAAACAGCAATGGCCCCAAAACAGATCCTTCCAAGGGGCTGGTTTAGCACAGGGCTAAATCGGTGGCTTTGAAAGCAGACCAAGGCAGGCCAGCACGGTTCAATTCCCGTACCAGCCCCCCCCCCAAACAGGCGCCGGAATGTGGCGACTAGGGGCTTTTCACAGTAACTTCATTTGAAGCCTACTTGTGACAATAAGCAATTTTCAGTTCATTTTTCATTTGTGGTACACCACTAGTACCTGAACTCCAGACTGAACATTTCCCATCTACCACCACCCTCTGTCTTCTTACGGCTAGCCAATTTCTGATCCAAACCGCGAAATCACCCTCAATCCCATGCCTCCGTATTTTCTGCAATAGCCTACCATGGGGAACCTTATCAAACGCTTTACTGAAATCCATATACACCACATCAACTGCTTTACCCTCGTCCACCTTCTCAAAGAACTCAATAAGATTCGTGAGGCATGATCTACCCTTCACAAAAACATGTTGACGATCCCTAATCAAATTATTCCTTTCTAGATGATTATAAATCCTATCTCTTATAATCCTTTCCAAGACTTTGCCCACAACAGAAGTAAGGCTCACTGGTTTATAGTTACCGGGGTTGTCTCTACTCCCCTTCTTGAACAAGGGGACATTTGCTATCCTCCAGTCTTCTGGCACTATTCCTATAGACAATGACGACATAAAGATCAAAGCCAAAGGCTCTGCAATCTCCTCCCTAGCTTCCCAGAGAATCCTAGGATAAATCCCATCCGGCCCAGGGGACTTATCTATTTTCACACTTTCCAGAATTGCTAACACCTCCTCCTTATGAACCTCAATCCCGTCTAGTCTAGTAGCCTGTATCTCAGTATTCTCCTCGACAACATTGTCTTTTTCCTCCTTCTGCACAGTAGGGATTCTATGATACCTCTCCAATCCATTTGCTTTAGTTTTCCATTCAATTCTTTGAATTTAGAGTTGTTGAAATTACCTGGCTCTTTAGTACATCTGCATCTTTCATCATGTTAAATTTAACAATTGTGTGTATGCTATGACTTCCATTACTTGTATCTGGTTTCTGTAATCTATGTGAATCAGGTAAAGGGGGCTGCCATGGCTAATTTACATATCAGCTCCTCAAGCAATTAGAATTAGAAAATAGAATGATAGAATTCCTACAGTGCAGAAGGAAGCCATTTGTTCCATCAAGTCTTCACCAACCCTCTGAAAGAGCACCCTACCTAGGCCCACTCCCCCACCACCCCACCCAACCTCCACATCTTTGGATAGTAAGGTGCAATTTATCAAGGCCAATCCACCTAACCTGAAGATCTTTGGACTGTGGGAGGAAACTGGAGCACCCGGAGGAAACCCACGCAGACACGGGGAGAAAGTGCAAATTATCACCCAAGACCTGTATTGAAAGCGGGTCCCCGGTGCTGTGAGGCAGCAGTGCTAACCACTGTGCCACCCCCACATACAGATGTTAAATCTAACAGCTCTGATTCTAAGCACTGAACCTTCACATTCTTCCCAAAAGCTTGGCAGAGTCTGGATCCCGTTCAGCAGTGTTTTGCTAGTTTTGTCTCAAACTGGTTGTTATCCTGGTCCAATATGGTTAGTTCATGATGGAAACAGTTAAGCATCACTATACTTGGTGTTTTAATTGCTCTTGAGCAAAGAGTCTGCACATATAAATCCAGATGCATAGAACGCAGGTTCAATTCCAGCCTCGGGTGATTGACTGCATGGAGTTTGCACTTTCTCCCCGTGTCTGCGTGGGTTTCCTACGAATGCTCTGGTTTCCTCCTACAGTCCAAAGATACGCAGGTTAGGTGGATTGGCCATGCTAAATTGCCCTTAGTGTCCAAAAGGTTAGGTGGGGTTACTGGGGTACCGGAATGGGCTTCAGTAGGGTGCTCTTTCCAAGGGCCGGTGCAGACTCGATGGGCTGAATGTCCTCCTTCTGCATGGTACATTCTATTAAAAAAATACAGTTTGCAATAATTTTTACTTCTAATTTTAACATTGCATATAAGATCTTTATTCTCAATAAATGAAGAAAGTTTACCTCAAATCTATTAGATGTAATGTAAATATAGATGGTTGGAGAATAATATCTTTTTAGTCTCGAACTGAGCTTGAAGTTTATTGTGCACTGATGAGGTGAAAAATAATTTATTCTTAAAACCCTTACACTTGTGGATCTGCTATTCCAAACAAAAATCTGCATGAGTATTTTGAAAACACGTGCAAAAAACAATAAATAAATATAAGCGTGATTCATTCCCCAGAGGTCGGAACTGTTAATATTTAAAATCTTAAGTAAAATAGCTTATTCCATTTTAATTATGGTGATCTTACAGAGAAAAAAATAATACCCATAACTACTCTGGAACTGGCTGAGGGATTAATCCAGTACTCCTTTTGAGCAGTGAAATTAGGTGGTTCATGTCTAAATGGAGAGGCAGAATGGAAACTCAGTTTAACAACCTGGGGTTGGAGTCACCTACAGGAAAATGGCACTCCTACAGTGTGTTAAAATATTTCATCGGGTGGAAATGACATAACATTCCATGAAGAGAAATGGAAAGTACTGCATACAGGTAAATACATGAGTGACGTGTAAATGCTGAAATACATAGCTAAAACAATTGAATAAAAGAGAGCACTTAGTAGAACACATAGCTCCTCCGTGCTGTGTTAACTCAACATTATTACAATAACACAGCTCACACTCGAGGCGTTCCCCTGCCCGGTTGATTCTCTGTAACTACATAGCTGAAAAAAATAAACAGTTTCTTAACAGCTTCCATCTCACCGAGGCTTCAGGTCAATGCACATCAAACAACCTGCTCTGGGAACTCTGCTCATGTTGACAGCTGCAACAAATTGCATCATAGCAGCTGAGACAATCCACAACATTCGAAAACAATCAAAATTAAACAACACACAACGTTCTAAAAAAAAAGTCAATTCACCCTATTTCCCAATGTTAATGGACCTTTTGATAAAAGGGAGGCAGTGGTATTGTCACTGGATGAGTAATCCAGAGATCCAGGATAATGATCCGGGGATCCGGGTTCAAACCCCGCAATGCCAGATGGTGAAATTTGCAGATGGTGACACTTGCATTGTTCCATTACTGTAGCACCCGTCAGAGAAAACATGTCTCCTCCAAGGACACTTCTCTTGCCCTCAGGTAACCTCCAGGGAGCCTCACAGCCCGATCCTCAATTCCCTCGTATTCTTCCTCTGTATGAAGCCTCATATTTCCATAAACATTGGCTTCCGCTTTATACCAATTTTCTAACTTCCTTCTCAGTTCCATATCTTTTGCTGTGCTGACAATTGGAAATGAGGAAGGCCATTTGGATCATTTCATCCACCTAGAAAGATCCCCAAATTTCCCTATTTCAAGAACCAGGGGCGAAATTCTCCGGTATCGGCGCGGTGTCCGCCGACCGGCGGCAAAAACGGCGCAAATCAGTCGGGCATCGCGCCGCCCCAAAGGTGCGGAATCCTCCGCATCTTGACCGGCCGAGCCCTAACCTTGAGGGGCTAGGCCCGAGCCGGACTGATTTCCGCCCCGCTAGCTGGCGGGAAAGGCCTTTGGTGCCCCGCCAGCTGGTGCGGAAATGACATTGCCGGGCGGCGCATGCGCGGGAGCGTCAGCGGCTGCTCACGGCATCCCCGCGCATGCGCAGTGGAGGGGGTCTCTTCCGCCTCCGCCATGGTGGAGACCGTGGCGAAGGCGGAAGGGAAAGAGTGCCCCCACGGCACAGGCCCACCCGTGGATCGGTGGGCCCCGATCGCGGGCCAGGCCACCGTGGGGGCGCCCCCCGGGGCCAGATCGCCCCGCGTCCCCCCCAAGGACCCCGGGGCCCGCCCGCGCCGCCGGTAAGAGAGGTGGTTTAATCCACGCCGGCGGGGTAGGCATTCTAGCAGCGGGACTTCGGCCCATCCGGGCCGGAGAATCGCTGGGGGGGGGGGGGGGGGGGGGGGGCGCCAAACGGCGCGATTCACGCCCCCGCCGAATCTCTGGTGCCGGAGAATTCGGCAACCGGCAGGGGCGGGATTCACGCCAGCCCCCGGTGATTCTCCGACCCGGCGGGGGGTCGGAGAATCTCGCCCCAGGTATTTTTTTAAAGATTCCTGAAGCAGGTTATCTAGAAATCCATTCCATACATTGAATCACTTCCTGTAAAGAATTCCCCGGCATTAGTCGAAAGTAAATTTTTACTGGCTTGCATGTGTCTCATTTTACCCTCTATCTAATCTTCTGGTTTTATCTTTTGTATTCATTAAGCCATCACATACTTTTATATAAACCTCTTTTAGGTGCTTTGTTTTCAAGCTGAAATGCCCAAGAGCACTACACAGTTTGATCACAGCCTCCACCGACTTGTTACTTGCTATTCGGCTAAAATGAAGTCTAAATCTGGATGTAACCCAAAGCTGTATTGTTTCAGAGAGCATGATAATTTTTACTCCTTCATGCAAAGTGGGCATCACTAGCAAGGCCAACATTTATTGTCTATTTCTAAATGCCGTTGAGGTGATCGGGAGCCATCTTCCTTAATCAGAGAAGTACATGTGGTGTAGGTACTCCTCTGGTGTTGTTAGTGAGGGAGTTCCAGGATTTTGACCCAGTAACTATAAAAGAACGGCAATATAGTTCCAAGTCAGGTTGGTGTGCAACCTGGAAGGGAACTTGCAGATGGTGTTATTCTCAAGTACCTGATACTCCTGTCTTTCTAGGTGGTAGAAGTCGCAGGTTTGAGATGTGCTATTGAGATAGCCTTGGTCAGTTGTTGCAGCTCATTTTGTAGATGTTGTACACTACAGCCAAGATGAATATTTAAGATGGGGGGATTTGATCAATCAAGGGAGCTGCTTTATTCTGGATGGTGTTCAGCTTCGTGAGTGTTGTTGAAGCGGCACAGAAAATCAAGAGTATTCCATCACACTGCTGATTTGAGCACTGTAGGTGATGAGGCTGGCTTTGAGAAATCATGAGGTTAGTCACTCACTCATTCCCAGCTTCTGACCTGCTCTGTAGCCACATTACTTATATAGTTGTTTAGATTTCCTGTCTATTAAGATTTTGATGGTGGTGCTTCAGTGATGGTAATGGCATTGAATGACATGGAGGTGGTGTGTAGACTCTCTTTTGTTGGAGGTGCTTACTGCCTGACGCTTGTGTGGCGTGAATATTACTTGATATTTATCAGCTTAAGACTAAATATTGTCTAGATCTTGTTGCATTCAAACTTCTTCAATATATGAGGAGTTGCGAATGGAAATGAACATCCCCTATTCTGACCTCATGTTGGAGGGAAGAGAAATAAAGAAGTAACTGAAGACATTTGGGCCTAGGCCATGTGCTCCAGGTGAAAGGGATATGTGCCCCATTCCACAGCAATATTAATCTTTACCTTGCTGACCACAAACATAAAACTGATATGTGATAAATTAAGTTTAAAAATGGATTACAAAATTTAATTTATGTAGAAAACAAAATAGTCAGTACTCCAGCCCTGCCTGAACTGTATTACTTTCCTGCAGCAATGTTGTAGAGATTTTCATCACTGTCCAACAGTCAAAAGTGCTTGTCACAATCCACAAAAGGGTGGATTTAAATGAAGGAAGATGGGAAGATAATAATAATAATCTTTATTGTCACAAGTAGGCTTACATTAACGCTGCAATGAAGTTACTGTGAAAAGCCCCTGGTCACCACATTCTGGCGCCTCGTTCGGGTACATAGAGGGAGAATTCAGAATGTCCAAATTACCTAACAAGCACATCTTTCGGGACTTGTGGGAGGAAACCGGAGCACCCAGAGGAAACCCACGCAGACACAGGGAGAATGTGCAGACTCCTCACAGACAGTGACCCAAGCCAGAAATCGAACCTGGGACCCTAGAGCTGTGAAGCAACAGTGCTAACCACTGTGCTACCGTGCCGCCCATTTGAGTGAAGTATAAATACTGGTATTGATCGATTTGGCTGAAAGGCCTGTTTTTCTGCTGTTTATTGTCAAGGGTTATTGACATTATTATTATGTCTCAGGCAAGCGACCACTCGGAAGCGCTGACTGTAGAAAAGCTTTGATTTATTCTCCTTACTATTTACACCTCCTACTCCTGAAGGGACTCCCGTGGCCCGGCCCACACCTGGACTGGAGTATTTATGTCCCAGCAGTCCTAAGGATTAAGGTGGGGGTAGCTCCACCCCATGCCCCTCATCTGGGTAGATCAGACTCAGGTGAGGCCACAGGGATTCGGAGGTTGCAGATCCCGGGCCTCCTGTCGGGTTTTAACAATTATGTCAAGGGTTTTCAGTCAGTTGATTCTCTCTTTTGTCATGAAGCATCCTTGGTTGTCCTAAGGTTGCTAATCATGGCTCTCCACGTGTCGCTATCTCTGCCAATCTTTCCATGATAGCATGATACCGCAAAGGGGCAAATAGAAGAGGTAGGACTCAAGCAATACCTCAGCTGGCACGGGGACTGAACCAGCACTATTGGTGTCATTAGGCACTGCACTTCAGCCCTACGATGCTTACACTTGCAAAATTGGCCAACTCCTTAGTAAAACCATTACAGTTCAGGACTGCACGAAAAAGAAATTCCACTATGGAACAGCTACTGCAGTATTGGCTCTTTAGTGGAGATGGTACGTAAGGCTGATCACAGGTCCCAACTTTTAAAGAGTCGAGATTTGAAGTGGTTCAGAACAACACCAACAATGATCTGATCCAATGAGAACTTTCATAATTTGGTAAAACTGTTTTTGTATCTCAAAGGGTATAAATGCATTAAAACAAATGAACTCGGTTTGTGATGCAGAACAAGTACCAGCTTACCCGAACAGGTGCCGGAATATGGCGACTAGGGGCTTTTCACCGTAACTTCATACTTGTGACAATAAAAGGTTATTATAATTATTATTACATATTACCCAACACGCTTTACTTTAAATGAGTAAACAGATTCAATAATATATATATCATGTAATTCATATAGTTTTCAGGGGAAAATGCCATCCCAGCAATCCCAGTTGATCAACACAACTTGTAATGTGCAAATGTAAATAATTTAAAACATTTATATAAGTAGTAACTGTAGCCATCTGGGATGGCCACGTCACGATTACAAAATGGACACTTTGCCAAGATTGCAGGGAAAATGGACAATACTGAGAAAACAAGCAGGTTCAGGGTTTGTCTGCATATTGGAGCCGCAGGTCCCAGACAAGACCAAAACTGCAAACCCATTAGCATATTAATGGCCATCTCCGGGAACAAAAGAGTAACATTTGAGCAACCGATACTAAGGCAGACACCCCGGCGCCAGAGGAGACCAGAACAAAGCAGGCCAACGGCCACCTAGGACACGCCCAGCCATCAGGGCACCCACCCCTTTAGGACATAGAAAAATACAGCACAGAACATTATTGGAGGAAATCAATAGGAACGATCGAGAAACGGCCCTATTAATTGGGGCCAAGTTCAAAGGCTCGCCCAAAAACGCACAAAGCCCCTTTGGGTATAAGAAGGATACCCCAAGAGAGAATCGCTCTCTTGGCTCCGCTCTCACCGAGGAGAGACCTGCCCAACAGCTGCACCAGAACAAGTAAGTCCAAGGTCAACGCACGTTACCAGAGAGATGATCTTAGCTGTTCCCCTTCACCACTTCAACCCCAGCAGCCTCAGAACCAAACAACGGCCATTGTTCCTCTGACTGAGTGGGCGCCCGAAGCTACGTATAGGCTTCAGCAGTAGTGATAGTTTAGTCTGTAATATTTGTGCATGAGTATATTTAACTGTGTGTGTAAATAAATAAGCATTTGACTTTGAACTAACTAACTGGTGTATCGAGTATTTGATCAGTATTCGGTTTGAACCTTGTGGCGGTAACGAAAGATACCTGGTGACTCTAGAGCGAAACGTAATCAGAATTAAGGAAGGCAAACGTATTCAGAGCCAAATAAAGAAAACACAATTAGCAACATAACCAAACAGCAGTTTTAGGGGCTCACCTTTGCTCCTCTGTCCTCAGGCCCAGCTGCTTGTCTACTGTTCATCACCTGGAATGAAGCTTTGTTTCCTGGCCTCAGCTGGTGCTGGCCTGTAAAGAGCAAGATGCCCAAGAGCATAGCAGGCCAAGGGGAAATGGGATGAGGGAAATGGAGTTTGCCCCTCAATTTCCCCACTTATTTTGTGAGGAGGTGCACGACAGTTGACACCAGCTGGGAGCATGACAGGCACAACTTTGCATCACCCCACACCTGCAGCAGCTTGGAATGATTGCATTGTGGCAATCGAAGTGCGCTCTATTAAAAACTCTTCATTTTTTAAAGTTATATGTGCATTATGTTTTTTGCACAAAACATTTGATTTGCAGACTGATCTGTCACCAACGAAAGGGAAAAAAATAAAATTGACTTTTGCAGTTATATTATTGCTGAATGCTATTTTTGTGGAAAGTGGTGAGTAATGAATTACTGGGAGCTGAAAAAGTGCGTGAATAACAACGCGATATAATCCATACAAACATAAAACATTATGAAAGTTTTGTGTTAATATAAAATATCTATTTTACACACTGGGGTTGTGACAATCAGAATTGTTAATGGCAGACTGGTACAAAAGGTGAAGTCACACGCGATTAGAGGTGAGCTGCCAAGGTGGATACAGAACCGGCTCGGTCATAGAAGACAGAGGGTAGCAGTGGAAAGGTGCGTTTCTGAATGGAGTGTTGTGACTAGTGAGGTTCCACAGGGATCCGTGCTGGGACTTTTGCTGTTAGTATATATAAATAATTTGGAGGAAAATGTAACCAGTAAAAATGATTAATAAGTTTGCGGATGACACAAAGGTTGGTGGTATTGCGGATAGTGATGAGGACTGCCAGAGGATACAGCAGGATATAAATCGGTTGGAGACTTGGGTGGAGAGATGGCAGATGGAGTTTAATCTGGACAAATGTGAGGTAATGCATTTTGGATGATCAAATAGAGGTGGAAAATATACAGTGAATGGTAGAGTATTGATAGGCAGAGGAATCTGGGTGTACAGGTCCACAGGTCGCTGACAGTGGCAACGCAGGTGGAGAAGGTAGTCAAGAAGGCATACGGCTTGCCTTCATTGGCCGGGGCACTGAGTATAAAAATTGGCAAGTCATGCTGCAGCTGTGTAGAACCTTAGTTAGGCCACACTTGGAATATAGAGTTCAATTCTGGTCGCCACACCTCCAGAAGGATGTGGAGGATTTGGAGAGGGTGAAGAGAAGGTTTACCAGGATGTTGCCTGGAATGGAGGGCATTAGCTATGAGGAGAGGTTGGATAAACTCAGTTAGTTCTCACTGGAGCGACGGAGGTTGAGGGGCGACCTGATGGAGGTCTACAAAATAATGGGGGGATGGACAGAGTGGATAGTCAGAAGCTTTTTCACAGGATGGAAGGGTCAATTACTAGGGGGCATAGGTTTAAGGTGCGAGGGGCAAGGTTTAGAGATGTACGAGGCAAGTTTTTTTACACAGAGGGTAGTGGGTGCCTGAGTTGGTGAAAGCAGGGACGATAGTGACGTTTAAGGGTCATCTTGACAAATACAAGAATAGGATGCAAATAGAGGGATACAGACCCCAGAAGAGCAGAAGATTTTAGTTTAAATGGACAGCATGTTCGGTGCAGGCTTGGAGGTCCGAAGGGCCTGTTCCTTTGCTGTTAATTTTCTTTATTTTTTGTTAACTTCCCACATATTACTAGTAATAAATTGAAGCCCATCACGTGCATAAGCAAAAAACAAACCAAAAGTGTGTGCAATGCTTCAAGCAAAAGTGTATTTATTTATCAAATATGACCTCTTTTTAAAAAGAGAAATAATAAAAAGTGTAATTTTAATTACCTCCACTACTACATCTGAAACTTAAAAATAGAGGGAGAAAAAGATGCAACTTGTGAGGTACTGAATCACAAGATGTATCTTAAAAGTTGCAAGGAAAAGATTTTTAACTTTGTTATTCCTGAGCTTGCAATTGAGTTGGGCACATTATTATATAACAAGTACTTTGCGTTCTGTGATGCATGAATCATTTGGACATAATGAGTTTAAACCATGAGCATTCTAATATTTAAAAAATGGCAAAACCACAATGACATTGTTAATTTAGATTAAAATACCACAAAGGACAGCAGCAGTTTGGAGGGGAACAGCAATGAGTTACTTTTGCTGTCAAGCTTTAAAGTTTAATCTTGGTTAAGAAAAGGCACAAGAGAACACGGTTAGATTTAATCTGAGCCCCTTCAGAACTATTTGGGTGTTTGAGCTGACAAAAAAGGAAATGGCATTTTTCAACAAAAGGTGGGTCCTAACCAATGATCTTCAACCTAAAGTTCAAGTATATGCACATCATGGGCGTCATTCTCCGACCCCCCGCCGGGTTGGAGAATCGCCGGGGGCTGCCGTGACTCCCGCCCCTGCTGGTTGCCGAAGTCTCCGGCATCGGATATTCGGCGGTGACGGGAATCGGGCCGCGCCGGTTCGCCCCACCGATAAATTGCCTGTCCCGCCGGCGTGGATTAAACCACCTTTTGAACGGCGGGACAAGGCGGCGTGGGCGGGCTCCGGGATCCTGGGGGGGGCGTGGGCGGGCCTGTGCCGTGGTGGCACTCTTTCCCTTCCGCCTCCGCCACGGTCTCCACCATGGCGGAGGCGGAAGAGACTCCCTCCACTGCGCATGCGTGGGAAACTGTCAGCGGCCGCTGACGCTCCTGCGCATGCGCCGCCCGGAGATGTAATTTCCGCGCCAGCTGGCGGGGCAACAAAGGCCGTTTCCGCCTGGGCGGAAATTCCTCCGGCGTCGGCCTAGCCCCTCAATGTTGGGGCTCGGCCCCCAAAGATGCGGAGCATTCCGCACCTTTGGGGCGGCGCGATGCCCGTCTGATTGGCGCCGTTTTGGGCGCCAGTCGGCGGACATCGCGCCGTTTCGGGAGAATTTCGCCTCATTTCACTCCTCCCCACCCCCTCCATTTTATTTTGAGGTGGGGAGGTAGAGGGGAAAGAAAATGTAGTATAATATTTTGCAAGGCTCAACAAAACCTCTGCAGAGATCGGAAAGCAAAGAGGAGAAAAAATAATCTGGAATAAATCAACCTTTAAATGCATACTTGAAATAGACAAGAAGTGGGCAGCACGGTGGTGCAGTGGTTAGCACTGCTGCGTCACGGCGCCGAGGTCTCAGGTTCGTTCCCGGCTCTGCGTCACTGTCCGTGTGGAGTTTGCACATTCTCCCCGTGTTTGCGTGGGTTTTGCCCCCACAACCCAAAGAAAATATGCAGGGTAGGTGGATTGGCCATGCTAAATTGCCCCTTAATTGGAAAAAATGAATTGGGTACTCTAAATTTATATTAAAAAATAGACCGATAGATGCTGTTTTAAATGTAACTTCTGCAGACTGTAAGAAGCCCTGGTTATAGGATAACCTCTTTGAAACATGATTATTAAAAGGTATTCCATTTTCAGTAAAACATTTCAATTACATTTATTGATTATCCTATCTCTGTGTGACTAAATTAGTGGTATAGAGGTAAGAAACACCGTTTGCTTGCAGCTGGAATGTTTGCTCTCCTTGCATTTGCTGTGTGGCTTGGTTAATGGAGATTGTTGGAGTTGATGGTTCAGGAACATGTGCAGGTCGACTCCGCTGGACATGTTGAGCGGCCTCCTGGTTCAAATTAACTGGCTGGCTGGACTCGTGCCCAAGACTAATCGGTTGCGATCTGCCCTGTGCTATCTGTAATTGCTGAGCTTGATCCTGGAGGTGCTCTATTGCCTCTTTTGTCAATGTGATCACATGCATCTGCTCTGGCTGACCTGGACATTGCTGGTTTTCCACCATGCCTAAGGCCTGGATGTGGTCTGTTTGGCCAGGCTGAGCTACCAGAGTTAAATTCTGCATGTGCTCTCCTTGCTGTGTCAACAGAGCCAAGTTCGAAGCCTGGTTTTCGGGGAGACTCTGTGGCCCCTCCGCTGAAATAATGCTGATGCTCTGTCCGTGGTTGGGCATGAAATTAATGTTATGAACATCATTTGTCACCACTAGCTGTATCTGTTGTTCACCTGCAGTAGGAAGCTGGTACTGCTGTAGTTGCAAGATGGTCTTCACCTCCTCTGTACCTCCATCACCTGGAACATCAATAATCTCATGAGATTTCCTCTCTTTGCTGTGAATCTTCATATGGGACCTTAGGTTGTCAGCGCGAGTGAATCGTTGATTACACGTTGGACATACAAAAGGCTTGTTTCCAGTGTGCATGGCATCATGACGCCTTTTTGCACTCGGATCAGCAAAGGATTTTCCACAGATTGTGCAGGTAAAAGGTTTTTCTCCCCTAAAATTAAATAAATATTATACACTAATTTTCACATGGAAAATTTGAAAAGTAACATTATTTCCTTTTAGGCAGGAATAACAATAAATTCTCAATCAAGTATCACATGTTCAGACCAGAGGGAAGTAAGTATACAATGACCTTCGGGGTCAGTATTAGGGTCACTGTTCCTTTTGATATATATATATATATCTATTAATATCGGGATTTTCCTGTAAATTCCAGAGCTTAGGGCTGGCAGCTGAGGACATGGCCATCAAAGGTGGAACGCTTAAAATCAGGAATGATCAATAGGGCAGAATTAGAGCAGGGCAGATATTGGAGTGTAATAGGACTAGAGGAGATTACAGAGATAGAGAGGAACAAGAGAGTGGAAAGATTTGAAGCCATGATCGTGATAAGTGGCGGAGCAGGCTCGCAGGGCCAATAGGCCTCCTCCTGCTCCAATCTTCTACGTATCTATGAGATTAGCGAGCACATGGTGATGCATGAATGCGATTTGATATGAGTTACGACATGGGCAGCAGAGTTTTGGATGATTTCGAGTTTACAGAGGGTTGAGTGTAGCTGAATGTGAATCAGGTTGGCCAGGAGTGTACTGAAATAGCCAAGTCTAAAGGTAACAAAGGCATGGATAAAGGATTTTCAGCAGCACATGAGCTGAGGCACGGACAGGATCAGGTGATTCAATAATAATATTCAGAAGTGAATTGGATTAACAGTTGGAATGCAAAACAAATGCATGGCTATGGGAACGAGCAGGAGAGTGGAACTGATTTAACATCTATTTCAAAGAACAGACACAGGTACAAACAATGTATTGATAAAACTAAGATAGAAAGCGTGGTGAGCAGTGCTTGCGGGATTAAGAAGTTGTAAAGGGACACAGACATATTCGATGAGTGAGTAAAGTGGTGGCAAATGGAGTTCATTGTGGTCCTGTGTGAGTCAACCACTTTGGATCAAAGAAAACCAAATGGTGAGTTACTAGGTACAAGAGAAGCTAAGACATTTTGGGATCTGGATGCACAAACCATTGAAAGCTAGGGCACAGGTACAAAATCTTTTAAAAAGGAATGTTGGACTTAATCTTAAAAGGGCTGTCAACCCAGTGGGAGGAAGTCATCGCTCTACTGTAACCAATCTTGGTCCGGTTCCACCTGGATTACTGAGTTCATTTTTGGGCAGCACAACTCAGGAAATGTATTTTGGGTTTGAAATGGGTGTTGTGCAGGTTCACCAGTAATACCAGTGCTAACACGCTTAAAAAAATGAGGACAGGCACTGAAGCCTAGCTTGCATTCCCTCAAATAGAAAAGACTGAGTAGTTTAAATATTAACACAATTTGATAGGGTAGATCAACCTCGCGATCTGGATCTCAACCTCACTGGGCGTGACCCAGAGCAGTATATTTCAATGAGCCTATATGTTTGCCGGATTTTCCTGGTGCCGTTTAGTACTGGTCCACACAAACGTGGACCAGGCGTAACAGTGCCAGCGGGGGGGCGGGGGGGGGGGAAGGGTCTCTCAGGCCATTAGAGAACGCCAGGTGTTGGGGGGCAGGGCAGTTTGGTACCCTGGCTCTCCCTCTGGAAACCTGGCTCTTGGGCACTGTCACCCTGGTTCTGCCAGGGTGCCTGGGTGGCACTGCTAGGCTGGCAGGGGCACTGCCAGGGTGGTAATAGCAGGGATCAATCCCGGGTGCCTTACCAGATAGAGAAGGGGTGAGGGGAGGGGTGGGGGGGCAAAGTTCCCGGGGGCCTCCTCAAGGTTGGGGAGATGAGGGGGAGTGGGTCAAAAACAGGGGGGGGGGGGTGGCTGAAGGGGGGTGGAGAAAGATTGGGGCATCCTTCCAAAATGACTGCTTAACCACTTCCTTACCTTGCAGGTCAGCTGTTCGGGAGAGAGAGGGAGCCAGGACCTTGGAAACAGCGCGGGAGTTTCAAAAAGCGCGGGAGCTGCGAGGCAGAGGGGACAGTTTAAAAGGGCGCGCTGTGGGTGAGGTCAGCTGTTCGGGAGAGAGAGGGAGCCAGGACCTTGGAAACAGCGCGGGAGTTTCAAAAAGCGCGGGAGCTGCGAGGCAGAGGGGACAGTTTAAAAGGGCGCGCTGTGGGTGAGGTAAGTACTGATTAACCACTTCCTTACCTTGCAGGTCAGCTGTTTGGGAGAGAGATCAGTTTTGGGAGCAGGCCTATTGGCTGACTGTAAATCAGGAAGGATACAAAGGGTGTGGCTGAAGTGCCTTTAGAAACAGAGTGCTGAAGGCAAACAGAGTGTATCTGAGTTTGGGTAAGGCTGAGTTCGGTTAAGAGGTGAGTGACAAAAAAAAAAAAAAAAAAAATCAAGTTAATTAAGTAAATTAATTAACTAGTTAAGGGAATTTGGTGCTCACCTGAAGGAGGTGCAGAGAAGCAGACCTGTGAGGGAGTCTCTGGAGCAATTACATCACAGCCAGCAGGTAAGTGTTTGGCTTGTAACTGGTAAGTGATTTCTCTCTCTTTGACTTTCTCCTAGCTGTGTAGTGTAGTTCAAATTTAACTTCAGGTTTAAGTCATGGCAGGAGAGCTCAGACCCGTGTCATGCTCCTCTTGTGAGATGTGGCAAGTCAGGGACCCTTCTGGTGTCCCTGACTCCTTCATCTGCAAGAAGTGTGTCCAACTGCAGCTCCTGTTAGACCGCTTGACGGCTCTGGAGCTGCGGATGGACTCACTTTGGAGCATCCGCGATGCTGAGGAAGTTGTGGAAAGCACATTCAGTGAGTTGGTCACACCGCAGATTAAAATTACTGAGGCAGATGGGGAAAGGGTGACCAACAGACAGAGGAAGAGTAGGAAGGCAGTGCAGGGATCCCCCGCGGTCATCTCCCTCCAAGACAGATTTACCGTTTTGGAAACTGTTGGGGGAGATGGCTCACCAGGGGAAGGTGGCAGCAGCCAGGTTCATGGCACCGTGGCTGGCTCTGCTGCACAGAAGGGCGGGAAAAAGAGTGGCAGAGCTATAGTGATAGGGGATTCAATCGTAAGGGGAATAGACAGGCGTTTCTGCGGACGCAAACGAAAATCCAGGTTGGTATGTTGCCTCCCTGGTGCAAGGGTCAAGGATGTCTCGGAGCGGCTGCAGGGCATTCTGGAGGGGGAGGGTGAACAGCCAGCTGTCGTGGTGCATATAGGCACCAACGATATAGGTAAAAAACGGGATGAGGTCCTACAAGCTGAATTTAGGGAGTTAGGAGTTAAACTAAAAAGTAGGACCTCAAAGGTAGTAATCTCAGGATTGCTACCAGTGCCACGTGATAGTCAGAGTAGGAATGACAGGATAGCTAGGATGAATACGTGGCTTGAGAGATGGTGCAAGAGGGAGGGTTTCAAATTCCTGGGACATTGGGACCGATTCTGGGGGAGGTGGGACCTGTACAAATCGGACGGTCTGCATCTGGGTGGGACCGGAACCAATGTTCTCGGGGGGGTGTTTGCTAGTGCAGTTGGGGAGGGTTTAAACTAATGTGCCAGGGGGATGGGAACCGATGTAGGAAGTCAGTGGGGACAGAAACAAAAGGCAGGAAGGGAGAGTGTGTAAAGCATGACCAGAGAAAGCAGGGCAGAGAGCAAGGAAGGTCTACATTAAACTGCATTTATTTCAATGCAAGGGGCCTGACGGGCAAAGCGGATGAACTCAGGGCATGGACGGGCACATGGGACTGGGATATTATAGCTATGACTGAAACATGGCTAAGGGAGGGGCAGGACTGGCAGCTCAATGTTCCGGGCTACAGATGCTATAGAAAGGATAGAACAGGAGGTAAGAGAGGAGGGGGAGTGGCGTTTTTGATTAGGGAGAACATCACGGCAGTACTTAGAGGGGATATATCCGAGGGTTCGCCCACTGAGTCTATATGGGTGGAACTGAAAAATAAGAAGGGAGAGATCACCTTGGTAGGACTGTACTACAGGCCCCCAAATAGTCAGCGGGAAATTGAGGAGCAAATATGTAAGGAGATTACAGATAGCTGCAAGAATAATAGGGTGGTAGTAGTAGGGGACTTTAACTTTCCCAACATTGACTGGGACAGTCATAGCATTAGGGGCTTGGATGGAGGGAAATTTGTTGAGTGTATTCAGGAGGAATTTCTCATTCAGTATGTGGATGGACCGACTAGAGAGGGGGCAAAACTTGACCTCGTCTTGGGAAATAAGGAAGGGCAAGTGATAGAAGTGCTAGTGAGGGATCACTTTGGGACAAGTGACCATAATTCCATTAGTTTTAAGATAGCTATGGAGAATGATAGGTCTGGCCCAAGAGTTAAAATTCTTAATTGGGGCAAGGCCAATTTTGATGGTATCAGACAGGAACTTGCAGAGGTAGATTGGGGGAGACTATTGGCAGACAAAGGGACGGCTGGTAAATGGGAGGCTTTTAAAAATGTGTTAACCAGGGTGCAGGGTAAGCACATTCCCTTTAGAGTGAAGGGCAAGGCTGGTAGAAGTAGGGAACCCTGGATGACTCGAGATATTGAGACTCTGGTCAAAAAGAAGAAGGAGGCATATGACGTACATAAGCAACTGGGATCAAGTGGATCCCTTGAAGAGTATAGAGATTGTCGAAATAGTGTTAAGAGGGAAATCAGGAGGGCAAAAAGGGGACATGAAATTGCTTTGGCAAATAATGCAAGGGAGAATCCAAAGAGATTCTACAGATACATAAAGGGGAAAAGAGTAACTAGGGACAGAGTAGGGCCTCTTAAGGATCAACAAGGGCATTTATGTGCAGAGCCACAAGAGTTGGGTGAGATCCTGAATGAATATTTCTCATTGGTATTCACGGTGGAGAAAGGCATGGATGTTAGGAAACTAAGGGAAATAAATAGTGATGTCTTGAGAAGTGTGCATATTACAGAGGAGGAGGTGCTGGAAGTCTTAAAGCGCATCAAGGTAGATAAATCCCCGGGACCTGATGAAATGTATCCCAGGATGTTGTGGGAGGCTAGGGAGGAAATTGCGGGTCCCCTAACTGAGATATTTGAATCATCGGCAGCCACAGGTGAGGTGCCTGAAGATTGGAGAGTGGCGAATGTTGTGCCCTTGTTTAAGAAGGGCAGCAGGGAAAAGCCTGGGAACTACAGACCGGTGAGCCTAACATCTGTAGTAGGTAAGTTGCTCGAAGGTATTCTGAGAGACAGGATCTACAAGCATTTAGAGAGGCAAGGACTGATTCGGGGCAGTCAGCATGGCTTTGTGCGTGGAAAATCATGTCTCACAAATTTGATTGAGTTTTTTGAGGGAGTGACCAAGAAGGTAGATGAGGGTAGTGCAGTAGACGTTGTCTACATGGACTTTAGCAAAGCCTTTGACAAGGTACCGCATGGTAGGTTGTTGCAGAAGGTTAAAGCTCACGGGATCCAGGGTGAGGTTGCCAATTGGATTCAAAATTGGCTGGACGACAGAAGGCAGAGGGTGGTTGTAGAGGGTTGTTTTTCAAACTGGAGGCCTGTGACCAGTGGTGTGCCTCAGGGATCGGTGCTGGGTCCACTGTTATTTGTGATTTATATTAATGATTTGGATGAGAATTTAGGAGGCATGGTTAGTAAGTTTGCAGATGACACCAAGATTGGTGGCATAGTGGATAGTGAAGAAGGTTATCTAGGATTGCAACGGGATCTTGATCAATTAGGCCAGTGGGCCGACGAATGGCAGATGGAGTTTAATTTAGATAAATGTGAGGTGATGCATTTTGGCAGATCGAATCAGGCCAGGACCTACTCAGTTAATGGTATGGCGTTGGGGAGAGTTATAGAACAAACAGATCTAGGAGTACAGGTTCATAGCTCCTTGAAGGTGGAGTCGCAGGTGGACAGGGTGGTGAAGAAGGCATTCGGCATGCTTGGTTTCATTGGTCAGAACATTGAATATAGGAGTTGGGACGTCTTGTTGAAGTTGTACAAGACATTGGTACGGCCACACTTGGAATACTGTGTGCAGTTCTGGTCACCCTATTATAGAAAGGATATTATTAAACTAGAGTGCAGAAAAGATTTACTAGGATGTTGCCGGGACTTGATGGTTTGAGTTATAAGGAGAGGCTGGATAGACTGGGACTTTTTTCCCTGGAGCGTAGGAGGCTTAGGGGTGATCTTATAGAGGTCTATAAAATAATGAGGGGCATAGATAAGGTAGATAGTCAACATCTTTTCCCAAAGGTAGGGGAGTCTAAAACTAGAGGGCATAGGTTTAAGGTGAGAGGGGAGAGATTCAGAAGGGCCCAGAGGGGCAATTTCTTCACTCAGAGGGTAGTGAGTGTCTGGAATGGGCTGCCAGAGGTAGTAGTAGAAGCGGGTACAATTGTGTCTTTCAAAAAGCATTTAGATGGTTACATGGGTAAGATGGGTATAGAGAGTTATGGGCCAAGTGCGGGCAACTGGGACTAGCTTAATGGTAAAAAACTGGGCGGCATGGACTGGTTGGGCCGAAGGGCCTGTTTCCATGCTGTAAACTTCTATGATTCTATGATTCTATGACATCCCTATCTCAACTCACCAGCAGGAGATCACTCTAAGTGCAGCTTTGCAGGAGCGAATCTTCCTGAGGCCAAAAAATCATGGCAATCTGCTTTTGAATACTGAGATGTTTCTCTGCCCTGCAGCCGCCAACAAACACCCCGCCAAACGCACCCAAAACTGGACATAGAAATCTTTTGGGTGAATCGCGCCCTGAATGTTTCAACAATCGGCTCTTTCAAGATTGAGGTGGATTTTCGTTAGACATGGGAATCGAGATCTAGGACAGAGAAGTGGAGTTCAAGTGCAGACGAGATATGAATGAATTTAATGGTGGAGAACACATGAAGGCTGAAGGGCTTCTTTTGCTCCTTTTCTCCCAGCCCAAAAACAGATTTGTTGTGCATTTGCTAAACTGCTGGTTGTGGGATCTTTCTGCTCACCAATTGGACACCAAGGGCGTCATTCTCCGCCGGCGGGAGTCTCCGTTCTGCCGGCGCTCGGGGGTTTCCCGACGGCGTGGGGGTGCCCCACAATGGGAAACCCCATTGACCGGCCGGTGTTACGGAGACTCCCGCCGGCCGGTCGGCGCAGAAATGTGGCGGGGCGGGTAGGAGAATTTCGCCCCATGTTTCCTAACATTACATCAGTGATTAGGCTTCAAAGGGGCTTCATGGCTTGCAAAGCAATTTGGAATGTCCCCAGATTGGGAAAGTGTTTATACAAGAAAATTCTTCCTTTTGTAAATCAAATTTCTCTTCCTCAACAGATCATGTCAAAAACACATCTCCAGTTATGATTCAGTATAGACAATGACTGTTTAAGTATAGACAATTATAGTCCATGACAACTATATTATTTTATATTCAAATTACTATCAGCAATGTTAACGTTGTGAAACACAAAACTATATACCTGTGGATTCTTATGTGGGTCTGCAGGGTATTCTTTGCAGTGAAACATTTACCACAAATCTCACACGTAAATGGTTTCTCACCTGTAAAACCAATGGTAAGTGAGCATTATTGCCATAGTTGGTCACCATGACTAAATATGTTTTTCTGACTGAAGCTGCCCTGAAATGTTAAGCCCTGTTTAATGCTGAAAGATACATTTCCAGCATCTACAGTTTGTTTGTGGAATTCCAACCCAACTCTGGTCTTATTGGTCTCAACATTTAAAAAAAAAATGTTTTTGTGCTCACCACAGTGGTGCCAGGACCAGTGTTAGCATCAAGTACATCTGGTTTAGTACATCTTTGGTGGTTTGTTGTTCCTTGGTCGCCAAATCCTGAACGACTGACCTTTTCTCACATATACATCCGTTTCCTTCCAGGTGCTATTGTCACCTTGTCACCCCCGTCCTCACGACGGGGCTGGTTCAGCACACTGGGCTAAATAGCTGGCTTTTAAAGCAGACCAAGGCAGGCCAGCAGCATGGTTCGATTCCCGTACCAGCCTCCCCGAACAGGCGCTGCAATGTGGCGACTAGGGGCTTTTCACAGTAACTTCATTTGAAGCCTACTTGTGACAATAAGCGATTTTCATTTTCAAGAAAAACTCACAATAACTTGTCAATTATAAACCCGCCTTTGGCCTCAAATATATTTTCCCTCAAAAATATCTTATTTACACCTCCCTCAGAGGACCAAACTGCCCAAGTCAAAGTCAGTACTGACATCTAAATTGCCCTGACTGTACTGACAGCCAAATTGCCCTTTGTGTCCAAAAAGGTTAAGTGGAAGTTACTGGGATAGGGTAGATACTCGCGCTTGAGTAGGGTGCTCTTTGTAAGGGGCGGTGTAGACTCGATGGGCCAAATAGCCTCCTTCTGCACTGTGAATTCTATGATCTCCCCTGACTTCAACCATGTTGTGCCATTGCCCCTTGTTCTCCTTGGCCTTTATGAGAATGTTTGATTCTCGGCCACTCCTTCCATCTCCATTCCTGTTGTACTTTTATTGTCCGCATCCATGGGATCAGTTTTGTTTCACTCCACCTATTTTTCCTAACAGAGCGAGCGCATCTTTAGTATTAGTGTGCACTCACATCTCACCCCAATCATCTTCGGAGTACTCCAAGATTCCAATTTGGACCCACTCTTTTCATTATTTACCTGCCGCCTCCGAGAAATTATCCACGGGTACATGCTCACTTTCCAAGTACACATTATCAACAACCAGAGCTACCTCTCAGACATCAGCCTGAATTCTGCAACCACCTCTGTCTATATGGTAAGTCATAGATCAGACAACATCTTCTCCAAACTGCGATGAAACAAAAGCCAGCTTTCTTTGCCTCCAGACAAAAGCTCTGTCCCATTTCACCTAACTCAGTCTGCACACTTGTCCAGGTAGAAGGAGACGGTACATAATCTTACTTTTTCGCGTAAGTTTCAAACTTGATTCCTATTCATCACTGGTTTCTCACATGTTCACATTTTATCTAAAAATGTGTTACTGTGCCATCCATCTTTCAAAGTGCAAATTACCTGTGTGTGTTCTCAGATGTTTCTTCAGCTGAGCAGCATCCATGAATTTACGATGACAGTGCACACATTCGGGCATAGATTGACCTAGCAAAATATAGAATAGAATCATTGCAGGTGTACAGCAGAGAAAGAGGCCACTTGGCCCACTATGTCTGCCTAGCTCAAAGCTGGTTCGCGATGCAGAGTGAGACCAACAGCGTACTGGCTGAGGCCTTTTCAACCTTGCCCCTCGCCTGAGGTGATGTGACCCTCAGGTTAAATCACCACCAGTCAGCTCTCCCCCTCAAAGGGAAAAGCAGCCAATGGTCATCTGGGACCAAGGAGACTTTACTTACTTTTCCTTTACTTTTCAGCATTTGTTCCAAAGCCTCCCAGGTTAGCGCACAAGGTGCATATTCTTTTAAATAGGTTGATGAGTTTTAGACTCTTACTACCCTCTGGCTGAAAAATCTTTCCTCACTCCCCTCTAATCTTTCTGCAAAGCACTTCAAATCTATGACCCTGGTTACTGACCTCTCTACTAAGATAAATAGGTCCTTCCCAACTACTCTATCCAGGCCCCTCACAATTTTGTACATCACAATAAAATCGCTTTTTCTGTTCCAAGGAGAACAACCCCAGCCTATCCAATCTTTCCACAGAGCTGTATTTTCACAGTCCTGGCAACATCTTTGTAAATCTCCTCAGTACCAGCTCTAAAGTAATTACATCCTTTCTGGGGTGACCAGAACTGCACACAGTACTCAAGTTGTGGCCTAACTAATGATTTATACAGTTCCAGCGTAATCTCCCAGTTCTTATATTCTAATAAATGGAAAATACCTCATAAGCCTCCTTATCCACCTTGTTGACCTTTCCTGCTACCCTCAGGGATCTGTGGACATTGACTACAAGGTCCCTCACTTCCTCTCCACCTCTCATTATCCTCCTATTTATTATATAATTCTTTGCCTTGTCTGACCTTCCCAAATGCATCACCTCACATTTCTTCCATAATATATTTTGGAGAACTATTTAACATTATAACATCAATACATCTTGTGAGACTATATATGTCTGTGTATATGATTGTTTTTGAGGTCCAGCTGAAAATATTTTAAATTTGTTTTTATAAGAGTACCTAATTATTTTTTTTTCCAATTAAGGGGCAATTTAGCATGGCCAATCCACCTAACCTGCACATCTTTGGGTTGTGGGGTGAAACCCATGCAGACACGGGGAGAATATGCAAACTCCACACGGACAGCGACCCAGGGTCGGGATTCAAACCCAGGTCCTCAGCGCCTTAGTCCCAGTGCTAACCACTGCGCCACGTGCCAACCATCTGAAAATAATTTCATTGTTTGCCACATTTAGTACATAAAAAGGGTCAGGTAGAAATGAATGTAGACACGACCACCTTATGAATGCCAGTGAAATGATATCAAATAATTTCCTGAGGGTATATGTGCACGAATCATTAAGGGCGTCAGGGCAGGTTGAGAAAGCGGTTAATAAGGCATACAGGATCCTGGGCTATATAAATAGAGGTACAGAGTACAAAAGTAAGGAAGTTATGCTGAATTTTAGTAAAACACTCGTTTGGACTCAACTGAAATATTGTGCACGAAACATTCACAAAAATTGTTCTTGGGACAAAGGACTTCAGTTATGTGGATATTTTGGAGAAAATGGGGTTATTTGCCTTAAAGAGAAGGTTGAAAGAAGATTTCTGGAATACAAAAACATAAGAGGTCTGCACAGATTATATAGGGAGAAACTGTTCATGTTAGTGGAAGAATCTGTTAATTGTATAAATTATGGTTAAGGATTTGCAGGTGGAGGGCATTCATTAGATGACGACTTGAGACATCAAAGAGACACTTACTGGCAATGGTGGTTGTAGAGTTAAGAGTTATACATGGCACAGTGGCACAGTGGTTAGCACTGCTGACACACAGCACCATGGACCCAGGCTCAATTCTGGCCTTGGGTGACTGTGGAGTTTGGATAATTACCTGAAGAGAAAAGCTTTGCGGGACTGCGGGGAAAAGGCAGAGAGAAGAAACTAGTTGAGTTGCTGTTGCAGAAAGCTAGCACAGGCATGGCAGGCCAAAAGGCCTCCTTTTATTCTCCAACTGCTCCATGATGCTGTGAAATAACTTACTTTACTAAACTTTAATGAATGTATGAACTCAAATGGTTAACGTATTCAGAATTTGTATATTGATTGACCAACAGTAATTTCTCCCCAATAGCGAGCATCTTATCAAGGGTTGTAAAATGCATAAAGCAACCATTTGTGTTGCAGACATTGTAAATCTGACACTGGAGTGTACTGAAATTGGATCCACGAGTCCTTTCACAAATGAGCATTTCACATGGCTCTAATATGGCCATTTCTAACAAGCATTATGGTTTATGGGACCATTTACAACACAGCTGCTGAGATCTCTGTAATATTCTCAGGCCTTCTGCTGAAACCCAGGGTTAACACAGCTCAGGAACCAGCACACAAATGTGAGATAGCCAGGAAATCAGAAGAATTTTTCTTAATTACATTATAATTTGACATTATGATGTGGGGAATGGCAAAAATAAGGAAAACTAACTTGTAAAATAAGCAAAACAACCAACATAAGAATAATACAGTATAGAATAATAAGAGAGCTGAAAGGAAGCTAATGTTGAACCTAAAACAAAAACAGAAAATATTGGACAATCTCAGCAGATCTGACAGCATCTGCAGAGAGAGAAGGGAGCTAACGTTCCGAGTCTGGACGACCCTTTGTCAAAGCTAGAGAGAACTGGAGATGGGGGTCAGATTTATACTGTAGGGGGGGGGAGCTCCAGGGTCCCAGGTTCAATTCCCGGCTTGGGCCACTGTCTGTGCAGAGTTTGCACGTTCTCCCCGTGTCTGCGTGGGTTTCCTCTAGCTGCTCCTGTTTCCTCCCACAAGTCCCGAAAGATGGGTTGTTAGGTAATTTGGACATTCTGAATTCTCCCTCCGTGTACCCGAACAGACGCCGGAATGTGGCAACTAGGAGCTTTTCAGAGTAACTTCATTGCAGTGTTAATGTAAGCCTACTTGTGAAAATAACGATTATTAAAAGATTATTACTGTTTCTCCAGTTTGCCCAGTTAATGTTGAACCAACAAGGCTCACGGCATGATTCAGTTCTGAAGAATAATGAGGGACTTAGTTAATCAATTACAAGGAGAATCCTCACATTTATTTCAAAACCTTCCATGGCCTTGTCATTCCCTATTTCTGCAACCTCCTCCAGTCGTTAAAGCCCTCTGAGACCTCTGTACTCCTCCAATTCTATCCTCTTGCACATATCCTGTTTTCATCACTCCACCACCACCTTCAGCCACCTCGGCTTAAATTCTGAATTCCCTCCCTAAATCCTTCTCTCCTCTGCTCTACTTTCTTTTAAAACCTTAAAGTCTACCTCTTGTCCAAGCTTTTGATATCTACCTTAATAGTTCTATCTTCCTCCTTTTTCTTTAAATTTTGTTTGATAAAGTTCCAGTGCCTTAGGAAATTTTACAACACTTGTGTTTATACAGCACCTTTCATAATCTCCGGACAGCCCACATCGTCTTCCAATGAATCAAGTACTGTTTAAAAAAAAAAGTGTGGTGCAGGAAAGTGTGGTCATTGCTTGCACACAGCAATGTGATAATGACCAGACTGAGGGATAAATACAGGCCATGACACCCAGGATAACACAGATTGTCTTCAAAATATTGAATCCGTGAATTATTTTATGTCCACATGAAAGGGCAGATGAGGTCATGGATTAATGTCTCAACTGAATTTCTCACCTGTCAGTGCTACTCTCTCGCTCCGTGCTACCTGTCAGTGCTACTCTCTCGCTCCGTGCTACCTGTCAGTGCTACTCTCTCGCTCCGTGCTACCTGTCAGTGCTACTCTCTCGCTCCGTGTTACGCCAGAGCATCATTCTACATTTTGGTGCTCAAGCCTCTGGGGTTGGACCTGAACATTTGACCTCCTGACTCAAAGGTGAGAATGCCAACAACGGTGCCTCAGCTGACACTGTATATACACTGTGTTAAAGGCACTACCTAAATACAAGTTGTTGCAGTAGGGAAGAAAACACTTGGGATACTCCCAAAGGAGTTATCCAGTTCAGAGATGATCAAAACCAAAGGGCAACATTTCAGCCATTTATAGTGGCTACATTATGACATTTATGATAAACAACAAATCCCAGCGCACTCTTGTTTTGGAAATCTAACAAGCTGGGGAACATGGTACATTTGGTAGACTGATACTTAAAACAAATGTACAATACACCATACCTGTATGGACTCTGTAATGGCTCTTCAATTGTCTCCTCTGAGTAAAAAACTTTCCACATTGGTCACAGTTAAAAGCTTTCTTTCCTTCAAATAAAAAGAACATTTTAGGGGAGGTTTTCTGGAGATATATATACGTAACACTGCCAATTGAATAGATGACTGAAAACAGGAATAGTATAAATTAAAAGATGCTGAATGTTTAGTCGGTGGCAACGCAAACGGAGGGCAGTGTTTGTTCCACACTGATGTCTCCCTAATGTTGATAATCCCTTCAATTTGCCAGGCTTGTGTCAGGAAACGTGTCTGACTTCATAGCACCAGATTTCTGGTATTTTTGAACATGATAAAACATTTGTCAATATTATTAAAAATGTTGCAAGAATCTTGTCAAAATATCTTTCAACAAACGTTTTCTCAAACACGTACAGTAACTGTGGCTGCTGTTTGTGTCGAGGCTGAAATTACAATCCCCCCTATTATTGACATGGTGGGTAGATTTAGTGCCTTCTCCGGTTATAAGATTAAATTTACAAAATCGGAAGCCATCTGGTGGAGAAGTTGAGGTGTAGACAACCTCTCCTTGCCAACTTCCACTTTAGGTGATTCCCTTTGGGGTTGATGTATTTGCATGTTGCAGTAACACTCTCTTTCAAACAATTATATATGGGGTCAATTTCCTTCATCTGATTCCATCTATTAGGTGGGATTTGACTCATTGGTCTCCTGGAAAGGGTTGCTTTGGTTAAGATGAATGTGTTTCCTAGATTGCTGTATCCTTTGCAGGTGTTGCCAATCTTGTTGTCTGCAAGAGTTGTAAAAAGAGTTTATTGGAACGGTTAGTTTGTTTATTTGGATAAGAACAAGCTTCGTCTAAAGTTCGCCAAGTTGGGGCTCCCAGCCTCGAAGGGGCGTCCGGGTGTCCCGAATATTAGATTGTACCAGCTAAGCTCTCATCTTAGGTTTATAAGGAATTGGGTTAGGAAGGACCTATTTCCATTTGGCTCGATATTGGTGTAGACCTGTCAGTTTAGCCTTTGTAGGTCTTGTCATTTTATGGGGATTTTAGGTCAGGTTCTGTTAGATATGAAAATCCTATTATTATTAATACTCTTAGAGCATAGAGAATGGTCCATAAACTAGAAGGGAGATCTAAACTGACTTCTGCTCTTTCCCCTCTCCAGGGCAGCCCGGTCTTCCCACCATCTCTTATGGACCATGGATCCGATGCTTGGAAAGATAGAGGCATTTGTAGCTGGGAGAAATAATCAGTGATGTTTCCTTGTCATCCTTTGGGCAGCTATGCCAACAATTTGACATTCTGAGACCTCCTTTTTAATATGTGCAACTCAGTCTTTATCCTGAATAAGATAACCCTGTGTCTTAACTCCTCTATTTCTCTTTGGAAAAATCCTGATTTCTGCAGAACCTCAACAGTTAATTAGCAAGGTTTATGATATCTTGTGTTTTGGATCCTGTCTCCTGTATTGGGTACTTTGTAGTCTTGGGAAAAAGACTTATAGAATTACAGAATTTACAGTGCATAAGGAGGCCATTCGGCCCATCGAGACTGCACTGGCTCTTGGAAAGAGCACCCTACCCACACCTCCACCCTATCCCCGTAACCCAGTAACTCCACCTTCTCTTTTTGGACACTAAGGGCAACTTATCATGGACAATCCACCAAACCTGCACATCTTTGGACTGTGGGAGGAAACCGGAGCACCCGGAGGAAATCCACACACTCACAGGGAGAACTGGCAGACTCCACACAGGCAGTGACCCAGCCGGGAATCGAACCTGGGATGCTGGATGAATTAAGTCATCGAATCATAGAAAAGTTACAGCACAGAAGGAGGCCATTCGGCCCATCTTGTCCATGCCAGCCCGAGGACTCCCAGGTGCCCTTTCTAATCCCACCTTCCTGCACCCGGTCCATAGCCCTGTCGCTTACAGCACTTAAGCTGCAGATCCAGGTACTTTTTAAAAGAGGTTAGGGTCTCTGCCTCCACCACCAACTTGGGCAGTGAATTCCAGACTCCCGCTACCCTCTGCGTATAAAAGTTGTTCCTCATGTCCCCTCTGTACCTTCTGCCACTTATCTTGAATCTCTGTCCCCTGGTTCTAGAATTCTCCACCAAGGGAAACAATTTTATCCTGTCCACTATATCTCTTCCCTCATAGTTTTGTTCACCTCAATTAAGTCACCCCTCAGCCTTCTTTGTTCCAAGGACAATAAACCCAACTCTCCAATCTCTCCTCGTAGCTACACTTTTCTAGCCCTGGCAACATTCTTGTGAACCTCCTCTGCACTCTCTCCAGATCAATAATATCCTTCCTGTAATATGGTGACCAGAACTGCACACAATACTCCAGTTGTGGCCTCACCATGTTTTATACAATTCCAACATTCTATCCTTACTTTTATATTCTGCCAATGAAGAGAACATTCCATATGCTTTAACAACCTTGTCTACTTGGACTGCTGCCTTTAGGGACCTGTGTACACCAAGATCTCTCACTTCATCTTCCCCTCTTTATATTCCAATTTATTGTGTACTCCCTATAACTGTTTTACCTCCATAAATGCATAACCTCACACTTCTCTGTGTTAAATTCCATCTGCCACTTTACTGCCCACTCCACCAACCCATCGATATCATTTTGGAAATTATAGCTATCCTCTACTGCCCACCGCTCGCCAAGTCAGACCTTGCTCTAGACTTAAACTATGTCGCAACTTTACTGAGCAATGAATGAATGAAATTATAATACAACCACACAATACAAATTCCATTCGCACTTTGATATAATTATCAAAATTCAAAGATTTTCATAACTGCCACCATATTCAAAAATGACTAGAACCAAACACGATATATATCCAAAATGTGCATTTGCCCCTCTTGCAAACCTGGTGAGTGTAGGTTGTGGAGAGAAACTCTTTTGAACACATATACCACTCCAGCTATGTCAGTACCAGTGGTTTTTTAAACCAAAGGCATTGGGCTGAATTCTCTGCATCTTGATGCCGAAATCGTGGTCGGCGCGGGGGTGGTGAATCTATTTTCCCGCAAGGAATCTGGACCGGCGCCAGTTCCCGACTTCACTTTTGTTCATCCATGCAATGTATGAGCTTGAATAAACCACACCTGCCTACTCATAACAATGATCAAAGTGTGACATAAAATCAGAAAACATCACAAAATCACAGAAGCAAATGATTCTGTGGTCACACAAGTTGCTTCTTTTCACATTCAGAATTTGAAGCTTTGGAAGTCAGTATGTGAAGTTAAAGATGTTTTTGATCTTTGAAAATAAAAGCAAAATATAAAAAATGAGGAATATCAGAAACACGTTTTTTAAATGTTTCCCTGGTATTGAAAACCAATATATTGGCCATAAGTGAAAGGAAATGATCTGGAATGGGAACAAAAACAATGCAATGTAGGGTTGAAAAAGCAGACATGTCTGGAATGGAATCTTGCAGCGTTACAGCAATAATAAAACAAACCCAGGATATTCACCAACGAGATCATGAAGCACTAATTCAAATTATGGGTTTTGGAATGTGAGTTTTGTATGAAAATACACACAATCAAGATGATCATTAACATACAAGAAGGTAATTATTGTGATTTATGAGAGAAGCACTGTGATCAAGCTGATACCTTGCTGGTCTGTCTGACTCGATTATAACACGAGGTACATCTACCGACTGTGCCATCAAAGCAGCACGAGTGGAATCTATTACCAAATAAACATATTCCCCAGTCTCATGTCATTGAAACATGGGTTTCGGATAATTGAATAGGCACTGGAGGGAAAGAACTTTCAGGGTTATTGCCATATTGAGAGCTGGCATGAGTTCAACAGACAGATTGCCCCCCTCTCAAGTTGAACGACTCTGTAAGTACTTTGCTAGAACTTAATTCAGTCTCTCCCGAGGAATCTTTGATACAATTCACTTGTGTTTCGTGCACCATGCTGGTATTTTAATTATCTTTTGTTGTTAATGATCCGTTTGTTCTTCAAATTCCGATGAACAAAAACAAGGTGCAATTACCTGTGTGCAGACTCATATGCTCCAACAGGGAGTGCTTGGTGGTCAATGCCTTTCCACAAACTGTGCAGTGATAAGGACGCTCTCCAGTGTGCATTCGCTCATGAACCTGCAGCGTGTGCTTCTGTGTAAATGCTTTACCACATTCAAAACACTTAAAAGGACGTTCACCTGCCATGGAAAAATTGTTCTTTAGATGAATACTTAAATGTCAAAATTTGCATTCAACCGTATGACAAAAGAACTGAGTGAAGCTTTTTTCCTCTTTTTAAAGTGTTGAGCATTGCTGCCTCAGCGCCAGACACCCGGGTTCGATTCCGACCTTGGGTGACTGTGCAGAGTCTGCACGTTCTCCACTTGTCTGCGTGGGTTTCCTCCCACAGTCCACAGTCCTCCCACAAAAATGTTCAGGTTTGGCCATGCTTAATTGCCCCTTAGGCTAGGGTTACAGGGAGGGGATTGGGCCTAGTTAGGGTGCTCTTTCAAAGGGTCAGTGCAAACCTAATGGGCCGAATGGACTCCTTCTGCACTGCAGTGATTCTATGATTTTAATATTATCAAAATTGTCAATTTTCACATTTTTAACTAATCTTCAGCATCAACAGATTTTTGGGAGTGGGTGGGGGGTGAAGAGAGAGCGAGCGAGAGAGAGAGAGAGAGTTAGAGAGAGAGAGGGAGATTCCGATTTCCAGTGGCTTCCTGACATCACCACCTGGACCAAGTTCTAATTTTAAAGTTATATCTACCACCAGAGAAAATGATGTTTTTTACAACCCTGTGCCTTTCTTCAGTTATCTTAAATACCTCAATTAGATTATCCCACAGTCCTCCACACTCAAGGGAATACAAGCCTGGTCCTGATGAAATCTCAGATCCTGAAATATTGGGTTGAATTCTCGTGTTTGTCAGCGGTGCACTGTTCACTGGCGGCGGGATTCTCTATTCCCGCGGCTTGTCCATGGGATTTCCCATTGAAGCCACCCCACGCCACCCGGGAAACCCACGGGCGGGGGTACGCTGCCGGCGGGAACAGAGAATCCCGATGGCTGGAGAATTCTGGCCCTTAACTCTTTTTCTCTCCCACAGATGCTGAGCATTTTCTGTCTATAACCTATATTTGGGCACAGTTCCATAAGTGATAGTGTCTCTTCAAATGCCTCAGCTTCATATCAGGCTTGCCAGCAAAGGTGATGCTCATGGAATAATAAGGGCAGTGGCAGCATAGGTACAAAGCCAGTTGAATGACAGGAAACAGTGTTGGCGAAGGACCGTTATCTCCGACTGGAGGAAGGTATACAGCGGGGTTCCCAAGAGTCAGAATGAGGACCTCTGCTTTTCTTTATATACTTAATGATCTTGACTTCAAAATTTGTGGGTGTTACAAAACAGGGGAGTGCTGTGAATTGTGAGGAGGATAGTGATAGAGCAAGAGAACAGACAGGCTGGTTGAATGGATATATATATATAGACGTGATCGGCATGGCAGGTAACATTTCATGGAGAGAAGCATGAAGTGATACAGTTCAGTAGGAATGAGCAGTGGCAATATAAAGTGAAGAGGGTGCTGGAACAGAGAACTGGGAATGTGTGTGGCACGAATTGTTGAAGGTGGGGGGGCAGGTTGAGAAAGTGGTTAAAAGGCAGAGGGGATCCTGGGTTTCAGAAAGAAGGCTCAGAGTTAAAAAAAAAGGAAGTGGGTAGTGGCTGCCTGGAACTCTCTGCGGAGGAGGTGGTGGAAGCAGGGACAATAGTGACGTTTAAGGGGCATCTTGACAAATACATGAATAGAATGGGATTAGAGGATACGGACTCTGGAAGTGTAGAAGATTTTAGTTTAGTCGGGCAGCATGGTCGGCGCAGGCTTGGAGGGCCAAAGGGCCTGTTCCTGTGCTGTACTTTTCTTTGTTCTTTGTTCTTCTTTGAAGCTACGATTAACCTTTCAAACAATGGTTTTGTCTCAGCAGCCAAAGCCAAAGGAACCAATGGCGACACAAGGAAAAACTCTTGATGCAGCAAGTGATCAGAATCTGGAATGGACTGTCGGAGAGTGGGGTGGAGGCAGATTCAATTTTGGCTTTTGAAAGGGAATTAAATAAACAACAAAGGGAAGTAAACACATGATAAAGGAGTGATGCGGGGTATTGGGACAGGAGGGATAGGACCATTGGGACGGTCTTCACCTGAACCGATCTGGGACCAGTGTTCTAGCAGAAAGGCTAAATAGGATGGTCGCAAGGACTTTAAACTAGCAAGTGGGGAGGAGGGGGGGAGGAAATTAGGGAAAGTATAATGGTTAATGGGAAGCAAAGAAGCAGGTTAGCACGTGGGGAGGTGAGCTCAACTACATGAAAAATGATGAAAAATGTTAAAGGGAAGAAGAACTCAGGAGATGTTTTTAACGGAGGTGTTAGGATTCAAGAAGAGGGTATAAAAACTAGCAAGACACTTTACCTGAATGCTCATAGCATTCACAACAAAGTAAATGATTTGGCAGCTAAAATCATTGTGAATTACAGAGACATGGTTGAATGGTGGTCAAGACTGGGAGTTAAATATCCAGGGGTATCAGACTATCCGGGAGGATGGGCAGGAAAGTAAGGGAGGTGTGATATATAAGGTTGATATCAGGGGGTAGTGAGAGATTATATAGGATCTATGGAGAAAAAGGTTGAATCCATCTACTTGGGTGGAAATTAAAAATAGTAAGGAGAAAGGTCACTGATAGACATAGTCCATAGGCCACCAAATAATAACATCACGGTGGGGCGGAAGAAATAACTGATGCATTTAAAAATGGTACAGCAACTAGCATGGGCGATTTTAATCTACATATCGATTGGTCAAACCATGTCAGTCAAGGCAGCCTTGAGGAGAAGTTCATAGAATGTATCCGCGATAGTTTCCTCGAACAGTATGTAATGGAACCTTCGAGGGAGCAAACTATCCTAGATCTGGTCCTGTGTAAAATGACAGGAATAATTAATGATCTCATGGTTAGGGATCCTCTTGGGAGGAGCGATCACAGTATGGTTGAATTTAAAATACAGATGGAGGGTGAGAAGGTACAATCCTTTAACAGTATCTTGTGATTAAACAAAGGAGACTACAATGGGATGAGGGAGGAGTTGGCTAAGGTAGACTGGGAGTAAAGACTTTATGGTGGGACAGTGATTCAAAGTGATTTTTCTTAGTGCTCAGCTAAAGTATATACCAGTGAAAAGGAAGGACTGAAGAAAAGGATAATCAGCCATGGATATCTAAGGAAATAAAGGAGGGTATCAAATTGAAAGATATTACACACAAAGTGGCAAAGATTAATGGGAAACTACAGGATTGGGAAATCTTTAAAGGTCAACAGAAAGCCATGAAAAAAGCTATGAAGAAAAGTAAGATAGATTATGAGAGTAAACTAGCTCGGAATATAAAGACAGATAGCAAATGTTTCTACAATATATAAAACAAAAAAAGAGTGGCTTAGGTCAACATTGGTCCTTTAGAGGATGAGAAGGGGGATTTAATAATGAGGAAAGGGCCGAGGCATTGAACAGGTATTTTGTGTCGGTCGTCACAGTGGAAGACACAAATAACATGCCAATAATTGATGACAAGGAGGCTATGGCAGGTGAGGACCTAGAAACGATCATTATCACTAAGGAGGTAGTGTTGGGCAAGCTAATGGGACTAAAGGTAGACTAGTCTCCTGGCCCTGATGGAATGCATCCCAGGGTACTAAAAGAGATGGCGGGGGTAATAGCAAATGCGCTCCTGGTAATTTACCAAAATTCACTGGACTCTGGGGCAGTTCCGGCAGATTGGAAAAGAACAAATTTGACGCCACTGTTTAAAAAAGGAGGTAGACAAAAGGCGGGTAACTGTAGGCCGGTTAGCTTAACTTCAATAGTGGGGAAAATTCCTGAATCTCTCATCAAGGAAGAAATAGCGAGACATCTGGATAGAAATTGTCCCATTGAGCAGTGCAGCATGGGTTCATGAAAGGCAGGTCATGCTTAATTAATTTACTGGAATTCTTTGAGGACATTACGAACATGGTGGACAACGGGTGGATGTGGTGTATCTGGATTTCCAGAAAGTATTCGACAAGGTGCCGCACAAAAGGCTGGTGCATAAGATAAAGGTGAAAGGTGTTATGAGTAATGCATTAGCATGGATAGAGGATTGGTTAACTGACAGAAAGCAGAGTGGGGATAAACGGGTGTTTTTCCGGTTGGCGATCAGTGGTTAGTGGTGTGCCTTAGGGATCAATGTTGGGCCCACAATTGTTTACAATTTACATTGATGATTTGGAGTTGGGAACCAAGTGTAATATGTCAAAGTTCGCAGATGACACTAAGGTGAGTGGTAGAGCAAGTGTGCAGAGGACACTGAAATTCTGCAGAGGGATATAGATAGTTTAAGTGAGTGAAAAAGGGTCTGGCAGATGGAGTACAATGTTGGTAAATGTGAGGTCATCCATTTTGGTACGGATAACAGTAAAATGGGCTATTAGTCTGCAATGGGCACCATGGTGGCACAGTGGTTAGCACTGCAACCTCACAACTCCAGGGACCCAGGTTCAATTCCAGCCTTGGTTGACTGTGTGGAGTTTGCACTTTCTCCCCGTGACTGCGTGGGTTTCCTCCGGGTGCTCCGGTTTCCTCCCACAGCCCAAAGATGTGCAGGTTAGGTGGATTAGCCATGCTCAATTGTCCCATAATGTCCAACGGTTAGGTGGGGTTATGGGGTTATAGGGTGGGGTAGTGGGTCTAAGTAGGGTGTTCTTTCAGAGGGTTGGTGTAGACTCGATGGGCCAAATGGCCTCCTTCTGCACTGTAGGAATTCTATGTATTATTTAAATGGTAAAAAATTGCAGTATGTTGCTGTGCAGAGGGACCTGGGTGCACTTATGCATGAATCGCAAAAGGTTGGCTTGCAGGTGCAGCAGGTAATTGAGAAGACTAATGGAATGTTGTCCTTCATTGCTAGAGGGATGGAGTTTAAAAACAGGGAGGTTATGTTGCAGCTGTAGAGGGTGCTGGTGAGGCCACACCTGGAGTACTGTGTACAGTTTTGGTCTCCTTACTTTAGAAAGGATATACTGGCACTGGAGGGGGTGCAGAGGAGAAAAAAGTAATTTTTAAAAGTGTACTTTTTCAAGGGATGTGGGCGGCGCTGGCAAGGTCAACATTTGTTGCCCATCCCTAATTGTCTTTAAACTGAGTGGCTAGCTAGACCATTGTGTCAGGACTGGGGTCACACCGAGGCCAGGCCAGGTAAGGACAGCAGATTCTCTTCATTAAAGGACATGAGTGAACCAGATGGTTCTTTATAATGGCTTCATGGTCATCATTGCTGAGACTAGCTTTATTTCCCAGATTTATTCATTGAAATTCCACCAGCTTCCCTGGTGGGATGTGATTATGAAGGCCAGCCATCTAAAACAAAATTACATTTTTATGACTTTATATTCTGGACGTGTGTGTGTCTGTCTGTTCGTGTTTGAGAGACTGAATTCCATGCTCCAATTAATTTTTTCATGAAAGCACATCAGTCTCTTGATTATTATATGTTCATTTGTCAATGAACTGGACTTTGTTTAATTCCCAAAACGCACAGTGATGTGGTGTATAATATATGCCAGGTTGGCATTTAGTTGTAATGGAAAAAAGGGGGTCCATAGGATTTACTACTCACAGTGAACGGGAATGGGCAAACGCAGGTTTTACAGCATTTGAAGGGTCATGCAGAGTAGTAACACAGAACAAGGGTTGACCCTGAGGTTTGATAGGACTGCCCAAAGGTTTCACAGTCTAATGCTTCTAAGACAGAGGAACAAATTGGAACATGAACACTCCCCAGACACAGTGAAAAATAATTTATGGTGTTAGGCACAGCAAATGAATAGATGGCCATTTTAATAAACAAGCATGGCATAGATAAGCAATCACTTGTATCAAAATGATCTTTAGAAAATATTGAATAGTTCATGATTCCCGTGTGGGAGTTTGTAAAAGGAGTATCTTAGCCTTTCTACTGCTGTGCTGACCTATGAATTGTCATTGTTTCAATGCTCTGCCAACCACAATACAAAAAAGCTAGCCGATTCACTGCTCACCTGTGTGTGTCCTTCGATGAATGGCCAAGAAGTGGTGATTTTTAAACGTTTTGTCACAGTCTTCACATCTGGCCTCCACATCTGGATACTTTCTCTTCCTCCCTCGCTTCCTCATTTCCTCCTGTTCTTCATCTACCATGCCAAGCTTGTATCCCATTAACTTAATCGGTCTTTGAATTCTACGGTTGCTATAGCGGCTGCGACTCACCACTGCTAACTTATGTTCATAGACTTCTTCGGAATGAGAAGCTGTTTCAGAGCCAGTATCAAAACAAGTCTGTGGTTCTGATGTCTTGCAGCCTTGTCTCCCTTCACCCATTTTACTGCTCATTTTAGAATTAGCTTCCTCTGCAGGCTCTTCAAATGTGCTGTGATGTTCCTGTGGGTCGGCTGGAGCACCATTGTTAACTTCATTCCCTCCTGCTTGTGCCTGCTCACATTTCCGAGGCCTCCCCCTCTTGCGTTTTGGCTTTGAGGGTTGATCATGGTCAGCATTGGGTTCCACAACTACTACTTTGATTCCATTGGAAGCCAACGATACCTTAACATGTAAATGGTTGTCCTGATAGTCTGAGTATGCTTTGATCAAATCATTGACTTTCAGAACCTCGGCAGTGGTCACAATGTGTTCAATGGACTTTTCAGTGACATTCAGGCGACCGGTGTATATGAATTCCAGCACAGCACTGAACGTGTCTGCAGCCATCCCATTGAGCATGTAGATAGCTTGGCCTTGCTGGTTCTCATCAGCAAACATCAGAGAGAAATACTCACTGCTAGCAGCAAGCAGTGCTTTATGCGCTTTGAAGTGAACATCCTCGGCAATTAAAGTGATGTCGCACAAGAAGTTTCTCTTTCTTTGTTCTGCAAAGTTAGTTAGAACAGTATCTTTGTGAGTCTTAGACTGGATGATAAGAGAGGAGGAGGGTGGGGCACTGGGCAATGTCCCAGCCATCTCGATGACACTCAGTCAAACATACTTCCTGGCATATCTGCTGATGCGAAAAAAAATATTTGACTAATAAGTATTGATGACTTTTAATATCATATTCTGATTCAGCAAGACAGATCTCAGGTCACATTTGTGTTTGATAACAGTGTAGCACAGGAAGACCTTTTACATGTCAACGCATACAAATTAGCATTGTGTACTGCTCTTAATTTGTCTACTCATTTTTCCATCTGTAGCAGACCAGCACTGCACCTCAGTTTTTTATGGCGTATCATACTTCCTCCTGACGCAATGTCAAGTTTGGAAGAACAAAGCTAACTTCATGGCTGGGTATTTTTCATAGTTCAAAATTGCATGTTGTAGACATGGAAATTTCACTACGTTTTATGCTTTCCCGAAATCCTAGTGATAACTATACATACTTTGCAATTGTATAAATAATAATAATCTTTATTGTCACAAGTAGATTTACATCAACATTTCAGTGAAGTTACTGTTAAAATCCCCTAGTCGCCACATTCCGGCGCCTGTTCGGGTTAACTGAGGGAGAATTCAGAATGTCCAATTCACCTAACAAGCACATCTTTCGGGACTTGTGGGAGGAAACCGGAGCACCCGGAGGAAACCCACGCAGACACGGGGAGAACGTGACAGTGACCCAAGCGGGAATCGAACCCGTGTCCCTGGCGCTGTGAAGCAACAGTGCTAACCACTGTTCTACCATGCCGCCCTTCAAGGCGACAAATGGGACTTCGCACTGCTGCACCTTAGTCAAGCTGCCGTGGAAACATGACACCAAAGAGGGTCTGAACACATACGAGGCATGGAGATGGTTTTGTGGCAGGTTTGCATTGTTGGCCCATATGGGGATCAAACCCCCGACCTTGCCATTATTAGCACCACGCTCTAACCATCTGTGCTAAACGGCCATGCATAAGCACTTGAACAAAATCATGTGACCTTCAGCAATCCATTGGATGGCCAACTACGTGTAACCGCGAAACATACATTTTGAAATAATCAAATAAGCTTTTCAGTAAATGTGCTGATAAATCTTATCCCTCAATCACTGGAACCTGGCAGTTTCTATCTGCCCCATCCCTACATAATTTTAAACACTTCCAATAAACTATCCTTTTTATTTGCCTGTTCTACGTATACGTACCACATTTGCCTCAATGCCTTCCTAATGTGCAGCCCAAAACAGGTTACTCCATTGATGGTCCTACTATGGTTTTACATAGATTTACCACGACAGCTTGAATTCATTCTAAACCGCTTGCTATAAAATCAAGTATATCCCTAAAGATAGGCCCTATTCACTTCAGGTACTGCTTTTAAAGGAACATGCATGCCATCTCACATTTCCTCACTTTTTACCTGCCTCTTTTTGTCCATTCCATGTCTCATCACATCTTCTTTGTAGCTATTTTTGGTTCATATAATTATTTACTGTACTTCCTATTTTAACAGAGTTTACAAATTTGGATATTGCTTCCTCTGGGTGTATTATCAAATCATTGACATATGCAATGAACAGTAGCAATCTTGTATTGCCTGGTCAAAGGCTTTCTCAAAATCCCTGTACGGCACATCCACTGCCTTTGCTTCACCCATTTCCATCAGCTAACCCATTATAAATAACTCTTGCAGTTTTGATAAAGAATGTCCAAGGTTAAAAATACTTTGATACTTTAATAGGTAAGTCTTTGAGAGTTTTTTTATTATTAGCTGAGTTGGGAGTTTCTGCAGGCAAGGATCAAAGTTCCCAGGTCCAACAAGTTATTGATCGGAATACTTCCACAGTAATTGTGTGAGACCTTCAAGCAACCAGTCAAGATCCTCGAAAACTTAAGCTGAATAAAAATGAACTCAACATTTTAGATCAGTCCAATTTTGAGTTCAATCTAGTGTCACATTATCCTGATTTATTTACTGTCAGCATCATCATCTCGCACCAGTTCCCAAAGACACAATTTTCATAATAGGATCTCTTATAATCGCCTCATTTGCTTGCCAAAGAAATTTGAGCACTCTTGTTTTACTACTGTAAAATGTGCTATTTGGGAGCTCGAAAGATAATAGCACAGTGGAGGCATACCTACTGCCGGAGTACTGCATGCTTTGCAAAATTGGCCTGTGTTGTGTTGGCCACAGGGGAGGTTCACGGCCTGAAATGAAAGCTTCAATTGCAACTTTTAAACAGTTGCACCAAGTGCAAAATTATCCATGATAATTTTTGTCATTATTGCAGACCGTGCTGTTAAATATACCCTGCAATGTAAATAGATTGGATCCACAACACCAAGAAAACAGCACGTTTGGGAACTACGTGGAATACAAGTAATTCTGCCAAATAAAGAGATGCTAAACACTTGGCTGAATGGAAGTCCATCCAATACTCTGCAAGTAGAAATTCTAAGAAAGAATGCAATCTTTCTTGTATTACCATGATGACTTGCTTGCAGGTACATGTGAGAAACATAGAGGAAAGCATGGAAACAATTCATCTGTTTTCTTAGTTTGTGGGCGAGGAAAGTTAAGAATAAAAAGTTTACAAAATACTGTTTCTCTGAACCTTGTCTGTCTTCACAAATATATACATCCACATATATGTAAACTCATCTTACACTCATTTATTTTTAACATTCATCAACAGTCCTTTCACCTTGTTTAAAGTTAGAAACACTTTTGGGTGAGGACAATCTACAAACTTCTGCATCAATTCTTAAAAATATTTAAGTAAACTGGATTCAGGGCTTGCTGACTTACCATATCCCCAGATACTTCTTGACAATTTTTTTCTATTTAGGAGATGATCCCATTTGACTAGAAAAAGGACTTGTTTCTCCACCTTAATTCCACCTACCAGTCACCCACTTACAGACTGCTTGTTGATATAATCAGTAATACCAATTTGGTGCAGTAACAAAATCAAAACAGAATGTACTCTAAGCATAGCAGACTTCCTGCTTCAAGTCAAAATGCTACCATGTCTTTTACATTATGACCAACTGAAATTAAAAGGATGTCATGTCTTTTTAAAAATTCTGCCGTGGGACGTGGGCTTCGCTGACTAGGCCGGCATTTATTGCCCACCCCCGATTGCCCTTGAGAAGGTGTTGTTGAGCTGCCTTCGTAAACCACTGCAGGCATGTGGTGTAGGTACACCCAGTGCTGTGAAGGAATGGCGATATATTTCCAAGTCAGGGTGGTGTTCAGCTTGGAGGGGAATGTGTAGGTAGGTGGTGGTGTTCTGCTGCCCTTGTCCTTCTGGGTGTAAGAGGTTGTGGGTTTGGAACGTGCTGTCAAAGTGCACAGCATCTTGTAGATAGTACACACTGCTGCCGCAGTAAATCAGTGGTGACGGAGGGAGTGAATCTTTATGCATGTGGTGCTTTACCCTGGATGGTGTTGAGCTTCCTGAGTGTTGTTGGAACTGCACTGATCCAGGAAAGAATATTTTACCACATTGCTAACGTGTGCCTTGTCGATGGTGAACAGGCTTTGGCACAGTGGTTAGCACTGTTGCCTCAGTGTCAGGGGCCCAGGTTCGATTCCGGCCTTGGGTGACTTACTGTGTGGAGTTTGCATGTTCTCCCTGTGTCTGCGTGGGTTTCCTCCACGTGCTCTGGTTTCTTCCCACAGTCCAAAGGTGGATTGGCCACACTAAATTTCACCTTAGTGTCCAAAGATGTGCGGGTTAGGTTAAGATGTTACTGGGATAGGGCGGGGTAGTGGGCTTGGGTGGCGTGCTCAGAGGGTCGATGCAGACCCGATGGGCCAAATGGTCTCCTTCTGCACTGTAGGTATTCTATGATTGTAATATGTGAGTCAGGTCGTGAAGTTATTCATCACATGATTCCCAGCTTCTGGCCTGCTATTGTAGCCACAATAGCTGCAAAATCTATTTCTTGTCGAAGGCAGTTATAATATTTAAAACTTTTAATGCAGCTGTAACATACCCAAAATAGACTGCATATCTGACAAAATGTTGTTCGTGCCTAAAAAAAGTAGCTGCTTATGGACAATCCTTTCCATAACTTCAGACAGACTGGGTAAAATAGAAATTTAGCATGGTGTTAGTACCACATAAATGAAGGCGAACCTCAATGTGAAGACAGGATGCTGCCTCCACAGTGGTGGTCTCTTTCACCATTACAGTCATGGACAGATGCATTTGCGACAGGTAGACTGGTGAATACGAGGTCACATTGGTTCTTCCCTCTTGTTAACTCCCCTATCACCTGGCATGAACCTATTTCCTACAGGGCTCAGCCAGCTCGGTCAGTAACGGTGCAACCGAGCCATTCTTGATGGACACTGAAGTCCCCAAAGTCCTTGTCACTCTCCATGCTTCTTCCAATTGGTGTTCAGCATAGAGGAGTAATGATTCATCTGTTGATGGCGGACAGTACGTGTTGATCAGCACTTTTCCTTGCCCATGTTTGACCTGAAGTCATGAGCCTTCATGGAGTCTGCAGTCAATAGTGGGATCTCCCAGGACAATCCGATCCCAACTGTATACCACTGTGCTGCTACCTCTGGTAGGTCTGTCCTGCCAGTGGGACAGGGCACATGCCCAGCAATGGTGGTATCTGGGACATTGTCTGTAAGGTATGATTCCCTGAGTTTATGTCAGGCTGTTGTTTGACTAATCTGAGAGACAGCTCTCCCAATTTTGGCACAAGCCCCCAGATGTTAGCATGGAGGATTTTGCAGGGTGGGATGTGCCTTTGCTGTTTCTGGTGTTGAGGTCAATGTTGGGTGGTCCGTCCAGTTTCATTCCATTTTGACATTTCAGAGGGTGTTTAAGAGTCAACTACTTTGCTGTGGCTTAAGTCACATTTAGGCAAGACCAGGTAAGACAGATTTCCACCCATAAAGGACATCCATGAAGCAGATGGGTTTTTACAACAAATAACAATGGTTTCATGATCTCCATTACTGAGACTAGCTTTTAATTCTAGATTTATGAATTTAATTTAATTTAAACTCCACCAGCTGCCGTGATGAGAGTTGAACCCATGACCTCAGAGGCAGTTAGCCTGGGCCTCTGGATTACTAGCCCAGTGACATCATGACACCACTACCTCTGCATAAATGCGGAAAAAGAGCGATCTTGACACTTACAACTCAAGTGCACATTCAAGCATTTTTGAAGTGTTATGAGGATTTCAGGCAGTCACAGATGTGTGCCCCTGTTCCTCCACAGTGCTCACTATCCCACAATGTGTCTATTCTCTCGCCTTGTTTGTCTTCCTCCAATCAATAACCCCACACTTCTCCAAATTAAATACCATTTGCCATTTTTCCAATCCACTGATATCTTCTGGCAATTAACAGCTTTCTTCCACACTGTCAACCTCACGACTAATTTTATACTAGCTGCAAATTTTTTATAATTTCTCTCTACTTTATCCCATGTCTGTCCGGTTCTCTCCACTTTATCTGACGTGCATTTCTCTTTCCACTTCATCCTGTCACTCTTTCCCTCCATTTTATCTAGCATCCCATGTTTCTCTCACCCTGCCATTCCATTCACTATACTCAATACCCCCACTTTCTCCTCCTCCCATCTCTCTCTCCCTCCCTCCTTTCTCTCTCCCCCATCTCGCTGTCCACCCTCCCGACTGCCTCCACATCTCTTTCTCTCTTCCCATCTCTCTCCCTGTCTCTATTTCTCTACCCCCTACTCCCGGTCTCTTTCTTTCTCTGTCACTCCCCCCGACCTCTCTCCCTGTCTATGAATCCCTACAGTGCAAAAGGAGGCCATTCAGTCCATCTAATCTGCACTGACCCTCGGAAAGAGCAACCTACCTAAGCCTAATCTTCACCCTAACCCGTACATCCACCTAACCGTTGGACACTAAGGGGCAATTTAACAAGGCCAATCCATCCAACCTGCACATCTTTGGACCGAGAGAGGAAACTGGAGCACCCGGAGAAAACTCACGCAGACACGGGGAGAAAGTGCAAACTCAACAGTCGCCCAAGTTCGGAATTGAACCCGGATCCCTGGCACTGTGAGGCAACAGTGCTAACCACTGTGCCACCCCTACATCCCTGTCTCTCTCCTTCTATTTCTCTCTCTGCCCTATTTCTTTCTCCCTCCCTCTCTCTCCTGTCTATTCCTCCCTGTCTGCCTATTTCTCTCTTCCTGGCTCTCTCCTCCATCTTTCCCTCTCCTCTACTAATCTCTCTCTCCTCCATCTCTCCCCATCACTTCCTCTCTCCTTCCTCTATCTCTCCTCCAAATTTCCATCTATTTCTCCTTCCCGTTTCCCTCTCTCCTCTATCTTTATTTTTCTATCTCTCTCCTGTATCCATCTCTAATTCTCTTTCTATCTCTCCTGTCTCTTTTTATCTCTCCTTTCTCTTTCTATCGCTCCTCTGTCTCTATCTATCTCTCCTCTGTCTCTATCTCTCCTGTCTCTAATCTATCCCACCTGTCTCTATCTATTTCTCCTCTGTCTCTATCTGTCCCTTTTCCGTCTCTATCTATCCCTCCTGTCTCTATCTATCCCTCCTCTGTCTCTATCTCTCTTCTGTCTCTATCTATCTCTCTTCTGTCTCTATCTATCTCTCCTCTGTCTCTATCTATCTCTCCTCTGTCTCTATCTATCTCTCCCCTGTCTCTATCTATCCTATCTATCTCTCCTCTGTCTCTATCTATTTTCTCTCTATATCAATGACTACCATCTGGTGGCCTTGATATTGATCATTATGAAGTGCTTCAAGAGGTTGGTCATGCGACACATCAACTCCATACTCCCAGAACGCCTTGATCCTCTGCAATTTGCATACCACCACAACCGCGCCACAGCAAACAGCAACTCCCTGGCCCTACACGCATCGCTGGAACATCTTGACAAAGACTCCAACCTCTTCCATTGGACAGGAGATACAAAAGTCTGAGGACACGCACTAATAGATTCAAAAACAATCTTCTTTTCGGCTGTTACCAGACTCCTGAATGGACTGAACTGATCTTTCCATAGATCTTCTCTACTGATTAGTACTACACTCCGTATGCGTAACCCGATGTCTGTGTTTGTGTATTTACATTGTGTATTCATCGTATGTCCCATGTTTTTCATGTAAGGAATGATGTCTGGACTGTACACAGAACAATAATTTTCACTGTACCTTGGTACACGTGACAATAAACCCAAATCCAATCTCTATCCCCCTCTCTGTATTCCCCTTTCTCAATCTCTCTCCTCGATATCTCCCTCTATTTATTCCTCTCCTCTATCAAACTCTCTCCACCTCTTTATATATCCCTCTCATAGAATCACCTACAGTACAGGGTGCCATTTGGCCCTTTGAGTCTGCACCGATCCTTCAGATGAGAAGTCTACCCGTGTCCTCCCCTGTCCACCCCATTACCTAACTTGCACATCCCTGGACACACACTAAGGGGCAATTTACCATGGCCAATCCACGAAAGCTGCACTGCTTTGGACTGTAGGAGGAAACCGGAGCACCCGGAGATAACCCACAGTCATGGGGAGAATGTACAAACTCCACACAATGACCCAAGGCTGGAATTGAAATGAAATAAACATTGCTTATTGTCACAAGTAGGCTTCAAAATGAAGTTACTGTGAAAAGCCCCTAGTCACCACATTCCGGCACCTGTTCGGGGAGACTGGTACGGGAATTGAACCCGTGCTGCTGGTCTGCTTTCAAAGCCAGTGGTTTAGCCCTGTGCTGAGAACCCTTGTCCCTGACACCGTGAGGCAGCAGAGCTAACCACTGTACCACCATGCTGCCCCCTCGCTCATCTCGCTCTCCCTCCTCGCTGTCCCGATCGATCCCTCTATCCATCTCTATTTTCTCCATTTAAAATTTTAAAAGTAAATTTAGAGTACCCACTTCTTTGTTTTTTCCAATTAAGGGCCAATTCACCTCCCCTGCACATCTTTGGGTTGTGTGTGTGTGGGGGGGGGGGGGGGGGGGACCCACGTACACACAGGGAGAATGTGCCAACTCCACACGGACAGTGCCCTGGAGTCGGGGTCGAACCCGGGTCTGCGGCGCCGTGAGGCAGCAGTGCTCACTATCCTGCCGCTCTATTTTCCATCTCTCCTCTCCACTGTCTCTCGTTACCTCCTCTCTCTCTCCTTCTCCCCCTCTCTCTCTCCTTCTCCCCCTCTCTCTCTCCTTCTCCCCCTCTCTCTCTCCTTCTCCCCCTCTCTCTCGGTGTTCTGAGGTTTGGATCTTGCTCCAAGGCCCCTCTCGGGTCACTAACTCTCGGGCAGGGAACACACATTTCCGCAGCCGGCGCGCCCCGCAGCTGGGCTCGCGTCGCCGGGCGCCGGGAGCGGGCGCGCGGACCAGGCGGGTTTCTGAGGCGGAAGCGGCGCGGGCGCGGGCGGCGGTTTAAAAGCGGATTTTAAACCTTCCGCTGCCAGGACCTTACCCGGGGCGGCGGCAAGATGGCGGCGAGCCCGGCCCGAGCGGCCAAACTCCCGCGAGACTGAGGAGGCGAGCGCACAGTCACCAAGAGGGGGCGGCAGAGAGCAAGAGCTCTGCCAATCCTTCATCCCACTGCATCTTCCCAATGGGGACAGTCTGGCTCCAAGCCATCAGGGTATGTTAGGGCAGGTGGGCAAAAGTTTGATCAGAGGTAGATTGGGTGTTTGACAATTGCCAAGGCCGATATAAGAGTATAAACCGTCCCAGGCGAACCTTCAGCTTGTGCCCCTCCACAATTAACTTTTGAAAGTGCATACAATAAAATAGCCCCAACAATTGTTCCCCACTGAAGCTGAACTACTGTAAATCAGCCCAGCTCCCCTCTGCTTTATTTAAAAAGAGACTCCCTGCTGCAGAAGTAGAGGCTATAAGGGACAGTGATGATTGGTGAGTTGTCTTTCGCTCATTTAAAGCTACATTAAGGAAATGTAAGAGCTCTAGCTTTTTTTATGAATAACAAATAATTTTCTAATTGACACAAATTAAAGATAAGTCTTTTTTTAAAAAATATTTTATTGAAATTTTTTGGTCAACCATCACAGTACATTGTGCATCCTTTCCACAATAATATAACAGTATAAATAACAATGACCTGTTTTATAAACAAAGAATAAATAATATATAACAAAAACTAAAACTAAAACTAAATGGCAACTGACTTGTCTCAGATAAACACTCTCCAAAAATATGATTTAACAGTCCAATATACAATTATTTATAGCAACGACCTATACATATTATACATATATATTAACAACCCTGAGAGTCCTTCTGGTTCCTCCCCCCCCCCCCCCCCCCCCCCGATCCTGGGCTGCTGCTGCCTTCTTCTTTCCCATTCCATCTATCTTTCTGTGAGGTATTCGACGAACGGTTGCCACCGCCTGGTGAACCCTTGAGCCGATCCCCTTAGGACGAACTTAATCCGTTCCAGCTTTATAAACCCTGCCATGTCATTTATCCAGGTCTCCACCCCCGGGGGCTTGGCTTCCTTCCACATCAACAGTATCCTGCGCTGGGCTACTAGGGGCGCAAAGGCCAAAACATCGGCCTCTCTCGCCTCCTGCACTCCCGGCTCTTGTGCAACCCCAAATATAGCCAACCCCCAGCTTGGTTCGACCTGGACCCCCACTACTTTCGAAAGCACCTTTGTCACCCCCACCCAGAACCCCTGTAGTGCCGGACATGACCAGAACATGTGGGTGTGATTCGCTGGGCTTCTCGAGCATCTCGCACACCTATCATCTACCCCCAAAAATTTACTGAGCCGTGCTCCAGTCATATGCGCCCTATGTAACACCTTAAATTGAATCAGGCTTAGCCTGGCACACGAGGACGATGAGTTTACCCTACTTAGGGCATCCGCCCACAGCCCCTCCTCAATCTCCTCCCCCAGCTCTTCTTCCCATTTCCCTTTTAGCTCATCTACCATAATCTCCCCTTCGTCCCTCATTTCCCTATATATATCTGACACCTTACCGTCCCCCACCCATGTCTTTGAGATCACTCTGTCCTGCACCTCATGCGTCGGGAGCTGTGGGAATTCCCTCACCTGTTGCCTCGCAAAAGCCCTCAGTTGCATATACCGGAATGCATTCCCTTGGGGCAACCCATATTTCTCGGTCAGCGCTCCCAGACTTGCGAACTTCCCATCCACAAACAGATCTTTTGTTACTCCTGCTCTTTGCCATATTCCAAATCCCCCATCCATTCTCCCCGGGGCAAACCTATGGTTATTTCTTATCGGGGACCCCACCAAGGCTCCCGTCTTTCCCCTATGCCGTCTCCACTGTCCCCAAATTTTCAAAGTCGCCACCACCACCGGGCTTGTGGTGTATTTCTTCGGTGAGAACGGCAATGGGGCCGTCACCATAGCTTGTAGGCTAGTCCCCCTACAGGACGCCCTCTCCAATCTCTTCAACGCCGCTCCCTCCTCTTCTCCCATCCACTTACTCACCATTGAGATATTGGCGGCCCAGTAGTACTCACTTAGGCTCGGTAGTGCCAGCCCCCCCCTATCCCTACTACGCTGTAAGTATCCCTTCCTCACTCTCGGGGTCTTCCCGGCCCACACAAAACTCTGTTTACTCTTTTCGATCCTTTTGAAAAAAGCCTTCGTGATCACCACCGGGAGGCACTGAAACACAAAGAGGAATCTCGGGAGGACTACCATTTTAACCGCCTGCACCCTCCCTGCCAGTGACAGGGAGACCATGTCCCATCTCTTGAAGTCCTCCTCCATTTGTTCCACCAATCGCGTTAAATTTAACCTATGCAATGTACCCCAATTCTTGGCTATCTGGATCCCCAAGTAACGAAAGTCCCTTGTTACCTTCCTCAGCGGAAAGTCCTCTATTTCTCTGCTCTGCTCCCCTGGATGCACCACAAACAACTCACTTTTCCCCATGTTCAGTTTATATCCTGAGAATTCTCCAAACTCCCGAAGTGTCCGCATTATCTCTGGCATCCCCTCCGCCGGGTCCGCTACATATAACAACAAATCATCCTCATACAGAGATACCCGGTGTTCTCCTCCTCCTCTAAGTACTCCCCTCCACTTCTTGGAACCCCTCAATGATATTGCCAGGGGCTCAATCGCCAGTGCAAACAATAATAGGGACAGAGGGCATCCCTGCCTTGTCCCTCTATGGAGCCGAAAGTATGCAGATCCCCGTCCATTCGTGACCACACTCGCCACTGGGGCCCTATACAACAGCTGCACCCATCCAACATACTCATCTCCAAAACCAAATCTCCTCAGTACCTCCCACAGATAATCCCACTCCACTCTATCAAATGCTTTCTCGGCATCCATCGCCACCACTATCTCCGCTTCCCCCTCTGGTGGGGGCATCATCATTACCCCTAGCAGCCTCCGTATATTCGTATTCAGCTGTCTCCCCTTCACAAACCCAGTTTGGTCCTCATGGACCACCCTCGGGACACAATCCTCTATCCTCATTGCCATTACCTTGGCCAGATTCTTAGCGTCTACATTTAGGAGGGAAATAGGTCTATAGGACCCGCATTGCAGCGGGTCCTTTTCCTTCTTTAGGAGAAGCGATATCGTTGCCTCAGACATAGTCGGGGGCAGCTGTCCCCTTTCCTTTGCCTCATTAAAGGTCCTCATCAGTAGCGGGGCGAGCAAGTCCACATATTTCCTGTAAAATTCAACTGGGAATCCATCCGGTCCCGGAGCCTTCCCCGCCTGCATGCTCCTAATTCCTTTCACTACTTCCTCTATTTCAATCTGTGCTCCCAGTCCCACCCTTTCCTGCTCCTCCACCTTGGGAAATTCCAGCCGATCCAAGAAGCCCATCATTCTCTCCCTCCCATCTGGGGGTTGAGCTTCGTATAATTTTTTATAAAATGCCTTGAACACTCCATTCACTCTCTCCGCTCCCCGCTCCATCTCTCCTTCCTCATCCCTCACTCCCCCTATTTCCCTCGCTGCTCCCCTTTTCCTCAATTGGTGGGCCAGCAACCTGCTCGCCTTCTCCCCATATTCGTACTGTACACCCTGTGCCTTCCTCCACTGTGCCTCTGCAGTACCCGTTGTCAGCAAGTCAAATTCTACGTGTAGCCTTTGCCTTTCCCTGTGCAGTCCCTCCTCCGGTGCCTCCGCATATTGCCTGTCCACCCTCAGAAGTTCTTGCAGCAACCGCTCCCGTTCCCTACTCTCCTGCTTTCCTTTATGCGCCCTTATTGATATCAGCTCCCCTCTAACCACTGCCTTCAGCGCCTCCCAGACCACTCCCACCTGGACCTCCCCATTATCATTGAGTTCCAAGTACTTTTCAATGCACCCCCTCACCCTTAGACACACCCCCTCATCTGCCATTAGTCCCATGTCCATTCTCCAGGGTGGGTGCCCTTCTGTTTCCTCCCCTATCTCCAAGTCCACCCAATGTGGAGCGTGATCCGAAATGGCTATAGCCGTATACTCCGTTCCCCTCACCTTCGGGATCAACGCCCTTCCCAAAACAAAAAAGTCTATTCGCGAATATACTTTGTGGACATAGGAGAAAAACGAAAACTCCTTACTCCTGGGTCTGCTAAATCTCCACGGGTCTGCTCCTCCCATCTGCTCCATAAAATCTTTAAGCACCTTGGCTGCTGCCGGCCTCCTTCCAGTCCTGGACCTCGACCTGTCCAGCCCTGGTTCCAACACCGTATTGAAATCTCCCCCCATTACCAACTTTCCCACCTCTAGGTCCGGGATGCGTCCTAGCATACGCCTCATAAAATTGGCATCATCCCAGTTCGGGGCATATACGTTTACCAAAACCACCGTCTCCCCCTGTAGTTTGCCACTCACCATCACGTATCTGCCCCCGCTATCCGCCACTATAGTCTTTGCCTCAAACATTACCCGCTTCCCCACTAATATAGCCACCCCCCTGTTTTTCGCACCTAGCCCCGAATGGAACACCTGCCCCACCCAACCTTTGCGTAGTCTCACCTGGTCTATCAGTTTCAAGTGCGTTTCCTGTAACATAACCACGTCTGCCTTAAGTTTCTTAAGATGTGCGAGTACCCGTGCCCTCTTTATCGGCCCGTTCAGCCCTCTCACGTTCCACGTGATCAACCGGGTTGGGGGGCTTTTTACCCCCCCTTGTCGATTAGCCATCCCCTTTTTCCAGCTCCTCACCCGGTTCCCACGCAGCTGTGTCCCCCCCAGGCGGTGCCCCCCCGCCCATCCCACCCCATGCCAGCTCCCCCCTCTCCCCAGCAACAGCAGCCCAATAATTCCCCCCTCCCACCCCCCCCGCTAGATCCCCCACTAGCGTAGTTACACCCCCCATGTTGCTCCCAGAAGTCAGCAAACTCTGGCCGACCTCAGCTTCCCCCCGTGACCTCGGCTCGCACCGTGCGACGCCCCCTCCTTCCTGCTTCCCTATTCCCGCCATGATTATCACAGCGCGGGAACTGAGCCCGCGCTTCCCCCTTGGCCCCGCCCCAATGGCCAACGCCCCATCTCTTCCACCTCCTTTCCTCCCCCCACCACCTCCTGTGGAAGAGAGAAAAGTTACCACATCGCAGGATTAATAACATAAAACTCCTCTTTCCCCCCTTTTTTATCCCCCTCTTCGCCCCCCCATACTCGCCCCACCACTTTGTTTCAAACGTTCTTTTTTTAATAACCCGCTCATTCCAATTTTTCTTCCACGATAAAAGTCCACGCCTCATCCGCCGTCTCAAAGTAGTGGTGCCTCCCTTGATATGTGACCCACAGTCTTGCCGGTTGCAGCATTCCGAATTTTATCTTCTTTTTGTGAAGCACCGCCTTGGCCCGATTAAAGCTCGCCCTCCTTCGCGCCACCTCCGCACTCCAGTCTTGGTATACGCGGATCACCGCGTTCTCCCACTTACTGCTCCGAGTTTTCTTTGCCCATCTAAGGACCATCTCTCTATCCTTAAAACGGAGGAATCTCACCACTATGGCTCTAGGAATTTCTCCTGCTCTCGGTCCTCGCGCCATCACTCGGTATGCTCCCTCCACCTCCAGCGGACCCGCCGGGGCCTCCGCTCCCATTAACGAGTGCAGCATCGTGCTCACATATGCCCCGACGTCCGCTCCCTCCGCACCGTCAGGAAGACCAAGAATCCTTAGGTTGTTCCTCCTCGCGTTGTTCTCCAGCGCCTCCAGCCTTTCCACACATCGTTTATGGTGTGCCTCGTGCATCTCCGTCTTCACCACCAGGCCCTGTATGTCGTCCTCATTCTCGGCAGCCTTTGCCTTCACGACCCGAAGCTCCCGCTCCTGGGTCTTTTGCTCCTCCTTTAGCCCTTCGATCGCCTGTAATATCGGGGCCAACAGCTCCTTCTTCATTTCCTTTTTGAGTTCTTCCACGCAGCGTTTCAAAAACTCGTGTTGTTCAGGGCCCCATATTAAACTGCCACCTTCCGACGCCATCTTGGTTTTTGCTTGCCTTCCTTGCCGCTGCTCTAAAGGATCCACTGCAATCCGGCCACCGTCCTCTCCTTTTTTCATCCGTATCCAGGGGGGATTCCCTTCTGGTCCACCGCACAGTACTTTTAGCCGTTAAAATTGCTCTTATTAAGAGCCCAAAAGTCCGTTCCACCGGGAGCTGCCAAAACGTGCGACTCAGCTGGTCATCGCCACACCCGGAAGCCAAAGATAAGTCTTTTAACTAAAAGTATGGCTGGGAGCGCAGTCCCGTGTTTTGCTTGGCCTGCAATATGTGGGAATTCCAAGATGTTCCGTGATGTCTGGATGACCACATTTGCAGGATGTGCCACTGATTTGACCAGCCTAAGAGCCGGGTTTCAGAGCTTGAGTTGGAGGCTCAGCGTAGCATCGCCGCCAGTCGCGTGCGTCACTATTGAAGCAGCAGTGCTAACCATTGTGCTACTGTGCCGCCACTGGAGAGAGGAGATTTAGAGGGGATTTGAGGAACACCTTTTTCACCTAGAGGGTGGTGGGAATCTGGAACTCACTATCTGAAAGGATGGTAGAGGCGGGAACACAACATTTAAAAAGGATTTAAATAAGCACTTGAAACTCCATTGCATACAAAGCTATGGATCAGATGCTGGAAAAAGGAATTAGAATAGATAGGTGTTTGAGGGCCGCCACAACTGAGGGATCGAAGGGCCTCTTTCTGTGTTTCCCCGCACCCAACCCCCCCGCAGGACCCCGGACCCTGCCCGCATTGCCTGCTCCTGCTGGTAAGGTAGGTGGTTTAATCCATGCCGGCGGGAGAGGGTTGACAGCCGCGGGACTTCGGCCCATCGCGGGCCGGAGAATCGCCGGGGGTTGGCCCGCCGATCGGCGCGGCGCGATTCTCGGCCCCGCCGAATCTCTGGTGGCGGAGAATTCGGGACACGTCGGGATTCACACCAGCCCCCGGCGATTCTGGCGGGGGGTCGGAGAATCCCTCCCCTGATCTCTTCACACATCGTCTCTACCGAGTAGTACTACACCCGATGCCTGTGTCTATGTATTTACATTGTGTATTTTATGTTTGCCCTATTATTTATTTTCTTTTCATGTACGGAATTATCTGTCTGAGCTGCACGCAGAACAATACTTTTCACTGCACCTCGGTACATGTGACAATAAACAAATCCAATCCAATCCATGTGACTATCCTGAATAGTATGGGTTGGGCAAGTGTTTCACTCTAGCTTTGATGCCACATCATGGGTCAGTGCAGTATTGATTAATAAGAGGGTGGCTTTTTTGTCGGTCAACCTTATGGTGGACTCAGGTGTAGGTATATAATAGTAAAGGGCGTATTATTAGGCATTAGTGGTTTTGGTTAACGTATATGCTCCATATTGGATGACATGGAATTTATTCAGAGGGTGCTGGTGTCTATTCATGATCTCTATACGCATCAGTTAATTATTGTGGGGGGGGGGGGGATCTTCAATTGTGTGTTGGACCCCAGGTCGAGTTCCAAGTCCTTCACTACATCAGGGGTGGCAAAGGTATTCATGGAACTGATAGGGTGGGGTGGGCATATCCGTGAGGATTTAGACATCCGGGCGACAAGGAGTTTTCTTTCTATTCCCATGTTCATCGGGTTTACTTCCGGATCGATTGTTTTTGTGTTGGGTAGGGGTCAAAGGGGCGGGGTACTGAGCGATAGTAATGTTGGATCATGCCCCACATTATGTGGATCTGTTGTTGGAGCCGGGCCACTCTCTGCGACCCCCGTGGAGGTTGGACACGGCGTTGCTTGCAGAGAAGGGGTTTTGCGAGTGGGTATTTTTTGCCATTGGGAGTACAGGGAGTTGAATAAGAATAGGGTGGTCTCGCCCTCCATGCTCTGGGAAGCATTGAAGGCAGACAGTAGGGGGGAGATAATTTCATACAAGTACCATAGGGATAAATCTGGGAGGATGGAGAGGCAGAGCCTGATGAATTCAATTCTGGAAGTGGGCTTTCAATATTCGAGTACTTCGATGCCAGAGCTTTTGGCAGAGAGAAAGAAGTCACAAATGGACTTTGAGTTGTCAATGGGGAAGGCGGTGAGCCAGCTTCATCACATGAGGGGGATGTATTATGAGTATGGGGAGAAGACCAGCTGCTTGTTAGCTCACTAGCTGAGGCAGCAGGCTGCCTCTCAGGAGATAGTTCTCGGTTGGTGATTGGTTTCTGTCCCAGAGAAGATCAGTGAGGTGTTTGAGAACTTTTACTGTGGGCTATATCAGTCTGAGCCTCCGGAGGAAGAACCACCAATGTAGAATTTTTAGATGAGTTGACCTTTCCAGAGGTGGAGTGGGATAGAAGGCAGGACTTAGAGGCACCAATTGGACAGGATGAGATTTTGAACTTTATTCGTCTAATGCAGACAGGTAAGGCATTGGGTCTGCATGGTTTCCCTGTCCAGTTTTATAAACAGTTTGCTGGTTCTGTTTATGTTGGAGATATTCTTTTCTAAAAAAATATTTTTATTCAAGGCTTTTCAACAAAAGTATAAATATACAAAATATCAAAAGAACAACCAAAGAGCATCAGAAGAACATCACATCAACCCAACAAACTACCACAATCCTCCAGCCCCCCCCCCCGATACCGCCCCCCCATCCATGTCCCACCTTCCCCATTTTAATCCCCTTAACCCCACAAAAGCACCGCCCCCCCCCCACCGCCCTTGCTGACCCTTCAATGCTCCTTGAAGAAATCAATAAATGGTTTCCACCTCCGGGTGAACTCTTCTACCGGCGCCCGCAGAGCGAACGTGATCTTCTCCAACCTCAGGAATTCTACCAAGTTGCTCACCCACATCCTTGCCTTCAGTGGCTCCAAGTTCCGCCCATGTAATAAAATCCGTCTCCGGGCTACCAGGGAGGCAAAGGCCAATACATTGGCCTCCCCACCCCCCCCGCCCCCCCAACCCCCGTACTCCCGGGTCTTCCGACATACCAAATATTGCCACCTCTGGATTCACACCTAGAACCTTGATATAACATCCAAGAACTCCTGCCAGAACCCTCTCAGTCTTGGACACACCCCGAACATGTAGACGTGAATCGCGCCCCACCCTCCCCCGCGCACTGCCCAGACCTATCTTCCACCCCCTCAAAAGACCTTCTCATTTTCACCAGCATCATGTGGGTCCTATAGAAACATGGAAACATAGAAAAAATAGGAGCAGGAGGAGGCCATTCGCCCCTTCAAGCCCGCTATGCCATTCATTATGATCATAGCTGATCATCCAACCTAATCCTGCTTTCCCCCATATCCTTCGACCCCTTTCATCCTAAGTGCTATATCTAACTGCTCCTTGAAACCATACAATGTTTTGGACCCAACTACTTCCTGTGGTAGCGAATTCCACAGGCTCACCACTCTCCGGGTGAAAGAATTTCTCCCCATTTTGTGAGGGCCACGAAGAATTCAGCACGAGTTTTAAGGATACAAAGTAATAACATTTATTTACAATAACATATATGTATAACAGCAGCAGCAACTTCCCCTGCTGCACACTCCTTCCTCCTGGTTCCAAACTGGCCAGCTTTATTTATACATGGACTTTACTAATGGTTTCTCCGCCCCCCTCATTGGGGAAGCACATACTCCCACAGGATTGTGGGATTGTCATTAGTCCCCAGCCAATGGTAAGCAGGCAGGTTATAACATCCCTCCCCCCCCAAAGTCCAAGGATTCCACCGAAGACCCTGGCGAAGGAGGGCGTCGGACTCGTTTGGCCGCAGGCCGGACACCATTTGCACGTGGCACGGGATCAGGCGGCGTGTAACGAGACGGTGACCGGCATAACGGTTGTACATCCACGGCCCTTGGACCCGAGGATACCCCCTCTGTTGCGTCCTGTGTCTCCATCTCGGAGTCAGAGTCTGCTGCCTCCGTCATGTCAGCGTCTTTATCTCCATTCCGTTCTGTAACAACCTGCGCAGGCTTTGAGTGAGGCACCAGAGGACGATTGTGAGGACTACCTTCCATTGTCTCTGGTCTCTGCGGCTGTAGAAATGAGCTCCGGGGGCGGGGAATCTTTTGAGGGGATAGTCTTCTGGACCGAACGTGGTCTACATGTTTGCGCTGGAGACGACCCTGGGCTTGCACCTGGTAAGATATAGGGCCCGTTTGGCGAAAGATTACGCCAGGAACCCACTGGGTCACCGGGCGCAAACTGCCGAATCGGTCGATGCCGAGAAAATCCCTGTCCCTGCCAATCTTGTGTGCGGCGTACTTTTGCACCAATGTCCGGGAAAACCATACTAAGGCGGGTGCGAAGTCCATGGCCCATTAGGAGTTCTGCGGGAGCTACCCCAGTCACCGCATGGGGGGTGGTCCTATACGAAAACAAAAAGCGAGCCAGTCTCGTGTCCATTGATCCGGAAGACTGCTTCTTTAGGCCTCTTTTGAATGTCTGCCAACCCATTTGAAGCCAGGTGGTAAGGAGCAGTGCAGTTATGAAGCTCGCAAACTCCTCACTCGTGAATGGAGTGCCGTTATCCGTGACCAGCACCTCGGGGAGGCCATGCGTACTAAAAGACAAACGCATCTTTTCAATTGTTGCGCAGGACGTTGTCCCCTGCATCTTATACACCTCTAGCCATTTAGACTGGGCGTCGATTAATAGAAGGAACATGGATCCTTGAAAAGGGCCTGCAAAATCTGCATGCAAGCGTGCCCAAGGCCGCCCTGGCCATTCCCAGTGATGTAGGGGCGCGGCCGGCGGAAGCTTCTGATGCTCCTGGCAAATGGAGCAGTTTTGGGCCACCTTCTCAATGTCGGTGTCGAGGCCTGGCCACCAGACATAACTCCGGGCCAACATTTTCATTTTGTGCAAGTCTCTTAGTATCAGCTCCTGGCCTTTTCCCGGGACGATCACACGCGTTCCCCACAAGAGGATGCTGTCTTCCACGCTGAATTCTGACAGCTTGGAGGAAAACTCGCCTGGGAGATGTTTATGCTGCCCACCATACAGGACTATGTGCCGAACCTTTGACAGGACTGGCTCCGTCTAGGTCCACTCACGGATGTGTGATGCCGTGACAGGCAAGGTGTCCATAAAATTTAGGGTTGCAACCACCTCACCGGTCGTGGAGGTCGACATGGGGCCGGTCGGCATTTGCTATCTGCGTTCCTGGTTTGTGCTCCAGAGAATACTCGTATGCAGCAAGCAACAAAGCCCAGCGCTGGATCCGTGCGGAAGCAATGGGCGATATTGGCTTATCCTCTCTGAAAAGTCCCAACAGAGGCTTATGATCAGTCACGATAGTGAAATGGCGGCCATACACGTACTGGTGGAAGTGTTTCACCGCAAAAACCACTGCCAGGCCCACCTTCTCGATCTGCGCGTACCTTTTCTCCGTTACAGTCAATGTGCGGGAGGCGAAAGCTATCGGTCGCTCGGCCCCGTTCTCCATCTTGTGGGACAGGACGGCCCCAATACCATACGGGGATGCATCACATGTGACGAGCAAAGGCTTTCCAGGATCATAGTGGGTTAGTAACCCAGACGACGACAATTGTTGCTTTACCCGCCGGAAAGTGGTTTCTTGCGGCTGACCCCAAACCCAGGTGTGATTTTTCTTTAGCAGAAGGTGCAAAGGGGCCAGCGTAGTTGCCAGATTGGGGAGGAACTTCCCGTAATAGTTTACGAGACCGAGGAAAGAACGAAGATGCGAAGTGTCAGTCGGGGCGGGGGCATGTTGAATCGCACGCACCTTCTCTGCGACGGAGTGCAAACCTTCGCGGTCCACCCGATAACCTAGGTAGACTACTTCCTTTGCCTGAAATACGCACTTTGTGCGACGTAAACGGACTCCAGCCTCCGAAAACCATCTAAGGACAGCCTCCAGATTTTCCAAATGTTGCTGCTCCGACTGCCCTGTATTCAAAACGTAATCTAAGTAGACAGCGACACGTGGTAAACCTCTCAAAATGCCCTCCATAACACGTTGAAAAATAGCGCAGGCAGAGGATACTCCAAAGGGCAACCGTGTATATTCATACAGGCCCTGGTGTGTATTAATCGTTACATATGGTCGGGAGGCAAGGTCCAGCTCCAACTGTAGGTAGTCGTGACTCATATCTAATTTTGTGAACGAGAGTCCGCCTGCAATCTTCGCGTAGAGATCCTCTATGCGAGGCATTGGATAACGGTCGAGTCTGGAAGCCATATACACTTTAGGTTTATAGTCGCCACACAAGCGAACTGTGGCATCTGGCTTCATTACAGGTACAATTGGTGCTGCCCAGTCAGCAAAACGGACGGGCCTGATAATACCCAAACTCTCCAAATGAGTGAGCTCCCCTTCTACCTTCTCGAGCAAGGCGTAAGGCACCGGGCGCGCCCGGAAATAGCGCGGCGTGGCTCCTGGTTCGACTTGGATACGGGCTACGGCCCCTTTTATTTTCCCCAAACCAGGCTTGAATACATCTGGGTATCGTCCGAGCACCTCAGTCAACCCTCCAGAAACTGTTTGGAGGATGTGCTGCCACTGCAACCGCAAATGGCGCAACCAGTCCCGACCCAACAGGCTGGGCCCATGGCCGCGCACCACGATAAGTGGGAAACGCCCCTCCTGGCGTCCATAAACAACACGGGTCATTGTAGTTCCTGCAATGTCCAGTGGTTCCCCCGTGTAGGTGGCCAACCTGGCCTGTGAGTCGGTTCATGTCAGGGTCTGTATACCCTGCTTGATGCGGTCGAATGTCCTCTGGGCGATCACGGAGTCCGCTGCGCCAGTGTCCAACTCCATCTCAAGCGGGTGACCATTGACCCGTACTGTCACCTTAATGGGGGCCACACGGGGAGCTGCCACACAATGCAGCTGCAGGCAATCGTCCTCCGTCTCCACGTCCTCAGGAGTAGTCGCCGCAGGTTCATCCACATGGAAGGTACGGCCCCTGGGCTGGTCCCAGCTTTGGTCGGAACGACGGCGCCTCTGGCGCTCCCAGGACCGGCGTCCGCGACGGGGTCGGCGCCTACAAGTCTGACACGGACATGGCTCCTCATCCATTGGTTCTGGAGAAGGCTCCCTTCAGGGAGGAATGTCCGACGGCCACTGGCGTCGGTCCGGACGTCGCCTCGCCCAAGGTACCGCAGGAGTGCGGGGGGGATGTTTTCGGATGGAAGGGGTTGCGCCCCAAGGCATGCACTTCCATTCCCTGTAGCTCCTGCACTCCTCGTTCTGCGCTCTCTCGGGACAATACTATTTGAATGGCCTGTTGAAAAGTCAATGGTGGCTCAGCTAACAACTTTCTCTGGGTGGCCGCATTGTTAATACCGCAAACCAAACGGTCGCGTAACATTTCTGACAAGGTCTCACCATAGTCACAGTACTCCGCAATCCTGCGTAGTCTGGATAGAAAGTCAGCAAGGGATTCTCCTGGGGTCCTCTCAGCAGTATTAAACCGGTAACACTGGACTATCGTGGACGGGGTTGGGTTAAAATGTTGCCCCACTATATTCACAAGTTCATCAAACGTTTTGGTGTCCGGCACAGCTGGGTACGTAAGGCTCCTAATCACCCCAAACGTATGCGGGCCGCAGGCGGTGAGCAATATGACCACCTGGTGCTCGTTTTCGGTGATATTGTTTGCCCGGAAATAGTAACGCATCCGTTGTGCGTACTGGTTCCAACTTTCCAGCGCAGCATTAAAAACATCCAAACGTTCGTACAGAGGCATGGTATAATAGAAAACAACTTCCAACCTGTATTCAACAAAAATCCAGGGAGGTGGCTTCAGCAGTGTAGACAGCTATTCACATCCCATCCCTGTCGCCAGTTTGTGAGGGCCACGAAGAATCCAGCACGAGTTTTAAGGATACAAAGTAATAACATTTATTTACAATAACATATATATATATATATATATATATGTATATATATAATAACAGCAGCAGTAACTTCCCTTGCTGCACACTCCTTCCTGCTGGTTCCTGAACTGGCCAGCTTCATTTATACTTCGAGTTTACTAATGGTTTCTCCGCCCCCCTCATTGGGGAAGCTCATACTCCCACAGGGTTGTGGGATTGTCATTAGTCCCCAGCCAATGGTAAGCAGGCAGGTTATAACACCCCATCTCTGTCCTAAATGATCAACCCCATATCCTCAGACGGTGCCCCTCGTCTGGACACACCCACCTTCGGGAACATTCTTCCTGCATCCAACCTGTCCAGTCCTGTTAGAATTTTAGAGTTTTCTATGAGATCTCCCTCATTGTTTTGAACTCCAGCAAATATAATCCTAACAGATTCAATCTCTCCTCGTATGTCAGTCCCGACATTCCAGGAATCAGTCTGATAAATTTTCGCTGCACTCCCTCCATAGCTAGACCATCCTTCCTCAGATAAGGAGACCAAAACTGCAGACAATATCCCAGGTGTGGCCTCACCAAGGCCCTGTATAATTGCAGCAAGACATCCCTGCTCCAATACTTGATCCTCTCGCAATGAAGGCTAACATACCATTTGCCTTCTTTACCGTCTGCTGCACCTGCATGCTTACCTTCAGTGAGTGGTGTACAAGGACACCCAGGTCTCATTCAACGTTCCCCTCTCCTAATTTATGGCCATTCAGATAATAGTTTGCCTTCTTGTTTTTGCTACCAAAGGGATTTATCCATATTATACTGCATCTGCTATTCATTTGCCCACTCACTCAACTTGTCCAAATCACACTGAAGGATTTCTGCATCCTCCTCACAGCTCACCCTCCCACCCAACTTTGTGTCATCTGCAAATTTGTGAATAGCTGGGGTCCTAGCACCGGTCCCTGTGGTACCCCACTAGTCACTGCCTGCTAATCTTAAAAAGACCTGTTAATTCCTACTCTTTGTTTCCTGTCTGCCAACCAGTTTTCTATCCATCTCAATGCACTACCCCTAAACCCATGCGCTTTAATTTTGCACGCCAATCTTTTATGTGGGACTTTGTCAAATCCCTTCTGAAAGCCCAAATACACTACATCCACTGGCTCCCCTTCATCAATTCTACTAGTTACATCCTCGAAGAATTCCAGTATTGATTGATATTTATTGTCACATCTACCGAAGTACAGTGAAAAGTATTTTTCTGCGGCAAAGGGAACGTCCACAGGATGCACATAGTAGACATAGTAGCATCGACGCTACCACCAAGAAAGCACAACAGCGCCTATACGTCCTCAGGAAACTAAGGAAATTCGGCATGTCCACATTGACTCTTACCAACTTTTACAGATGCACCATAGAAAGCATCCTATCGGGCTGCATCACAGCCTGGTATGGCAACTGCTTGGCCCAGGACCGCAAGAAACTTCAAAGAGTTGTGAACACCGCCCAGTCCATCACACGAACCTGCCTCCCATCCATTGACTCCATCTACACCTCCCGCTGCCTGGGGAAAGCGGGCAGCATAATCAAAGATCCCTCCCACCCAGCTTACTCACTCTTCCAACTTCTTCCATCGGGCAGGAGATACAGAAGTCTGAGAACACACACAAACAGACTTAAAAACAGCTTCTTCCCCACTGTCACCAGACTCCTAAATGATCCTCTTATGGACTGACTTCATTAACACTACACCCTGTATGCTTCATCCGATGCCAGTGCTTATGTAGTTACATTGTATATGTTGTGTTGCCCTATTATGTATTTTCTTTTATTCCCTTTTCTTCTCATGTACTTAATGATCTGTTGAGCTGCTCGCAGAAAAATACTTTTCACTGTATCTCGACAATAAACAAATCCAACCCAATCCAAAGAATAATCGGCAGAGTACTGTTATGGGCCAGAGTTTAGAGAACCCCAAAGTGTATCATGGAGTTCACCTGACCCACAACCTTTAATAGCTTGTGGTATGGGGAGCATACGGCCCACTCTACAGGTGTGGTACAGCAGAAATGGAAAAGGACCACACGTGAACGGCGCCGGCGGGACTCGGCCTATCTCGGCGGGCACTTGGCTCATCGTGTGCAGAGAATCACCGAGGGAGGCCGCTGCCGGTACGGTCTGGCAGCGATTTTCCGGTCTCCGGCGTTGCGTGAATTGCACCCCTCCCCCTGGCCCAATAAACCTTATAATTGTAATACTATTTTTCAGAAGTCCATTTAATATTGTGCACTTTAATAAAGATCTACACATTATTATGAGTTTCAACAAGCAATTAATAAGGTAAATAAGCCTTTATTGCAAGGGGGTTTGAACATAGGAGTAAAGAAGTCTTGTTTCAGTTCGAGCTTTGGTGAGACCACACCTGGAGTAAGTGTGTGCAGTTTTGGTCTCCTTACTTCAGCAAAGATATCTCTGTGATGGTGGGATTATTTTATGAGGGACAATTGAGGAGACTGGGCCCGTATTCTCTAGAGTTTAGGAGAATGAAGAGGATCTCATTGAAGTATTCAAAAAAGATTTACATCAATTATTTGTTTTCCAATTAAGGGGCAATTTAGCATGGCCAGTCCACCTAACCTGCACATCTTTAGGTTGTGGGGGTGAACCCCACGCAGACATGGGGAGAATGTGCAAACTCCACACGGACAGTGACCCAGGGCCGGGATTCGAACCCGGGTCCTCAGCGCCGCAGTCCCAGTGCTAACCACTGCACCACATTCCGCCCCGAAGTATTAACATTCTTCACAGGGCTCGACAGGTAGTCAAGGTGTTCCCCCTGGTTGGAGGAGGTGTGTGTGTGTGGTGCTTAGGACCAGCAAAGGGGGGGGGGGGGAAACAGTGTCAGGAAGTTCTTAATGCAGAGGGTGACAAATCTTTTACATTTCCGATCCACAAAAGCCGTGGATGCTCAGTCATTGAGTATGTTCAAAGCAGAGCTTGATAGATTTCTAGGTAATGGACATCAAGGGATGCAGGGATAGTGCGGGAAGATGGCATTGAGCTAGAAAGTCAGCCATGATATAATTAAATGTGAAGCAAGCTTGAGTGGCCAAATAGCCTCCTGCTCCTATTTTCCTACTGTTATGGGCCAGGGTTTAAAGAACCTCAAAGTGTATCATGGAGTTCGCCTGACCCACAACTTTGAATAGATTGTGGTCTGGGGAGCACACGGCCCACTCTACAAAAGTGGTACAGCAGAAATGGAAAAGTAGTTTTTAAAGCAAAACAATGTTTATTCTATGAAGTCAAGTTAACCTTTTTAAAACATACAGTGAACATCTTAGCAACCATCATTTCAAATACAACCCCCAAAGACTACAACACTAAGTAATTCTTAAAGCTTTCCTTTTAACATCCATAAGACTTAAAATACCTTTCAACAGAAGCATATTAGGTTTACATTCACACTGAGAACATTTATAATTCTGAATTCACCAAATGCTCAAGAGATAGTCTTTTGATGGCAGAGAGAACAGCAGTACACCTGCTTGGTCTGGCTTCAGCTCCAACACTGAAAACAAAACTAAAACACACCCTGCAGCCTGCTCAAAAACGAAAGTAAAAAGCTGACAGACAGCCCAGCTCCACCCACTCTCTGACATCACTGCAGTAATAAACACCCATTTCTTAAAGGTACTCTCACTACAGATATTTATATACACACCCATTTATAAACACCCATCTCTTAAAGGTACTCTCACATGACAGTACATTGACAAATAGTACATCAACAAAGAGTGAATGGTTACAGTGAGGAACAAGAGCCAAACAAGCAATATGAGCAAGAGCAGCATAAGGTATCGTGAATAGTGTTCTTACAGAGAAAAGATCAGTCCGAGGGAAGAAGCTGTTCCTATGTCTGGATGTGCGGGTCTTCAGACTTCTGTATCTTCTGCCTGATGGAAGGGTCTGGAAGAAGGAAAGACCTGGGTATGAGGGGGTCTCTGACAATGCTGTCTGCCTTCACGAGGCAGCGGGAGGTGTATACAGAATCAATGGGAGGGTGGCAAGCTTGTGTGATGTGTTGGGCTGAGTTCACCACACGCTGCAGTTTCTTGCGATCTTGGGCCGAGCAGTTGCCATACCAAGCTGTGATGCAGCCGGATAGAATGCTCTCTATCACACATCTGTAGAAATTTGTGAGATTAGATGCAGACATGCAAATTTCTTTAGCTTCCGTCAGAAGTAGAGACGTTGTTGGGCTTTCTTGACTGTTGCATCAATGTGAGTGGACCAGGACAGACTGTTGGTGATGATGACCCCCAGGAACTTAAAGCTATCGACCATCTCCACTTCGGAGCCATTGATGTAGACAGGAGGGGGGGTGGAGGGGGGGGTCCTGTTACGCTTCCTGAAGTCGATGATCAGTTCCTTGGTCTTTCCAGCATTGAGAGCGAGGTTGTTTTCAGTATACCATTGTGGTAGTATGTATTGGGGGTCATGTGGGACTGGAAGCCCTAATGTCATTGGCTGACAGATCCCGGGTCCTGGTTGGCCGTTGACCTCTAGCTCCGCCCTGAAGGCGGAGTATAAGAAGCCGGAGTCCTCCCCCGCTGGCCATTCTACTATCGAGCTGCGGGGGAACAGACACGCTTAATAAAGCCTCATCGACTTCACTCTATTCGTCTCACGGAGTCTTTGTGCGCTACAATTTATTAAGCGTGCCTAAAAAAAAGGACTATGGAGCTCAGGATCATTCCGGAATGCCTGAGGATCAGCCCCCACGCAGTGAACGCGGCAGCAGCCTTCAAGCACTGGCAGACTTCTTTCGAGGCCTACCTCAGAACGGCCACCGGCCGGGTCACAGAAGACCAAAAACTACAGGTCCTGCACTCGAGGGTGAGCACGGAGATCTTCTCCCTCATCGAAGACTCGGAGGATTTCCAGATGGCGTTCGCAGCACTGAAAAGTCTCTATGTCCGCCCAGTTAACCAAATCTACGCTTGCTACCAGCTCGCGCCGAGACGGCAAGGTCCCGGAGAATCGATGGACGAATTCTACGCCGCGCTGCTGATTTTGGGACGAGCCTGCAGCTGCCCTTCGGTGAACGCAAATGAACACACGGACATGTTAATGCGCGATGCTTTTGTGGCATGTATGAATTCCTCCCAAATCCGCCAAAGACTTCTAGAAAGAGAGTCGCTAGGACTCTCAGAGGCCCGGGCCCTAGCAGCCTCCCTAGACGTGGCCGCGCGTAATACCCACGCCTACGGCCCCGACCGCGCGGCAGCACATTGGGCTCCGTATGTACCCGTCACGACAAACCCACCCCCCCCCCCCCGGACACCCCACAGGCTTGCGCGGTCCAAACGCCAAGTCGCACCGGGGGCGCCCGCTGCTATTTCTGCGGCCAGGCGAAACACCCCCGGCAGCGCTGCCCGGCCCGCGCAGCGATCTGCAAGAGCTGCGGAAAAAAGGGCCATTTCGCGGTTGTGTGCCGGTCCCGCGAGGTCGCCGCTGTCCCGGGAGAACAGGGAGCCCTGCAAGCCGTTTACGCTCCCCACCCGCTGGCGCAGCCACTCTGGGTCCCGACCACCGCGGTCCCGGGAGAACAGGGAGCCCTGCACGCCGCTTACGCTCCCCCCCCCGCACCCCATGTCTGACCCGCCGGCGCTACCACTTTGGGTCCCGACCACCACTCCCCACGGAGAAGAGGGAGTTCTGGCCGTCTCTAATGCCCCCCTAACCCCCCCCCCCCCCCGCGCTCCACGTCTGACCCGCCGGCGCTACCAACTTGGGTCCCGACCACCGCTGTCCCCGGAAGGAGGGAGCCCTGCGCGGTCCTAACGCTCCCCAACCCCCCCAGCGCCCCATGTGCGACCTGCAGACGCCGCCATTTTGGGTCCCGGCCACCACGAGGGGAGGAAGGGCGCCGCCATCTTGGACCACCCCAAACCTCTACGATGCGTGGGGGTGGCCATTTTGTCCACCCCTGCCGCCATCTTGTGACCCCCCAGCCACGTGCGATGTACGGGGGCGGCCACTTTGTTCATCCCCGACGCCATCTTGGACGGCAACAACGGACCCCACTCCACTACTACAACCACGTCTCGCTTCAATTACGCTCGATCAAGCTCGGCCCCGGACACTCCAGACGACGACGACAACGGTGCTAATAAACGGCCACGAGACACCATGCCTAGTCGACTCCGGGAGCACGGAGAGCTTTATCCACCCCGACACGGTAAGACGCTGTTCCTTGACCACCTACCCCAGCGCACAAAAGATTTCCCTAGCTGCAGGATCCCACTCCGTACAGATCCAAGGATTCTGCATAGTTACCCTAACGGTGCAGGGGAGGGAGTTCAAAAACTACAGGCTCTACGTCCTTCCCCAACCCTGCGCCCCCACCCTACTGGGATTAGATTTCCAATGCAATCTACAGAGCCTTACGTTCAAATTCGGCGGCCCAATACCCCCACTCACTATCTGCGGCCTCACAACCCTCAAGGTGCAACCCCCGTCCTTGTTTGCGAACCTCACCCCGGATTGCAAACCCGTCGCCACTAGGAGCAGACGGTACAGCGCCCAGGACCGGACCTTCATTCGGTCCGAAGTCCAGCGGCTACTAAAGGAGGGCATAATCCAGGCCAGCAATAGTCCCTGGAGAGCGCAGGTGGTAGTAGTGAAGACAGGGGAGTAACAAAGGATGGTCATAGACTATAGCCAGACCATCAATAGGTACACACAACTAGACGCGTACCCTCTCCCCCGCATATCTGACATGGTCAATCGGATTGCCCAATATAAAGTCTTCTCCACCGTGGACCTCAAGTCCGCCTACCATCAGCTCCCCATCCGCCCAAGTGACCGCAAGTACACAGCCTTCGAGGCAGACGGGCGATTATACCATTTCCTAAGGGTCCCATTTGGCGTCACAAACGGGGTCTCGGTCTTCCAACGGGAGATGGACCGAATGGTTGATCAACATGGGTTGCGGGCCACGTTCCTGTATCTCGACAATGTAACCATCTGCGGCCACGACCAGCAGGACCACGACGCCAACCTCCAAAAATTCCTCCAGACCGCCAAAGCCTTGAACCTCACGTACAACGAGGACAAGTGCGTTTTTAGCACCAATCGGCTAGCCATTCTGGGCTACGTAGTGCGCAATGGGATAATAGGCCCCGACCCCGAACATATGCACGCCCTCATGGAATTCCCCCTCCCGCATTGCCCAAAAGCCCTGAAACGCTGCCTGGGGTTCTTTTCATACTACGCCCAGTGGGTCCCCCAGTACGCAGACAAGGCCCGCCCCCTAATACAGACCACGACCTTCCCTCTGTCGACAGAGGCTTGCCAGGCCTTCAGCCGCATCAAAGCGGATATCGCAAAGGCCACGATGCGCGCCATCGACGAGTCCCTCCCCTTCCAGGTCGAGAGCGACGCCTCCGACGTAGCTCTAGCGGCCACCCTTAACCAAGCGGGCAGACCCGTGGCCTTTTTCTCCCGGACCCTCCACGCCTCAGAAATCCGCCACTCCTCAGTGGAAAAGGAAGCCCAAGCCATAGTGGAAGCTGTGCGACATTGGAGGCATTACCTGGCCGGCAGGAGATTCACTCTCCTCACTGACCAACGGTCGGTAGCTTTCATGTTCGATAATGCACTGCGGGGCAAAATCAAAAACGACAAGATCTTAAGGTGGAGGATCGAGCTCTCCACCTTCAACTACGAGATTTTGTATCGTCCCGGAAAGCTGAACGAGCCGTCCGATGCCCTATCCCGCGGCACATGTGCCAACGCACAAATTAACCGCCTCCAAACCCTCCACGAGGACCTCTGCCACCCGGGGGTCACTCGGTTTTTCCACTTCATCAAGTCCCGCAATCTCCCATACTCTTTAGAGGAGGTCCGTACAGTCACAAGGGACTGCCACATCTGCGCGGAATGCAAACCGCATTTTTTCAGGCCGGATTGTGCGCACCTGATTAAGGCTTCCCGCCCCTTTGAACGCCTTAGTCTCGATTTCAAAGGGCCCCTCCCCTCCACCGACCGCAACACATATTTTCTTAATGTGGTGGACGAATACTCCCGCTTCCCATTCGCTATTCCCTGCTCTGACATGACCGCGGCCACAGTCATTAAAGCCCTGAACAGCATCTTCACACTGTTCGGTTGCCCGGCATACGTCCACAGCGACAGGGGGTCCTCTTTCATGAATGACGAGCTGCGCCAGTTCCTGCTCAGCAAGGGCATAGCCTCAAGCAGGATGACCAGCTACAACCCCCGGGGGAACGGGCAAGTAGAGAGGGAGAACGGCAGGGTCTGGAAGACCGTCCTACTGGCCCTCCGGTCCAGGGACCTCCCAGTTTCACGGTGGCAGGAGGTCCTCCCGGACGCTCTCCACTCCATCCGGTCGCTATTATGTACGAGCACTAATCAAACGCCTCATGAGCGTCTCCTTGTCTTCCCTAGGAGGTCCTCCTCTGGAACGTCGCTGCCGACCTGGCTGGCGGCCCCAGGACCCATCTTGCCCCGAAAGCATGTGCGGGCACATAAGGCGGACCCGTTGGTCAAAAGGGTTCACCTCCTCCACGCGAACCCGCAGTACGCTTATGTGGAGTACCCCGACGGCCGACAGGACACGGTCTCCCTGCGGGATCTGGCGCCCGCCGGCAACACACACACCCCACCGACACCATTCACCCAACCCCCCCCCCCTTCCTGCCACCGCCGCACCCCGCGACCGCCCCCTTCCCAGGAGGATCGGTTCCCCTCCCCTCAGGCCCGACCAAGAATAAAGCCCAAGCTGAAACCGTAAGGCTCCCGGAGACGACAACACCGGTACAAGCACCACCACCGGGGCCGAGGCCGAGGCGATCGACACGGACGACCAGACCGCCCGACCGACTCGTGGCGTCGATCTAAATCAAAATATGGACTTTTCACAAGAACATTTTGCTTTTCTCCCTATACCTTCTGTAAATAGTTGAAACAGGACAAAATTGTACAATACTGTATTGCCATGTGAATGTTTTTTTTTCCTCCCAGGACCAGCCCTGTAAACCCTTACCACCATACGAAGCGTTACCCCGCCGGGTTCATTTTTGACAAGGGGTGAATGTGGTAGTATGTATTGGGGGTCATGTGGGACTGGAAGCCCTAATGTCATTGGCTGACAGATCCCGGGTCCTGGTTGGCCGTTGACCTCTAGCTCCGCCCTGAAGGCGGAGTATAAGAAGCCGGAGTCCTCCCCCGCAGGCCATTCTACTATCGAGCTGCGGGGGAACAGACACGCTTAATAAAGCCTCATCGACTTCACTCTATTCGTCTCACGGAGTCTTTGTGCATTTTCAGTAATACATGCAATCAATTGATTTATCCCCCTTCTGTAATCTGATTCGATTTGCAAACTTATAGATCGAATTGGAGTAGAATCTTGCCTCACAGTCATGTGTGTATAGGGACTACAGTAGAGGACTGAGCTCACATCCTTGCGGCCCCCCGGCGTTGAGGATTATTATGGAGTAGGTGCTGTTACCTATGCTGACAGATTGCGGTCTGTTAGTGAGGAAGTCAAGGATACAGCTACACAGGGAGGTATCAAGGCCAAGGTTGCAGAGTTTAGTTATTGGTCTTGTCGGGATAATGGTGTTGAAGGCGGAGCTGTAGCCTATGAACAGCAGTCTGTCGAGATGTTCGAGTATTGATTGTAGGGCCAGAGAGATAGCATCTGTAGGGCCAGAGAGACAGCAGGCTAGTTAAGGGCCAGTAACTGTCAGCTGACATTAGGAGATTCTTGAATGTGATGCCCTAGCCCTCCTCAGTGGCCGAGCCAGAGGAGATTATCTTGATGGATGTGGAAAAGACATTTAATCAGGTTGAGTGGAGGTACCTTTCTGAGGTTATGGAGTGATTTGGCTTCGGGACAAAATTTATAGCCTTGGTTAGGCTTTTGTATAGGGCTCCCACTGTGTGTGTCCATAAAAATGCCCTGAGCTCAGAGTACTTTAGATTGAACTGGGGTATGAGGCAGGGGTACCCATTGTCCCCACTGCTCTTTGCATTAGCAATCAAGCCGCTGGCCATTGCGCTTAGATCATCTTCTAAGTGGTGGGGATAGAGTGAGTAGGGAAGAAGCATGTGGTGCGCCTATAAGTGGTCAGTTTGTGGTTGTACATTACGGACCCTCACTGCAATGTGGAGGAGATAATGGATTTGCTCAGGAAGTTTGGTTAATTTTTGGGGTATGAGTTGAACCTTGGCAAAAGTGAAGTTTTTCCAGTAAATCCCCAGGGGGGAGCTGATCTGGGGACGTTACTGTTTCGTTCAGTCAGGACAAGTTTCCGGTGTCTGGTAAGTTAGGGCCTTACTCCATAAACCTAACTTTGCCAGTCTGATTGATGGGGTGAAGATTGATTTGAAAAAGTGGGATGCCCTTCCTTTGACTTTGGCACGAAGAGTTCAAACAGTGAAAATGAATATTTTTCCAAGGTTTTTGTTTTCGTTTCAGTGTCTTCCAGTCTTTCTTTCTAAGGCTTTCTTTGGTAGGGTCAATAAGTTAATATCTACATCTGTTTTGGTGGGCAAGACCATGTGGGGTGTTTTTTTACAGAGGTAGAGCCTGTCGGAGGGGGCGGGTGGTTTGGCACCACTTAATCTGGGTTATTACTGGGTGGCAAACATTGGTCTGGGGGTGGTTTAAGGATCCAGATTCTATATGGTGGTGGATTGAGGAGGTTTCTTGTATAGGAACACGCTTCAGAGCTCTTGCTACCGCCCCTCTCCCATTCTCTCCGGTGAGATTGTCGTCGCGCCCAGTGGCTATAGCCTTGTTGAGAATTTGGGACCACTTTCGACAGCATTTTAAATTAGGCACAATGTTGCTGTTGGCGGCAATTTGTAGGAATCATAGCTTTGTGCTAGATTTAATGTTCAGGACATGGGAGAGGGGGGTGGAGGGGTTTAGAGACCTGCTTTCGGAGGGTAGGTTTGCAATGTTGTAAGATATTTCAGAGAAGTTCCAGCTTCCAAGAGAGAATGTATTTAGATATCTGCTGGTGTGAGACTTTGTGGTAAAGAGATGCCTTTGTTTCCCCTGTGCTGGTGCCTTCGCTTCAGGATAGGTTTCTGTCTTTGGATGAACTAGAGGAGGGAAAGATCTCAGACATTTATGGACGATGTTGACAACGGAGCGGGCTTCTTTGGAAGAAGTTACGAGGAAGTGGGAGGATGGTTGGGGTGGTCTTGGAGTGGGGGGTTTGAAGCAAAGTTCTCCACCTCCTCATGTGTGAGATTAAGTTTGATACAGTTTAAGATGGTGCATGCGTGGCACTTGACTCGGATGCGCCTAAGTGGGTTCTTCCAGGAGGTGGAGGATAGGTGTGAGAGATGTTCTAGGGCAGTGTTCTTCAAACTTTTTTTCCGGGGACCCATTTTTACCAACCCGGCCGAACTTCCTGACCCACGCCGGCCGACCTTCGCGACCCACGCCAGCTGACCTGCGTAATCCACCATTTTCTCTTACCTTATTTTCTGCTGACAAAAATGGAGGAAATAGTTTTGGGTCCCTTTGGCCCTCGTACATGCTCCTCCAGTGTCAGAACGTATGGAGTCTCCATCTGTCCAAAGATCTGCATTTTTTTTCCGGTAAAATTTTATCAAATAAACCCACCACAAACTTGTAAAAAAAAAGAATAAAATTAATGAAAAAAAAAATTAAATGAATAAAATTAATTAATAAAATTAATAAAACCTCCCGAACTTGTAAAACAAAAAGCTGCGACCGTTTAAAAAACAAAGCAGCCGCACTGCGCTTGCGGGCCCCAATCATCGGCATGCGTGCGCATAGTTTTGTGCATGCGCGCCGATGATCTGGCACGCATATTCAGTGCGGCCACATTTTTTTTTACATGTTCGCGGTCATTTTGAAGGCCGCTTGCATCCGACGTTTGCAGCAGCCGTTGCGCGCAGATTTGCGCGATCGGGAGCGCCGCGACATGTGGCTCCGCGACCCTCGCGACACCCGCCCGCGACCCATCTGCGGGTCACGCCCCCAAGTTTGACAATGCCTGTTCTAGGGGACTGGCGAACCATACATGCTTTAGTCTTGCCCGAGGCTTGTTGATTCTTGGATTTCTTTTTTCGAAACAGTATCAGGGATTCTAAGGGATAAGGTGGAGCCATGCTCAGTAGTGGCCACCTTGGGCAGCACGGGTGGCGCAGTGGGTTAGCCCTGCTGGCTCACGATGCCGAGGTCCCAGGTTCGATCCCAGCTCCTGGTCACTGTCCGTGTGGAGTTTGCACATTCTCCCCGTGTTTGCGTGGGTTTCGCCCCCACAACGCAAAATGTGCAGGGTAGGTGGATTGGCCGCGCTATGTTGCCCCTTAATTGGAAAAAAATAATTGGGTACTCTAAATTTTTAAAAAAAGTAGTGCCCATCTTTGGAGTTCCTGATTTGCCGGAGCTGCAGGAGGGGAAGAAGGCGGAAGTCTTGGCCTTTGCTCCTCTAATAGCCCCGAGGTGAATCTTACTCGGGTGGTGGTCCCCGATGCCGCCCAAGGCTTCGCTTTGTTTGGGGTCTTGGCAGATTTTCTGCACCTGGAGAAGATAAAATATACTTTGAGGGGGTCGGTGGATGGGTTTTACTCCGGGTGGCAGCCGTTCATTACCTTTATTAAGGAACGGGTTAATGTCAGTTGTTAGGAGGGATGGAGCGGTCAGTTTGGTACGGTTTTTTTAGCGGGGGGGGGGGGGGGGGGGTTGCAGGCGGGAGTTGGGTTACATAGAACATAAAACAGTGCAGCACAGTACAGGCCCTTCAGCCCATGATGTTGTGCCGACCATTTATCCTAATCGAAGATCAACCTAACCTACACCCCTTCAATTTACTGCTGTCCATGTGCCTGTCTAAGAGTTGCTTAAATGTCCCTCTGCTGGCAGTGCATTCCACACATCCACCACTCTCTGTGTAAAGAACCTACCTCTGACATCTCCCCTATACCTTCTCCCAATCACCTTGGGAAAAGTCTCTGGCTATCCACTCTATCCATCACCTTGTACACCTCCATCAAGTCACCTCTCTTCCTTCTTCGCTCCAGTGAGAAAAGCCCTAGCTCCCTCAACCTTTCTTCATAAGACATGCCCTCCAGTCCAGGCAGCATCCTGGTAAATCTCCTCTAAGCCTCTCCAAAGCATCCACATCCTTCCTATAATGAAGCAACCAGAACTGGACACAATATTCGAAGTGTGGTCTAACCAGAGTTTTATAAAGCTGCAGCAAAACCTCGCCGCTCTTAAACTCAATCCCCCTGTTAATCAAAGCCAACACACCATACGCCTTCTTAACAACCCTATCAACCTGGATGGCAACTTTGAGGGATCTATGTACGTGGACCCCAAGATCCCTCTGTTCCACCACACTTCCAAGAATCCCACCTTTAACCCTGTATTCAGCATTCAAATTCGACTTTCCAAAATGAATCACTTCACATTTATCAAGGTTGAACTCCATCTGCCATTTCTCAGCCCAGCTCTGCATCCTGTCAATGTCCTGTTGTAACCTGAAACAACCCTCAACACTATCTACAACTCCACCAACCTTTGTGTCATCAGCAAGCTTACTCACCCACCCTTCCACTTGCTCATCCAAGTCATTTGTAAAAACCAAAAAGAGCAGAGGTCCCTGAACAGATCCTTGCGGGACACCATTGGTCACCGACCTCCAGGCAGCATACTTTTTAGTCTTGGTATGTGTTATAACCTGCCTGCTTACCATTGGCTGGGGACTAATGACAATCCCACAATCCTGTGGGAGTATGAGCTTCCCCAATGAGGGGGGGCGGAGAAACCATTAGTAAAGTCCATGTATAAATAAAGCTGGCCAGTTTGGAACCGCAGGAAGGAGTAAGCAGCAAGGGAAGTTGCTGCTGCTGTTATATATATATATATATTATTGTAAATAAATGTTATTACTTTGTATCCTTAAAACTCGTGCTGGATTCTTCGTGGCCCTCACAAAATTGGCGATGAGGGTTGAAGTGAATAGCTGTCTACACTGCTGAAGCCACCTCCCTGGATTTTTGTTGGATACAGGTTGGAAGTTGGTTTCTATTATACCATGCCTCTGTACGGACGTTTGGATGTTTTTGATGCTGCACTGGAAATCTGGAACCAGTACGCACAACGGATGCGTTACTATTTCCGGGCAAACAATATCACCGAAAATGAGCGCCAGGTGGTCATATTGCACACCGCCTGCGGCCCGCATACGTTTGGGGTGATTAGGAGCCTTATGTACCCAGCTGCGCCGGACACCAAAACGTTTGATGAACTTGTGAATTTAGTGGGGCAACATTTTAACCCAACCCTGTCCACGATAGTCCAGCGTTACTGGTTTAATACTGCTGAGAGGACCCCAGGAGAATTCCTTGCCGACTTTCTATCCAGGCTATGCAGGATTGTGGAGTACTGTGACTATGGTGAGACCTTGTCAGAAATGTTACGCAACCGTTTGGTTTGCTGTATTACCAATGCGGCCACCCAGAGAAAGTTGTTAGCTGAGCCAACATTGACTTTTCAACAGGCCATTCAAATAGTATTGTCCCGAGAGAGCGCAGAACAAGGAGTGCAGGACCTACAGGGAATGGAGGTGCATGCCTTGGGGCGCAACACCTTCCGTCCGAAAACGTCCCCCCGCACTCCTGCGGTACCTTGGGCGAGGCGACGTCCGGTTCGACGCTAGTGGCCGTCGGACATTCCTCCCCGAAGGGAGCCTTCTCTAGAACCAATGGATGAGGAGCCATGTCCGTGTCAGACTTGTAGGCGCCGACCCCGTCGCGGACGCCGGTCCTGGGGATTCCAGAGGCGCCGTCGTTCCGACCAAAGCTGGGACCAGCCCAGGGGCCGTACCTTCCATGTGGATGAACCTGCAGCAACTACTCCTGAGGACGTGGAGACGGAGGACGACTGCCTGCAGCTGCATTGTGTGGCCGTGTGGCCCCTATTAAGGTGACAGTACGGATCAATGGTCACCTGCTTGAGATGGAGTTGGACACTGGCGCAGCGGTCTCCGTGATCGCCCAGAGGACATTCGACTGCATCAAGCAGGGTATACAGACCCTTGCATTAACCGACTCACAGGCCAGGTTGGCCACCTACACGGGGGAATCACTGGACATTGCAGGAACTACAATGACCCCTGTTGTTTATGGACGCCAGGAGGGGCGTTTCCTGGTTGCGCCATTTGCGGTTGCAATGGCAGCACATCCTCCAAACAGTTTCTGGCAGGTTGTCTGATGTGCTAGGATGATACCCAGATGTATTCCAGCCGGGTTTGGGGAAAATAAAAGGGGCCGTAGCCCGTATCCAAGTCGAACCAGGAGCCACGCCATTTCCGGGCGCGCCGGGCAAGGCCTTACACCTTGCTCGAGAAGGTAGAAGGGGAGCTCACTCGTTTGGAGAGTTTGGGTATTATCAGGCCCGTCCATTTTGCTGACTGGGCAGCACCAATTGTACCTGTAATGAAGCCAGATGCCACAGTTCGCTTGTGTGGCGACTATAAACTTACAGTGAATACGGCTTCCCGACTCGACCGATATCCAATGCCTTGCATAGAGGATCTCTACGCGAAGCTTGCAGGCCGACTCTTGTTCACAAAATTAGATATGAGTCACGCCTACCTACAGTTGGAGCTGGACCTTGCCTCCCGACCATATGTAACGATTAATACACACCGGGGCCTGTATGAATACACACGATTGCCCTTTGGAGTATCCTTGGCCTGCGCTATTTTTCAACGTGTTATGGAGGGCATTTTGAGAGATTTACTGCGTGTCGCTGTCTACTTAGATGACGTTTTAATTACAGGGACGTCGGAGCAGGAACATTTGGAAAATCTGGAGGCTGTCCTTCGATGCTTTTCGGAGGCTGGAGTCCGTTTACCTCGCACAAAGTGCGTATTTCAGGCAAAGGAAGTAGTCTACCTAGGTTATCGGGTGGACCGCGAAGGTTTGCACCCTGTCGCAGAGAAGGTGCGTGCGATTCAACAGGCCCCCGCCCCGACTGACACTTCGCATCTTCGTTCTTTCCTCGGTCTCGTAAACTATTACGGGAAGTTCCTCCCCAATCTGGCAACTACGCTGGCCCCGTTGCACCTTCTGCTAAAGAAAAATCACACCTGGGTTTGGGGTCAGCCGCAAGAAACCACTTTCCGGCGGGTAAAGCAACAATTGTCGTCGTCTGGGTTACTAACCCACTATGATCCTGGAAAGCCTTTGCTCATCACATGTGATGCATCCCCGTATGGTATTGGGGCCCTCCTGTCCCACAAGATGGAGAACGGGGCCGAGCGGCCGATAGCTTTCGTCTCCCGCACATTGACTGCAGCGGAGAAAAAGTACGCGCAGATCGAGAAGGAGGGCCTGGCAGAGGTTTTTGCGGTGAAACGCTTCCACCAGTACGTGTATGGCCGCCATTTCACTCTCGTGATTGATCATAAGCCTCTGCTGGGACTTTTCAGAGAGGATAAGCCAATATCGCCCATTGCTTCCGCACGGATCTAGCGCTGGGCTTTGTTGCTTGCTGCATACGAGTATTCTCTGGAGCACAAACCAGGAACGCAGATAGCAAATGCCGATGCACTGAGCCAATTGCCTTTATCGACCGGCCCCATGTCGACCCCCACGACCGGCCCCATGTCGACCCCCACGACTGGTGAGGTGCTTGCAACCCTAAATTTTATGGACACCTTGCCTGTCACGGCATCACAGATCCGTGAGTGGACCCAGACGGAGCCAGTCCTGTCAAAGGTTCGGCACATAGTCCTGTATGGTGGGCAGCATAGAAAGCTCCCAGAAGAGTTGCGGCCATTTTCCTACAAGCTTTCAGAATTCAGCGTGGAAGACGTCATCCTCTTGTGTGGGACGCGTGTGATTGTCCCAGAAAAAGGACATGAGCTGACACTAAGAGACTTGCACAATGGGCATTCAGGTGTGACCAAAATGAAAAATGTTGGCCTGGAGTTATGTCTGGTGGCCAGGCCTCAACACCGACATTGAGAAGGTGGCCCAAAACTGCTCCATTTGCCAGGAGCATCAGAAGCTTCCGCCGGCCGCGCCCCTACATCATTGGGAATGGCCAGGGCGGCCTTGGGCACGCTTGCATGCGGATTTTGCAGGCCCTTTTCAAGGATCCATGATCCTTCTATTAATCGACGCCCAGTCTAAATGGCTAGAGATGCATAAGATGCAGGGGACAACGTCCTGCGCAACAATTGAGAAGGTGCGTTTGTCTTTTAGTACGCATGGCCTTCCCGAGGTGCTGGTCAACAAAGAACAAAGAACAAAGAAATGTACAGCACAGGAACAGGCCCTTCGGCCTTCCAAGCCCGTGCCGACCATACTGCCCGACTAAACTACAATCTTCTACACTTCCTGGGTCCGTATCCTTCTATTCCCATCCTATTCATATATTTGTCAAGATGCCCCTTAAATGTCCCTATCGTCCCTGCCTCCACTACCTCCTCCGGTAGTGAGTTCCAGGCACCCACTACCCTCTGCGTAAAAAACTTGCCTCGTACATCTACTCTAAACTTTGCCCCTCTCACCTTAAACCTATGCCCCCTAGTAATTGACCCCTCTACCCTGGGGAAAAGCCTGGTCACGGATAACGGCACTCCATTCACGAGTGAGGAGTTCTTGCGAGGTTCATGAAGATGAACGGCATATGCCATATCCGCACTGCCCCTTACCACCAGGCTTCAAATGGGTTGGCAGAGCGCGCAGTGCAGACATTCAAACGAGGCCTAAAGAAGCAGTCTTCCGGATCAATGGACACGAGACTGGCTCGCTTTTTGTTTTCGTATAGGACCACCTATATGCGGTGACTGGGGTAGCTCCCGCAGAACTCTTAATGGGCCGGAGACTTCGCAACCGCCTTCGTATGGTTTTCCCGGACATTGGCGCAAAAGTACGCCGCACACAAGAACGGCCGGGACAGGGTTTTTCTCGGCATCGGCCGTTTCGGCAGTTTGTGCCCGGTGACCCAGTGTTCGTTCGGAATTTTGCTGGTGGTGCCCAGTGGGTTTCAGGCGTAATCTTTCGCCAAACGGGCCCTATATCCTACCAGGTGCAAGCCCAGGGTCGTCTCCAGCGCAAACATGTAGACCACGTTCAGTCCAGAAGACTATCCCCTCCAAAGATTCCCCGCCCCCGGAGCTCATTGCTACAGCCACAGAGACCAGAGACAATGGAAGGTAGTCCTCATAATCTTCCTCTGGTGCCTCACTCCAAGCCTGCGCAGGTCGTTACAGCGGAGATAGAGACGCCGAGATGACAGAGGCAGCAGACTCTGATTCCAAGATGGAGACACAGGACGCATTAGAGGGGGAATCCTCGGGCCCACGTGCCGTGGATGTACAACCGTTACGCCGTTCATCACGGAAGCGCCGGTCTCCGTCTCGTTACACGCCACCTGATCCAGGTGTCCGGCCTGCGGCAAAACAAGTCCGACACCCTCCTTCGCCAGGGTCTTCGGTGGATTCCTTCGACTTTGGGGGGAGGGATGTTATAACCTGCCTGCTTACCATTACATAGAACATAGAACAATACAGCGCAGTACAGGCCCTTCGGCCCACGATGTTGCACCGAAACAAAAGCCATCTAACCTACACTATGCCATTATCATCCATATGTTTATCCAATAAACTTTTAAATGCCCTCAATGTTGGCGAGTTCACTACTGTAGCAGGTAGGGCATTCCACGGCCTCACTACTCTTTGCGTAAAGAACCTACCTCTGACCACTGTCCTATCAACCTGGGTGGCAACTTTCAGATCCTTGTGGTACTCCACTTGTGACTGAACTCCATTCTGAACATTTCCCATCAACCACCACCCTCTGTCTTCTTTCAGCTAGCCAATTTCTGATCCACATCTCTAAATCACCCTCAATCCCCAGCCTCCGTATTTTCTGCAATAGCCTACCGTGGGGAACCTTATCAAACGCTTTGCTGAAATCCATATACACCACATCAACTGCTCTACCCTCGTCTACCTGTTCAGTCACCTTCTCAAAGAACTCGATAAGGTTTGTGAGGCATGACCTACCCTTCACAAAGCCATGCTGACTATCCCTGATCATATTATTCCTATCTAGATGATTATAAATCTTGTCTCTTATAAATCTTGTCTCTTATAATCCCCTCCAAGACTTTACCCACTACAGATGTGAGGCTCACCGGTCTATAGTTGCCGGGGTTGTCTCTGCTCCCCTTTTTGAACAAAGGGACCACATTTGCTATCCTCCAGTCCTCTGGCACTATTCCTGTAGCCAATGATGACATAAAAATCAAAGCCAATGGTCCAGCAATCTCTTCTCTGGCCTCCCAGAGAATCCTAGGATAAATCCCATCAGGTCCCGGGGACTTATCTATTTTCAGCCTGTCCAGAATTGCCAACACCTCTTCCCTACGTACCTCAATGCCATCTAATCTATTTACCTGGAGCTCAGCATTCTCCTCCACAACATTATCTTTTTCCTGAGTGAATACTGACGACAAAATATTCATTTAGTATCTCGCCTATCTCTTCAGACTCTACACACAACTTCCCATCCCTGTCCTTGACTGGTCCTACTCTTTCCCTAGTCATTCGCTTATTCCTGACATACCTATAGAAAGCTTTTGGGTTTTCCTTGATCCTTCCTGCCAAATACTTCTCATGTCCCCTCCTTGCTCGTCTTAGCTCTCTCTTTAGATCCTTCCTCGCTACCTTGTAACTATCCATCGCCCCAACTGAAACTTCACACCTCATCTTCACATAGGCCTCCTTCTTCCTCTTAACAAGAGATTCCACTTCTTTGGTAAACCACGGTTCCCTCGCTCGGCACCTTCCTCCCTGCCTGACTGGTACATACTTATCAAGAACACGCAGTAGCTGATCCTTGAACAAGCTCCACTTATCCAGTGTGTCCAACACTTGCAGCCTACTTCTCCACCTTATCCCCCCCAAGTCACGTCTAATGGCATCATAATTTCCCTTCCCCCAGCTATAACTCTTGCCCTGCGGTGTATACTTATCCCTTTCCATCCTTAACGTAAACATCACCGAATTATGGTCACTGTCCCCAAAGTGCTCACCTACCTCCAAATCCAACACCTGGCCTGGTTCATTACCCAAAACCAAATCCAATGTGGCCTCGCCTCTTGTTGGCCTGTCAACAAACTGTGTCAGGAAACCCTCCTGCACACACTGTACAAAAAATGACCCATCTAATGTACTCGAACTATATCTTTTCCAGTCAATATTTGGAAAGTTAAAGTCTCCCATAATAACTACCCTGTTACTTTCGCTCTTATCCAGGATCATCCTCGCCATCCTTTCCTCTACATCCCTAGAACTATTTGGAGGCCTATAGAAGACTCCCAACAGTGTGACCTCTCCTTTCATGTTTCTAACCTCAGCCCATACTACCTCGGAAGATGAGTCCCCATCTAGCATCCTCTCCGCCACCGTAATACTGCTCTTCACTAGCAGCGCCACACCTCCCCCTCTTTTGCCTCCTTCTCTGAGCTTACTAAAACACCTAAACCCCGGAACCTGCAACATCCATTCCTGTCCCTGCTCTATCCATGTCTCCGAAATGGCCACAACATCGAAGTCCCAGGTACCAACCCATGCTGCCAGTTCCCCTACCTTATTTCGTATACTCCTGGCATTGAAGTAGACACACTTCAAACCACCTAAACACTGGCCCCCTCCTGCGACGTCAAATCTGAGCTCCTGACCTCTATACTCTCATTCTCCCTTACCCTAAAACTACAATCCAGGTTCCCATGCCCCTGCTGCATTAGCTTAAACCCCCCCAAAGAGCACTAACAAATCTCCCCCCCAGGATATTTGTGCCCCGCAGGTTCAGATGTAGACCATCCTGTCTGTAGAGGTCCCACCTTCCCCAGAAAGAGCCCCAGTTATCCAGAAATCTGAATCCCTCCCGCCTGCACCATCCCTGTAGCCACGTGTTTAATTGCTCTCTCTCCCTATTCCTCATCTCACTATCACGTGGCACGGGCAACAACCCAGAGATAACAACTCTGTTTATTCTCCATTGGCTGAGGACTAATGACAATCCCACAATCCTGTGGGAGTATGAGCTTCCCCAATGAGGGGGGCGGAGAAACCATTAGTAAACTCCATGTATAAATAAAGCTGGCCAGTTTGGAACCAGCAGGAAGGAGTGTGCAGCAAGGGAAGTTGCTGCTGCTGTTATATATATATGTTATTGTAAATAAATGTTATTACTTTGTATCCTTAAAACCCGTGCTGGATTCTTTGTGGCCCTCACAAAAGTATGGGGCTGGGCTAGGGAGGATGGGAGTGGTGTTGTTATTTTTGTTTTTGTAATAATGGAAAATGTGTTGGAATGGTTTGAATATTTTATATACATGCATAGATACATAGAACATAAATTGCAGAAGGAGGCCACTCGGCCCATCAAGTCTGCACCGACCCACTTAAGGCCTCAATTCCACCCTTTCCCCATAACCCACTAACTCCTCCTAACCTTTTTGGACACTAAGGGCAATTTAGCGTGGCCAATCTACCTAACCTTGCACATCTTTGGACTGTGGGAGGAAACCGGAGCACCCGGAGGAAACCCACGCTGACACGGGGAGAACGTGCAGTCTCCGCACAGACAGTGACCCAGCGGGGAATCAAACCCTGGCACTGTGAAGCCACAGTGCTAGCCATGTGTGCTACCGTGCTGCCGTGTTATCAACAAAAAGTTTTGAATAAAATATATTTTTAAAATTCTATCCTGATTAATTGTTTCTAGAAACTTGCTCACCACTGATGCTAAACTGACTGTTCTGTAATTGCTGGGGCTATCTTTACAACCTTTTTTGAACAGGGGTATAACATTTGCAATTCACCAGTCCCCTCGCACTCCCGAGTCTGGAGAAGACTGGAAGATTATGGACAGAGCCCCTGCAATTTCCACTCTTACTTCCTTCACTATCCTTGGATGCATCTTATCCGTTTCTAGTGTCTTGTCAACTTTGAGTACCGACAGTCTACTGAACTATTCCTCCTTTTAAATTTGAATCTTTCTAGGGACAGAGTTAAAAGGTCATAAAATGGCTAGTTAGGGACCCAAAAGGGAATTTATACAGTGGAGTTGTGTAAAGTATTTATTTGATACCTCAGCCATGGCCCCAACTCCACTGTATAAATTCCCTTTTGGGTCCCTAACTAGCCATTTTACTACCTTTTAACAATTTTTATGACTTTTTTGACTTTTATGATGGCTGCCGGTCTTTTCTCATGATCCCTCTTCACTTCTCCAATGTGCTTCTTCATCTCTTCTCCAAATCTTCTGTATTCCTCTTGGTTCTCAACCGTATTTTCTACCTGACACCAGTCATAAGCACACTTTGTCTTCCTTATCTTAATTTCTATCTCCTTTTTCATCCAGGGAGCTCTGAATTTGTTTATCATCACAACAAAGACTAGGAATTCCAGAGAAAACCTACTTCACCTCCTCCAGCCAACGAGAAATGGTAATAAATCTAACACTGGCAATGTTTCTCACTTCCCAAGAACAATTTTTTAAAGTATTAATTCTGCAGGAGAAAACAGAAGATTTTATGATGGTTTTAGATGTTTATTTGGGCAAAGAATTAATATCTGGATGATGAAATCTGTGTTTGTTTTCACAGTGGAACAGTCAAAAGCAAGGTAGCTGATTGCCTGAGTTGTACTCAGCCCAATAAACACCCAGAACAGGAACGTTTTATCATTTTGATTTGTAACAATGACATGTAATGCTTTCTAGCCAGTTAGAAATTCACAATTGTGACAGTTTTCCAGCTAAGAAATATTTCTGGTTCCATGGAGTCATCTAGAGGTGTGTGAATTGATGCTCTGTCATATTTAGGTCTCAAGGAATTACCAACCTACTGTTCTTGTAAAATCAGGTCTGGGCTTTTGAACTCAACAAACAACAGCTCTGAGACAGATCTCTCCTTTCTGGCTTTCTGCAGTCCACATAGAACTATCATGATTCTATCTGGGACTATGATTCTATCTGGGACTAGCTTAATGGTAAAAACTGGGCGGCATGGACTGGTTGGGCCGAAGGGCCTGTTTCCATGCTGTAAACTTCTATGATTCTATAAAACCTTATGTATGTGCACTTATTTAATTAACTTCCTACAGAAAATACCAATGCTTACATTATTTTCCGTGTAGAAACACATTTGCACTGATTTAATTTTTATTGTTATCTGCATATAAAGCATTGGTAGATATACTAGTATTATTAATTATTTCAAGTGAATACTCATTCTTACTTCTAAATGCAACCTATATATTTCAACAACATTTTAAATCAGAATAAAGCAATGAAATCTGAAAATCTTTAGAAGAATGCAACAATACAAAAGGATTGAGCACTAGAGTAGTGCTTTATGAAATGAATTGGTAGATTAAGTATTGTTCTTTTAGTAATAAAAAGTTTCATGGCTGTGATACTCTGCAAAAAATTTGAGCTGGATCATCACAGGCAGGGAGTGGGTATTACCAGAATAATAAGGGGAAAAAACAAAACCAGCCATTCTTTATACATCACCTGAGGGCTAATCAGATAATGGCACTAATAAAATACATGGGAACAGGATGGCTAATCACTTTTATAGATGGGTAAAAACTCATGCCGTGGAGACGACAAACATAAAGCAACATTGTAGACTATTCTAAAATATGATATAAAAATCTATAATTAACAGTGTAGCATCTGCCCATTATTGAAGAACCAATAGAAATTGTAGAATGTAGAACTGAAAGGCAAAGGTTTACTGATTGATGGTTCAATTTGAAAAATGGTGACAATCACAACAAAGATTTCCCTAAGGAACACTAGTTACTGTAGAGTTTGGATGTTTGAGTGCTAGGAAAGCTTGTAATTTGCGATCAAAGTCAATAGGTCTATCTTTGGGCTCTCTGTACTTTCTGGTCATCTTTGATCCAAGATAACTGATAAGTTCACAGTGTTCTTCATACTGCTCCAGTTTCTTTATGTATTTTTTTTTCACGTAGTCATAGCTTTTTGGATTGTGCGCTGGAAACAGAAAGTTAAATATAAAATCATTTTTTTGTCTTATAAATCAACACTAATTATTTTCATTAGCATTTTACATAACATATCTGGTTTAAAATTTTAATGTTGAACCACAATAGGAAATATAATTACAGCAGTCCTGGAATTAAGATTGAATAATGTTGTTTCTCCTACAGAAATGATTTCTGACTTGTGTGATTTTGGGCAATTTTTTTTATTATTACTTTATCAGAGTTACAAAGCCAGAGCTCAGAGTGTGGACAGAGGCAAACCCCTAATCCAGCTCCTTGGCTGCTCCAATTCAAATTGAATCCAATTCATGGTCCCTACAAGAGAGGCACACCATATCCAGGCATTACACCTGACCTCACGCTCACCTTCCAAAATTTTACCTGTGGAAAATGACCAATTCTGTAAAGGTAAGCTCTGAATCACTTATATGCTATGTTTCACAAGTTGGCTCTTGGATTAAGATTGGCTGACAACCTGTTGCATGTTACAAAATAACTTCAGCTTTTGCCTGGCAGATATTCAGTGTGTTATGTGACCTAACAAGTTGCTTACAAATATCAGAAAAAACTACAAACTTACAAAAAACAGATTATAGTTTTTAAAAACGGATTAACTTTTTAAAAAACGGATTATAGTGTTAAAGTATTTTCTTAAGCTGCGCTATCTGTTGTGTAATCGTGGTTGACTGCAACATCTCTCAGCTACAGGTACTGTTGACACATTGCTCCATTAAAAAAAAGGTTATGTAACCCTGTTTATGTGTTCCGTTGCTGAAGAATGATTCCTTCTTGCCTTGGGAACAAAGATTGTATAAATTGGTATCAGGTGCATTTGTATATTCATTAACATGTGATTTACCAGAAAGCTGCAGGACAACTCTCAAATTTATAATGAATAATGCACATTTCTTTCATTATTAACATGGCAAGCATTACGGGGAGGTGGTGGCATAGTGGTATTATCGCTGAACTAGTAATCCAGAAACCAAGGGTACTGATCTGGGGACACGGGTTTGAATCGCACCACAGCAGGTGATGGAAATTAAGCTCAATAAAAAATCTGGAATTGAAAAGTCTCATGCTGACCATAAAACCATTGTCAACTGTCAGAAAAACCCATCCGGTTCACTAATGTCCTTTAGGGAAGGAAATGTGCTATCCTTACCTGGTCTGGCCTACGTGTCACTCCAGACCCACAGCAATGTGGTTGACTCTTAACTACCCCCTCAAGGGCAATTAGGGATGGGCAATAAATGCTGGCACAGACGTCGCCCACTTCCCATGAACAAATAAACAAATAGATAATCTGAATAAATTAATAATTTTAATCTCCAAATTGGACAGGAATAGATACCCTTCAAATATGCAGAGTTTCCAATGATATCTAATGCAATTTGTTACCTTTCAGATGATAGGAAATGTAGAGAAGTGCAGATTTCTTCACACTTAAGAAGGGATATTTTGGCTTCAGACAACCTACAGCTGTCAATGCTTTAATTATTGATAATGCCACACCCTAGGAAACATCAATTTTAGATAATAAGTATTGATGTCATTTAGTTTTCTACTTGTACAGATCAAACATATCACTGATACAGTAAGATTTTAAAAATAGTATGATGTTCATGCATCAGGATGCACTGGAATTTAACCCTGAAAAGTATGAGAAGATACACTTTGGAAGGAGTAATTTGACAAGGAAATATTCAATGAACTGCATGACATTGACTGTCTGTTTGGAGTTTGCACATTCTTCCCGTCTCTGCGTGGGTTTCCTCCGGGTGCTCTGATTTTGTTCCACAGCCCAAAGACGTGCAGGTTAGGTGGATTGGTTATGCTAAATTGCCCATAGGTGGGGTTATGGAGGTAGGGTGGGCCAAGTGTTGGTAAATGGGATTAGGTAAGTAGGTCAGGTGTTTTTCATGTGTTGGTGCAGACACGCTGGGCCATCGGGTCATGGGCCATCTTCTGCACTGTGTGATTCTGTTGTCAGGTGTTTTACTGCATTTTGAACCATGGGCTTATACGAAGATATGCTCTTAGAATAACTGAAATGTTTAAAGATGAACAGGAAATCTGTAGAGATGATTATAACATATACAATTGCAAATATACTTATTATGTTCTGTAAAGCAAACATCATATACCAGTGAGACATTCTTTTAACTGACGGAATGTAAGTGAGACTATGGTCAGAATATAATGATCATGCCATATTTATGTGAGACTTAAATACAAATAGCAAAATATGGCATCAACAACTTACATTTATATAGTGCCTTTAACATAGAAAAGTGTCCTAAGTGACCTCACAGAGGAACTATCGGTCAAAATCACCTCTGAGCCAAAAGACATATTAAGATGTGTTATCAGCCGCAGCAGCTTGAGCCCCAGGGTTTGGAGCTTGAACAGGAGCTGGTGTTACTGTACATCCAGCATGTTTCTGGATGTGGTCACTCTGCAGCTTAAGGGTGCATAGCAAGGAAATACACTCAGTTTAGGGCAATTAGTGATACCCACACCATGTGAAAGAATAAAAAAAGAAACTCATATTTAACTAACTTAATTGATTTCTTGATGAGGTAACAAAGAGAGACAGTGGAATATCACATTCTTTTTCCAGATAGGAACATATCAAAGGCATGAAAGCCATACAGAAACTAACTTGTCATCTCCTGTGGAGATAATGGAAGCTGATTATCCTCTCAGCAGGAATCATATCCTGTAAGCCAGGACTGGTTGTAGATTTATGCCTTCCAGGAATATACAAAATACTAGGTTAAAAGCTGCAAAACTTGGTGGTTGTGGAGTGGTGCTGGTTGTGTCAGAGTGTGTGACACAGAAACAAAACAACAGCAGAGTTCACAGAATCATAGAAAAATACAGTGCAGAAAAGGCCGTTCGGCCCACTGAGTCTGCACTGCCACATGAAAGGTTCCTGATCTGCCCATCCTAATCCCATTTGCCAGTACTTGGCCAATAGCCCCAATAGGGGCTTTTCAAAGTAATTTCATTGAAGCCTACTTGTGACAATAAGCATTTATTATTATTATTATTAATAGCCTCGACTGTTAAGACGTGCCAAGTGCTCATCCAGGTACTTTTAAAAGGATGTGAGGCAACCTGCCTCTACCACCCTCCCAAGAATTCGCCCCTGTCTTGGATGGTAGGTAAAAATACAAATCTTGCTCTCTCTCTGATTGTTGAAGAAAGCCAAGTCAGCAAATCTACAGATGAAAAGGGAGACAGACAACACCTCAAACTGCAGGAAGTTGGCATTTTGAATTAACTATTCAACTGCCGAAGTCAGTGCTGCTGGAAACACGAATCTCAATGGTCACAACATTTCACCATCTACTCCTCATGGACAAGTCAGAAACTGATTAGTATATTTCTTTAAACATAAAATTTCGGTCTCAGTTCTCATTTCTGATCTGTGTGAAAGTATGTACATGTGTTTTATCATTTTTCATGTGTTTAGTAGCTAATAAACTCACTCTTTAACTCAAGATAGTGTGGTTAAATAATTTCCTTTTGGAAGGTAAATCTATTGGGCTGGGATAGATATCCACAAGGGAAGGGATTCTTTTTGAAGTAATCTTGTTGCGACAAACCAAAGGGGGCGGGGTTGAATAAAGGGAGGGAGTCAGTTCATCCCTCCTCACACTGGGACACAGCAATTCGGGGGTATCCCATCCAGAATTTAACAAATTTAGGGACCTTGTCCAGGATATCAGATTTCGGGAACTTGCTTGGGAACTGGATATAACAAATTGGGGGCTCGTGGCCAGCATTGATCCCACAGAAGGATTTAGAGAGCGGAAAGTAAACTGTTCCTTTGAAACCATTTTAAGGAACTGTAAAATAGCTTTCTTGGGTCTGTACTAGTGATGTGCAAAAATGTTTACTTTTGATGCCAGTCCTTTTCCAGAAGAACCAGAGAAAGTTACTTTTGAGGATTTAAAAGTTCCATCCATCGAGTTAAAAGATTTAGTGAGGTACTTAGGATTACAATTTTGCCCGAAAGACAGAATACACAAAATTTTAAAAGGGTGGCCAATGGTTTACAGGTGGCATTTGAGGACAATTACATGGATGGCATAGCGGTAGAGAGATTAAAATTGTAGTGGAAATTAGAATTTCCAGGACAGAGAGAGAAGGAAAAGGAATTTTAACTAAAACTGCTCGAACTGAGAAGGCAACATTAGCTCAGACTTAAGGGTTGTGGCAACCTGGTTCACTCATTTAATCTCTAAGTTTGATGAAGCAGATATGGAAGCCTTCTTTATCTCTTTCGAGCAGTTAGCACAGCATTTAAAGTGGCCAGTCCAATATTGGTCCTTATGAGTGCAGAGTAAGCTTTGGACCATAAGACCATAAGGCATAGGAGCAGAATTAGGCCACTCAGCCCATCGAGTCTGTTCCACCATTCAATCATGGCTGATATTTTTCTCATCCCCATTCTCCTGCCTTCTCCCTATAACCCCTGAATCCCTTATTAATCAAGAAGCTATCTATCTCTGCTTAAAGACACACAGTGATTTGACCTCCACAGCCTTCTCCGGCAAAGAGTTCCACAGATTTACCTATCTCTGGCTGAAGAAATTCCTCCTCATCTCTGTTTTAAAGGAGCATCCCTTTAGTCTGAGATTGTGTCCTCTGGTTCTAGTTTTTCCTAAAAATGGAAACATCCTCTCCACATTCACTCTATCCAGGCCTCACAGTATCCTGTAAGTTTCAATAAGATCCCCCCTCATCCTTCTAAACTCCAATGAGTACAGACCCAGTGTCCTCAACCGTTCCTCATACGACAAGCTCTTCATTCCAAGGATCATTCTTGTAAACCTCTTCTGGTCCCTTTCCAAGGCCAGCACATCGTTCCTAAGATACAGGGTCCAAAACTGCTCACAATACTCCAAATGGGGTCTGGCCAGAGCCTTATACTGCCTCAGAGGTACATCCCTGGTCTTGTATTTTAGCCCTCTTGACATGAATACTCACATTACATTTGCCTTCCTAACTGCCGACTGAACCTGTATGTTAACCTTAAGAGAATCATGAACAAGGACTCCCAAGTCCCTTTGTTACCAGACTCCTAAACGACCCTCTTATGGACTGACCTGATTAACACTACACCCGTGTATGCTTCACCCAATATTATGTAGTTACATTGTGTCCCTTGTGTTGCCCTATTATATATTTTCTTTTCATGTACTTAATGATCTGTTGAGCTGCTCGCAGAAAAATACTTTCACAATACACAATATCCAATCCAATCCAATCCTTTGTGCTTCTGATTTCCTAAGCATTTCTCCATTTAGAAAATAGTCTATGCCTCCATTCCTCCTTCCAAAGTGCATAACCTCACACTTTTCCACATTGTATTTCATCTGTCACTTCATTACCCACTCTGCTAGCCTGTCCAAATCCTTCTGCAGCCCCCCCCCCTGCTTCCTCAATACTACCTGTCCCTCTACAGATCTTTGTATCATCTGCAAACTTAGCAACAGTGCCTTCAGTTCCTTCTTCCAGATCATTAATGTATATTGTGAAAAGTTGTGGTCCCAGCACCGACCCCTGAGGCACACCACTAGTCACTGGCTGCCATCCTGAAAAAGACCCCTTTATCCCCACTCTCTGCCAGTCAGCCAATCCTCTTTCCATGCCAGGATCTTACCCTTAACCATGGGCTCTAAACTTATTTCACAGTCTCCTTAGTGCAACTTGTCAAAGGCCTTTTGGAAATCTAAATAAATCACATCCACTGGTTCTCCTTTGTCTAACTTCCTTGTTACCTCCTCAAAGAACTCTAACAGATTCGTCAAGGAAAGCTCATGAGATTTACTCCCTCTTGCCTGAGGAAAGCCACAGACTATGCAACAGTAAAAAGAGCAATTTTAAGTCCGTACCAGTTAGTGCCAGAGGTACCATTTGAAATTTTGTATCCTCAGGAAATGGTCTGACCTTGATCAGACCTACCTGGAATTTGAAAGTCTTAAACAACTTGCTTTTGACGAGCGGGCACTTAAAAACTGAAGCCACTTATGAAATTTCCCATGAAATAATTCTTGAGTTTAAAAACTCCATACCCTTTCCAATAACAACGTAGAGGAGCAGAGGGTCACAGGGGCCAGGGAGACAGCCACACTGGCCAATAATTATGGGGTTATTTGCAAACTCTTGGCCAGAATTTTACATGTAACGGGTGGCTGCTAACCTGACTCTGATGCGCACAAAATCGTGTGAAAAAACATTGGGTACGCAGCCAGCGTCATCGCACACTTGAGCGATATTTTGGTCAGCCGGCGTGAGATAGTTAAAAGGATTAAAAGGACAATTGACCTGAATTTACTTTGCCTGTGCGATTTTCTGGTCAGTGCACAGGCAACATGGGCAGGCAGCCAATCCGTTTTTGACAATTTGTCATCCAATGGTGGGATAAAAGGAGGCAGTAGCAAAGGCAGGGTGAGTTGGTAGGAGTTAGTGAGTGTTTTCCTGTGAGGTTTTTGCATGTTTTCTGGACTTTTCAAGACATTTCAGTCTTGTACGATCTGTTTGAGAATTTCAACCCATTGGCACCAATAGTACATGGGTCAGCAGATGGATATTGTTTACTCAGCAGGGAGCACTTTCTCTGAGGAGGGAAAGAGGGGTGGAAGAGAAAGGAAGCCAGGTGGACGGAGGCATCACCTCTGAGGAAAGGCACAGGCACAGGGTGTACAGGGCCAGCAGACTGGGCAAGGAGGATGGGCCTGCAAAGATGCCACTATCCAGCTGCCAGGGTGTACAGGCAGTGATCCAAATACTGGACAAGGAGGACACTCAAGCCGATGCACTTGCCTCAAAGGAAGAATCCAATGATGACTCTGATGGGGAGCTCGGGCAGACACAGGGTGTGGACAAGGAGCCAGATTTGAGGAACCTTCTAGGAGGCAGGGGCACATGATTTAACTCTCCTTCAGCTGGGTTGCCAAGGCTTTCAAAGAACAAAGAAAAGTACAGCACAGGAACAAGCCCTTCGGCCCTCCAAGCCAGCGCTGCCCATGCTGCCCATCTAAACTAAAACCTCTACACTTCCGGGGTCCGTATCCCTCTATTCCCATTCTATTCATGTATTTGTCAAGACGCCCCTTAAACGTCACTATCGTCGCTGCTTTCACCACCTCCTCCGGCAGTGAGTTCCAGGCACCCACTACCCTCTGTGTAAAAATCTTCCCTTGCATATCTCCTCTAAACTTTGCCCCTCGCATCTTAAACCTATGTCTCCTAGTAATTGGCTCTTCCAACCTGGGAAAAAGCTTCTGTCTATCCACTCTGTCCAAGCCCCTCATAATTTTGTAGACTTCTATCAGGTCGACCCTCAATCTCCGTCATTCCAGTGAGAACAAACCAAGTTTAGTCAACTTGTCCTCATAGCTAATGCTTCTGTATCCTCTCTTTCCTTCTGAGTCCAAGGACACTGTATCCTTCGCAAACATTTCAGAAAATACCCATGCCATGACCCCAGTGTCACCTGTTATGGGCCAGGGTTTAGAGAACCCCAAATTGTATCATGGAGTTCACCTGACCCACAACGTTTACTAGATTGTGGTATGGGGAGCACACGGCCCACTCTGCAGGTGTGGTACAGCAGAAATGGAAAAGTATTTTTTAAAGCAAAACAATGTTTATTATATGAACTCAAGTTAACCTTTTTAAAACATACAGTGAACATCTTAGCAACCATTAATTCAAATACAACCCCCAAAGAATACAACACTAAGTAAACCTTTAAGCTTTCCTTTTTAACATCCATACAACTTAAAAACAAAACCTTTATCAGAAGCACATCAGGTTAAAGTCACTACTAAAAACATTTATAATTCTGAATTCACTAAATGATCAAGAGATAGTCCAAGTACACCTGCTTGGTCTGGCTTCAGCTCCAACCCTGAAAACGAAACTACAACACACCCTGCATCCTGCTCAAAAACAAAAGTAAAAAGCTGACAGACAGCCCAGCTCCACCCACTCTCTGACATCACTGCAGTAGTAAACACCCATTTCTTAAAGGTATTCTCACTGCAGATGTTTATATACACACCCATTTATAAACACCCATTTCTTAAAGGTACTCTCACATGACACACCTCAGAACCTCTGTTATAAAGTCTGTTGCCCCTGCCATCTATCGCAAGGCCTACACTTATGGAAAATTAGAACACTCAGAGCATTGGCACAAAATCTTGAATTATCTTTATAACAAAGATGCAATCAAAGTACAAAATATAAACAGTTTGTTTTGTTACATCAAAACAAAACACTGCATTGAGGAAAACCTGTCACCTGTGAAAACAGTACTCACGGTGACTTAGAATCATAGAATCATAGAATTTACAGTGCAGAAGGAGGCCATTCGGCCCATCGAGTCTGCACCGGCTCTTGGAAAGAGCACCCTACCCAAGGTCAACACCGCCACCCTATCCCCATAACCCAGTAACCCCACCCAACACTAAGGGCAATTTTGGACACGAAGGGCAATTTATCATGGCCAATCCACCTAACCTGCACATCTTTGGACTGTGGGAGGAAACCGGAGCACCCGGAGGAAACCCACGCACACACGGGGAGGATGTGCAGACTCCGCACAGACAGTGACCCAAGCTGGAATCGAACCTGGGACCCTGGAGCTGAGAAGCAATTGTGCTATCCACAAGGCTACCGTGCTGCCCATAAACATATGTTTGCAAGTGCTATAGCTTGATGCTCCCCCTGCTGATAGCGGTATTGGAGGCCAATTGCTGACTCTGCTGTCATGTTGGCCCTGATGCCCTTGGTGGTCGTTCTCTGGCTGGCGGGGCCTGAGTAATCTCCGTCTGGGAGGGTGTACACAGCAACATGCCTGGGCATCCTCAGTCGTCACGACCTCTGAAGATAGGGCTTTGACTGGCAGAGAGACAGAGGAGCTGCCTCCCTTATCTAGAGCACCGTCAGAGGAGCCCACAGAAATGACAGGCAGCTCATCTGCCAGCATGAGGTATGTCCCTACCTCCCTGCACACCAGTGATGGATGGGTAGCTAGCTTAGAGCCTGGCTGCCATGTCCATCTCTCACATTGGCAGTGACCTCCTGAGGTTATTAACTTTGTGAGGGCTTACAAGTCCGAGCTCCACGCCAGGAGCCCCTGATTCTGATCCTGGAGCTGCCTCTCCATGAGAGCCAACACTCTCTCAATGGAGGAGGCTGGGTGCTTGGTGCTCAGGGTCAACACAGCACCCATGCTCTGCATGGACTCCTCTATGACAGGGACTTTGGCAAACAGACCGTCAGGGATTTCCGCCAGATCTCGCTGTGCATCCTGCTGGACATCCAGCATCTGCTGCCTGATGGATGACAGTAAAGACTCATCATCTGGCTCAGATTCAGCATGGTTCTGATCTCTAGCAATCATCCAAATGCCAGCGCCTGGGCACTCTCTGCCTCCTCCAGCTCTTCATGAGAGAGTGATGTGCCCTCACCACTGTGCACTACCACTTGAGCCAACAAGCTATTGCCCACTGGCGTGCCTGTATCTGTACTGGTGATTGGTACAGAGCGAGGGTGTGATACGGGTGGATCTGTCAGTGATGTGACCTCAGGTATCAATTGTGGGTCCTGGGGGTCCTGGTTGGCTCTGGAGGATGGCTCATCTGACGGAGGAAAACAATTGGTCAGTATTATCACTTATCATATAGTCAATGTCCATGTTAGGTGGCCAGGTGTGACTGATATCAATGGCAGCAAAGTGGCTTTGTGATTGCTGAATCACTGGGGACTCTTTTTCAGAAGTCCTTATGAGGGATGAGATGACCCTACATTCTTTTCTCTCTCCTCCCATCCCACTTCTGTACACTGTACTCTTACCTTCCTCTGAAACGCCTGCCTCTCCGTGACCTGAGGACCTTCCTTCAAGGTCGCACTCATGCTCCTGAGCACCTATCTCATTGCTGGTGAGGATTACCTGATTGGCCACTGCACCACTAGTTGCTGATTGCTCAGCATTATTGTGGTTTCTCATCTCCTGTAAGTGCAAAGGTTCATTCATTACTCAACACCAGACCATGCTCTTCCCCACCCCAACCTATGGTTTAGCTATGATGAGAGGTTGAATAAACTCGGTTTGTTCTCACTGGAACGACGGAGTTTGAGGGGCGACCTGATAGAGGTCTACAAAATTATGAGGGGCATAGACAGAGTGTATAGTCAGAGACTTTTCCCCAGGGTAGAGGGGTCAATTACTAAGGGGCATAGGTTTAAGGTGCGAGGGGCAAGGTTTAGAGGAGATGCACGAGGCAAGTTTTTTTACACTGAGTGTAGTGGGTGCCTGGAACTCGCTGCCGGAGGAGGTGGTGGAAGCAGGGACGATAGTGACGTTTAAGGGGCATCTTGACAAATACATGAATAGGATGGGAATAGAGTGATACGGACCCCGGAAGTGTAGAAGATTTTAGTTTAGACGGGCAGCATGGTCGGCGCAGGCTTGGAGGGCCGAAGGGCCTGTTCCTGTGCTGTACCTTTCATTGTTCTTTGTTAACCTTCACCCCTGAGAACCAAGTTAATATTCCCCACATTTTTACATACCTTACCCATGGATGGACCAAGTGCCGATCTTATCTCCCAGCCTTAACACAAGCAGATGTGTGTTCTGAAACTATGATTCCTAAACCCCTGAGTGCCGCTACGGACCTTTCCACACTCCTCCACACTGGACCATGTCTATTTGCTACTCACCATTGCCGTGCGCAGAAGATCATTGAACCTTTTGCAGTATTGTATCCATGTACGGCACACTATATTGCGGCCGTTGACCTCAGCTGCCACTTCTGCCCAGGCTTTCTTGGTTTGGTGGGGTGGCCTCCTCTTGCCATCCCACGGCATAAGGATTTACCGCCTGGCATTCAATGCCCCCATGAGCACACGCAGGCATTCCCCTGAAGATAGGGGACTGTCTACTCCCCTGCATTGCCCTCCCACCTGGAGTGTCTCCCGGGTGCTGCTGCCATTCTGAACAGCTCACTGTGCCTCCTCCAATGTCTTCTGCAGTCTGGCACAGCTGCCTTTAAACCTTCTTCCAAGTTCCCATTGGACCCAATGCCTGCCACGCTCCTGCTCCAGCCAGCCTCGCAGTGCATATGTCCGGGCGAGTTTCACGCTAGCCAGCCCTAAAGTTCTAGCCAACGTGATGTGGTTGATCTTGGATGGAAGCAGAAAACAAGGCCGCTTCCTCTCCAACCCACTGTGAGCAGCCGACATGCATAAAATTCAGGCTGTTGTCCCATATGACACCCTATTAACTCCCACCAACTGGAAAGGATAGAAGTGGGGAGAGTGAGAGGAAACTGAGCTCCCATGGGAGAGCGGGAAATGCTCACGGCCCTCCTCAGGATGGTAAGGGTTGAGCTGATATCAAAAGTGAGGCCAATAAGCCTGTGTGCTTTAACTGTCAAAAGGTAGGGCACGTCCAGGCCCTACCTTGAGACTACAGTAAAAAACAGTAATATTTATTGTGATACATACACCCCATGCAAAGAATGGAAATTAGTCAAACAGCATAACTGATCAGGTTATCACGCTGCCTGTGGCTGTGAATCCCAATAGGGCACTCCTATGAATGAGGTTGAACAAATTCCTGAGAGCTACTGGGATTTTGTATTCGATGGAAAAGTGGTCACTTTTCACCAGGGTGAGGTACGTAAGCCCATAGTGGTACTGAGGGACGCAGGAGTCAGCCAGGCCTTGTACCGGGACCAGTGACTGTGGAAGTTGTTCTCAACGTGCCTGTGGATGGAGTCGACCTGCTCTCTGGCAGTGGCGTGTGGGATCGAAGGTAAGAGCATCCCAGTGGCTCAGACGGCACGGTAGCACAGTGGTTAGCAACGTTGCTTCACAGCACTAGGGACCCGGGTTCAATTCCCGCTTGGGTTGTCATGTTCTGTAGACCGGCCAAAGTAAATGAAGAACTACAGAACATATAGGTTAAATAATTTATTATGCAACAGCTATTTGATAAAGATAAGTAGAATAAATGAAATAATAAACTACTAACACTAATTTACTATTGTAGAGCTACTGCAAAATATGTCTATCCCTCAGCACGACCTACTCCCAACTTCCCTGCCACATAGTCACGTGGTGGGTTTACACTGCTACCTAATAATGAACATAAGAACTAGGAGCAGGAGTAGGCCATCTGGCCCCTCGTGCCTGCTCCGCTATTCAATGAGATCATGGCTGATCTTTTATGGACTCAGCTCCACTTTCCGGCCTGAACACCATAACCCTTAATCCCTTTATTCTTCAAAAAACTATCTATCTTTTTCTTTAAAATATTTAATGACGGAGCCTCAACTGCTTCACTGGGCAAGGAATTCGATAGATTCACAACCCTTTGGGTGAAGAAGTTCCTCCTAAACTCAGTCCTAAATCTACTTCCCCTTATTTTGAGGCTATGCCCCCTAGTTCTGCTTTCACCCGCCAGTGAAAACAACCTGCCCGCATCTATCCTATCTATTCCCTTCATAATTTTATATGTTTCTATAAGATCCCCCCCCCGCATCCTTCTAAATTCTAACGAGTACAGTCCCAGTCTGCACACCCTCCAGCGCCAGTACGTCCTTTCTCAGGCAAGGAGACCAAAACTGAACACAATACTCCAGGTGTGGCTTCACTAACACCTTATACAATTGCAACATAACCTCCCTAGTCTTAAACTCCATCCCTCTAACAATGTAGGACAAAACTCCATTTGTCTTCTTAATCACCTGTTGCACCTGCAAACCAACTTTTTGCGACTCATGCACTAGCACACCCAGGTCTCTCTGCACAGCAGCATGTTTTATTATTTTATCATTTAAATAATAATCCCTTTTGCTGTTATTCCTACCAAAATGGATAACCTCACATTTGTCAATATTGCATTCCATCTGCCAGACCCTAGCCCATTTACTTTACCTATCCAAATCCCTCTGCAGACTTCCAGTATCCTCTGCACTTTTTGCTTTATCACTCATCTTAGTGTCGTCTTCAAACTTGGAAACATTGCACTTGGTCCCCAACTCCAAATCATCGATGTAAATTGTGAACAATTGTGGGCCCAACCAACACTGATCCCTGAGGGACACCACTAGCTACTGATTGCCAACCAGAGAAACACCCATTAATCCCCACTCTTTGCTTTCTATTAATTAACCAATCCTCTATCCATGCTACTACTTCACCCTTAATGCCATGCATCGTTATCTTATGCAGCAACCTTTTATGTGACACCTTGTCAAAAGCTTTCTGGTTGGTGGTCATGCATAACATTATGTACATAACTGCTTTATGCATATCATCACATGGGTAACTGTCTGTGCGGCGTCTCATGTTCTCCCCATGTCTGCATGGGTTTCCTCTGGGTGCTCTGGTTTCCTCCCACAAGTCTCGAAAGACGTGCTGTTCAGTCATTTGGAATTCTGAATTCGACTAGGGGACTTTCACAGTAACATCACTGCAGTGAAGCCTACTTGTGACATAATAAAGATAATTATTATAGAGGGCAGCAAGAATGAACAGCTGCACGAGAAAGTGACTGGCATTTTCCCCAACAGTGTGGTAACGCGGTCTATGGCCAGACAAGCTCCATCAGATGTTGAAGTGGCGCTGCAGAAAGAAGATCCTCCAGTACAGTTATCTGAAACCTTTTGTGGGGGTCTAGAAGACACTATGGAGGATAGGAGTGGGCCAATGATCTGTTTGGCAGACAGTTTCATGGCAGGTTTAAATGAGGACAAGCAGAGCTCCGATCTGAGATGCAGAGAGTGAGGGCGATCCCGCACCAGGTTGAAGAGCCACAAGGGAATATGGCAGGAGGTAATGTTCAAGGAGATGTGGAAGAGGTTAAAGGAACGCAAATTCTAGTACAACAGAGGGTGCTAATGACTCAGTATTCTGTTTGATCAATGGTTTTATGGTGAATTTAAATGGGGAGCAGGGGAATTTCAAATAGGCTTGGATGAGTGAGGGTGATGCCCCACTTAGCTAAACAGCCATAGGACATAGCAGCCGAAGTTAGTCCAGTCCCTGTGAGTGAATGTATCCCCAAAGATGCAGCGCAGACCAGGAACAATAGGTCACACACCAGGTAGAACACTAAAAAGAAAGGTGCTGTACCCCTGCTGTAGGAGCAGGAAGTTTAGCTGTCTGAAACCTTCTTCACTTTTGGAAGAGGAATTCCAGGAAAGTTCCCGAACAGATACTGAATTGGTGAGGAAACTACCTTGCCCTTGTTTAAATCGAAAGGAGTTTACACCCCTGCTGGGTGAGCAGGAGGAGGCCTAGCTACCAAAACCTACCTTTCTGAATTTGGAGGCAGATCCTAAGCGATTCCAAAATACCCCCAGAGCTGGTGAGGAAAATGCCTTCTTCATTCAAAAAGTCACCAGGGAGTAAAGCTGGAGTTGCACCTCCACTAGAGAGCGGTTCCAGAGGACACGGAACATGTGAGGAAAGCGTTCCCTCCAAAGCCAAAAGTCCTGGCCAGGAAGCCAGTGATTGATTTCACTGACCACTTCATAGTGAATTTAACTGTGGAGCAGAAACATTCCCAAATCGGCCCTGAAAGAATGAGTGATTCCTCACACAGTTTTATTTGAAGCCTCACATAGTTGATCAGCCACCTGGAGGTAAAGCAAGAGCTGAACATCTCCCAAAGGGCAGTAATGTCACTGAGCATCTGGGACAGGTTAGGGAAAGACCCTTTCTTCAAACATAAAAGGATGAGAGGAGAGTTTACGCTAAAGAAGGCAGAGCATGCAGAAATCCTAGGAAGAATAGCAGGGCAACCCATGCAGAGGTAAGCCCTGGTAAGCCAGATATAATCAAACTGTTATGTTCTGTGTTGTGACCGTGGTAAAGATGCACAAAGAACACCCAGTTCTTTGACTAGTAAGATAGTTTATTAACAAAATGAACACATGGAAAGATAACTAACGAACTATAATACAAACGGTAATGAATAAGTGGATTCTCCTGCAGCTACTTCTAATGTGACTGTCCTCTAGTATGACTTACTACCAGCTGCCGGATCTCTGGAGCAACATGGTGAATCTCTATCGCCACGTGCTGGTCATATAGATAACTATATACACTAATAGATAATTATATAATAATAATATTGGCAATCTGCATAGATAGGGTAGGTAAAGCAGCTGACACTATATAGATAGATTTACTCAAGGGATATGGACAAGTTCCCTCACCGCCTGCGCAAAGGGAACCTCTGTCTTCATAACTCCAGATGGGTTATATTAATGTCAAGCTATGACATCTGGACTCCGAAATGCCCCAGCTACCTTTCAAAGGCTGATGAACCAGATGGTTGCAGGTTTATCCAATTACATTGTGTACCTGGATGATGTCCGAGTGTAGAGCTACACCTGGGAAACACACTTTGTGGCCAATCTTTCAAAGAGCAAGTTCGCAAAGGCTAAAATGTCCAAGCGAGGACATCTTTGGAGGAGATGGTGGCCTAGTGGTATTGTCACTGGACTAGTAATCCAGAGACCCAGGGTAATGCCCTGGGGATCGGGGTTCGAATCCCATCATGGCAGATTGTGAAAATTAAGTACAATAAAGGCTGAGTGGAATCAAAAGTCTAATGATGACCATGAAACCATTGTTGATTGTCTTCAAAACACATCTGGCTCTTTAGAGAAGGAAATCTGCCATCCTTACCTGGTCTGACCCACAGTAATGTGGTTGAATGTTACATGCCTTCTGAAACGGCCACTCAGTTCAAGGGCAATTAGGGATGGGCAATAAATGCTTGCCCAAACAATGACGCCCACGTCCCATGAATGAATTTAAAAAACACACGTAGTGGGTCAAGTATAGATACTGCCAAGGTGAAAACTAAAGGCCAGATTCACATATCTACCACAAAATGGGAAATCAAACGTGACTGCGAGTGAGGCAGATAGAGGGATCCTAAATTCAGAAATGGAGGAGCCTCAGCTATTGATCTTGTACAATAGATATGAGGTACTTGCTCCCTGAATGAGGAAAAGGACTGTAGGGAGGATGAGCTGCCTGACCACTGCACTGTGGTACAGAAGGCTATTCAAGCGGGGGAGCAAAAAGCCAAGTGGTATTTGTAGGGGATTCTATAATTAGGGGAACTGATAACATTCTTTTTAAGCAGGACGAAGAGTCCGCATGGTATGTTGCCTGCCCTGTACCAGAGTGAGGGACATCTCTAACGGCTTGAAAGGATATTGGAGAGGGAGGGAGAGGATCCAGTTGTTGTGGTCTATGTTGGGACAAACAACATAGGCAAGGCTAGGAAAGAGGGCCTGTTTGGGGACTATCAGTAACTAGGAACAAAAATAAAGAACAGGGGCGAGATTCTCCGACCCTGGCGTGAATCCCGCCCCCGCCGGTTGCTGAATTCTCCGGCACCGGAGATTCGGCATGGGCGGGAATCACGCCGCGCCGGTTGGCGGGGCCCCCCCGCGATTCTCCGGCCCGGATGGGCCGAAGTCGTGCTGCTAGAATGCCTGTCCCGCCGGCGTGGATTAAACCACCTATCTTACCGGTGGGACAAGGCGGCGCGGGCGGGCTCTAGGGTCCTGGGGAGGGCGCGGGGCGATCTGGCCCCGGGGGGGTGCCCCCATGGTGGCCTGGCCCACGATCGGGGCCCACCGATCCGCGGGCGGGCCTGTGCCGTGGGGGCACTCTTTTCCTTCCGCCTTCGCCACGGTCTCCACCATGGCGGAGGCGGAAGAGACTCCCTCCACAGCGCATGCGCAGGGATGCCGTGAGCGGCCGCTAACGCTCCCGCGCATGCGCCGCCCGGCAATGTCATTTCCGCGTCAGCTGGTGGGGCACCTCTGCCAGCTGGCGGGGCGGAAATCAGTCCGGCGCGGGCCTAGCCCCTCAAGGTTAGGTCTCAGCCGGTCAAGGGGCGGAGGATTTGGGGCGCAACGATGCCGGACTGATTTGCGCCGTTTTTGGCGCCGGTCGGCGGACATCGCGCCGCTTCTGGAGAATTTCGCCCCAGGTTCTCAAGGGTTATAATCTCTGGATTGCTACCCGAGCTATTTGCAAATTGGCATAGGGATGAGAAAATTAGGGAAGTAAACACGTGACTAAAAGAATGGTGCGGGAAAGAGGGGTTCCATTTCATGGGGCATTGGCATAAGTATTGGGACAGGAGGGATCTGTACCGTTGGGATGGTCTTCACCTGAACTGGTCTGGGACCAATGTTCTAGCGGAAAGGTTAAATAGGGTGATCACAAAGACTTTAACCTAGCAAATGGGGTGGGGGGGGGGGGGGAAAGGGAAGGGTTAAACTACAAGAAGTATAATGGTTAATGGGAACCAAACCAACAGGTGAGGGTCACTGTTTGTGTAGAGTTTGCACTTTCTTCCCATGTCTGCGTGGGTTTCCTCAGGGTTCTGCGGTTTCCTCCCACAGTCCAAAGATGTGCAGGTGGATTTGACATGATAAGTTGCCCTAAGTGTCCAAAGTTTATGTGGGGTTATGCGAATAGGACGGGGATTGGGCAGACGTAGGGAGCTCTTTCGGAGGGTAGATCAGACTCGGAGGGCCAAATGGCCTCCTTCTGCACTATAAGGATTCTAGGGCCTGATGGCTTGAACCCGAGGGTATCAAGGGAGTTGGCAGCAGACATAGTGAATGCATTGGTTATTGGATATGGATTCTGGAGGGTCCCGGTGGTTTGGAAACACGCTAATGTGACACCCCTATTCCAAAAGGGAGAGAGGCAAAAAGTAGGAAACTACACCGGTTAGCTTGACTTCTGTGGTGGGGAAGTTGCTGGAATCAATCATTAAGGAGGAGATAACTGAACATTTGGAAAGACAAAAGCTCAATCCAGAATTGTCAGCATGGTTTTATGAAGGGTAAATCATGCTTGACAAACTTGCTTGAGTTCTTTGAAGATGCAATTAGCAAGGTGGATAATGGGGAACCTGTGGATATGGTATATCTAGACTTCCAGAAGGCGTTTGACAAGTTGCCACATAAAAGAGTGATCCAGAAGGTGAGACCACAGGGGATTGGGGGTAGAGTACTAGATTGGATTGAAGATTGGCTGACTGACAGAAAGCAGAGGGTCGGGATAAATGGGTCCTTCTCTGGCTGGCGAACTGTAATGTGCGGGGTGCCGCAAGGGTCAATCCTTGGACCTTAACTGTTCAAAAACAATATAAATAATTTGCAAGCAGGGACAGAGTGTAACATAGCAAAATTTGCAGATGATACTAAAATGGGGGAAAGCAGGCAGTGAAGAGGAGATAAAGATTTTACAGATGGATATCGATAAGCCAGGAGATTGGACCAAAATTTTGCAGATGGAGGCGAAAAAATAGAAAGGCAAATTATCTAAATGGAAAGCAGATTAAAAATGTCTCTGCGCAGAGGGATCTGGGTGTCTTTGTTCATTAATCGCAGAAAGTCTGTATGCAGGTACAGCAGATAATTAAAAAGGCAAAAGTACTGGAGTATAAAAGTAGAGAAGTGTTGTTGCAATTGTATGAGGTGTTGGTGATACCACATGAAATGAAAATCGCTTATTGTCACAAGTAGGCTTCAAATGAAGTTACTGTGAAAAGCCCCTAGTCGCCACATTCTGGCGTCTGTTCGGGGAGGCTGTTACGGGAATCGAACCGTGCTGCTGGCCTGCCTTGGTCTGCTTTACAAGCCAGCGATTTAGCGCTGTGCTAAATACAGGAGTACTGTGCCCAGTTTTGGTCTCGTTATGTGAGGAGGTATGGGGTGGCATTGGAGGCAGTTCAGAGGAGGTTCAACAGATTGATTCCTGGGGTGAAAGTGTTGACGTATAAGGAGAGATTAAACTGTTTGGGTTTATACTCGCTGGAGTTTAGAAGGAGGAGAGGGGATCTAATCCAGTCATATAAAATATTTTTAAAAATTGATAAAGTAAATATAGACCAAATGTTCCCCCTTGTAGGGCAATATAGAACAAGAGTACACAGATATACTCAGATGTACTCAGTTTTTTTTGCACTGAGTGCTGTATTTGGTGCTTTTTGAGTGCTATAGTAAGAGTTTGGTGACCGAGGGAGTATAAGGCTTCATTTTTTATCTAAAGTTTAGTCTTTCTTTTATTTAGTTAATTAACTTAAAAGTTGCTGTTTGGTTTAGAAGAAGGTGAATTTTCAATCAGCTTTAAACAAAGCTTCTACTTGTAGGCACTTGCAGCTGGAGCTTGTTAATTAGTTAATTGGATTAGGCCAGTTTTCAGAGGCGAGATTCACAGTATAAAAGTGATCCCCTACAGTGCAGACTTTGTTTGCATTGAGTACTGAATTTGGTGCTTTTTGAGTGCTATAGTAAGAGTTTGGTGACCGAGGGAGTATAAGGCTTCATTTTGTATCTAAAGTTTAGTCTTTCTTTTATTTAGTTAATTAACTTAAAAGTTGCTGTTTGGTTGAGAAGAAGGTGAATTTCCAATCAGCTTTAAACAGGCTTCTACTTGTAGGCACTTGCAGCTGGAGCTTGTTAATTAGTTAATTGGATTAGGCCAGTTTTCAGAGGCTAGATTCACAGTATAAAAGTGATCCCCTACAGTGCAGACTTTGTTTGCACTAAGTGCTGAATTTGGTGCATTTGAGTGCTATAGTGAGAGTTTGGTGACTGAGGGAGTGCTGAATTTGGTGCATTTGAGTGCTATAGTGAGAGTTTGGTGACTGAGGGAGTGCTGAATTTGGTGCATTTGAGTGCTATAGTGAGAGTTTGGTGACCGAGGGAGTGCTGAATTTGGTGCATTTGAGTGCTATAGTGAGAGTTTGGTGACCGAGGGAGTGCTGAATTTGGTGCATTTGAGTGCTATAGTGAGAGTTTGGTGACCGAGGGAGTGCTGAATTTGGTGCATTTGAGTGCTATAGTGAGAGTTTGGTGACTGAGGGAGTACTGAATTTGGTGCATTTGAGTGCTGTAGTGAGAGTTTGGTGACCGAGGGAGTTAGGTGAGGAGGGAGTAAGGTGCTCCTTTCATTTTGTTTCCGACATTTCCGCAAAGAGTGAGAAGAGAGCCAGGAGTTTACAGAAAGTGTAGCTGACTGGGAGCAGGGCGGAGATCTAGTTAGTCCACAGGGCAGCTATATTCTGTCAGGTAAGAGGGGATGGAGGCTAGGCCAGTTGCATGGTCCTCCTGTAGGATGTGGGTGGTGAGGGATACCACTGGTGTCCCCGCTGACTATACCTGCGGGAAGTGCACCCAACTTCAGCTCCTCAAAGACCGTGTTAGGGAACTGGAGCGGAAGCTGGATGAACTTCGGATCATCCGGGAGGCAGAGGGGGTGATTGAGAAGAGTTACAAGGAGGTAACCACACCCAAGGTACAGGACAAGAATAGCTGGGTTACAGTCAGGGGGAAAAAAACAAACAGGCAGACAGTGCAGGGATCCCTCGTGGCCGTTCCCCTTCAAAACAAGTATATCGTTTTGGATGCTGTTGGGGGGGATGACCTACCGGGGGAAGGCCCTAGCGGCCAGGTCTCTGGCACTGAGTCTGGCTCTGGGGCTCAGAAGGGAAGGGGGGAGAATAGAAAAGCAATAGTTGTAGGAGATTCAATGGTTAGGGGAATAGATAGGAGATTCTGTGGTCGTGAGCGAGACTCCGGGAAGGTATGTTGCCTCCCGGGTGCCAGGGCCAGGGATGTCTCGGATCGTGTCTTCAGGATCCTTAAGGGGGAGGGTGAGCAGCCAGAAGTCGTGGTGCACATTGGTACCAACGACATAGGTAGGAAAAGGGGTGTGGAGGTAATAAACAAGTTTAGGGAGTTAGGCTGGAAGTTAAAAGCCAGGACAGACAGAGTTGTCATCTCTGGTTTGTTGCCGGTGCCACGTGATAGCGAGGCTAGGAATAGGGAGAGAGTGCAGTTGAACACGTGGCTGCAGGAATGGTGTAGGAGGGAGGGCTTCAGGTATTTGGATAATTGGAGCGCATTCTGGGGAAGGTGGGACCTGTACAAGCAGGACGGGTTGCATCTGAACCAGAGGGGCACCAATATCCTGGGAGGGAGGTTTTCTAGTACTCTTCGGGAGGGTTTAAACTAATTTGGCAGGGGAATGGGAACCGGATTTGTAGTCCAGCAACTAAGGTAGCCGATATTCAGGACGCCAAAGCGTGTAATGAGGCAGTGGGGAAGGGAACACTGACAAAGGAGAGTACTTGCAGGCACGGAGCTGGGTTGAAGTGTGTATACTTCAACGCAAGAAGCATCAGGAATAAGGTGGGTGAACTTAAGGCATGGATCGGTACTTGGGACTACGATGTGGTGGCCATCACGGAAACTTGGATAGAAGAGGGGCAGAAATGGTTGTTGGAGGTCCCTGGTTATAGATGTTTCAATAAGATTAGGGAGGATGGTAAAAGAGGTGGGGGGGTGGCATTATTAATTAGAGATAGTATAACAGCTGCAGAAAGGCAGTTCGAGGAGTATCACCCTATTGAGGTAGTATGGGTTGAAGTCAGAAATAGGAAAGGAGCAGTCACCTTGTTAGGAGTTTTCTATAGGCCCCCCAATAGTAGCAGAGATGTGGAGGAACAGATTGGGAAACAGATTTTGGAAAGGTGCAGAAGTCAAAGGGTAGTAGTCATGGGCGACTTTAACTTCCCAAATTTTGAGTGGAAACTCTTTAGATCAAATAGTTTGGATGGGTGGTGTTTGTGCAGTGTGTCCAGGAAGCTTTTCTAACACAGTATGTAGATTGTCTGACCAGAGGAGGGGCAATATTGGATTTAGTACTGGGTAATGAACCAGGGCAAGTGATAGATTTGTTAGTGGGGGAGCATTTTGGAGATAGTGACCACAATTCTGTGACTTTCACTTTAGTAATGGAGAGGGATAGGTATGTGCAACAGGGCAAGGTTTACAATTGGGGGAAGGGTAAATACGATGTTGTCAGACAAGAATTGAAGTGCGTAAGTTGGGAACATAGGCTGGCAGGGAAGGACACAAGTGAAATGTGGAACTTGTTCAAGGAACAGGTGCTACGTGTCCTTGATATGTATGTCCCTGTCAGGCAGGGAAGAGATGGTCGAGTGAGGGAACCATGGTTGACAAGAGAGGTTGAATGTCTTGTTAAGAGGAAAAAGGAGACTTATGTAAGGCTGAGGAAACAAGGTTCAGACAGGGCATTGGAGGGATACAAGATAGCCAGGAGGGAACTGAAGAAAGGGATTAGGAGAGCTAAGAGAGGGCATGAACAATCTTTGGCGGGTAGGATCAAGGAAAACCCCAAGGCCTTTTACACATATGTGAGGAATATGAGAATGACTAGAGCGAGGGTAGGTCCGATCAAGGACAGTAGCGTGAGATTGTGTATTGAGTCTGAAGAGATAGGAGAGGTCTTGAACGAGTACTTTTCTTCTGTATTTACAAATGAGAGGGGCGATATTGTTGGAGAGGACAGTGTGAAACAGATTGGTAAGCTCGAGGAAATACTTGTTAGGAAGGAAGATGTGTTGGGCATTTTGAAAAACTTGAGGATAGACAAGTCCCCCGGGCCTGACGGGATATATCCAAGGATTCTATGGGAAGCAAGAGATGAAATTGCAGAGCCGTTGGCAATGATCTTTTCGTCCTCACTGTCAACAGGTGTGGTACCAGGGGATTGGAGAGTGGCGAATGTCGTGCCCCTGTTCAAAAAAGGGACTAGGGATAACCCTGGGAATTACAAGCCAGTTAGTCTTACTTCGGTGGTAGGCAAAGTAATGGAAAGGGTACTGAAGGATAGGATTTCTGAGCATCTGGAAAGACACTGCTTGATTAGGGATAGTCAGCACGGATTTGTGAGGGGTAGGTCTTGCCTTACAAGTCTTATTGAATTCTTTGAGGAGGTGACCAAGCATGTGGATGAAGGTAAAGCAGTGGATGTAGTGTACATGGATTTTAGTAAGGCATTTGATAAGGTTCCCCATGGTAGGCTTATGCAGAAAGTAAGGAGGCATGGGATAGTGGGAAATTTGGCCAGTTGGATAACGAACTGGCTAACCGATAGAAGTCAGAGAGTGGTGGTGGATGGCAAATATTCAGCCTGGATCCCAGTTACCAGTGGCGTACCGCAGGGATCAGTTCTGGGTCCTCTGCTGTTTGTGATTTTCATTAATGACTTGGATGAGGGAGTTGAAGGGTGGGTCAGTAAATTTGCAGACGATACGAAGATTGGTGGAGTTGTGGATAGTGAGGAGGGCTGTTGTCGGCTGCAAAGAGACATAGATAGGATGCAGAGCTGGGCTGAGAAGTGGCAGATGGAGTTTAACCCTGAAAAGTGTGAGGTTGTCCATTTTGGAAGGACAAATATGAATGTGGAATACAGGGTTAACGGTAGAGTTCTTGGCAATGTGGAGGAGCAGAGAGATCTTGGGGTCTATGTTCATACATCTTTGAAAGTTGCCACTCAAGTGGATAGAGCTGTGAAGAAGGCCTATGGTGTGCTCGCGTTCATTAACAGAGGGATTGAATTTAAGAGTCGTGAGGTGATGATGCAGCTGGACAAAACTTTGTTAAGGCCACATTTGGAGTACTATGTACAGTTCTGGTCGCCTCATTTTAGGAAGGATGTGGAAGCTTTGGAAAAGGTGCAAAGAAGATTTACCAGGATGTTGCCTGGAATGGAGAGTAGGTCTTACGAGGAAAGGTTGAGGGTGCTAGGCCTTTTCTCATTAGAACGGAGGATGAGGGGCGACTTGATAGAGGTTTATAAGATGATCAGGGGAATAGATAGAGTAGACAGTCAGAGACTTTTTCCCTGGGTGGAACAAACCATTACAAGGGGACATAAATTTAAGGTGAAAGGTGGAAGATATAGGAGGGATATCAGAGGTAGGTTCTTTACCCAGAGAGTAGTGGGGGCATGGAATGCACTGCCTGTGGAAGTAGTTGAGTCGGAAACATTAGGGACCTTCAAGCATCTATTGGATAGGTACATGGATTACGGTAAAATGATATAGTGTAGATTTATTTGTTCTTAAGGGCAGCACGGTAGCATTGTGGATAGCACAATTGCTTCACAGCTCCAGGGTCCCAGGTTCGATTCCGGCTTGGGTCACTGTCTGTGCGGAGGCTGCACGTCCTCCCCGTGTCTGCGTGGGTTTCCTCCGGGTGCTCCGGTTTCCTCCCACAGTCCAAAGATGTGCAGGTTAGGTGAATTGGCCAATGATAAATTGCCCTTAATGTCCAAAATTACCCTTGGTGTTGGTTGGAGGTGTTGAGTTTGGGTAGGGTGCTCTTTCCAGGAGCCGGTGTAGACTCAAAGGGCCGAATGGCCTCCTTCTGCACTGTAAATTCAATGATAATCTATGATTAATCTAGGACAAAGGTTCGGCACAACATCGTGGGCTGAAGGGCCTGTTCTGTGCTGTATTTTCTATGTTCTATGTTCTATATAGGTTGAGAAGCGGTAGATTTAGAACTGAGACGAGGAGGAACTACTTGTCAGAAAGGATGGTGAATTTGTGGAACTCGCTGCCCCACAGTACGGTGGCGTCTGAGTCATTAAATGGTTTCATGAAGGAGATAGATATATTTCTGATATAAAAAAACGGGTTAAAGAGATATGGGGAACAGGTAGGGAGGTGGAATTGAGACCAGGAAGAGATCAGTTATGGAGGGCGGAGCAGGCTCGGAGGGCAGACTTGCCAACTTCTGCTCCTAATACCTCAGTTCCTATGTTCCTATATGATTGCGGACACCATGGGACAGCACGGTGGCGGAGTGGGTTAGCCCTGTTGCCTCATGGCGCCGAGGTCCCAGGTTCGATCCTGACTCTGGGTCACTGTCCGTGTGGAGTTTGCACATTCTCCCCGTGTTTTCATGGGTTTCGCCCCCACAACCCAAAGATGTGCAAGCCAGGTGGATTGGCCACGCTAAATTGCCCCTTAATTGGAAAAAATTAATTGGGTACTCTAAATTTATTTAAAAAAAGATTGCGGACAACCTGGGCTGGATTCTCCGCACCCCGACGCCGAAATCGGATTCGGCGACGGGGCAGAGAATCCCGTTTCCCGCATGAAATCGGGACCGGCACCGGTTCGGCGATTCTCCGCCCCCCCCGAAAAGCGGCATACTCGAGGAGTAAGAGTATCCACCACCTGAAGCCATTCCCAGAGGTTCGCCCCGCTATTCTCCGCCCCTGACCGGCCAAATGCCTGACGCCGTGGATCTAATCTGGTCCTGCCATTCGGGATACTCGTGAGGCGGCTGCGGACACAGTCCGCGGCCGCCACAGTCGGGGTTGGGCCGATCGGAGGGCAGGGGCGGGGCTTCATTCGGGACTGGGCTTTTATTGTGCGGGTGGTCCGGGTCGGCGCGCGGCCGATCGACGGGCACTATTTCCGCGGTCCAGATCGGTGGTCTGAGTCCGCCATGGAGCATGGCGCTGGAGGCCACCGCCGTGCGCATGCACGGCCTCCGACCCGCAAGTACAGGGGACCGTATTGGCAGTTGGAGCTGCGGGCTCCATGACAGCTGCCTGCTAGCCCCCTGCAAGTCTGTGAATCTGTGGCCATTTAATGCCAGTTTTGCTGGCGTAAAAGACCACAGATTTCACGACGGCATGGGGATATAGTCCCTGAAACTGAGAATCCCGCCCCCTGTCCAGAACTTAAAGAAACATGGGGCGGGATTCCCCGACTCCCTGCCGGGTCAGAGAATCGCCGGGGGGCGGCGTGAATCCTGCCCCCGCCGGCCGCCGAATTATCGGGCACTGAAAATTTGGCGGGGGCGGGAATCGCGCCGCGCCAGTTGGCGGGCCCCCCCCCCCAGCGATTCTCCGGCCCGCGATGGGCCGATGTGCCGCTGCTGTCATGCCAATCCCGCCGGCATGAATCAAACAACCTACCTTCCCGTCGGGACTGGCGGCGCGGGCGGGCTCCGGGGTCCTGGGGGGGGGCGCGGGGCGATTTGGCCCTGGGGGTTGCCCCCACGGTGGCCTGGCCCGCGATCGGGGCCCACCGATCCGCGGGAGGGCCTGTGCCGTGGAGGCACTCTTTTCCTTCTGCCTCGGCCACAGCCTCCGTGATGGCCGGTGCAGAAGTGACACTCCCCCTGTGCATGCACGGGGATGATGTCAGCAGCCGCTGACGCTTCCGCGCATGCGCGGACTTCCGCCGCCCGGCGCAGTCCCTTCGGCCCCGCCTGGTTTGTCGCCAAAGGCCTTTCCCGCCAGCCGGGGTGCGCCAACCACTCCGGCGCGGGCCTTGTCCCTCAAGGTGAGGGTTTGGCCCCTAAAGGTGCGGATTTGGGGCGGCCTGACGCCGGAGTGGTTCACGCCTCTCCATCCCGCCGGGTAGGGGAGAATCCCGGCCCTGGTTAGAACAAAGAAGATAATATTGGCCAAAGCTCAGGGAATGAATGTGTGTGTATGTGTGTTTATAGTTTCATATTTTTTCTCCTTTTGTAATGAAATGAAAATGAATCGCATTTCATTCCGTTGAAGAGGGAAAGTGTCATTATGATGGGAAAAAAACCTTAAATTACATACAGATGTATTTTAAATACATACCGGCACTTTTAAATAAGACATGCGTTCTAAAAAATGGATATACAGGTGATACTAAAAGGGAGACAGTGGAATATCACACCCCTTTTCCAGACAGGTACATATCAAAGACACAAAAGTCATACAGAAACTAACTGCCATCTCCTGTGGAGCTAATGGAAGGTGATCATCCTCTGAGCAGGAATCATATCCTGTAAGTTATGTCTTAGACCAGTTTGTGGATTTTTGCCTTCCAGGGTATGCAGGAGACTGGGATAAAGCCTGCTGCAAAGCTTGGTCAGTGTAGACTTGGTGAATATGGCAGCGACACAGCAAACAGCAAAAGGACAGCAGAGTTCGCTCCTTAAAAAAAAACTAATCCCAGTTTGTTCCTTGCCTTTATTCTCTTCTATCTTATCTCATACCCCCTCAGAGTTCAGCTCTTGTGCATGATGGTGCAGTGGTTCACACTGCTGCCTCATGGCGCCGAGGCCGGCTTTGATCCTGGCACCGGGTCACTGTCCGTATGTAGTTTTAACATTCTTCCTCTGTCTGTGTGGGTCTCACCCCCACAACCCAAAGATGTGCAGGATAGGTGGATTGGACACACTAAATTGTCCCTTAGTTGAAAAAAAAAGAATTGGGTACTCTAAATTTATTTTTAAAAATAGTTCAGCTCATGAATTAGACACAACTCCGTCTCAAAGAACAAAGAACAAAGAAATGTACAGCACAGGAACAGGCCCTTCGGCCCTCCAAGCCCGTGCCGACCATGCTGCCCGACTAAACTACAATCTTCTACACTTCCTGGGTCCGTATCCCTCTATTCCCATCCTATTCATGTATTTGTCAAGATGCCCCTTATATATCGCTATCGTCCCTGCTTCCACCACCTCCTCGGGCAGCGAGTTCCTGGCACCCACTACCCTCTGTGTAAAAAAACTTGCCTCGTACATCTACTCTAAACCTTGCCCCTCTCACCTTAAACCTATGCCCCCTAGTAATTGACCCCTCTACCCTGGGGAAAAGCCTCTGACTATCCACTCTGTCTATGCCCCTCATAATTTTGTAGACCTCTATCAGGTCGCCCCTCAACCTCCCTCGTTCCAGTGAGAACAACCAAGTTTATTCAACCGCTCCTCATAGCTAATGCCCTCCATACCAGGCAACATTCTGGTAAATCTCTTCTGCACCCTCTCTAAAGCCTCCACATCCTTCTGGTAGTGTGGCGACCAGAATTGAACACTATACTCCAAGTGTGGCCTAACGAAGGTTCTATACAGCTGCAACATGACTTGCCAATTCTTATACTCAATGCCCCGGACAATGAAGGCAAGCATGCCGTATGCCTTCTTGACTACCTTCTCCACCTGTGTTGCCCCTTTCAGTGACCTGTGGACCTGTACTCCTAGATCTCTCTGACTTTCAATACTCTTGAGGGTTCTACCGTTCACTGTATATTCCCTACCTGCATTAGACCTTCCAAAATGCATTACCTCACATTTGTCCGGATTAAACTCCATCTGCCATCTCTCCGCCCAAGCCTCCAAACAATCTAAATCCTGCTGTATCCTCTGACAGTCCTCATCGCTATCCGCAATTCCACGAACCTTTGTGTCGTCTGCAAACTTACTAATCAGACCAGTTACATTTTCCTCCAAATCATTTATATATACTACAAACAGCAAAGGTCCCAGCACTGGTCTCTGCGGAACACCACTGGTCACAGCCCTCCAATTAGAAAAGCATCCTTCCATTGCTACTCTCTGCCTTCTATGACCTACCCAGTTCTGTATCCACCTTGCCAGCTCACCCCTTATCCCGTGTGACGTCACCTTTTGTACTAGTCTACCATGAGGGACCTTGTCAAAGGCCTTACTGAAGTCCATATAGACAACATCCACTGCCCTACCTGCATCAATCATCTTTGTGACCTCCTCGAAAAACTCTATCAAGTTAGTGAGACACGACCTCCCCTTCACAAAACCATGCTGCCTTTCACTAATACGTCCATTTGCTTCCAAATGGGAGTAGATCCTGTTTCGAAGAATTCTCTCCAGTAATTTCCCTACCACTGAAGTAAGGCTCACCGGCCTGTAGTTCCCTGGATTATCCTTGCTACCCTTCTAAACCAGAGGAACAATTTCCTCATTCAAAAATCTGGGGCGGGATTCTCCGACCCCCCGCCGGGTTGGAGAATCGCCGGGGGGCGGCGTGAATCCCGCCCCCACTGGCTGCGAAATTCTCCGGTGCCGGGGATTTGGCGGGGGCGGGAATCGCGCCACGACGGTCGGGGGCCATTGGCAGCGCCCCCCCCGGTGATTCCCCGGCCTGCGATGGGCCATGTGGCCTCCCGTTTTAGGCCAGTCCCGCCGGCGTAAATGACAACATGTACTTACCGGCAGGAAATGGCTGCGCAGGCAGCCTCCGGGGTCCCGGGGGGGGGGGGTGGATCTGGTCCCGGGAGGTGCCCCCACGGTGGCCTGGCCCACGATCGGGGCCCACCGATCTGCGGGCGGCCCTGTGCCGTGGGGGCACTCTATTCCTCCGCGCCGGTTGCTGTGGTCCTCCGCGATATCCGACGCGGAGATGAACCCCCCTGCGCATGCGCTGGGATGACGCCAGCACACGCTGGCGCTCCCGCACATGCGCCAACTCGTGCCGGAGGCCCTTCGGTTGGCATGGTGCCAAGCCCCTTCCGTGCCGGCCGGAGGATTCCGCACCTTTGGAGCGGCCCGATGCCGGAGTGGTTCATGCCACTCCGTCCCGCCAGAGTTGCCCGCCCTGCCGGTTTTCACAGAATCCCGCCCCTGAACTTCAATCAGTTTCTCACTGAAGATTTCTGATCTGAAAACAAACCCTGTTCTTGTTTCCTGTCTCTTGTGGGGGAAATACACTCATACTCTCCACCATAGAGAATGCCTACTTCCATCTCCATAATATTACCAAACTCTGCTCTTTCCTCAGGCCATTGACTTCCAAAACCTTCGTCCATGGCATTTTGACTTACACAGCCAGTTATTCTAATGCTTTGCTTGCTGCCTCTCATTTCCCACCAAGTCCTGCTCATCCAGCACCCTGTCTGGGAACATGGTTCCAGAATAAGGGGAGTGAGTTTCAAATTCTAACCACGCTCCTTATTGAAGATGGACTTTGGAGGAGATGCACTTGAGGAGGATGGAGTGTTTAATGGCAGTGTCAAAGTTGAGGAGAATGTGAAAAGATAAAATCCAAACACTGTCATGTGAGATGTCAGTGGTGGTCATTATGGTGAGTTTTCCTGCTAATGGCTGGCACAAACCTGAATGAAGGATTTGAACAAGGAGTGGAGGGAGAGATAGCAATGGTGTTGTGCAGGACTTTGATAATCAAGCTCCACAACGAAGTAAGAAAACTACAGTTAATTCAAGAAAGCACAAGATGTGAACCTCAATAGGAGGTCAATTCTGCTAAAATGGGAAGATGAAGTTTTCCAATGAATGTAAATAAACATGATTACGGGTAGACAAGCACTACCAGTAACATTTACATTAACTGTAAATAATAAATAGTCAGCAATAAATGCCCTTACTTGTTCCATGTATCCAAGCATCGGAAGTGAAGTGGGAAAAACTGGCTCCTTCTCTGGTGGAAGTTTATTTGGGAGTGTCAGATCCCAGTATTTGTCAGGAAGTCTGAAAGGAAGTAAAACTCAGATTGGTGATTTTAAGACACTGACATCTTAATTTTCTGATCAGAATGCCCTATTTTACTGGTGTAAATCCGATGGCCCAGATTGGCAAATGCGCTGGAATTCTGTTCTGCTAGAACTTCACCAACTTTGGCACACATATAATTTTCTGTTGTCATTTCCAGCAACCAAAGAAAGTACCCACCTAAATGGTGAGGATTTGGTGATATTATATGTCACATTTTCTGACAAATCTATCTCCTTTATACTAATTCATGTTCCATATAAAACCAACATTCAGAGTTGCTGTGAGAAGGGAAACACATTTAACAAAATAGCCGCCACATATATAGTATTCCAGAAACCTTTGTTTAGGGGCAGATGACAGAAGTTTGAAGATCTGCACACCTTTTTGCAGTTTTCTCCTTCTGGCTATTATATGCTACCTGGACCTCGAAAAAGAAAGTTATTTTTTTATTGAAGCAACATGCAGCTGTCTATATTGGATATGATGCCAAATGCATGCAACAGGCAGTTATTTATTATGAAAAGCTTTCTATTTCATCATCCAGGTTGTTAATATATATGATGAATGGTTGGGGACACAACACGGAGCTTTGTGGGACACCATGAGTTACATTTTGCCAATTATAGCACCTGCCAACATCCCAAATGTCTGCACCTCGCTGTTCAATTACTTAACCAGATCAATAGTTTGCTTTCCACCTCATGGGCTTTAACTTTAATTTTTCAAGGGCTGCCTCCCTGGCACAGTGCCCCTTGCAGGGCAGATGTCCCACCAGGGATACCATCAGCTCACCCACCCTGCCGGACCACTGGCTGTCACCAAGCCCTACCTTCCCACTGCACTCCTGCCCCCATCCATCCTGCCCCCAATCATGTAGGCACAACTCGTGCATCGCACAAAGGACCCACAGCACACCAAAGTTACAGTCCCAACAGGTGTCCACCCCCCGGCCAAGCCCTACCCGTGGGCCCTGCTCACATGCATGCCACCCTCAAGCATGGCGCTAATTGGTGGCGCACTGCATCTACCCCCCCCATAACCTGGTACCACCCTGCTGGCAGGGTATCACATGGCCCACCCAAGGAGGGCTCCGATAGTAGACCCCACAGGAGGGTGCAGGACACAGGCCACAGAGCGTATTGTTGGCATGGGTAGTTCCAGCCATCACTACCCCTGCCAGCTGGGACGGATGGCGGGGTGAGAGCTTTCCCTCCCCCCGCCCCCTCACCCAGGTGCCAGGAACCGAAGGGACCAGGGGTGCAGCGCGGTGGGCAAAATGTCAGGGGAATGGCCAAGGGTGGGAAGTTGGGGGGGTGGGGGGGATATGCGGCGGCAGGGCAGTGCAAGCCACTGCACACCCCGTTGGACCTGGTAGGGCACGGGAGTACTCAGCATACGAACATGTCTATCATTCACCTCTGCAGATAAAGGAGTTTGGTATCCAACCAGGAATAGCTGGCATCTGCAGGAATAGATGCAGGGAGGTTGTTTCCACTGGCGGGTGAAACTAGCTTTGGGGGCATAGCCTCAAAATAAGGGGAAGCAGATTTAGGACTGAGTTGAGGAGGAACTTCTTCACCCAAAGGGTTGTGGATCTGCGGAATTCCCTGCCCAGTCAAACAGTTGAAGTTCCTCGTTAAATGTCTTTTCGGCAAAGGTTTTTGAACAGTAAAGGAATTAAGGGTTATGGTGAGCGGGCAGGTCAGTGGAGCTCAGACCGCAAAAAGATCAGCATGATCTTATTGAATGGCGGAGCAGGCTCGAGGGGCCAGATGGCCTACCCCTGCTCTTAATTCTTATGCTCGTATTTTGCGTGCATTGTCTTTTGATGCCACTCCGAATTATCTCTTTTACTCAAGGCTGCACTCTGTTGACAAATTAGACAAATGACCTTGCCTTTGATATTTGGAAAAATAAATTTGTGCATATATTCCTGGTGGAAATGGTAGGTTTTTACTCTCCTGGAAGTCCCTGGCTCCTCGCTCATCATTTTGTCCTCAACCAGCTTATTCCAAGTTTTGCCGCCTGCATAAATCTCATTGCCCGATTCCCACAGATATTTGGCACAATTTAGCAGGCAATACAACTGATTCGCTCGTCATCACAAGAAATCGCAAGTCCCATGCAATTTGGTGTGGTTCAGCAGACAATGAGCTGATTTTCTCGTCACTACGAGAATCCAGAGTCTAATGCAATTTGGTGCGGTTTGGCAATGAGATCATTGAGCATGCTTAAAACAGAAATCAATAGATTTCTGGGGACTAATGATATCAAGGGAGATAGATAACGTGGGAAAGTAGTGGTGAGGTAGATAATGAGTCATGATTAAATTGAATGGCAGAACAGACTTGACGACCTGAATGACCTATTCCTGTTCCTAAGTTCCTGAGAACTTCTTAACAGTTCAGTTAAGAATGAAAAGGAGCTGCCACCAGCAGCCAGCAGCCATGGAAACTAACACGCACTCAGCGCCTCCCATCCATTTACCCTCTGGGTGAGCTATAAACTGCTCTCACCTTTTATTTTTTGATGTGGAGATGCTGGCGTTGGACTGGAGTGGGCACAGTAAGAAATCTTACAGCAGCAGGTTAAAGTCCCACAGGTGTATATGGAATCACTAGCTTTTGCAGTGAAGAGGTAGGTTATATAAACAAAGCATATAAAGAAAGACAAAGCCAATGATGCAAGATGATACTTTGAATGTGAGTCTTTGTAGGTAATTAAGTCTTTACAGGTCCAGATGGTGCGACTGGTTCTTGAATCTACAATGCGAAAGATAAGTCTTTGTTGTCATTGAGTGCTTTGCTAAATAGTTTTTTGACTATTCCTACGCCTTTCTCTGCTTTGCCATTAAATTGGGGGTACAATGGGCTTGATGTGATGTGGTTAAAATTATAACGTTCTGCAAATTGTGTCCACTCCCAGTTGGTGAAGCAAGGACCATTGTCAGAGATGACGTGTAATAGAATTTCATGGCGAGCAAAAACAGATTTTTTGCTCATATTACAGATCTCAGTTGATCTACAGTTGAGTCATTCAGCATAATCATCTCGAGATAGTTGGAATATTAGTCAATTATGACTAGATCGTCATGACCTTTAAAGTAGAATAGATCCATACCAACTTTCATCCATGGATTGGTGATGAGTTCATATTCTTCCAAGCTCTCTTTGCATTGCACAGATTGATGAATCTGACAAATGCTGCATTCATGTGGGCATGTGGGCTGGATGGTAGCACAGTGGTTAGCACTGTTGCTTCACAGCTCCAGAATCCCACGATCGATTCACGGCTTGGGTAAATGTCTGTGTGGAGTCTGCATGTTCTCCCCATATCTGCATGGGTTTCCTCCGGGGACTCCGGTTTCCTCCCTCAGTCCAAAGATGTGCAGGTTAGGTGGATTGGCCAGGCAAAACTACCCTTAGTGTCCAAGAAGGTTAGATGGGTTTACTGGGTTACAGGGATAGGGTGGAGGTGTGGGCTTAAGTGGGGTGCTCTTTCCAAGAGCCGGTGCAGACTCGATGTGTCGAATGGCCTCCTTCTGCACTGGAAATTCTGCGATGCTGTGATTCATGCACATGATTGTCCACACCCTTGGTGATCCCAGGCCAGTACACAGATTGTTTTGCTCGTCTATGACATTTTTCAATACCTTGGTGCCCTCGTGTATCTGTTGCAAGATACCTTGTCAGAGGCATGAAGGAATAACTATCCTGTCTCCTTTGAGAAGGAATCCGTTAATTACTGTGTGGTCATCTTTGATGTAGCGACATGAGTCATCGAGCGAGATGCATACGCTACAGGTTTCCACATATCCTGATCATCTTTCTGAAGTAGGACTGTGCCTATGCCCTGTTTGCTGGCATCAGTGGAGATTTCCTTTGTCGAGTCATAAAACATTAACACTGCAGCAGTGGTGAGAGCTGTTTTCATGTCTTGCCACTCAGCTGTGTGTTCAGGTGTTCATTTAAAGTCAACATTCTTTTTTATGAGGTTGCGTAGAGCCATTGTTCGATTGGATTGGTTGGGAATGAATTTCCCCATAAAGGTTACAACCCCAAGCATTCTCAGAATTGCTTTTTTGTCAGTTGGTACCGGCATTTCATCTATGGCATTGGTTTTGTCTGGATCCGGTTGAATTCCTTCCTGCGATATGATAGCTCCTAAAAATTTCAATTTGCGGATCCCAAACTGACATTTGTCATGATTTAAACTTTGGGCGTGGCCACAGCATGTGCACTCGTGACATCACGCTCGTGACATCACTGTCAAAATGGCCGGCAGCCGTTGTATGTAGTTTTCTGTGCTGCGACACAGCATTAATGGCATCAGCCACGTTTCCCGACTTTGCGCCTTTTTCGTTTGCCCTTATCTCCCAGTATTCAGAGGATGCTTGTTCACTGACTTTGCACATGTTGATCACTTCATCTAGCAGCAAAATTGGTTGTCTTAGCATTTTTCCTCGCAAACGTTCGTCATTAATCCCAAATACAATTTGATCGCGAAGCATTGAATCAGCAACGGAAGAGAAATTACACGACTGCAATGAAAGAATATACCGATTCCCCTTTCAGCTGCAGCCTTTTTCTGAACATGTAGCACTCACAGGTCTCGTTCACTTGCTTTTTGCAGTGAGCATCGAATTTCTGTAGCACTATGTTATATTTTGTTTTATCCTCATCTTCAGAAAATTCAAAGGCGTTATAAAGCTCTAATGCTTGCGTTCCAGCCAAATTAAGAACCTACAATGAAGAAAAAGCACTACTTCCTCTGATCGGAAGCATTTTCTAGCGCGGAGGCAGATAGGAAAACTTCAAACTGTTCGAAGATAGCCCAGTTTTGACATAGTTTATTGTTTGTTCTGAAGTCAGGCTTCTTTAGACTCTCCACCTTACGATTTTTAGTCTGTGTAGATTTTTTTGATTGGTGTAGCAGCGTAATTGTTTTCTTCCATCTTCTTAAAGCTAACCTGTTTAATCTAACTGCTTATTATTTGTAGAAATAGACTCCTGGTATCATATGATGTTCTTTGTGGTTCTAAGTCTAGGATGGTTGGCGTAGTGTTCACAAAGACCACAAATAGCTTATATATTGAACAAAGCTATAGATTTATTAACACTATTTAACTGGATTCAACACTTACTCCTAAATAACAAACAGCTGATAATAAAAAATCTACCCTCAACACTCATCTACTACTAATTTCTACACTAATATATTAACTATGATCAGCGCTCACTCACACTATCTTTCCTCAGTCTGTCCTCTAGCTTTCTCCTCATCCTCTCACCCACAAGGCTTAGCATCAATGCCTTATATAGTTCTATATCTAGCTCCCTCTAGTGGTTGATTTGGACATGGCATTAACTCTTACAGTTCTTTACATTTATGATAATGTCACACTATCCCCCCTCACCTTGAATTTGTGCCCCTTTGTAATTTTCATTTCCACCCTGGGATAAAGCCTCCAACTGTTCACCCTATCTATACCCCTCATAATTTTATAAACTTCTATCAGGTCGCCCCTCAGCCTCCGTCTCTCTAGAGTGAACAATCCCAGTTTATTCAATCTCTCCTCAAACTAATACCCTCCATAACAGGCAACATCCTGGTAAACCTTTTTTATACTCTCTCCAAAGCCTTCACCACCCTCTGGTAGTGTGGTGACCAGAATTGGACACAGTATTCCAAATGTGGCCTGACCAATGTTCTATATAACTGTAACATAATTTGCAAGCTTTTATATTCGATGTCCCGTCTGATGAAGGCAAGTGTGCCATATGCTTTCTATATCACCATTTACACATGTGCTGCCCCTTTTAAGGATCTGTGGAAATGCACAACCAGAATTCTCTGTGTGCCTATGGTCCTGATGGTTCTGCCATTTATTTTGTAGCTCCCACCTGAATCGGCTCAACCAAAATGGATCACCTCGCATTTGTCCGGGTTAAATTCAAATCTGCCATTTCTCTGGTCAATTTTGTAGCCTATCTATATCCTGTTGTATTCTCTGACAATCTTCATCACTATACGCAACTCCTGCAATCTTAGTATCATCCGCAAACTTGCTAATCAGACCCGCTACGTTTTCTTCCTGGTCATTTATATGTATTACAAATGGCAGAGGTCCCAGTGCTGATCCCTGCAGAACACAACTAGTTACAGTCCTCCATTCAGAAAAACACCCCTTCCACCTATGTCTTCTATTATCAAGCCAATTCTGAATCCAATTTTCTTTATTAAAACATGTAGCAACAGAGTCACAGGACAGCTAATTAGCTTTAACAACAAGGAAAATTGAATTGTAATACAATACTCCTTTACTCCATCTTTAAGTTTTATGAATAACATAGATTACAGAGGGCAGCATGGTGGCGCAGTGGGTTAGCACTGCGGCCTCACGGCGCTGAGGTCCCAGGTTCGATCCCGGCTCTGGGTCACTGTCCATGTGGAGTTTGCACATTCTCCCCGTGTTTGCATGGGTTTCGCCCCCACAACCCAAAAAGTTGTGCAAGCTAGGTGGATTGGCCACGCTAAATTGCCCCTTAAACGGAAAAAATGAATTGGGTACTCTAAATTTAAACAAAAACATGGATTACAAAGTACATCTTAAGCTACGATGGTCTCATTAATACACAAAGCCCCTTTTAAGCGCACAAGATGGCTGTGGTCAAATACACACTCTGCTTTGAATCCAATTTAGTATTTGTGGAGTTCTTCTCAGAATCCCCCCAAGTGATTGCCACACGAGAGTTTCTGAACTCTACTCCAAAAACAAGCTTTAAAATCTTACCTTATAATAATGCTTCCCTTAGCATGTTTGCATTCTGAAATGTAGTCCATGTTTTCAAAATGACAATTTTAAACAAAGCTACCGTTCCACTTTCAAAGTGTGAATCCAGTCCTGGATTTCATACCACCCCCTTTTGGATTTCTTTGTCTTGATTGCTGTGCAAACTGTTCATAATTGATTTAACTTTCGATTCCCAGACTATATTAAAATGGCATCAAATGTTCCATTTACCTCCGAAGTCTGCAGACTTTAAATCTGGTTACTGCAATTGTCTCTTTAACTCAGAACATCACTGGGTGGGATTCTCCCTTTCTGAGACAAAGTGTTTACACCAATGGAAAATCCGTGGACTTTTACGACAGAACAACCGGCGCCGGACCTTGATCGATTCCGCTACCATTGAGGGACGAGCACCGGTGCCGCGTGGAACATACTCGATTTCACTGAAAAATGGTGCGGGATTCGCCAGGTCCATGATTGACATTCAGGAGGCTGACAAGCTGCAACTGCACATACACATTACACTCCCGACACACACTTATCGCAGCCAAAAAGGGTTGTGCTGGTGTGCGCTCATACGCTGATGGGTAGGCTGGGGCCAGAGGGCACCTAGGGTGGTGCCCAAGGGGACACCTATACAACCCATGGCCCTAATTTCAGTGGGCTGTCAGCGGCGTGCCCAGCTGCATGGCTGCCTTGCTGGCTGTGGCAATGGTGCTCTGTGTCCGTCCACCCTGACGCCACAGCCCACCTCCTGGCCACCCCCCGCTACTCCCCCAGCCCTGGCAGAAGCCCCCCGGCCAGCTGCACAACTGTCAGCACACTATGGCCATGTTGGACACTTTTCTTATGCCCTCTCTCACTGCAGCAGTCACCATGCTGGTTTCATGATTTTTAAAAGCACAAGTGAACCATATCGTCGGGAACTCAGTCCATTGGAGGCGTCGAATCGCAGAGGCCCTGGAGAATACTGGGTCAGGCCCGCTAATGATATGCAAACGGTGCTTACTGTTCGTCTGGACTGAAACGCATTGACGCCGTTTTCAAGGTGCCGAAGAATTGCGATTTGGCATCAAATCGGCACCTGCTGCGATTTTGGCATCGGTAGCTATTATCCGCCGAATCACATTTCCCGATTTTGATGTCAGCTAACGGAGAATCCCGCCGAAATTGTTTACACTTCCTTGAAATTTTCTGAACATACCCTGTTCACTTAACCTCAGTTGTGTTAGACATTTTTTCTGCTCCAATTCCCTGCTTATCTGGACAGTAACTGGTACTCTAGGAAGCCCATCTCTTTGCAGCTCCCGTCCTGTCCAGTCTTTCTTCTGACAGAATCGAGAGATGTTCACTCCCCAACGTCCTGTCTCCAAGTGGAATGGGCGGGATTCTCCCCTACCCGGTGGGGTGGGCGGTCCCGGCGCCGAGGAGTGGCGTGAACCACTCCGGCGTCGGGCCGCCCGAAGGTGCGGAATCCTCCGCACTTTCAGGGGCTAGGCTGGCGCCGGCGGGGTTGGCGCTATGCCAACCGGTGCAGAAGGGGGCGTGGCGCCACGCCAACCGGCACCGAAGGGCCTCTGCCAGCTGGCGCGAGTTGGCGCATGCGCGGGAGCGGCAGCATGTGCTGGCGTCATCCCAGCGCATGCGCAGGGGGGTTCATCTCTGCACCCCCACAGCAGCCGATGCGGGGGAAATATTGCCCCCACGGCACCGGCCCGCCCATGGATTGGTGGGCCCCGATCGTGGGCCAGGCCACCGTGGGGGCACCCCCCGTGGCACCCCGAGGACCCCGGAGGCGGCCCGCAGTGTCAGGTCCCGCCGGTAAGTACCAGGTCTAATTTACGCCGGCGGAACTGGTCTAAAACGGGCGGCCGCTCGGCCCATCGTGGCCGGAGAATCGCCGGGGGGGGCCCACCAAAACGCCGGCGTCGAAGAATTCGGCAGCCGGTGGGGACGGGATTCACGCCGCCCCCCCTGGCGATTCTCCGGCACGGCGGGGGGTTGGAGAATCCCGCCCAATATATCCAGCTAAAACCTAAACACTATTTTTTACCTTACAAGGGTCTCCAGTTGCTAAGCAATTCCGGCATACCCCGGCTGGGCTACTTATTCTTCACGCCATAACCCTCTTTAAGCACAATAGAAACACAGTTGGAACTTAACCAATCCCCACACATACAAACACATTTGTCCAGCATGAATCTATGTATAGGTTTTACGCTTCAAGGCATAGGAACATTAAATTAAACACACTTAAAACTATATCTTTTACTAATGCCTACCAATACAAATATAAATCCCTTAATACTACCTTTGTTTTCCTAACATACTCAAGAGAGTAACAGTATTGGTATGTACAACTCTGCCAACAGAGCACTTGCATTAATTCAGGACCTAAAAAGGTCTGTAGAAAAAAATGTTCAACTGCACAAGTGTGTAAGGGATCATCAAATTCTGCAAGAAATTACAAAGTTACAATAAAATTCAACCTTTATAGAAAAGACTTGGGGCTGGATTCTCCGGCTTTGTGGTTCTCGGTCTATCTTCCCACCACTTGTCAATGGGATTTTCCACTGTAACCACCCCATACCGTTGGAGGTGCATTGCTGGCGGGAAAATGAATCGCAACAACCGGAGAATTTGACCTTGATATTTGACAATGAGGACATTGAGATGTAGATATTTTTAAGAAGTATTTACCGCATAAATTTATCAAGATGGTCCTCATCCTGAAAAATATACAATCTGTCTCTGTACTCAGCAGCATAATCAATGTATCCAGGGACCAATGCTTCATATCTGATGAGAAGGATCAAAACAGTAGTTAGAAACACTCCTCTGTCAACACAATTTTTTCTGCGTTTATAAAGTTTCTTTATCATCTAAGAAATTGATGAATTGAATCTACTTCTGTTTGCCCTCCAGAAATGTGACTGGGCAGTAGCCGTGAAATTCTGCCTGTTTCGGAAACCTGGACTTGACTCCAGCCCCAGTTAGCTTCACTGGCAGCATATCAACCTCTGGAAGAGAATGAGAAGCTAATGGAGGTAAGAATGTCTCTGGATCATTCAAGAAGATCTGAAAAATTGACAAAGTAGACAAATTGAAATTCATGCATTTTTTTTTGTTTTATACAGTTTTATCGCAATGTTGATAAAAGTTAATAATATAAATTAACTTAATTTTCTAGAAAAAAGGCATGAATGTGTTAAACAAAAGTATTATTAAACTGATAAATAGATATTTCTTAAAATATGGGACTGTACGTTTGCGATTATCTCTCTCAATAGATTTAGATGCTACTCCATGCTTTACTATTTTGTCTTTCATATTTAACTGTGCATATTGTGTTTATAAATCCTTGTTATTTTAAATAGGACAAGGTGAATAAAATTTGTATAAAATTAGACTTCCACATTATTAGCATGAATATATAATTCTTAATATAGAAGTTATAGATTTGGCAACAATTATTAATAAGACCATGCCATGAATGTGCTTGTACTATGTATTAGCCTGGAAATTCTTGGAGCTGCTCCATTCTGCTGATGCATTTAAGAATGGACTTTTGGCACTGTTCCAGTGAATTATGGTGGCAGGGTGGATGTAACTCCAAGAAAATTTCAGGCCAAAAAGCATACTTCATAAACTCCTGCCTCAGCAAGTTGTTGGTCAATCTGATTGCCCATTATCTCTGTTGTCCCAGTTGCAGTTGTGGCCAGGACTGGGACAACAAGCAGTCCCCAAATTCTGAGTCCTGGAGTCCAGGATCAGCTACATGCAAGTGTCTCATGATGGGGAGAGGAGATAAGACCCAAGGGGGATGGCAAGTGCAGGGTGCGGGCCTTGATGGAGACACTGGGGGTGGTGGGAGGGAGGAAAGATCACTGCAGGGGCAGACCTTTGCAGAGCATGGAGAAAGAGACCCCTGAAGGGAGGCACCCCACCTCCCCTCCCGAACCTGTCCCCAACCATTGAGGCCAGGCAGGAAGTGACCCTTAGGTGGTTATTAATTGGCCACTTAAGAGCCTCAGATGTGGATGATAGGGGGCGGTTGGAAGGGCAGCGGGGAGGCCTTTGAGGAAATGGGCTCACTTCCATCCTGCACCTACAAAACCACCAGTGGGGCATTGTAAAATACTGCCCTGTGACTTAGAATCTGGGGACTACTTGTAGTCCCAGTTCTGGCCACTGCTGCCAATGGCCCTGCTGGAACTATCAGATTGAGTGGCAACACTGAGTGGAGACCACCGCCTCCTGGTCCTCAGAGCATTATATTACTCTGGGCCTGTTCTGATTGGCAGGGATGTGTTCCCCACCTACTCTTCAGGTGGGAGGACAGTAAAGCTTACAATTTGAAAAATCCTGTCCCATCATTTGTGAAGGTGGGGAAACACTTCTTGTAATTCAGGTAAGTATAAGCAAATCTGAAGGATTCTTCTCTTCAGTTCTCAATTAATTTTCGTTATTATTTTTGACTACCTCAAGTTTACTTACATCCAGGGTCTTCTTTGACGACATTTTATAGTAATGTCCTTGGAATTCTGCTGAAAATTCTAGCGAAGGATCAACAGAACAATCGATAAATTCTCCATTTAACTGAAGACTAACAGGACAGTATTGCTGAAACTCCCCAACCCGGGACTGTAGTTCACTGGGTGTAATACACAGACCAGCAATACAGGCAGCTTGACCTATAGTGAGAAAATATATATCTCATTTTAATATACAAGACGGAAAGTTTTTTATGAAATACATCATCAGAATTGACATTTGTACAAAATACCATCAAAAGGTTGTACTTTGAATGCTAGAATATAGAAGGTAATAATTATTTATTGCACATCTATGTTTTATTCTATTACTACTGTTTATTGACACTAAATATATCAGTGATTGGTGACTTTGGGAACTATATAGGTTAGGTTCAGATGAAAGGTTACAACTGGATAACATTAGGGAGAATTTTCTGCTCCTGCTATTGGGGGGTGGGAATGATGTTAGGGCTTTTATGGTGGCAGAATATCCCTGATTGATTGTCCCTGCCCCCCTGCCAATTACATAACAGGAATCCTGACTTTGGAAGCCGGGATCCCAATTTGTATACACTTAAATATCAGGCCTTTATGTCTCCTGCTGCACTTAGGGATTCTATGATTCTATTCTATGATGTGCACCTGGTGAACAGAATCCGCCGGAGGAGAACATGTGGGTTCAGTCCCCAGGAGGGAAGTGCCCAGGGTGGGGGAGCACTGTCGTTGGTAAGAGTGGAAGTTCCACAGCAAGGGTGGTTGCATGGCACGGGGGTGTTTCTATTTTCAATTTTTAAAATTGGGCCACCCTTTTCCTTTGAAAAACCTAGGTTGCTGGTGGGGTGGGTTCAATCTGAGCCTGCCCCTCCAGCATTGCATCGTGAGACTCGTTCTTAAGATTTTTTGCAGTGAGGGGCAGGATAGGTGGGATGCAGATTTGAGGTTACTATCAGATCAGCCATAATTTTATTAAATGGAAGAGCAGGCTCAACGGGCTGAATGGCCTACTCCTGCTCCTTGTTTGTATGTTCATATGTCGGGAGGGCAAGGAGGAAGATGAGATGGAGGAGGAGAAGGAGGGAGAAGATCAGCGGAGGCCCCTATTACCCTTTGCCTTTGGACCTCTGTCCCTGAATATGTACTCAGACACCTGCTTCCTTGATATAAGACCATAAGACATAGGGGTGGAAGTAAGCCATTCGGCCCATCGAGTCCACTCCACCATTCAATCATGGCTGATTTCAACTCCATTTACCCGCTCTCTCTCCATAGCCCTTAATTCCTCGAGAAATCAAGAATTTATCAACTTCTGTCTTAAAGACACTCAACGTCCCGGCCTCCACCGCCCTCTGTGGCAATGAATTCCACAGACCACTCTCTGGCTGAAGAAATTTATCCTCATCTCTGTTCTAAAGTGACTCCCTTTTATTCTAAGGCTGTGCCCCCGGGTCCTAGTCTCCCCTGCTAATGGAAACAACTTCCCTACATCCACCCTATCTAAGTCATTCATTATCTTGTAAGTTTCTATTAGATCTCCGCTCAACCTCCTAAACTCCAATGAATATAATCCCAGGATCCTCAGACGTTCATCGTATGTTAGGCCTACCATTCCTGGGATCATCCGTGTGAATCTCCGCTGGACCCACTCCAGTGCCAGTATGTCCTTCCTGAGGTGTGGGGCCCAAAATTGCTCACAGTATTCTAAATGGGGCCTAAATAATGCTTTATAAAGCTTCAGAAGTACATCCCTGCTTTTATATTCCAAGCCTCTTGAGATGAATGACAACATTGCATTTGCTTTCTTAATTACGGACTCAACCTGCAAGTTTACCTTTAGAGAATCCTGGACTAGGACTCCCAAGTCCCTTTGCACTTCAGCATTATGAATTTTGTCACCGTTTAGAAAATAGTCCATGCCTCTATTCTCTTTTCCAAAGTGCAAGACCTCGCACTTGCCCACGTTGAATTTCATCAGCCATTTCTTGGACCACTCTCCTAAACTGTCTAAATCTTTCTGCAGCCTCCCCACCTCCTCCATACTACCTGCCCCTCCACCTATCTTTGTATCATCGGCAAACTTAGCCAGAATGCCCCCAGTCCCGTCATCTAGATCGTTAATATATAAAGAGAACAGCTGTGGCCCCAACACTGAACCCTGCGGGACACCACTCGTCACTGGTTGCCATTCCGAAAAAGAACCTTTTATCCCAACTCTCTGCCTTCTGCCTGACAGCCAATCGTCAATCCATGTTAGTACCTTGCCTCGAATACCATGGGCCCTTATTTTACTCAGCAGTCTCCCGTGAGGCACCTCATCAAAGGCCTTTTGGAAGTCAAGCTAGATAACATCCATTGGCTCTCCTTGGTCTAACCTATTTGTTATCTCTTCAAAGAACTCTAACAGGTTTGTCAGGCACGACCTCCCCTTACTAAATCCATGCTGACTTGTCCTAATCTGACCCTGCATTTCCAAGAATTTAGAAATCTCATCCTTAACAATGGATTCTAGAATCTTGCCAACAATCGAGGTTAGGCTAATTGGCCGATAATTTTCCATCTTTTTCCTTGTTCCCTTCTTGAACAGGGGGGTTACAACAGCGATTTTCCAATCCTCTGGGACTTTCCCGGACTCCAGTGACTTTTGAAAGATCATAACTAACGCCTCCACTATTTCTTCAGCTATCTCCTTTAGAACTCTAGGATGTAGCCTACCTGGGCCCGGAGATTTATCAATTTTTAGACCTCTTAGTTTCTCTTGCACTTTCTGCTTTGTGATGGCTACCATATTCAACTCTGTCCCCTGAGTCTCTGGAATTGTTGGGATATTACTCATGTCTTCTACTGTGAAGACTGAGGCAAAGGACTTATTCAGTTCCTCGGCTATTTCCTTGTCTCCCATCACAAAATTACCAGCGTCATTTTGGAGCGGCCCAATGTCAACTTTTGCCTCCCGTTTGTTTTTAATGTATTTAAAGAAACTTTTACTATCATTCCTAATGTTACTGGCTAGCCTACCTTCAAATTTGATCCTCTCTTTCCTTATCTCTCTCTTTGTTATCCTCTGTTTGTTTTTGTAGCCTTCCCAATCTTCTGACTTCCCACTACTCTTTGCCACATTATAGGCTTTCTCTTTTGCTTTGATGCATTCCCTAACTTCCTTTGTCAGCCATGGCTGCCTAATCCCCCCTCTGATAACCTTTCTTTTCTTTGGGATGAACCTCTGTACTGTGTCCTCAATTACTCCCAGAAACTCCTGCCATTGCTGTTCTACTGTCTTTCCCACTAGGCTCTGCTCCCAGTCGATTTTCGTCAGTTCCTCCCTCATGCCCCTGCAGTTACCTTTATTTAACTGTAACACCTTTACATCTGATTCTACCTTCTTTCTTTCAAATTGGAGATTGAATTCGACCATATTATGATCCCTGCCTCCTAAGTGCTCCCTTACTTTAAGATCTTTAATCAAGTCTGGCTCATTACATAATACTAAGTCCAGAATGGCCTGTCCCCTCGTGGGCTCCATCACAAGCTGTTCCAAAAAGCCCTCCTGTAAACATTCAATGAATTCCCTTTCCTTGGGTCCACTGGCAGTATTATTTACCCAGTCCACCTGCATATTAAAGTCCCCCATGATCACTGTGACCTTGCCTTTCTGACATGAACTTTCTATTTCGTGGTGCATCTTGTGCCCCTGGTCCTGACCACTGTTAGGAGGCCTGTACATAACTCCCATTCTGGTTTTTTTGCCTTTGTGGTTCCTCAACTCTACCCACACAGACTCCACATCATCCGACCCCATGTCGTTTAGTGCTATTGATTTAATTTCATTCCTAATTAACAAGGCAACCCCGCCCCCACTCTGTTTGGGCAGCACGGTAGCACAAGTGATTAGCACTGTGGCTTCACAGCGCCAGGGCCCCAGGTTCGATTCCCCGCTGGGTCACTGTCTGTGCGGAGTTTGCACGTTCTCCCCGTGTGTGCGTGGGTTTTCTCCGGGTGCTCCGGTTTCCTCCCACAGTCCAAAGACGTGCAGGTTAGGTGGATTGGCCATGCTAAATTACCCGTAGTGTCCATAAGGGTTGGGAGGGGTTATTGGGTTGCGGGGAAAAGGTGGAAGTGAGGGATTAATGTGGGTCGGTGCAGACTCGATGGGCCGAATGGCCTCCTTCTGCACTGTATGTTCTATGTAATCTATGTAATCTATGTCTTTTCGATAGGTTGTGAATCCCTGGATGTTTAAATGCCAGTCCTGAACCCCCTGCAACCATGGGCGTCATTCTCCGACCCCCCAGAGGGTCGGAGAATGGCCGTTGGCCGCCGTGAATCCCGCCCCCGCCGAAGTCTCCGAAGGGAGAAAAGTCGGCGGGGCGTTAATGGCGTCTCTGCCGCGGAGAATGTCACGGGTCTGCGCAAGGCAGCCGATTTTCGGCCTGCCGATATTCTCCCTCCCGGATGGGCCGAAGTCCCGTTGTCGTGATGACCGTTCACGTCGACGTGAATCAAACCTCCTTTTCATCGGCGTGACCCGGTGCTCCAGGCTCACGCCGACCAGCGAGGAGGTGAGTGACGGCCTGGGGGATTGGCTCTGGGCAGGAAATGGCGTGGCCGCAGACTGATTGCGTGAGGAGAGGTGTGTCTCGGCTTGTGTGTGTGTGTGTGTGCGGCAGGGGGGTGGTTAGAGTAGGCTGGGCTCCGGGGGAGTGCCGGGAGGGGGTCCGTGCCGGGGTGGAGGTTGGGGGTTGGGGGGGTCCGTGCTGGGGTGGAGGTTGGGGAGGGAGTCCGTGCTGGGGTGGAGGTTGGGGGTTGGGGGGGGTCCGTGCCGGGGTGGAGGTTGGGGGTTGGGGGGGGTCCGTGCTGGGGTGGAGGTTGGGGGTTGGGGGGGGTCCGTGCTGGGGTGGAGGTTGGGGAGGGGGTCCGTGCCGGGGTGGAGGTTGGGGAGGGGGTCCGTGCCGGGGTGGAGGTTGGGGAGGGGGTCCGTGCTGGAGTGGAGGTTGGGGAGGGGGTCCGTGCTGGGGTGGAGGTTGGGGGTTGGGGGGGGTCCGTGCCTGGGTGGAAGTTGGGGTGGGGGTCTGTGCTGGGGTGGAGGTTGGGGAGGGGGTCCGTGCCGAGGAGGGTGATGGGAGGGCAAATGAGTTGGTCCACCTGGCCAGGTGCCAGCCTCCAACAGTTGGACCCATGCGGTCCATGCCACCTGGCTGGGGGGTGGAGGGGATATGGGCAATGATGACATGTCGTCGTTCCCCTCCCCCCCACCAGGTCGTCATGTTTTCAGATCATCCAGCGATGTTGGCCGCTGTGGTGGCAGCCGCTCATGTCTATGTTGCCCTGGATGAGGAGGAGGAGGAGGAGGAGCGTGCCAGAGAGGCGGCAGAGAGGCGGCAGCCGCCCAGGCTGGAGGGACACCTGACCGACAGGACGAGGAGGGGGAGGAGGATGTCGCGGCCCCACGGCAACGGAGGCACCCGAGGGCACCCCGTGTGTACCGACCCCGGCAGTCATACCAGGACCTCACGGACCGGGAATGCAGGAGGAGACTCCGGATGAGCCGGGAAACCGTGGCACACATCTGCCACCTGCTGGCACACCTGTCACCGCGTGGCACTGGCGGGGGACACCCTCTCCCCGTGTCCGTCAAGGTTACGGTGGCCCTGAACTTTTATGCAACGGGGTCATTCCAGGCACCGAGTGGGGACCTGTCCGGCATATCGCAGACATCGGTGCACCGGTGCATCCGGGCAGTGACAGATGCCCTTTATGCCATGGCGCACCGCTACATCCGCTTCCCCGTGGACCGGGCCAGCCAAGATGCCCGGGCCGTGGGCTTCTCTGCCGTGGCCGGGTTCCCCATGGTCCAGGGCGCGATCGATGGGATGCACGTCACCGTGCGGCCACCTGCAGATAACAGGGCCGTGTTCACTAATAGGAAGGGGACCTATTCGATGAACGTACAGGTGGTCTGCGACCACCGCATGATGATCCTGCACGTCTGCGCCCGTCACCCAGGCAGTGTACACGACTCATTCGTGTTGTCGCGATCATCCATCCCCGGCATGTACGAGGGACGCCATCCCCGGCTGAGGGGCTGGTTGCTGGGCGACAGGGGCTACCCATTGCGATCGTGGCTGATGACGCCTATACGGAGGCCACACAATGAGGCGGAGAACCGCTACAATGATGCCCATGTAGCGACAAGGGGAGTGATCGAGAGGTGCTTTGGCGTGCTGAAGATGCGTTTCAGGTGCCTGGACCTCTCTGGGGGCGCCCTCCAGTATCGGTCAGATAGGGTCGGCCGCATCATTGTGGTGTGCTGCGTCCTGCACAACATAGCCCAGCAGAGGGGCGATGTGCCGCAGGCAGAGGAGGGCGGAGTGGAGGAGCAGCAGGAAGAGGCCCAGTCCTCCCCAGATGAGGGGGATGGAGGCAATGGTCAGGGCAGACACAGGCGGGTGGCTGTCCACCGTTACCGGCTGGCCCAGCGGGCACGGGACAGACTGATAGCCGCCCGCTTCACTGACTAGATGGGCGTGGGAATCGGGTAGTATGGCCACAGACCGCACACCATGGCAACAGCCGACCACCCACACCCCCCACCCATCCACCCACCCAGCACCCTCACCCCCCTCCCCAACCCCACCCACCCCACCCGCATGCACCCCCCCCCCCCCCCCCCCCATTGCCGATCCACCGGCGGCACAACGGGCCGGGCTCACACAGTTGTGGGTGGACGCGTGTCTATCGCAGGCCATGGAGGATGATGACAACCCGCCCTGCGATGAGCTCCTGGCTCTACATCGTTGGACTATGTCTGACCCATGGCCACAGTACCACCATCCACCCGGACCATCCCTGCATGCGGCTGTGACACTGCAGCGCACGGTCCCGTCCTCTGCCCGGGGGATGTTGATGGCGGCCCAGGGGGAAGGGGGCAGACTCACCTGGGGCTGAGGTAAGACCACCCCTCACACACACACTTGCGCTCAACGTACATGACACGCCCGCACACTTTGGACAGAGCACAAAGGCAGCTTCGGTAGGTGTAACATTGACTTTAATAACCAAAGGAGTTCATGCACGTGCCCTAGCCCCTAAAACTCATCTGTGCCCTGCACCCGTGCCAACATACTCAGTGTCTAATTGTTTGGCCTTACGGGCCCTTTGACTACGTCTACGTGGTTCCCCAGACGGTACAGCAGAACTGGAGGTGGACTCCTGTGATTCCTGCCCTCTGACACTGGATCCCTTTGGCGGCCGTTTCCTGGGGCGTCCTGGCCTAGATGGGCCAGGCTGCGGCCCGGGCGACTGGGATGGCGAGCTGCCAGCCTGTCCTGCCCGTTGCCCACCCGATGCACCTGGGACGGAAGGGGGGGGAGTCCGAGGTGTCGCGGTGTACCGGGATCTCCCCTACAGAGGGAGCCGGGACGGACCACACCACCTCTTCCTCCCTCGGGGTGCCCGATGGCCCCCAGGCCTCTACATGGGTGGGGGATGCAAACGGACTGGCCAGCCGACGCCCCCCCGACATCTGGCGCTGCCAGTCCTGGAGGCCCGTGCTGGTATCGACAGGGGTCTGCAGGTTTGCAGCCATGGACCCCAGGGTGTTGGCCAACCCTGTCTGTGACAGTGCGACGCCGGCTCGCACATGGCCACTGGCGCCGATGCCCTCAGCGATGGCCTGCTGAGACTGGGCCATGGCCTGCAGAGACTGGGCCATGGCCTGCTGAGACTGGGCCATGGCCTGCAGAGACTGGGCTATGGCGTTGAGCGCCTCTGCCATCTGGCGCTGGCACTGGCTCATGGCCTCCTGTGAGAGGGCAGCCATTTCCTGGGCCACAGACACCACCTGCACGGAAGGCCCCAGGCCTCGCAAACCGTTCCCCATGTCTGACACCGTCGCAACCATTGCCTCCACCGCGGACGCCACCCGTGCGGTGTCAGCCTGGGTGGCACGCATGACCGGCACCACTCCCAGCTCCTGGACGCGGGTGGACTCCTCCACCTGCGACCGCAGCCGCCGCAAGCCGCCCGTCACCCTCTTCGCTCGTCTCCGGGGCGGTGGTTGCATCGGATCTATGTGTGGGTGTGGTAACTGCAGGAACCCGGGATCGATCTGGGCGGCAGATGTTCGCTTGGCCTGGGCTGCCCTCCGACCGCCCGGTCCCTCTGCTGCTCCTACCTCCACCTGCTGTACCGGGACGGCTGTGTTGTGCGCACCAGTGAGTGTACCAGACGCCTCATCACTAAAGTGCCCAACCGTGGTGAGTGTTTCTGCGATGGTGGAGGGTGTTGGTGACAGCAGTGGCATTGTGTCGTGCTCTTCGTCCCACTCTGACTCCATGGCACTTTGGGGTGGGGGTTCGTCTCCACCCATCCACCCTGAGTCACTGTCCGGTATTTCGTCTTCCTGGGTAGGGGTGTCCTGGGTAGTGCTGTCCCGGGTAGGGGTGTCCTGGGTAGTGCTGTCCTGGGTAGTGGTGTCCTGGGTAGTGGTGTCCTGGGTAGTGGTGTCCTGGCTCGGATGTGACGGGGGCCTGTGGCTGCCCCCCTCATCGCTGGGTGGTCGCTTCCGCACGTGACGGGGGTGTCGTCCCTGTTGCTCCAGGTCTCTCCGTCTCCCGTGTTGTGCGAGGGGCATCCTGCGGGCGTTGCATGCTGGAGGGTCCGGGTCTCTCCGTCTCCCGTGGTCTCCGAGGGGCATCCTGCGGGCGTTGCATGCTGGAGGGTCCGGGTCTCTCCGTCTCCCGTGGTCTCCGAGGGGCATCCTGCGGGCGTTGCATGCTGGAGGGTCCGGGTCTCTCCGTCTCCCGTGGTGTGCGAGGGGCATCCTGCGGGCGTCGCATGCTGGAGGGTCCGGGTCTCTCCGTCTCCCGTGGTGTGCGAGGGGCATCCTGCGGGCGTCGCATGCTGGAGGGTCCGGGTCTCTCCGTCTCCCGTGGTCTCCGAGGGGCATCCTGCGGGCGTCGCATGCTGGAGGGTCCGGATCTCTCCGTCTCCCGTGGTGTGCGAGGGGCATCCTGCGGGCGTCGCATGCTGGAGGGTGCGGGTCTCTCCGTCTCCTGTGGTCTCCGAGGGGCATCCTGCGGGCGGTGTGCTTCTGCGGGGATGGGTGCCTGGACGTTTGGTCCTGCGATACACAATGAAGCATGCATGGTTAGACATCAGGCAGTGATCAGGTGATACGGGGGAGGGGGATATAGGGGAGGGGGGATATGGGGACGGGCTGTCGGTGGCTCACTTGCTGGTGGGCCCCCGACCTCTGCATCGGTCCTCAGGTCCGCCAGCCAGTTCCAGGGCCCTTTCCTCGTGTACGGTCAGTGGCCTCTCATCAGCGGGCCCTCCTCCAGTCCTCACATGCTCCCTATTGTTGTGTGCGCGCTTCTCCTGTGGGGGGGGGGGGGGTGGCACGGGTAAAAGGCAACAGTGTTAGGCAGGTATATGAATGCACGCCATCGGTTGCGCGTGCATTGCAGAGGTTAAGGTTAGGACTGGATTCACTTGGGGATATGGGGGAGGGGGGATATGGGGGATATGGGGAGGGGGGATATGGGGGAGGGGGGATATGGGGGATATGGGGGAGGGGGGATATGGGGGATATGGGGGAGGGGGGATATGGGGGAGGGGGGATATGGGGGAGGGGGGATATGGGGGATATGGGGGAGGGGGAGATATGGGGGAGGGGGGATATGGGGGAGGGGGGGATATGGGGAGGGGGATATGGTGGAGGGGGGATATGGGGGAGGTGGGGATATGGGGGATATGAGGGAGGGGGGATATGGGGAGGGGGATATGGGGAGGGGGGATATGGGGGAGGGGGGATATGGGGGAGGGGGGGATATGGGGAGGGGGGATATGGGGGAGGCTCACCCTGCCTGCTCTGACAAGGTCGTTCACCTTCTTGTGGCACTGGGTGCCTGTCCGTGGTGTCAGGGCCACAGCGGTGACGGCCTCTGCCACTTCCCTCCACAGACGCCGGCTGTGGCGTGGGGCAACTCTGCGGCCGTGCCCGGGATACAGGGCGTCCCTCCTCTGCTCCACCGCGTCCAGGAGCGCCTCCACATCGCGTGACTCGAACCTCGGGGCTGAGCGACGGCCAGCCATCCAGTCGGGTGTTGCGGTCGGGTGTTCCGGCCGGGTGGGGGGGAGCTGCGCGGCCTTATGAGCCGTCACGCCGTGCAGCGCGTATGACGCTGCACGGCGTGAACCACTGCGCAAGCGCGGATCCCGTTACGTCGCTGCTAGCCCATTTCGGGCCGGAGACTATCGCACTGGGAAATGCGCTGACCCAAACCCGTCCTGTAAAGCACTAAAATGGGAACTCTGGCCAAAGGAAATTGAAGAAGTCTCTGGCAGAGCAATACAGCTAAGACGAATGCCAAAAAACCCAACAAAAATAAAAGAGGGTGAGCCAAGTGTCTTCCTCAGACTCAGAAGCTTCCCTGGAATCGGCAGGGGACAAAATGGCGGCAAAAGGCGACCGCGTGGCCATCAGCTAAGGACACCGCGGTAAAAAGAAACCAGCAAGAAAAACGGTCTTCCGGACGCATCGCGTCAAGAGGCTAAACAAGCTGATAATACACAAAAGATCTGCCAGAAAACCGGTCTTCCGGAAGTTAAAATGACATGGAGCAGCCGATAAAAGTTCAGAAGAACAAAACGGCGATATCATCGTGAATGTCCAATAAGCTGTGCACCAGGGACACATTGATCAGGCATATCACGTTGTATGAACTGTATATATGACATGTGTAAAATGACAGTGCAGATCATGTTTTGTAAGACACAGTTATATTTGAATACAAATGTTAACAGTTCCAAAGGGATATGGTGGTATACCTGTGCCTGTGCACAGTTCTGTATATAGTTTAAAAAAAAATATATATATTTTATTCAAATTTTTTCCGGTCAAACAAAACAATACAAAGGTTTACCCTTTTACAACAATAAAACAATATATATAACAGTGACCGTTTTAACAAATAAATAAATAATATACAAACTAAATGGCAACTGCCATAACAAAAATAATAACTCTCCAGAGATAAAATCAAACAATCCAATATACATATCCAAGTACAAATATCTATACAAAAACACCCCTGAGGACCTGCCCCCCCCCCACCCCCACCCCCCCCCCCGGGTTGCTGCTGTTGCCTTCCCATTTCCTTTATCGTTCTGCGAGGTAGTCAATGAACGGTTGCCACCGCCTGGTGAACCCTTGAGCCGAACCCCTTAGTGCGAACTTTATCCGTTCTAGTTTTATAAACTCTGCCATGTCATTTATCCAGGTCTCCACGGGTTTGGCTTCCTTCCACATCAGCAATATCCTGCGCCGGGCTACTAGGGACCCAAACGCCAAGACATCAGCCTCTTTCGCCTCCTGCACTCCCGGCTCTTCTGCAACCCCAAATATAGCCAATCCCCAGCCTGGCTCGACCCGGACCCCCACCACCTTCGAAAGCACCGTTGCCACCCCCACCCAGAACTCCTGCAGTGCCGGGCATGACCAAAACATGTGGGTGTGGTTTGCTGGGCTTCTCGAGCATCTCCCACACCTATCCTCTACCCCGAAAAATTTACTGAGCCTTGCTCCGGTCATATGCGCCCTGTGCAAAACCTTGAATTCTATCAGGCTCAGCCTGGCGCACGAGGACGACGAGTTTACCCTCCGTAGGGCATCAGCCCACAGCCCCTCCTCAATCTCTTCCCCCAGCTCTTCTTCCCATTTCCCCTTCAGCTCATCCACCATGATCTCCCCCTCGTCCCTCATTTCCCTGTATATATCCGACACCCTACCATCCCCCTACCATGTCCCTGAGATCACTCTATCTTGGATCTCCTGCGTCGGGAGCTGCGGGAATTCCCTCACCTGTTGCCTCGCAAATGCCCTCAGTTGCATGTACCGAAATGCATTCCCTTGGGGCAACCCATATTTTTCCGTCAGCACTCCCAGACTCGCAAACGTCCCGTCTACGAACAGATCTCTCAGTTGCACAACCCCAGCTCTCTGCCATGCTCCAAATCCCCCATCTATTCTACCCGGGACAAACCTATGATTATTTCTTATCGGGGACCGCACCGAGGCTCCCGTCCTTCCCCTATGTCGTCTCCACTGCCCCCAAATTTTTAGCGTTGCCACCACCACTGGACTTGTGGTGTATTTCTTCGGGGAGAACGGCAACGGCGCCGTCACCAGTGCTTGTAGGCTGGTTCCTTTGCAGGACGCCATCTCCAATCTCTTCCACGCCGCTCCCTCCCCTTCTCCCATCCACTTACAGTTCTGTATATAGTTAACAATGCAACCTCCAAGCAGCTGGTGGCAATAGAGATCTATCACGTAACTCAACACACCGGCAGTTGGTAGTAAGACGTACAAGAAGATAGTCGAACTTAGAGTAGCTCCAGGAGAATTCACTGAATTGATTTAGTAGCCATCCGTCTGTATTATAGTTTCTTAGGTATCTTTTCCACATGTTTTTTGATAAATCAGATTTATAGTTAAACAACTATATGTTCTGTGTACATCATTACAACTGTTATATCACAGAACACAACAGACATCAGCCGGATCGTGACGATGGAGCTGACAAAATATCAATGGGAACTGGCCAGAGAAGTGAATAATCAGTAGATGAATCCCGAAAACAAATTTCAAACCAATTGGAAGAGATAAACAGAAATATGGAAGCTTGGGCTGACACAGTAAAAAAAATATGAAGGTGGCCCTCTCTGACCATAGCAAACGGATCATGGCGCTCGAAAAAAACTTGTCACCCGTACTGGAGTCAAAAAAGTTTTTGAAAAATAAAGTAAGTGACCTGGAGAACATGTCTCGAAGACAAAACATCCGCCTCTTGTGTTTGCCGGAGGGGACGAGGGCAACAGCCGCACAGAACAAATACCAGCATACTGTTTAAGATGGTGGGCGAGAAGGCTCTCAAATCCCCCCATCGTGACCAACACCTCATGCAGAGGAATCCCCTTCAGCAATGATCTTAAGGTTCCATAACTTTAAAGAAAAAGATCAGATTCTGCAGTGGGCCAGGGGGCACCGGGACGTTAAATGGGAGGGTCACTCGATCCGGCTATACCAGGACCTTAGCGCTGAGTTGGCGAAAAAAAGAGCAGCATTTAATCTGCCCTATTCAAGAAATGTATCCTGATTGGGCTATAATACATGGCCTGCCTTTGAGTCTCTGTCGAGAGAAAAGATCAGAGACTCCCCAGACGATGTGAACACTTTTGTTAGGAAACTTGATTTGAATTCTGCGTAAACCTTTCTTTATTTTTGACTAAAAGTTAAATTGCTGTACATTTGGAAGTTAAATAATTGTTTACATGATTGAATTACACTGAAGTGGGCGGAGAGTGACACTGTGGTTACCACTGCTGCCTACGACGCTGAGGACCGGGTTCAATCCCGAACCCGGGTCACTGTCTGTGTGGAGTTTGGACATCCCCATGTCTGCATGGGTTTCACCCCCAAAACCCAAAGATGTGCAGGGTAGGTGGATTGGCCACGCTAAATTGCCTCTTAATTGGAGAAAATAATTGGGTACTCTAATTTTTAAAAAATGAATTACACTGAAAAGTTATTACTGTTGAAGTCTTTTTTTCTATTATGCTAGTATTGTATATATTGCTCTTACTGTGCTGTCGTTGACACTGGATTGTTATAAGTGAATTTTCTTTTAATATTGTTAATGATTTTCCTCAATTTTTAATAATAGGGCCATTCAGAGAGCCTCTCAGCTATAGTTAGGGAAGCTACAAATGTGGATATTCTGCAGCTCCCACACGCAAACACTCAGAGAGGGGGGAGCTCAGATTATAGTGTCAGAGAGTTCAGGTTTTATACAAATTTGATGTTTTTATTGGGGGTTGAGGAGTTAGAGGGGATTGGGGAGGCAGGGTATAGATGGTAGTTTGACGCTGTCCACTAATTTGTATTTGTCAGGTCTTTGGACTGGCAGGCCGCTATCCTGGTGGACCACTTCAGGATTAGAATTACAGGATTACTTGCTTGCTGAACTACAGATGTAATGGCTGACCCCGGTGGGAGAGGTTCTCCTTTCTGCCTTATAACCTGGAACGTGAGGGGTTTGAATGGACCAGTGAAGTGGGCAAGGGTCTTTGCACATTTGAAGGGTCTAGACCAAGGTGTTTTGTTCCTACAGGAGACCCACTTGGACCAGATAAGCCTTCACAAAAATTGGGTGGGACAAGTCTTTCAGTCAGGCTTTAATGGTAGGGCTAAAGGTACGGCAGTACTAATCCACAACAATTTACTCCCTCCCGGATTTGGATGACCCCAATGGGCACTACATTATTGCCTGTGGTTAACTGGAAAACAATCCGGTTATTTTGGTGAATATTTATGCTCCCAACTGTGACAACCCAAGCTTCATAAACTCCCGAGTGAACGTTCTTCCCGATTTAAACTCACATTGGATGATTCTGGGAGGAGATTTAAACTGTGGGTGGGATTTAACTAAAAGGGACCAAAGTCCCATATTGAGCAATTTTAGCCTTATGTTTCTCGGCGCTGCGATCGTGACTCGTATTTGATAAGGGGCCTCAACGGGAAACGCGCGGCCCCGGACCTGATCGCACCTGTGCAAAATGTCAGTTTGGCACTTTGGCAATTCCAACCTGTCACCCTGGCAGTGCCCCTGCAAGCTGGCACCACCTGGGCATCTTGGCAGTGCCAAGCTGGCACCCAGGTTGCACTGCTAGAGTGCCATTCTGGCAGAGCCAGGGTTCCCAGGTGGCACCAGTGGTGTCAGGGTACCACCCTGCCCAAAGACATACATCTGGGGGCCTCTGATCCCTGAGAGACACCCCATTTGCAGACACCAGTACTGAACGGTACTCGCCCGAGGTCTCTGAGGCAAGGAAGATTGATCCCACGCTTTGGGAAACTCAGGAATCTGATGCGTGGATTCACATCACAATGCGATCTCGCGAGGCGTTGCAAGCTGGGTAGATCTCGGAGCGGGGTATCACGGCTTTTACCGGCCATGCTACGCCGCAGCGAGCTGCTTTTTGGCTGCAGTGTGGCCATTAAATCGCGTCCTGTGTCTTGGATCCTGAACTGGACTACTCCATGTCCAAATCCTGGCCCCAAGTGGGGACGTCCAGGGCATTGACCTCTTTCATAGATAGGATTGGAGGGGTTGATCCGTGGCATTTTCTGCATCTAAATAGTAAAGAATTTTCTTTTGTTTTGCGTGTTCACTGCCCCTACTCCCGAATTGATTTTTTTGTTTTTGACCAAATCCCTCCTACCCTTTGTCAGAGCAGCTGAGTACTCAGCAATTGTCATCTCGGACCATGTCCCTCATTTTATTGAATTTTGTTTTGATTTTGGCCCCCCTGAGCGCCTGTCCGGGAGACTAGACACGACTTTAATGTCTGATGTCAAATTTTGAGAGCGATGGTCTGCTGCTATAGCAGACTTTATCAAACTCAACAAAACAGAGTCAGTTTCTCCTTCAACACTCTGGGAAACCCTGAAGGTGATAATAAAGGGAGAGATTATCTCATATAAAGCTCACATTGTGGAAAAAAGAGGGAGAAAAACAACAAAGAACTCCTTCTTGGAGGTTGATCACCAATATTCTTTTGCCCAAACTCCGGAATTACTGATGCATAGAAAATACCTGCAATTTCAATTTGAATTGATCTGCATGAGCAAAGCGGAATATCAGTTACGACGTTCTAGGGGCACCTTCTATGAACATGGGGAGAAGGTGGGCCGTCTTCTTGCGCATCAATTCAACAAGCAGGCAGCCTCCTGGGAAATTCCTTAGATTCGGAGCAAAGAGGGTAACCTAGTCTCAATCTCTCTCCAGATAAATGCAGCTTTCAGTATGTTTTACCGTGAGCTATATGAGACAGTGCCTCCTCCAGATACCTTAGACATAATGAAGTTTCTAGATGGTTTACACATCCCGACCATTGAGCAAGACAGGAAACGGGAAGTGGAATCCCCCCTTAAGTCCAGAAGAAATAAAGAAATGTATCGGTTGGCAGCAATCCGGCAAAGCCCCCGGTCCTGATGACTTTGCATCCGAATTTTATAAGAGGCTGGAGGCATAGTCTTGCGCCGCAGCCTCCTCCCTACACGCCATAATTGCTGCAACGCTGCCCTTTTCCCCGTTAGGTCTTTCCTCAAACCCTCTGGTCATTTCCTTCCTCAGGGTTTGGAAGCAGTTTCGGCAGCACTTCAGTCTTCTCTCACTGTCCTCACTTACCCCGATATGTGACAACTACCTCTTTGTGCATTCGGGCTTGAACCCATCATCCAGGTTTTGGAGAACAAGAGGTCTGGTACAATTTGGGGACTTATTTCTAGATAGAGGCTTTGCCACCATTGAAAAACTCAAGCCAGATGCAATCTAACTGGTCCCAACCTTTTCCATTTTTTGCAAATTTGGGACTTCTCATGTAGGTTCTTTTCTGCCTTCCCCCTGGCCCCTCCTTCTTCCCTGCTGGAAAAGATATTGGCCTTGGCACAGCAGGGGAGAGGGTCAATTTCTAATCTATACAGCCTCATTGTAGCTTCGGATCCTGTCCTTTTCGATAGAATATACGAGAAATGGGTGGAGGAACTGGGCCCTGTGCTTACTGCAGAGGTTTGCAGAGAAGCCCTCTACACGGTAAATTTCACTTCATCCTCTGTCAGACTGAGCTTGGCTCAGTTCAAAGTGCTACATGGAACACATTGAACAAAGGCAAGGATGAGTGGATTCTGTCAAGACATGGAGGACAAGTGTGACCGCTGTTCACTTACACCAAGCTAACCAAACGCATGTGTTTTGGTCTTGTGCTAAGCTTGCTGGATACTGGGCCTCCTTTTTTGACAGAATATCTAAGATTTTTCAGACAACCCTAGAACTGGTTGCATGCTGGTTGCAATATTTAGGGTTTTGGACTCCCTGGGCTAGATTATCCATTCCTGAGACTAAGGGCTGGATTCTCCACCGTCGCGATGCACCGTTTTGCTGGCAGCCCAGGGGTTTCCCGACGGCATGGGGCTGCTCCACAATGGAAACCCCATTGACCAGCTGGCGAAACGGAGTATTCTGCCGGCGTGCTGAACCAGAAATCTGGTGTGGCGGGACGGAGAATCCAGCCCTAAGTGTTGACGCCGGGGCAGGATTCATGGACTGGAGTGGGACCGCTGGACCTGCAGCCCCTCGCCATGGCTGAGCAGTGGGCCATGGGTCGGAGGCCCAGAGGACAGGGAGGTCACCGGGCTGGAGATCAGGCGAGGAACTGAGACCCCGCTTGTCATAATATGCACCCATGCACATCATGAGGTAAAAACAGGCAGTGACAGACACTCAAGTTAGCCAATCAACATACAGGAAAGAACACAACCAATCACCAGACAGAACACCAGAGGGGGGCTTCCAACTATAAAACACACGAGGCATCAGCACTCCGCTTCTTTCCACTGGTGAACACTGTAGCGACAGTCAGGGTGTATATATCAGTCAGCACCTTCTACACGTGGATCAGAGCTAGCCTGGTCTAGTAAGTTAGAGTTAGTACACTTAGTGTAGTACAGTGTCAATCCACAGCCAGCTGTGTGCATTGTTACAGAAGTTCAATAAATCGTACAGAACCAACACCTACGTTTGGTGTATGCTTTACCGTTCATCTGCATCCTGTTGCAGTCCGTGTTACCCCAGGCTGAATAACACGACACCGCTGAGTTGCGGTTCCCTATGGCATGTGTGTCAAACTCACCGCTGCCCCCCAACACCATCCCCAGACCAGCCTCATCCCCAACACCACCCCCCACACCACACTCATCCCATCCTCATGACCACACCACCTTTACTCCCACCCTCACCCTCACCCCCACCCTCACACTCCCCCTAACACCCCCACTATCCCCGGCCCGCGGTCTAATCACGTGTCTTGTGTCTTACAGGACAGGCTGGTGATGGAAACGGCTGCCTTCTGTTCCTCTGGGGCACACTCCGCTGCTGCAGCTACCTCCTCCTCGAGCAGCTCCAGCTGGTACAGCCACAGGGCATCCCGCAGGGCTGAGGTGACTAGCTGGAAGGCCGCCGTTGCTGGTTGAATTCCAATATCCATTATTTGCAGGGGGTGAAAGGCCGGGGAGTTAGCATGGTGCATACCCCCGTGCCCAACCTGGTCCACCGGGCTACACAGTGGCCCCGGTTGGCACTGCGTGCATTTCATCCAAATGTCGTCCCCACCCCCCCAATACACACACCCCTGGCATGTTGGTGGCTGGCACTGTGGGAGCCTCTGCCTCTGGCACCTGTCCCTGATGCAGTCAGCTGGCACTGCCCTCGCCAGTGATATGCACCACGGCCCCTGCCTGGCATCCCCGTAGGGGCTATTGTGGCTGTTGCCAAGGGTGGGCCACTGGCAGGTGTTGGCCGGGTGGAGGGGGATTATGGCGGAGGTGGGGTGGGCACCCATACGGCCGGTGTCACTCTGCAGAACCAGGGGTCAAGGTGGGCGGTGAGTGGGTGCACAGCAAGATGGCTGCCTTGCAGGCCGCTGTAATGGCGGTCTGGGACTGAACACCGTCCCAGTCCCGTGGTTACCCCGGCCACTCGGCCTGTACCCCCATCGACCTTCCTTGACAAATGCAACACAAGGAAGCCGCTTATGTTACAAAGGAAACATAAGAAAACATGGTGCCACGAGTGAACTGCTTAAAATCCAGATAGCCATACCTCAGCGTACAGTGACAACCAGCAATACCCAGGCAAGATGTACGGGCTCCCGATTCCGCAGCCGCTCCAGTGCCATGGCGATCTCCGCGAGAACTGGCAGCGATTCCGGCAGGCGTTTGAATTCTACCGAACTTAGAGACCTGGCCGATAATGAAAAAATAGAGTTTCTCCTCACCATCGCCGGTGCAAGAGCAGAAGAAATCTTTTTAAAATTCAAGTTCTCCAAGGGGCAAAACAGGTACAATTTCCAGGCAGTCCTGGACAAATTCGGCAAATACTGTGAGGAAAACACACTCCAATCAGCAAGGAAAGGTAAGAAAAGCGCCAGTACTCACCTCGAGGCCGAAATCCCGGACCACAGAGCGATTTGGGTCGAGGTTGGCGGCCATCCTGCTAAAGGGATTACACTAGCGCACTTGCGCGAGAAGTGCGCAGAACCGGAAGGTTCGTTTGCGCATGCGCGGGACGCCGTGCATGCGCAATCAAGAAAACGGCCATCGGTAAAGGAACAGCGAACTGCGCATGCGCAATCGCTTCCTACGTGCTACGTCACGCGCGTCATGACGTCAGAGGCCCCAGACCGCACCAATTTAAAGGGGAAACGTCCCAAATCCAATTTAAAGGGGAAACATCCCAAATCAAAGAAAAAATCTTTTAAAGCTGTAAAACTACCTTCCTTCACCTGGAATGACAGCACAATGCCTCAAATTGAACCAGGAAATGAATTTAACCTCCGATGAACCCTGCAACAAGCAGTTACCTACGCACAAACCGATGATTCCGACCTCAAATACTTCGATACCGATCTTTACATTTTTTCTGGACCTCGCGAGCCCAATGACAGCTCCATGGTCCTAGACGACTACGACCCGGACGAACCTTTCGTGTTGCACATTGGCGACCCCCGCATTGAATCCGACGCAAATGCGGATTCACTTTTCGGATTTGAGGATCTTCAACCCAGCAGATATGACGTCCCAACTCATCAGTGCAGGATGATGCTGCAGCCTGAAATTAAGAGACAGAAAGCGGTACACAGAGAGCGGCCTGCTGCCACACAGAGCGTGGTCCACGCCCCGCTCAGGGTTCCCGACTCTACGAAAGAAGACATGCAAGATTCTACACCGCAGTCCTTGCACGAACAAGAAGTGACTCCAGAGTCACAAGCCTCCACAGCAAGCTCGTGGACAGACTCCACAATTGTAGAAACGCAAGACTCCAGAGCGCAGTCCTTGCACGAACAAGACCATGAGGGTCTAGCAACCTCCTCTGACCAACTAGCGGCAGACAATGCAAGTATGCCATGCTCACGTAAACAGCAAGAAGGCTACCACGCTCCACTGCACAGTGGGACGACCATGACGGTCTATCACGCTACAATGAAGGGCACAGCGCTGATGACTGTTCAAGCCCAAATGAAGACAAGCCAAAGGAATCGCCTCTGCCAAGCCCGAAGAAAAAAGGATTATGCGCTGACCTTCAGGATCATTCTAGCCGAAGAGATATTAATAATGCTGCACAGTCACAGAAGGATGCTGAGGATTTGCTAAAGAAATTGCTTGTATGTCTAACTCGCAAGGAGCAGACTGAAAATTGCCATTGCTTTGGTACGGATCGAAAAAATGGACAAGACATTGATCCTCATTTAATGGAAATAACACAACCTGAATCATATCTACAGCAGGGACAACTGTCTCCCTTCAACACAAAACCGCAAAGTCCCAACTTCAAAGACCAGCAGTTAGTCAGTAATGACTCTTCAACCCCTGATGGGAATATTAATCACATTGAACCTCTGCACACTCCACTGATAAATGAGCAGAACATTGGAGCAAGAATCCTGAGGACACAGACATCGAGTAGCCAGATAAAGCACTTAAAACCCGCAGCAGTTTCAAGTGAACCAATTGTGCTTTCCAGTGATGGTGAAGATGCAGATAAGGTCGACCCGATTATCCATTGTACCACATTAACTCCAGAGATTACGCATTTATGTCTGGGGAGTAGAATGTGGGCAATTGAGAACAGTAAAAGAGAGACTGTGACTGTGCCAGTCCCAGCAAAATCAGAGCCAGAGACTATGAAGGCATGTACATTAGAAAACGATGCATATGAAGTAACTGAGAAGAAAATTGGAACAGACTGTTCTTTGGAAACTAGTACAATGACGAAAGAAACATTGGATCTAACATTTGATGCCCTACATCAGGGGGCAGAGTTGAATATGGTAGCCATCACAAAGCAGAAAGTGCTAGAGAAACTAAGAGGTTGATAAATCTCCGGGCCCAGGTGGGCTACATCCTAGAGTTCTAAAGGAGATAGCTGAAGAAATAGTGGAGGCGTTAGTTATGATCTTTCAAAAGTCACTGGAGTCAGGGAAAGTCCCAGAGGATTGGAAAATTGCTGTTGTAACCCCCCTGTTCAAGAAGGGAACAAGGAAAAAGATGGAAAATTATAGGCCAATTAGCCTAACCTCGGTTGTTGGCAAGATTCTAGAATCCATTGTTAAGGATGAGATTTTTAAATTCTTGGAAGTGCAGGGTCGGATTAGGACAAGTCAGCATGGATTTAGTAAGGGGAGGTCGTGCCTGACAAACCTGTTAGAGTTCTTTGAAGAGATAACAAATAGGTTAGACCAAGGAGAGCCAATGGATGTTATCTATCTTGACTTCCAAAAGGCCTTTGATAAGGTGCGTCACGGGAGACTGCTGAGTAAAATAAGGGCCCATGGTATTCGAGGCAAGGTACTAACATGGATTGACGATTGGCCGTCAGGCAGAAGGCAGCGAGTTGGGATAAAAGGTTCTTTTTCGGAATGACAACCGGTGACGAGTGGTGTCCCGCAGGGTTCAGTGTTGGGGCCACAGCTGTTCTCTTTATATATTAACGATCTAGATGACGGGACTGGGGGCATTCTGGCTAAGTTTGCCGATGATACAAAGATAGGTGGAGGGGCAGGTAGTATGGAGGAGGTGGGGAGGCTGCAGAAAGATTTAGACAGTTTAGGAGAGTGGTCCAAGAAATGGCTGATGAAATTCAATGTGGGCAAGTGCGAGGTCTTGCACTTTGGAAAAAAGAATAGAGGCATGGACTATTTTCTAAACGGTGACAAAATTCATAATGCTGAAGTGCAAAGGGACTTGGGAGTCCTAGTCCAGGATTCTCTAAAGGTAAACTTGCAGGTTGAGTCCGTAATTAAGAAAGCAAATGCAATGTTGTCATTCATCTCAAGAGGCTTGGAATATAAAAGCAGGGATGTACTTCTGAAGCTTTATAAAGCATTAGTTAGGCCCCATTTAGAATACTGTGAGCAATTTTGGCCCCCACACCTCAGGAAGGACATACTGGCACTGGAGCGGGTCCAGCGGAGATTCACAAGGATGATCCCAGGAATGGTAGGCCTAACTTACGATGAACGTCTGAGGATCCTGGGATTATATTCATTGGAGTTTAGGAGGTTGAGGGGAGATCTAATAGAAACTTACAAGATAATGAATGGCTTAGATAGGGTGGATGTAGGGAAGTTGTTTCCATTAGCAGGGGAGACTAGGACCCGGGGGCACAGCCTTAGAATAAAAGGGAGTCACTTTAGAACAGAGATGAGGAGAAATTTCTTCAGCCAGAGAGTGGTGGGTCTGTGGAATTCATTGCCACAGAGGGCGGTGGAGGCCGGGACGTTGAGTGTCTTTAAGACAGAAGTTGATAAATTCTTGATTTCTCGAGGAATTAAGGGCTATGGAGAGAGAGTGGGTAAATGGAGTTGAAATCAGCCATGATTGAATGGTGGAGTGGACTCCATGGGCCGAATGGCCTTACTTCCGCTCCTATGTCTTATGGTCTTACATATGGGAGAAATTGAGGGAAATGAACAAGGTTCTGTAATGTCTGGGGGAAGATTTAAAATTCCAAAGAAGAAAAGCCCAAATGAAGGACAACGGCAAGACAATGACAGTCCACCCACATTGTTTGCACCACCAGATGAAAACTCTGACAATTTACCCAACCCTAGTGAACAGCAAGCAGCTACTGAGGATCTACCCACGGTATGTGAAACGAGTGACGACAGCATCCCACTTCCCATGCAAAAGGTGCAAAGTGACAGACCTCAGCTAGTGCATACAGAGGCACTCGACGATCACGGTGAGACCACTGGTGACTCCGGTGACACCATTATACTTCCACCCTCATTCACTCGAACCTCTCCACTAGTCAATGCATTCCTGCATGTTCCGACTCCAGACGTGCAGCTTCAAGAAATCTCAGCTGACTCCAGTGAACCTGCTAAGACTCCGGACGGGGAGCATCAACAAAAAACAGACCAGACTCCAGATGGGGAGCAACCAAACGCCGACTCTGATTCACGTAAGCCAGACTTTACTCCAGACAGGCAGTGTCGCAACCTCAGTGATGGCACGCTCAGGGTGACAGCAGATGCCACAACGACAGGAGATGGATCACGTGACAATCACACTGGGTCAGCAATAACAAGCAGCAGCTAAGGTCCAAGAGGAATACACCAATTCTCACCACACATTTGTTCCACACCGACAGTGCGGACAATGACAGCTCATGCTGGACAAACCCAGTATTCAAACCTGCAGCAGCCAGCAGTCTATGCAGCATATTCTCAAGCAGGCCAGCACTACGGATTGACAACTAATGGAATCAAGACCGAAGGAGTACTACCGCCAGCGCAATCTGCACTACAGACTGGATGCCTTCGTTACTGCCCAGGATTTGCTGCACCACAGCCTGGCCAGGCAGCATATTCCTATCAGATGCAAGGTTCTAGTTTCACACCATCACCAGACATTGATGCGAGCAGCAATTCTGTCTCCAAATCGACATGCTTCAACGCTTCTCAGCAGAATAACCCTTCCAGCACAGCATGTGGCCAGAACCAGTATGCACAGTCTCATCCGACTTCAACATCTGGCACATCCATGACCTTGAATGGTATTGTTGATGGTACCTCTTCAATGTCAACGACCTATCAACTACAAGATGCCATCCGACAGCACCACCACAAACATAAGGGGCTGGTTTAGCTCACTGGGCTAAATCGCTGGCTTTTAAAGCAGACCAAGGCAGGCCAGCAGCACGGTTCGATTCCCGTACCAGCCTCCCCGAACAGGCGCTGGAATGTGGCGACTAGGGGCTTTTCACAGTAACTTCACTGAAGCCTACTCGTGACAATAAGTGATTTTCATTTCATAAAAAGAAAAAAAGAAAAAGACTCCAAAGCGGACAGCGCAGTGATTCGACCACTTCTTGGTTCCTGTTGATGGTGTTCATAACCAAGAGAGACATTTGACCATGATGATTGATGGTTTATGGACTCACATGAATGATTTGGACTTATTGTTTAATCACCGTTCCCATGACTTGTATATACTTTCCTTCTCTACCTGTTCTTTGTTCAGTTTTTCTTAAAGTGTACAGAAAATATGAATATATAAAAAGGGGAGGATGTGGTGATGTGCATCACTGTAAATACATGTAAGCTAGACAGACACTAGAGGGAGCACCAGAAACATCACACACACATATTCAACCAATAGATAAGTTAGATGGGAGGCGACCAATGGGCATTCATGATACATAAGGGGGTGACACGACCACAGTGGGGCATTACACCAACCTATACATAAAGGACACCGCACAGATGATCAGCCCCTTCACCCAGTGGAGACAGTCAGTGAGGAGAGGCACAGGGTTTATTCATTATCAAACCCAACATGTGGAAGACAGCAGCTGGTTAGTCAGTTTAGGTAGCTACAATAGGATTAGCAGTAGTGTCAAACTCAAGTTATAAAAGTGTACATAGTGTAAATAAATGAGTTGAAGTTATTTACACGTCTCGACCTTCCTTGACAAATGCAACACAAGGATGCCGCTTATGTTACAAAGGAAACATAACAAAACATTGGATCAGCACGAGGGTGAACATTTATCAGGGGTAATTGGGAATGTGGAGTTGAGGTTTCAATCAGATCAGCCATGATCTTATAGGATGGTGCATTGGCTCGAGGGGTCAAGGGTCTTGTGGTAGTCACCACTGTTGTATTGTATGGGTATTACGGTGAGGCCCCGTACTACAGGTACGGGGGTAGATCCCTGCCTGCTGGCTCCACCCAGGAGGCGGAGTATAAATGTGTGTGCTCTCCGAACAGCAGCCATTTCGTAGGAGGCCACACATCTTTGTGTAATAAAGCCTCGATTACATTCTACTCTTGTCTCGTCATAATTGATAGTGCATCAGGTCTTCTCCTGCTCCTAAATTGTATATGGATTTTGTCGTGTTGGGTGTTCCGATGCACAAATGATCCAACACGGTTGTAGATGGTACAACTCTGTTTTATTGTCTTAAACAATGACAACTACTAACTGCTGGCTTCGGTTCGTACTTCACCAGCTAACCTGTGGACCCAGCCCTATCACTATCTTGGTGAGGCACTCAGCACATGGTCTATGTCTGAGTGGCACGCTGTGAGCTCTGTGCTCTGAGCTATCTCCTGGTAGAATGAGCGGGAACTGTGGTGTTCCCTGTTTTATAATGCGTGTGCTCTCACTGGTGATTGGCTGCGATGTTGTGTGTGTGTTGGTTGGTCCAACTACCTGTCCATCAGTGTGTGTGTGTGATTGCACCATGATATGCTGATGTGGATATCATGACAGATTTGTGGTTGTGAAAACAGCAGTATCGGCACTGATTGAAATAAAAATTGCAGTGAGGTCTTAATTACATGACTTGGACTCTATTCGGATATGATTGATGTCCTCCTATGTGCCAGACATCCATTGGCAAATTGTCATTATATTTGTCCATGCTTTTATTGCCCTGTCACCATCCATCCTAGATAAGGTGATAATAGGATGCTACAATTATTCTCAGTGTTCTTGAGTTTAAGAGAGATAAGAGGCAGAATTCTCCAGGCCGCGCGAATCGCGCCACGCTGCCCCGATGCCGGGACGCGATTCTCCGCTCTCGGCGTGGTGCCAGTTGGGGTATGCGCCGACTCTCCGGCCTGGGCCGGTGTGCCGATTCTCCGGCCCAGATGGGCCGAGCGGCTGTCATCAAGAAGCCGAGTCCCGCCGGCGCTAACATCCTCTGAGCCGGTGGGACCTCGGTGTTGAAGGGGCCGGGGGCATCCTGTGGGGGGGAGGGGGTGGGTCCGACCCTGGGGGAGCCTCCGTAGTGTCCTGGCCCGCGATTGGGGCCTACCGATCCGCGGGCGGGCCTGTGCCGTGGGGGCACTCTTTCCCTTCCGCCTCCGCAACGGTCTCCACCATGGCGGAGGCGGAAGAGACTCTCCCCACTGCGCATGCATGGTAAACTGTCAGCGGCCGCTGATGCTCCCGCGCATGCGCCGCCCGGGGATGTCATTTCCGCGCCAGCTGGCGGGGCAACAAACGCCGTTTCCGCCACCTGGCGGGGCGGAAATCCCTCCGGCGCCGGCCTAGCCCCTCAATGTTGGGGCTCGGCCCCCAAAGATGCGCCGTTTTGGGCGCCAGTCGGCGGACATCGCGCCGTTTGGGGAGAATTTCGCCCCTGATCTTTTTGACTAAAACTCTGGAAAAAATGAAGCCCAAAAACATCAGGAAAATTGCATAATATTCTCATGTTTAAACTATGATTAACTTCTTTTTAAAGTTCAAACTTACCATTTTGTATTCTTTCCAGATATATTTCAATCTGTTTCACACTGGTTTTAACAATTTCTAGCACTTTTTCCCACACCCACCATTTACTATGGTGTCCATATATAATGCGCCAATTTTGATGCTGCAGATGGTAATATTCCCAGACAGCACTAATCTCATGAGTGTATGATGAGTTTCGAACAGTCAGAATCTGAGAACTGTCATGCAGTGGATAGACCCTGTCAAGTAAGAGTAAAATAAAACAAATACTGAATGCATATGAAGTGAACATGAGTGTAGAACATTATGATTAAAACAGATGCTACTGAAAATTGGCCAGATCGAAAATCTGTATTTCAATTTTAAATATTTTCAATAGAAAATGTGACTAGATAATGGCGAGTAGCCGCCCCATGACCTGACTAAAAAGAGTTCATTTGGTTTTATTGCCTGTGGCCATGCTGGTCTGAAAATGCCTGATTGTGCCTGACCTCATAACGCTATGCAGACTCCGGAATGTTCAGTACTTGGATGGGAGACTTCCTGAAAATATCCAGTGTGGTTTTGAACTGAAAAAACTGGAAGCAGCAGAAGAGAACACAAGACCTCAGAAGATATAGAACATAGAACATACAGTGCAGAAGGAGGCCATTCGGCCCATCGAGTCTGCACCGACCCACTTAAGTCCTCACATCCACCCTATCCCCATAACCCAATAACCCCTCCTAACCTTTTTGGTCACTAAGGGCAATTTAGCATGGCCAATCCACCTAACCTGCACGTCTTTGGACTGTGGGAGGAAACCGGAGCACCCGGAGGAAACCCACGCACACACGGGGAGAACGTGCAGACTCCGCACAGACAGTGACCCAGCAGGGAATCGAACCTGGGACCCTGGCGCTGTGAAGCCACAGTGCTATCCACTTGTGCTACCGTGCTGCCCATATAGCAGCAAGGGAACATATATCAGACTTTGGGAGAGAAAGCAGCAAGCAGTGCTAGTCAGTATCTGTATTTGGAAAGCAAAAATTGAGTTGGGACCTCAAAGGTAGGTGATTGGCTGGTGGGTATTTCCTGTTTACCCTATCTGAACGAGGGAATGATTTGCTGAATCTTATCTAGCTTATTTTTGAAAAGGTATGTTTATTACAAAGAATACAGCACAGGAACTGGCCCTTCGTCCCTCCAAGCCTGTACCGGTCATGGTACCATCCTTGGCCAAAACCCTCAGCACTTCCTTGTGCCATATCCCTCTATACCCATCCTATCCATGTAGTTATCGAGATGCCTTTTGAACGCCGTTGATGTATCTGCTTCCACAACCTCCCTTGGCAGCCTATTCCAGGAACTTACCACTCTCTGTGTAAAGACCCTGCGTCGCACATCTCCTCTAAACTTTGTCCCATGGACCTTAAACCTATGCCGCCTAATGACTGACTCCTCCACCCTGGGAAAGAGTGCCTGCCCATCCACTCTATCCATGCCTCTCATAATCTTGTAGAGCTCTATTACTAAGAATAATGTATATTAGCAGGGTTTATTAGTATTAATAAGGCTCATTAGTATTAGTAAGGTTTATTAGCAGTAGCAAGGTTATTAGTAAACTAAGGAATGGCAGGGCTGCTCCAACCTCGAGCACACACCCAGTGCTATGTGGGAACTCTCGTGTCTTGGATAGCATTCATGCAGCAAGTATAGTCAGTTGCAGCAACTTGCGCACTGGGTTTCAGAAATTGGAGCATCTGTGAAGTTGAAAGTTTTGTGTATAGCATGTTTATAGATGTGGTAGTTCCACAGCTTAAGAGTACACAGTTTAAGAGTGACTCTATGACTGTATACAAGGCTATGAGCCAAGTTCTGGAAAATGCAATTATGATAGGTGATTGTTTTTTTAAAAAAAATTTTTATTTAAAACAAATTTGTAACATTTCCAGAGAGAAAACAGGCCCTATGCAAAGAGCCTTAACATAGTGAAAACAAACAGTGGGAAAGAATAAACATGCTAATAAAGCACTTCCCCTGTCAACCCTGCCCCACGTGTTCAACTCAACTAACGTGGCTCTAACCCCCCCTCCTCCCTCGGATGCTGCTGCTGTCGGTTTCCTGCGCTGTTCGCTGAGAGTCTGCAAGCGACCTTTCCCCCTAGGATCCCTAGACACCCCCTTTGCCCACTTAAGTCTTCTCTGCTCTCCTTCCCGGCTGCCCCCCCCCCCCCCAACCCCCTGAGGCCCGACCTGCCAGGCCAGCCCTCCTCCTACTCTCCCTGGGGCCCCCTGACCTACGCTAGCTATGCTGACCCCTGCCCTTGGCACCTGTCTGTCTCCCGCCCGAGAGCTCGGGCCCTCCCCCACACACCATTAACCTGATTGTATCTGACCGTGCCCGTTCAAGTCCCTTAACAAGCCCCTAGCCCATCCCCCTCTCCGAGGCCCCGATCTCCCGCCAAAAGGTACCAAGCGCAGGGCCCCCTATGCAGGGACCCTCTCTCTAACCCACTCGATGCTATCCCCCAAAAACAAGGTGGTTGTTTTTAACCGGTGCGGAAGGGATGGGCTGAAGGGCTTTCTCTGTGCTGTAAGCCTCTATGACAATTCGAGAGGGAGTGGGAGACGGTCAAGTAGAAACAGACAAGTAGTGCAGGAGTCCCTTGAGTGCACCCCACACTCAATAGTACATCAACAAATAGTGATTGGTTACAGTGCGGAATAAGGGGCCAAACAAAGCAATGCATGAGCAAGAGCAGCATAGTGTGTTGTGAATAGTGTTTTTACAGGGAACAGATCAGCCTGAGGGAGAGTCGTGGAGGAGTCTAGTAGCTGTGGGAAGAAGCTGTTCCTATGTCTGGATGTGCGGGTCTTCAGACTTCTGTATCTTCTGCCTGATGGAAGGGTCAGGAAGAGGGCAAAGCCTGGGTGTGAGGATCTCTGACAATCCCCCCCGCCCCCCCCCCCCCCCCACAGCCCCCACCCCCTCCTGTCTACATCAATGGCTCCGAAGTGGAGAAGGTCGATAGCTATAAATTCCTGGGGGTCACCATCACCAACAGTCTGTCCTGGTCCACTCACGTTGATGCAACAGTCAAGAAAGCCCAACAACATCTCTACTTCCTACGGAAGTTAAATAAATTTGATTCTGCATCAACTCTCACAAACTTCTACAGATGTGTCATAGAGAGCATCCTATCCGACTGCATCACAGCTTGGTATGGCAACTGCTCGGTCCAAGATAGCAAGAAACTGCAGAGTGTGGTGAACTCAGCCCAACACATCACACAAGCTTGCCACCCTCCGATTGATTCTGTCTACACCTCCCGCTGCCTCAGGAAGGCAGAGAGCGTTGTCAGAGATCCTCACACCCAGGCTTTGCCCTCTTCCTGACCCTTCCATCAGGCAGAAGATACAGAAGTCTGACGACCCCCCACGTCCAGACATAGGAACAGCTTCTTCCCACAGCTACTAGACTCCGCAACGACTCTCCCTCAGGCTGATCTGTTCCCTGTAAGAACACTATTCACAACACACTATGCTGCTCTTGCTCATGCATTGCTTTGTTTGGCCCCTTGTTCCGCACTATAACCAATCACTATTTGTTGATGTACCATTTGTCAATGTTCTCTGTTGATTATTCTTTTGTCTACTATGTATTTACTGTGTACGTTCCCTTGGCTGCGGAAAAATACTTTTCACTGTACTTCGGTAAATGTGACAATAAATATCAATCAATCAATCAACTTAGGAAGCCAAGTTCAAGATTCTCTTAAGGTTAACATGCAGGTTCAGTCAGCAGTTAGGAAGGCATTCATGATGAGAGGGCTAGAATACAAAAGCAGTGATGTACTTCTGAGGCTGTATAAGGTTCTGGTCAGACCCATTTGGAGTATTGTGAGCAGTTTTGGGCCCCATATCTAAGGAAGGATGCACTGGCCTTGGAAAGGGTCCAGAGGAGGTTCACAAGAATGATCCCTGGAATGAAGAGCTTGACATATGAGGAACGGCTGAGGACTTTGGGTCAGTACTTAGGAGGATGAGTGGGGATCAGAGGATGAGGGGGGTCGGTACTTAGGAGGAGGAGGGGCAGCACAGTAGCATAGTGGTTAGCACAATTGCTTCACAGCTCCGGAGTCCCAGGTTCGATTCCCGGCTTGGGTCACTGTCTGTGCAGAGTCTGCATGTTCTCCCCGTGTGTGCGTGGGTTTCCTCCGGGTGCTCCGGTTTCCTCCCACTGTCCAAAGATGTGCAGGATTGGCCATGCTAAATTGCCCTTAGTGTCCAAAAACTGCCCTTAGTGTTGGGTGGTGTTACTGGGTTATGGGAATAGGGTGGAGGTGTGGGCTTTGGTAGGGTGCTCTTTCCAAGAGCCGGTGCAGACTCGATGGGCCGAATGGCCTCCTTCTGCACTGTAACTTCTATGACATTGTGTTGTAACTTACAGGATACTGCGAGGCCTGGATAGAGTGGACATGGAGAGGATGTTCCCACTTGTAAGAAAAATTAGAACCAGAGGGCACAACCTCAGACTGAAGGAATGATCCTTTAAAACAGAGATGAGAAGGATTCTCTTCAGCCAGAGGGTGGTGATTCTGTGGAACTCTTTGCTGCAGAAGGTTGTGGAGGCCAAATCACTGAGTGTCTTTAAGACAGAGATAGATAGGTTTTTGATTAATAAGGGGATCAGGGGTTATGGGGGAAAGGCAGGAGAATGGGGATGAGAAAATATCAGCCATGAATGAATGGCGGAGCAGAAACGATGGGCCGAGTGGCCTGATTCTGCTGGCCTGATTCTGCTCCTATGTCTTATGGTCTTATATGGGACGAGTTAGGAAATGAGTAAGCAGGACCTCAAAAGTAATAATCTCTGGATTACTCCTATTACCATCCGCAAGCAAGTATTAAAAAAAGATGCATGATTAAAATATGGTGCAAGAGGGAGGGCTTTAGATCCTTGCAAGATGAGAATCAGCTCTGGGGGAAATGGAATCTTTATAGGGTTGCAATTGCATAGAGCTGGGATTGATTTCCTTGGGAGTGTTTAAACTAACTTGGCAGGTGTGTGAGAATCAGAAGGAAGTATCAGGGAGGAATATCAAGGTACACAATAGAACAAAGAACAAAAAAGAATAAAGAAAAGTACAGCACAGGAATAGGCTCTTCGGCCCTCCAAGCCTGCGCCGACCATGCTGCCCATCTAACCTAAAGCCTTTTACACTTCCGGGGCTTGGATCCCTCTATTCCCATCCTATTCATCTATTTGTCAAGATGCCACTTAAACGTCACGATCGTACCTGCTTCCACCATCTCCTCTGGCAGCAAGTTCCAGGCACCCACTACAGAATGACAGAAAAATACAGTGCAGAAAAGGCCCTTCGGCCCATCGAGTCTGCACCGCCGCATGAAAGGCACCTGATCTGCCAACCCTAATCCCATTTGCCAGCACTTGGCCCATAGCCTCAAATGTTATGACGTGCCACTTGCTCATCCAGGTACTTTTTAAATGATCTGAGGCAACACACCTATACCACCCTCCCAAGCAGTGCATTCCAAACCGTCAGCACCCTCTGGGTAAAAACATTTTTTCCTCAAATCCCCCCTGAATCTCCCACTCCTCACTTTGAACTTGTGTCCCCTCGTAACTGACCATTCAACTAAGGGGAACAGCTACTTCCTATCCACCCTGTCCTTGCCCCTCATAATCTTGGACACCTTGATCAGGCCACCCTTCAGTCTTCTCTGCTCCAGCAAAAACAACCCAAGCCTACCCAACCTCTCTTCATAACTTAAATGGTCCATCCCAGGCAACATTCTGGTGAAACGCCTCTGCAACCGCTCCAGTGCAATCACATCCTTCCTATAATGTTGCGACCAGATACTGCACACAGTACTCCAGCTGTGGCCTCACCAATGTTCTATATATATGGGGGCAGCATGGTAGCACAGTGGGTAGCACTGTTGCATCACAGCTACAGGGTCCCAGGTTCGATTCCCGGCTTGGGTCACTGTCTGTGCGGAGCCTGCACATTCTCCCTGTGTCTGCGTTGGTTTCCTCCGGGTGCTCCCACAAGTCCCGAAAGATGTGCTGCTAAGTAGTTTGGACATTCTGAATTCTCCCTCTGTGTACGGGAAGAGGCGCTGGAATGGGCGACTAGGGGCTTTTCAAAGTAACTTCATTGCAATGTGATGTAAGCCTACATGTGACAATAAAGATTATTATTATTATAACTCCAACATGATTTCCTTGCTTATGCCATGATTGATGAAGGCAAGTGTACCATATTCCTTTATCACCATCCTATTCACCTACCCTTCTGCCTTCAGAGATCTATTTTCAAACATGCCAAGGTCTCTTTGTTCCTCAGGACTTCCCAGTGTGGTGCCTTCATTGTATATTTCCTTGCCAAATTTCTCCTTCCAAAGTGTATCACCTCACACTTTTCAGGATTAAATTCCATCTGGCACTTTTCTGCCCATTTGACAATCCCGTCTATATCTTCCTGTAACCCAAGACCCTCAGCCTCAATGTTAACCACACAGCCTATCTTTGTGTCTTCCGCAAACATACTTATCCTACCCTCCACATAGTCATCTAAGTCATTTATATAAATGATGAATAATAGGGGACCCAGCAGAGTTCCCTGTGGTACGCCGCTGGACACTGGCTTCCAGTCACTAAAGCAGCCGTCTGTCATCACCCTGTTTCCTACAAGTCAGCCAGCTTTGAATCCACCTCATCAAGTTCCTTTGTATCCCATGTGCACTAGCCTTCTTTATAAGTCTTAAATTTGGGATCTTGTCAAATGCTTTGCTGAAATCCATGCAAACTACGTCAACTGCACTACCCTCATCTACACACTTAGTCACGTCCTCAAAAATTCAATCAAATTTTTAGGCATTACCTCCCTCTGACAAAGCCATGCTGACTGTTCCTGATCAAACCTTGCCTCTCCAAGTGGAGATAGATTCTCTCCTTCAGAATTTTCTCCACCACTGATGTGAGACTCACTGGTCTGTAGTTCCCTCGCTTATCACTACAGCCTTTCTTAAATAGTGGGACCAAATATGCGGTCCTCCAGTCCTCTGGTACCTCTCCTGTGGCCAGACAAGAATTAAAAATTTAGATCAGGGCATCTGCGATCTCCTCCCTCGCCTCCCATAGCATCCTGGGACACAATTCAGCTGCACCTGGAGATTTCTCCACTTTTAAGCCTGCTAACGCCTCCATAACTTGCTCAATAACCTCACAGTCTCCCTTCCCAAGTTCCATATCTGCCTTATCATTCTCTTGGGTGAAGAAAGATGTGAACTATTCATTTAACACCCTACCAATGTCCTCTGGCTCCACCCACAGATTGTCTCCTTGGTCCCTAATGGGCTCTACTTTTTCCCTAGTTATCCTCTTCCCATTGATATACTTATAGAATATCTTGGGATTTTCCCTACTTTTACCAGCTAGAGATTTCTCATAGCCTTTCTTTGCTTTCCTAATTGCTTTCTTAAGCTCCATCCTGCACTTTCTCTAAAACACTAATATCTCTGTTGATGTACTCCCCTTACACTTATTAAAAGGCTCTCTATTCCTTCTCATTGTATCCTTAATATCTCTGGTCATCCATGGTACTCTGGGCTGGTTACTCCTTCCTATTACCCTGGAGGGAACAATGTTGGGTCTGTAACCTCCCCATTTCCTCTTTAAACACCCCCACTGTTCTTCTGTAGATCTCCCCACCAGTAACTTGTTCCAATCTACCTTGGCCAAATCCTGCCTTATTTTACTAATGTCTGCTATCCCTCAATCCAAGACCTTTTCCTGCAATTTATCTTTCCTTGTCCATAACAAACTTAAATTGCACCATGTTGTGTTCGCTATCACTAAAATACTCCCCCACCATCACCTCAACCATCTGTCTGGCTTCATTCCCCAGAATTAGGTCCAGCACTGCACCATCTCTTGTTGGATCCTCCACATGTTGAGCTAAAAGGTTCTCTTGTATACGGTTTACAAACTCTGCTCCATCTAGGCAAGGTCTGCAAGACATAACGGGCTACAAGATGAAGGCATATAAAATCGTCGGCTCCGACGCACCCCTTCCTGATGAGCTCAACGCATTCTATGCCCGCTTTGAGCAAGAGGTCAGCGAGAGCGAGCCCTCCACCCGAGTAGCCGCAGATGAACTTGTATCTGAGATCACCACTGCAGACGTCAGAGCAGCCTTCTCGAAGGTCAACCCACGGAAAGCCTCTGGCCTGGATGGGGTACCCGGACGAGCACTCAGGTCTTGCGCAGATCAGCTGGCGGGAGTTTTTGCAGACATCTTCAACCTCTCTTTACAACAATCTGAGGTCCCTATCTGCTTCAAGAAGACGACTATCATCCTTGTACCAAAAAAAAGTCAAGCAGCGTGCCTTAATGACTATCATCCAGTGGCTCTGACATCCATCATTATGAAGTGCTTCGAAAGGTTAGTCATGGCATGAATCAACTCCAGCCTCCCGGATTGCCTTAATCCACAGTTCGTCTATCGCTGCAACAGGTCCACAGCAGACGCCATCTCCATGGCCCTGCACTCTACCCTGGAACATCTAGATAACAAAGACACCTATGTCAGACTCCTATTTATCGACTACAGCTCAGCCTTCAACACCATCATTCCTACGAAACTCATCTCCAAACTCCGTGGCCTTGGCCTTGGCTCCTCCCTCTGAGACTGGATCCTGAACTTTCTAACCCACAGGCCACAATCAGTAAAGATAGGCAACAACACCTCCTCCACGATCATCCTCAACACCGGTGCCCCACAAGGCTGTGTCCTCAGCCCCCTACTATACTCCTTATACACCTATGACTGTGTGGCCAAATTCCCCTCCAACTCGATTTTCAAATTTGCTGATGTCACCACCGTAGTGGGTTGGATTTCACACAATGACGAGACAGAGTACAGGAATGAGACAGAGAATCTGGTGAACTGGTGCGACGACAATAATCTCTCCCTCAATGTCAACAAAACGAAGGAGATTGTCATCGACTTCAGGAAGCGTAGTGGAGAACATGCCCCTGTCTACATCAATGGGAACGAAGTAGAAAGGGTCGAGAGCTTCAAGTTTTTAGGTGTACAGATTACCAACAGCCTGTCCTGGTCCCCCCATGCCGACACTATAGTTAAGAAAGCTCACCAATGACTCTACTTTTTCAGAAGACTAAGGAAATTTGGCATGTCAGCTACGACCCTCACCAACTTCTACAGATGCATCATAGAAAGCATTCTTTGCATTCTGCCCAAGACCGCAGGAAACTACAGAACTTCATGAATGTAGCCCAGTCCATCACGCAAACCAGCCTCCCATCCATTGACTCTATCTATAATTCCCGCTGCCTCAGAAAGGCAGCCAGCATAATTAAGGACCCCACGCACCCCAGACATACTCTCTTCCACCTTCTTTCGTCAGGAAAACGATACCAAAGTTTGAGGTCACGTACCAACCGACTCAAGAACAGCTTCTTCTCTACTGCCATCAGACTTTTGAATGGACCTACCTCGTATTAAGTTGATCTTTTCTCTGCATCTTGCTATAACTGTAACATTATATTCTGCAGTCTCTCCTTCCTTCCCTATGTACTGTATACATTGTTTGTACAGCATGCAAGAAACACTATTTTTCGCTGTATACTAATACATGTGACAATAATAAATCAAATCAAATCAACAATCTAAGCCCTTCAGGGGCTGGTTTTGCACAGTGGGCTAAATAGCTGACTTGTAAAGCAGACCAAGGCCAGCAGCACGGGTTCAATTCCCGTACCAGCCTCCCCGAACAGGCACCGGAATGTGGTGACTCGGGGCTTTTTACAGTAACTTCATTTGAAGCCGACTTGTGACAATAAGCGATTTTCATTTTCATTTCAACACAATGACTATCCCAGTTAATGATGGGAAAGTTGAAATCACCCACTATAATTACCCTGTTATTATTTTTACGCACTTCTGCAAATTGCACACATATTTGCTCCTTAATTTCCCGCAGACTATTTATAGGCATTACGCAATGTGTAAAAAACTTCCCTCGCACATTTCCTCTAAACTTTGCCCCTCGCACGATAAGCCTATGTTCCCTAGTAATTGACTATTGCACCCTGGAAAAAAGCTTCTGACTATCCACTCTGTTTATCCAACCTCTCCTCATAGCTTATTCTCTCCATACCGGGCAACATCCTGGTAAATCTCTTCTGCACCCTCTCCAAAGTCTCCACATCCTTTTGGTAGTGTGGCGACCAGAATTGAACACTATACTCCAAGTGTGGCCTAACAAGGTTTTACACAGCTGCATCATGACTTTCCAATTTTAATACTCAATGCCCTGTCCGATGAAGGCAAGCATGCCTTATTCCATCTTGACTACATTCTCCACCTGCGTTGCCACTTTCAGTGACCTGTGGACCTGTACGCCCAGATCCCTCTGCCTGTCAATAGTGTTATGGGCGAGGTGTTTTCAGAACCCCAAAATGTATCATGGAGTTCAACCAACCTCTCCCTTTAATGGATTGTTGCTTTTGAAGCACGCGGCTTGTTCTCCAAGTGTGATATTACAATTATGGACACGTGGTTTTTAACACAAAACAATGTTTATTCCATGAACTCAACTTAACCTTTTAAATAAACATTGGATCCCTTAACACCCCTTACTTCAAAGATAACCCCAAAAATAATACAACACTAAATAATCCCTCAAAATGTTCCTTCAAACATCCAAAAGATTTCCCCTTTAACAACAGACATGAGGTTACATTCAATATACTTATAGTCTTTGGATTTGCAGACATCAACAGAGCAGTTCTGTGTTTTCTTCTTGCAGCTCACTGGAAACACAGAGACACACTCAAGCTGCTCTCTCAAACTGGCTTTCTCCTTTCAAGCAGCTCACAGCAAACCAGAACTTCTCAATCTGTTGTCTCAAACTGGCTTTTGCCTTTTGAGTAGCTCACAGCAAACCAGCCAGGCACTTTTCAGCTGCTCTCAGCAAACCCACAGACACATCCAAGCTGCTCTCTCAAACTGAAACCAAAGGCAGAAGTGAGCTCAACTCAGCTCCCCCCAACCTCTGACATCACTTCAGTAATATGAGCAGCTCCATTTCTTAAAGGTACATTGCTTAAACATCCATTTCTTGAAGGCACTCTCACATGACAATAGTCTTAAGGATTCTGCCATTCACTTTATATTTCCCACCTGTATTAGACCTTCAATAATGCATTATCTCACATTTGTCTGGATTATACCCCATCTGCCACTTCTCCGTCTCTAAACGATCTATGTCCTGCTGCTACCCTCTGTCTTCTATGACTGAGTCAGTTCTGTATCCACTTTTCCAGCACAACTCTGATCCCATGTGACTTCACCTTCTGTACAAGTCTGCCATGAGGGAACTTGTCAAAGGCCTTACTGATCTAGGAGTACAGGTCCACAGGTCATTGAAAGGGGCAACACAGGTGGAGAAGGTAGTCAAGAAGGCATACGGCATGCTTGCCTTCATTGGCCGGGGCATTGAGTATAAGAATTGGCAAGTCATGTTGCAGCTGTATAGAACCTTAGTTAGGCCACACTTGGAGTATAGTGTTCAATTCTGGTCGCCACACTACCAGAAGGATGTGGAGGCTTTAGAGAGGGTGCAGAAGAGATTTACCAGAATGTTGCCTGGTATGGAGGGCATTAGCTATGAGGAGCGATTGAATAAACTCGGTTTGTTCTCACTGGAACGAAGGAGGTTGAGGGGCGACCTGATAGAGGTATACAAAATTATGAGGGGCATAGACAGAGTGGATAGTCAGAGGCTTTTTCCCAGGGTAGAGGGGTCAATTACTAGGGGGCATAGGTTTAAGGTGAGAGGGGCAAGGTTTAGAGTAGATGTACGAGGCAAGTTTTTTACGCAGACGGTAGTGGGTGCCTGGAACTCTCTACCGGAGGAGGTAGTGGAAGCAGGGACGATAGGGACATTTAAGGGGCATCTTGACAAATATATGAATAGGATGGGAATAGAAGGATACGGACCCAGGAAGTGTAGAAGATTGTAGTTTAGTCGGGCATGGTCGGCACGGGCTTGGAGGGCCGAAGGGCCTGTTCCTGTGCTGTACATTTCTTTGTTCTTTGTTTGTTCTTTGATGTTCTTGTAAACAATATCCACTGCCTTATCTTCAACAATCATCTTTGTCACTTCTTCGAAAAACTCGATCAAGTTCGTGAGACATGACCTCCCCTTCACAAAACCATGTTGCCTCTCCACTTGCTTTCTTGGCTTCCCTCTTGCTCTTTAAATACATATAAAAAGCCTTGGGGCTTTCCTTAATCCTGTTTGCCATTGACTTTTCGTGACCCCTTTTAGCCCTCATGATTCTTTGTTTAAGTTCCTTCCTACTTTCCTTATATTCAGCACGGGCTTCGTCTGTTCGTCTATTCCCAGTCTTCTAGCCCTTACAAATGCTTTTTCTTTTTGACTAGGCTCACAATATCCCTCGTTATCCAAGATTCCTGAAATTTGCCATACTTATCCTTCTTCCTCGCAGGAACATGCCGGTCCTGACATTTGAAAGCCTGCCATATGCCAGATGTTGATTTACTCTCAAACATCCGTACCCAATCTAGATTCCTCAGTTCCTGTTGAATATTGTTATAAATTAGCCTTCTCCCAATTTAGCATCTTCACCCCAGGACTACTCTTATCTTTATCCAACAGTTCCTTGAAACTTGCTGAATTATGGTTACTGTACCCGAAATGCTCCTCTACTGAAACTTCGATCACCTGGACTGGCTCATTTCCCAATACCAGGTCCAGTACGGCCCCTTCTCTAGTTCGACTATTTACATATATTTCAAGAACCCCTCATAGATGCTCCTTACAAACTCTGCCCCATCCAAGCCCCTAGCATTAAGTGAATCCCAGTCAATTTTAAATCCCCCACCACAACAACCCTGTTGCTTTTACACCTTTCCAAAATCTGCCTACATATCTGCTCCTCTATCTTCTGCTGGCTGTTGGGAGGCCTGTAGTAGACCCCCAACATTGTGACTGCACCCTTCCTATTCCTGAGCTTTACCCATATTGCCTCACTGTATGAGCCCTCTGAGGTGTCCTCCCGCAGTACAGCTGTGATATAATAATAATCTTTATTGCCACAAGTAGGCTGACATTAACACTGCAATGAAGTTACTGTGAGAAGCTCCTAGTCACCACATTCCGGCACCTGTTTGGGTACATGGAGGGAGAATTCAGAATGTCCAATTACCTAACAAGCACGTCTTTCGGGATTTGTGGGAGGAAACCGGAGCACCCGGAGGAAACTCATGCAGACACAGGGAGAATGTGCAGACTGCGCACAGACAGTGACCCAAGCTGAGAATCAAACCTGGGATCCTGGCACTGTGAAGCAACAGTGCTAACCACTGTGCTGCTGTGCCTCCCGTATATTCTCCTGAACCTGCAGAGCAACTCCCCCACCCCTTTAACATTCCGCTCTATCCCGCCTGAAATATCTAATCCTGGAATGTTTAGCCGCCAAGCCTGTTCTATGAAATGGCAACAACATCATAGTTCCAAGTGCTAATTCAAGCTCAAATTCATCTGCCTTATCTGTTATATTCCTTGCATTGAAACAAATGCACTTCAGACCATATCTTCCTGCCTGCTCTTCCTCTGAGTCTTACTGGCCTAGTTCCCTCACAGTTATTTCACCTTCTGACTTATTGCTCTGGTTCCCAGCCCCGGCCACAATAGTTTAAACCCCCCCCCCCCGTGTGATACTAACAACCTCACAGCCAGGATATTTATGCCCCTCCAGTTTAGATGTAACCCGTCCTTCTTGTACAGGTCCCACCTGGCCCGGAAGAGATCCCAATGGTCCAGATATCCAAAACCCTCCTTCTAACACCACCTGTTCAGTACTATTTTCCTATTTCTAGCCTCACTAGTACATGGCACAGGGAGTAATCCTGAGATTATAACCCTCGAGGTCCTGTTTTTTAACTTTCTACCTAACTCCCTGGGAAACTGGGATAGATAGTACTTGAGTAGGTCAAAAGGTGGGGACAGAGTAAGGGACTAAGTAATTGTGTAAATTTAGGTCACTGTGCATCTAAGTGAATACACAGAGTGGGTGTTAAATACTCATGGAAACAAGGACTGGGAATTTCCGCTTCCGTTTTTTTCGGTTGCGGTTGTGGCAGGAACAGAAAATCTACAAGAGGCTGAAATATATTTACATCAGTGGTAAACCTTGCCTCGATCACCCCGATCTCCATCAGGAACCTCATTGGCATTCAAAAGTGTCTCTTTCTGGACCTCCACATAGCAATCATCCCCCCATCACATCCAAAAATACACCCACCATGGCATGTAGTCACAATGGATCAAATCACAATCTCTTTCGGTGAAAATTATGAAAATATGGCGATTAAAAAGATTTTTTTTAAAATCACAACCTCTTTCAAAGGCAGTGGATCTGGTGAGTTGACCTCCAAGGGGATTATGGAATCGTAGAATTTACAGTACAGAGGAGGCCATTCGGCCCATCGAGTCTGCAGCGGCCCTTTGAAAGAGCACCCCACTTAAGTCCACACCTCCACCCTATCCCCGTAACCCAATCTAGCCTTTTTGGACACTAAGGGAAATTCAGCATGGCCAATCCACCTAGCCTGGACATCTTTAGACTGTTGGAGGAAACTGGAGCACCCAGAGGAAGCCCACGCAGGCACCTGTAGAGCGTGTAGACTCCCCAGTCACCCAAGTCGGGAATCGAACCTGGGACTCTGGAGCTGTGAAGCAACTGTGCTAACCACTATGCTACCGTGCCGCCTTGCAAGGTGAGCACATATCTCTCAAAGCTCTCAAAGGGGGGGGGGCAATACTGCAGGAGGTCTTGGTGGGGGTACTGGGAGAGGCCTCGGTGATTCCATGGGAGACCTCAGGGAGGACCAGGAGAGGCCTCAGAAGGTTTCGGGGAAATACTCAGCGGTTCTAGAGAAATACACAGGGGTTTCAGGGAGGGGGGTGCTAACCGGAGAAATACTTGCGGGTGTCGGTAAAATGCTCGTGGGCTCCGAGCTGAAGACTCTGGGGTCAGAAGGAGCAAAGGAACTGAGACCGAAAGGCACATATGATATTGGAGTAGAGGACAGGTTTGGGCGGTGCGGGGGGAGGCCCTTGAATCATGTCCACATATTTTGGCCATGTCCAAAGCTGAAGGGGTTCTGACAGGGGTTTTTGGACTTAAGGCCTGAGGTGTTGGGGGTAAAGGTGACCCCGAGTCCAGAGGTAGCGATATATGGGAAAACCTGGGAGTCCAGACGGTGGGAGAGGCCGATACCTTGGCCTTTCCCTCCCTGATAGCCCCGAGACCAATTGTGCTTGGGTGGGGGGACTTGGAGCCGCTGAAAGCGGGGTTGTGGGTGAGTGGCCTGGTGGAATTCCTGAGGCGGGCGAAGGTCACGTTCACACTGAGGAGGTTCCGGGTGCGGCAATGACCAGCTGAGTCGCACGTTTCGGCACCTCCCGTTGGAACGGACTTTTGGGCTCTTGATAGGAGCCCCAACGGCAATTTAAACGGCCAGAATTACTGTGCGGTAAACTAGAAGGGAATCCCCCCCGGATACACATGGAAAAAGGAGAGGATAGCGGCCGGATTGCACAAGATCCTCTGGAGCAGCGGCAAGGAAGGGAAGCTCAAAGCAAGATGGCGTCGGAAGGCGGCCGTTTGTTATGGGGCCCAGAGCAACAAGAGTTCCTGCGACGCTGTGTGGAAGAGCTGAAGAAGGAGCTGTTGGCCCCGATATTACAGGCGATTGTAGGGCTAAAGGAGGAGCAGAGGACCCAGGAGCTGGAGCTTCGGGTCGTGAAGGCAAAGACTGCTAAAAACGAAGATGAAATACAGGGCCTGGTGGTGAAGGCAGAGACGCACGAGGCACAGCACAAAAGGTGTGTGGAGAGGTTGGAAGCACTGGAGAATAATTCGAGGAGGAAGAATTTAAGAGTCCTGGGTCTTCCCGAAGGCGCAGAGGGGGCGGACGTCGGGGCATATGTAAGCACGATGCTTCACTCGCTAATGGGATCGGAGGCCCCGACGGGCCCCTTGGAGGTGGAGGGTGCTTATCGAGTTCTGGAGCGAAGACCAAAGGCTGTAGAAATACCTTGAACTATAGTGGTGAGGTTTCTCCGCTACAACGACAGAGAGACGGTCCTCAGATGGGGAAGAAAACTCAGAGCTGTAGGTGGGAGAACGCGGTGATCCGCGTATACCAGGATTGGAGTGCGGAGGTGGCGAGAAGGAGGGCAAGTTTCAATCGGGCTAAGGCGGTGCTTCACAAAAAGGTACAATTTGGAATGTTGCAACCGGCGAGACTGTGGGTCACACACCAAGGGAAGCACCACTCTTTGAGACGGCAGAAGAGGCGTGGACATTCATTGTGGACGAGAAGCTGGAATAGTCTGGCGAGAGAAAGAGCTTCAGGGATAAAGTGGTGGGGTGATTATGTGGGACGAGGAAGGGGAAGGGGGGGGGGATGATTTTTTTCAATTTGTTAATCCTTCGACCCTGTAACTTTTCTCTCTTCCCCTTGTTGGGGGGGGAGGGGGGAGCATGAGGAACTGTGGGCGCTGGTGGGAAGGAAAGGGGAAGGAGAAGGGAAATGCGCCATTAGGGGCGGGGCCGAGTGGGAAACGCGGGCTTTGCTCCCGCGTTATGATAATTGTGGCGGGAATAGGGACGCAGGAAGGAGGGGGCCTCGCACAGTGAGGGGCCGAGGGCAAAGGGGGAAGCCGAGGTCAGCCAGAGTTCGCTGACTTCTGGGAGCAACATGGGGGGTGCAACTACGCTAGAGGGGGATCTAGCGGAGGGGGGGGGGGAATTAACTGGGTTGCTGCTGCCAAGGAGAAGGGGGAGCTGTTATGGGACGGGGCGGTCGAGACGGGGGGGCACCGTCGGTGGGATATACAGGTACGTGGGAACCGGGTGAGGAGCTGGGTTAGAAAAGGGGATGGCTAGTCGACAAGGGGGAGGGGGGTAAAGAGCCCCCCCCAGCCGGCTGATCACGTGGAACGTGAGAGGGCTGAACGGGCCGATTAAAAGAGCACGGGTACTCGCACACCTAAAGAAATTAAAGGCAGATGTGGTTATGTTGCAGGAGACGCACTTGAAACTGATAGACCAGGTCAGACTACATAAAGGATGGGTGGGGCAGGTGTTTCATTCGGGTTTAGATGCAAAGAATAGGGGGGTGGCTATCCTAGTGGGGAAACGGGTACTGTTTCGAGACCATAGTGGCGGATAGTGGGGGTAGATATGTGATGGTGAGTGGCAGATTGCAAGGGAAGGCGGTGGTTCTGGTGAACGTATACGCCCCGAACTGGGATGATGCAAACTTTATGAGGCGTATGTTGGGGCGTATCCCGGACCTGGAGGCGGGAAAGTTGGTAATGGGGGGAGACTTCAATACGGTGCTTGATCCAGGGCTGGACCGGTCGAGGTCCAGGACCGGGAGGAGGCCGGCAGCAGCCAGGGTGCTCAAGGACTTCATGGAGCAGATGGGAGGAGTAGACCCCTGGAGATTTATTAGGCCTAGGAGTAAGGAGTTCTCATTTTTCTCCCATGTTCACAAGGTATATTCACGGATAGACTTTTTTGTCTTGGGAAGGGCACTGATTCCGAAGGTGACAGGGAAGGAGTATACGGCCATAGCCATTTCGGACCACGCTCCACATTGGGTAGATCTGGAGGTAGGAGAGGAAAAAGAACAGCACCTACTCTGGAGAATGGATATGGGCTTATTGGCGGATGAGGGGGTATGTCTAAGGGTGAGGGGGTGTATCGAAAGGTACTTGGAGCTTAATGACAACGGAGAGGTTCAGGTGGGAGTGGTCTGGGAGGCGTTGAAGGCAGTGGTCAGAGGGGAACTGATATCCATAAGGGCACATAAAGGGAAGCAAGAGGGTAAAGAAAGGGAGCGATTGTTGAGAGAACTTCTGAGGGTGGACAGGCAATATGCAGGGGCACCGGAGGAGGGACTGTACAGGGAAAGACAAAGGTTACATGTGGAATTTGACCTGCTGACCACGGGTAAGGCAGAGGCACAGTGGAGGAGGGCACAGGGTGTACAGTATGAGTATGGAGAGAAGGCGAGTCGGCTACTGGCCCACCAATTGAGGAAGAGGGGAGCGGCGAGGGAGATAGGTGGGGTGAGAGACGAGGAGGGAGAGATGGAACGGGGAGCGGAGAGAGTAAACGGGGTGTTCGAGGCATTTTATGAGAGGTTATATAAGGCTCAGCCCCCGGAAGGGAAGGAGGGAATGATGTGTTTCCTGGATCAGCTGGAATTCCCGAAGGTGGAGGAGCAGGAGAGGGCGGGGCTGGGAGCACAGATTGAGATGGAGGAGGTGGTAAAGGGGATTGGGAGCATGCAGGCGGGGAAGGCCCCGGGACCGGATGGGTTCCCGGTGGAATTTTATAGGAAATATATGGACCTACTGGCCCCGCTCTTGACGAGAACCTTTAATGAGGCCAGGGAAAGGGGGAAGATGCCCCCGACTATGTCGGAGGCGACGATATCGCTACTTTTGAAGAAGGAAAAAGACCCGCTGCAGTGTGGGTCCTACAGGCCCATTTCCCTTTTGAATGTAGATGCTAAGCTCCATGCCAAGGTGATGGCGACTAGGATAGAGGATTGTGTCCCGGGGGTGGTCCACGAGGATCAAACTGGGTTCGTTAAGGGGAGACAGCTGAACACGAACATATGGAGGCTGCTAGGGGTGATGATGATGCCCCCACCAGAGGGGGAGGCGGAGATAGTGGTGGCGATGGACGCCGAGAAAGCATTCGACAGAGTGGAGTGGGATTATCTGTGGGAAGTGTTGAGGAGATTTGGCTTTGGAGAAGGGTTTATTGAATGGGTACAACTGCTATATAGGGCCCCGGTGGCAAGTGTGGTCACGAACAGGCAGAGGTCTGACTACTTCCGTCTTTTTCGAGGGACGAGGCAGGGGTGTCCCCTGTCTCCGTTACTGTTTGCATTAGCAATTGAGCCCCTGGCCATAGCACTGAGGGGCTCCAGGAAGTGGAGAGGAGTACTCAGGGGAGGAGAAGAACACCGGGTATCATTGTATGCAGATGACTTATTGCTGTATGTTGCGGACCCGGTGGAGGGGATGCCAGAGATAATGTGGACACTCAGGGAGTTTGGGGAATTCTCGGGGTATAAATTGAATATGGGGAAGAGTGAGTTGTTTGTGGTGCATTCGGGGGAGCAGAGTAGGGGAATAGATGATCTACCGCTGAGGAAGGTAGCAAGAGATTTTCAGTACTTAGGGATTCAGATAGCCAGGAGTTGGGGAACCTTACATAGGCTTAATCTAACACGATTGGTGGAACAGATGGAGGAGGATTTTAAGAGATGGGACATGGTGCCCCTGTCACTGGTGGGTAGGGGGCAGGCGGTCAAAATGGTAGTCCTCCCGAGATTCCTTTTTGTGTTTCAGTGCCTCCCGGTGATGGTCACGAAGGCTTTTTTCAAGAAAATCGAGAAAAGTGTTATGAGTTTTGTGTGGGCTAGGAAGACCCCGAGAGTGAGGAGGGGGTTTTTGCAGCGTAGCAGGGATAGGGGGGGACTGGCACTACCGAGCTTAAGTGAGTACTATTGGGCCGCCAATATCTCAATGGTGTGTAAGTGGATGGGAGAAGGGGAGGGAGCGGCGTGGAAGAGATTGGAGATGGCGTCCTGCAAAGGAACCAGCCTACAAGCACTGGCGACGGCGCCATTGCCGTTCTCCCCGAAGAAATACACCACAAGTCCAGTGGTGGAGGCAACACTGAAAAGTTGGGGGCAGTGGAGACGGCATAGGGGAATGACGGGAGCCTCGGTGCGGTCTCCGATAAGAAATATTCATAGGTTTGTCCCGGGGAGAATAGATGGGGGATTTAGAGCTTGGCAGATAGCTGGGATTGTGCAACTGAGGGATCTGTTCGTAGACGGGACGTTTGCGAGTCTGGGAGCGCTGACGGAAAAATATGGGTTGCCCCAAGGGAATGCATTTCGGTACATGCAACTGAGGGCTTTTGCGAGGCAACAGGTGAGGGAATTCCCGCAGCTCCCGACGCAGGAGATTCAGGATAGAGTGATCTCGGGGACATGGGTGGGGGATGGTAGGGTGTCGGATATATACAGGGAAATGAGAGACGAGGGGGAGATCATGGTGGATGAGCTGAAGGGAAAATGGGAAGAAGAGCTGGGGGAAGAGTTTGAAGAGGGGCTGTGGGCAGATGCCCTACGTAGGGTAAACTCTTCGTCCTCGTGCGCCAGGCTTAGCCTGATACAATTCAAGGTTTTGCACAGGGCGCATATGACCGGAGCAAGGCTCAGTAAATTTTTCGGGGTAGAGGATAGGTGTGGGAGATGCTCGAGGAGCCCAGCAAACCACACCCACATGTTTTGGTCATGCCCGGCACTGCAGGGGTTCTGGGTGGGGGTGGCGAATGTGCTTTCGAAGGTGGTGGGGGTCCAGGTCGAGCCAAGCTGGGGGTTGGCTATATTTGGGGTTGCAGAAGAGCCGGGAGTGCAGGAGGCGAGAGAGGCTGATGTTTTGGCCTTTGCGTCCCTAGTAGCCCGGCGAAGGATATTGCTTATGTGGAAGGAAGCCAAACCCCCGGGCGTGGAGACCTGGGTAAACAACATGGCAGGGTTTATAAAACTAGAACGGATAAGGTTTGTACTAAGGGGTTCGGCTCAGGGGTTCACCAGGCGGTGGCAACCGTTCATTGACTACCTCGCAGAACGATAAAGGAAATGGGAAGGTAGCAGCAGCAACCCAGGGGGGAGGGTGGGTGGGAGGGCTCAGGTGGGTCCTCAGGGGTGTTTTTGTATAGATATTTGTACTTGGTTATGTATACTGGATTGTTTGATTTTATTATTTGGGAGAGTTATTATTTTTGCTGTGGCAGTTGCCATTTAGTTTATATATTATTTATCTATTTGTTAAAAAACGGTCACTGTTATTTATATTGTTTTACTGTTGTAAAAAGGAAAAACCTTTGTATGGTTTTGTTTGGCCGAAAAATTTGAATAAAATATATATATTTTTTAAATGTTCACACTGAGGGGGTAGGTTGATGATTTTGCCTGGAGGTGGAAGCCAGTCATTGACTTCGAGTCATCGGAGGGGGGAGGGTAAGCAGGGGGGAGTGGGTGTTAGTTACTTATTACGCTGTATAATTTTACTTCTGCTTTCATTTAATAATAATAGCTTATTGTCACAAGTAGGCTTACTGTGAAAACCCCTAGTCGCCTCATTCCGGCGCCTGTTCAGGGAGGCCGGTACCTGAATTCAACCCACGGTGCTGACCTTGTTCTGCATTACAAGCCAGCTGTTTAGCCCACTGTGCTAAAGCAGCCCCTTTGTTTTGTTTGTTGATTGTGCAAATGCCTGAATAAAATATTTTAAAAAATATTACCATGGTGAATTCTCCCGTGCCCAACCAGGTCCAGTGGGCTGCAAGATGGAAGCATGGTGGAAGGCTTGCACCGCAGTCCCTGCATCCGCATGTCCCCTCCACCCCATTCCTTCTCACTCCCAGCCCTAGTCGTTCCCCCGACACTTTGCCCTCTGCACCTCACCCCTGGCCCCGTCAGTGCCTGGCAGTGAGGACCTTTAAGCCCACCACACGTCCCTGCCAGCAGGCGGACCAGTGGCTGGCACTAACCATGCCAGCGATACGCTTTGCGGCCCCTGTTTTGCACCCTCCTGTGGGGTCTACTGTGGGGGTGGGGTCCTCCTTTGGTGGTCTGTGTGATACCCTGCTAGCAGGGTGGCACCAGTTTGGGAGGTTGGGTGCAGTACACCACCGACCGGTGTCATGTTTGGTGGCATGCGTGCGCAGGGCCCATGGGTGGGGCTCGGCCAGGGGGCTGGGCACCTGCTGGGTTGTAGCTGAGGTGTGCTGTGGGACCTTTGTGTGATGCAACGGCTGTGCCTATTTGTCTTGGTGCAGGGTGGATAGGGGCAGGCGCTCAGTGAGCAGGCAGGGCTTGGTGACAGCCGGTGGTCCTGCTAGCTGATGGTGTCACTGACAGGTCGACTGTCATGCGAGCCCGTGTGAGTACCAACGACCACAGTGCACGCATTCACAGATCGAGGCTTGCTCTGCGGCTCCCCTACTGCTCATGGAGTGGGGCAATGCCTCAGATGGGTACACGGAAGGATGCCATCATTTGGTGGGCCACGGACTGTGCTGGACAACGCCTATCTTGTGGATGATCAGCTGGGTCTGTGGGATCCTAGGGAGGGGTGGGGGGCATCCATATGGCCGGTAGTGCTCTGCGTATCTATGGGCCACAGTGGGCAATCAGTGGGGTGCACTGCCAAATGGCTGCCTTGTAGGCCAGGGCAATGTGGTCTATGCCTGGAAACCCTGACCCCGGGAGGACACCCTGACCCACAGCCCCTCCCCTGGTTGATCCCTGCTACTCCCATCGGTCCTGGCAGACACCTACCCTCGCAGCCGGGGGCACAACTGTAAGCCCACCATTGCGCTTTTGGAGAGCTCCTTCTGACCTCCTCTCTCTCCCTTAGCAGCCACAGTGCCTGTTTCCCAATTTTAAATACCATAAGTGAACCGCGCCGTTGTCACTTCTGCCTGGTGGGGGTGGAACATTGCAGGAGGCCGGAGACTACCGGTTGGGCCTGATAATGAGACGTTAATGCATGTTACTGTACATTTTGCATGCCCATGGGGCACGCGGTATGGACCACATTCACGCTGTTATCGAGGTGCCAGAGCATGGTGTTCTGCTGGATGCCTGGCGCTGACCTAATTTGTCAGCTGGCACGTATTCTCTGACTGATCGCAATTTGCATTCTGCCGTCGGCCGACGGAGAATCCCACCCCTTGTCTTTCATAGTAGACTGCATGAATTGTAGCCTCGACCCCTTTGGTTGCAGTTCCAAGAGGGTTTAACAACATGAAACTTGTTTTGTGAGATTCCATGAACTGGATAAGAAAACTTCCATAGCCATGAATTTACGTTGTGAGGTTAAATGCAGGAATTAGTTTGAACAAAAAATGGCCCATAATGATCCTGAATCTACTTTGTTAATCTTATGTTTTTTACCCAGATGTCTCCAGTTCCTATTTCCCACTTGGAGGCAGAGCCATTCTGGGTGCTCTAAGGAAAACAAATTAAAGTCTTCAGTAGCAGCAAGTGAATATGGGACTGAACTAATAATCTAGTAGAGAAAACAGGCAAGGCTGTGAATGTAATTCAGCATGGTATATCGAAAACAGAGTAACATAAAAAATAGGAGCAGGAGGCCATTCGACCCTTCAAGCCTGCTCCACCATTCAATATGATCATGGCTGATCATCCGACTCAGTAACCTGATCTCGCTTTCCCCCATATCCTTTGATCCCCTTAGCCTCAAGAGCTATATCTCCTTCTTGAAAACATAAAATGGCCTCAACTGCTTTCTGTGGTAGTAAAAGATGACAAAAAAGATAAGGCAGTCAACACCATCATAACCTACACTCAGAAACCAGACCTATTAATGACCTGATCCCTATGAATTCCATAGGCTCACCACTCTCTGGGTGAAGAAATTTCTCTTTATCTCAGTCCCAGGTTTGCCCAGTATCCTCAGACGGTGGCTCCATGGTTCTGCACCCTCCCACCATCGGAACATACTTCCTGCATCTACCCTGTCAAGTCCTGAAAGAATTTTATAGGTTTCTATGAGATGCCTCCTCATTCTTCTAAACTCCAGCGAATATAATCCTAACCAACTCAAACTCTCTTCATATGTCAGTCTCGCCATCCCAGAAATCAGTTTGGTAAATCTTTGCTGCACTCCCTCTATAACAAGAACATGTTTCCTCAGATAAGGTGACCAAAACTGCACACAATATTCCAGGCATGGTCTCACCAAGGCCCTGTATAACTGCAGCAAGACATCCCTATTCCTGTACTCGAATATACCAGGGATTTGAGCATTATCTGCTAATACTTTATCCCTGCCTGCCATTTATGGTCACATTTCATATGAACAGTCATTGTTACTTAGTGTCTAAAGCATGTACTGTTTTATACCTGTCTGGTGACTTTTTGTCAATGAGACCTCTTTTCAAAATCTCTTTTATGTCCGTTTGTAGCTCTATAATCTTAACAGGTATAATTTTGTAACTGCTCATTCGATCTATTTGCTGTCTGGTCACTGGATAGCCATCTAGGACAAATCTATATAAAAAAAGAAGGAAAATAGATTAGTGTTTGAACTTAATTTGAAAATATAATCTGAGTTGAAACTTAATCTCATAGAAACCTATAAAATTCTTGCAGGACTTGACAGGGTAGATGCAGGAAGTATGTTCCGATGGTGGGAGGGTGCAGAACCATGGAGCCATCGTCTGAGGATACTGGGTAAACCTGGGACTGAGATAAAGAGAAATTTCTTCACCCAGAGAGCGGTGAGCCTATGGAATTCACAGGGATCAGGTCATTAGTAGGTCTGGTTTCTGAGTGTAGGTTATGATGGTGTTGACTGCCTTATCTTTTTTGTCATCTTTTACTGCTTTGTGCCAGCTGTGACTCGGTAGGTAGTAAGCTTGCCTCTGAGTACCAAGGTTTGGGTTCAAGTCCTTCTCCAGGATTTGAGGGTAACAACCTAGCCTGACATTCCAGTGCAGTACTGAGAGGGTGCTATGCTATCAGAAGTGTTATCTTTCAATGAGATGTTAAACTGAGGGCTGTGTTTGTTCTCAAAGCTGTGCATGGATAATTTCTTGAGCAGTTGCCATTTTTATAGGGGGCAATGTCCAACATAAACACGGCTTATTTACTTTCAAGAACAATATAGTATGCATCAAAATAGAATGGCTATCAGTACTTTAGTTCTGCAATATCATTAATTTATTGATTCTTATTCAACTGAAGCGATTGCAGAATGTGGCAAAATAAGGTGGGATTCTGCCCCATCCCTAAACCACTAGAATTTCTTTCCTGACTTCATAGAATCATAGAATCCCTACAGTGCAGAAGGCGGCCTTTCGGCCCATCAAGTCTGCACCGACCCTCCGAAAGAACACCCTACCAACGCCCAATCCCCCGCTCTATCCCCATAACCCCACCTAACCTTTGGACACTTAGGGGAAATTTAGCATAGCCAATCCACCTAACCCACCTTGACTGAGGATGGAATTTTCCCATCCTGTCAGTAGCAGGTTTCATGATAGACAGGAGCAGAAAATTCAGAGTGAGGTTAAAGGTTGGCTTCCCGATGGCAGAAATTCGAATCGGAAGTTTCCCCTCGCCACATTCATAGCGGGATGGCTTTCCTGCTGATCCATGTCAGGAATGCATCTTGCATGCATCTCCATGTCATGAATACTCTCTAAAATTGCAGTTCTCTGGAATCATATTCCCTCTCCCAATTACATGCCATGCCTGTGGGGAAGTAAGATTAGTTTAAATCACAGTGGTGTGCAGCTGGAGTGGAGGGGAGCTGGTGTCAGGGGAATGTCACTTTAAGAAATGTTTGGCTGCTCAAGTGGCTGCAGTAATGTCAGAGTGTGGGTGGAGCTGAGCTCTGGCTCAGCTTTTTAGTTTCGCTTTGAGGAAAAGCTGGTGTGTGTCTGTGGGCTTTAGTTTCGATTCAGCGTTGGAGCTGCAGCCAGCCAAAGAAGGTATAATTTTGATCTCTCTGCAATCTAAAGACTATCTCTAGATCATTTGGTGAATTCAGAGTGATAACTGCTCTCAGTAGAGAATTTAAACCTGATGTGCTTCTGTAAAAAGGGTTTTTGTCTTATGGATGTTAAAAGGAAAGTTTAAGGATTACTTAGAGTGTTGTATTCTTTGGGGGTGTATTTGAATTGATGGTTGCGAAGATGTTCACTGTATGTATGTTTTAGAAAGGTTAACTGAGTTCAGAGAAAAAACATTGTTTTGTTTTTAAAAAATACTTTTCGATTTCTTTTTTTTTAATAAACAATTTTATTGAGGTACTTTTGGCATATAAAACAATGACATTGTATAGTACTGTACAAAAAAGAAAAGCAAATAACATAGTACAAACCACAACTCCATTCTCGCAAGAATCTGCCTAAACCACCCCTTACTGTCCTCTACCCTGCCCCCCCCCTCCCCTGTTGACGGTTAATTCCCCGCAAAGATGTCAATGAATGGCTGCCACCCCGATAGTGAACCTCTCAAGGCAAACTTAACTTTCTCTAGGCCGAGAAAGCTTGCCATGTCCGATAGCCATACTTCGGTCTTCAGGGGCCTTGAGTCCCTCCATGCCAACAGTATTCGTCGCAGGATAATCGCCCGCCCAGACAAATCGGGAGAATCTTCATCTAAACAGTCTGCACTCTCCCCGCTAGTGACAGCGGGAGCGCATCCCAACTCCGAACCTCCTCCCTCACTCGTTCCACCAGTTGGGACAGGTTGAGCATATGCAACTTGCCCCAGTCCTGTGCCACCTGTATCCCTAAGTATCTGAAGCTTTCTCCTACCAGCCTGAACGGCAACCCCTTCAGCCTACTCTCCTGCCCCCTCACCTGAATTACAAACAACTCGCTCTTAGCCACGATCACGTTTATATCCTGAAAACCAGCCAAATTCCCTCAGGGTTTCCATGATACCGTCCATCCCCACCATTGGGTCCGATACGTATAACAGCAGGTCATCCACGTATAACGAGACTTTATGTTTCACTACCCCCGGACCAGTCCTTTCCAGTCCCTTGAAGCTCTCAAAGCAATTGCCAGGGGCTCTATGGCCAGCGCGAACAGCACTGGGGAGAGAGGGCAACCCTGTCTTGTCCCGCGGTGCAGTCTGAAATAATCTGATGTTGTCCTGTTCGTCCTTACACTAGCCTCTGGGGCCTGATATAACAGCCTAACCCAGTCAATGAACCCCTCTCCGAACCCAAACCGTCTCAGCACCTCCCACAGATAGTCCTACTCGACCCGGTCAAAAGCCTTTTCCGCATCCATAGCTACCACTATCTCTGCCTCCCTGCTCTCCGGGGGCACCATAATCACATTAAGCAGCCTTCTTAGATTGGACACCAGTTGCCTAACCTTTACAAACCTGGTTTGGTCCTCCGCAATTATGTCCCGTACACAGTCCTCAATTGTAGTCGCCAAGATCTTGGCCAGTAATTTAGTGTCTACATTGATCAAAGATATCGGCCTGTAAGACCCACAAGCCTCTGGGTCTTTTGCCCGTTTCAGAATAAGCGAAATAGTGGCCTGCGACATTGTCGGGGGTAGAACCCCTCTGTCTCTTGCCTCGTTAAAAATCCTGACCAGCACCGGCCCCACTATCTCGGCAAACTTTTTATAAAACTCCACCGGATACCCATCCGGCCCCGGGGCTTTACCCGACTGCATGGCCTTCAGGCCTCCCAATACCTCTTCGATCCTGACCAGGGCCCCTAGTCCGTCTACCACCCCCCTACCCACTCTTGGGAAGGTCAGTCCGTCCAGGAATCGCCTCATCCCCTCCGGTCCCCTGGGGGGTTCTGAAGTATACAGCTTACTATAAAAGTTCCTAAACACCTTGTTCAGCCTGCCGGGTCCCCTACCAGGTTTCCCTCCCCATCCGCTATCCTTCTTATCTCCCTAGCCGCTTCTCTCTTCCTTAGTTGTTGCGCAAGCATTCTGCTGGCCTTCTCTCCATGCTCATATATCGCGCCTTTTGCCTTTCTAAGCTGCTCTACGGCCTTGCCTGTAGTCAGCACCCCAAACCCGGCCTGCAGCCTCTGTCGTTTCCTGAGTAACTCTGGCCTCGGGGACCCCGCATAGCTCCTGTCCGTCCGTACAATTTCCTCAACCAGTCGGTCCGTCTCTGCCCTATCTGTCCTGTCCCTATGATCCCGGATTGAGATCAGCTCCCCTCTCACCACTGCCTTCAGCGCCTCCCAGAGACTTCTCCGGTATCATTTATCTGCAGGTAATTCAGCTCCCCCCATTTGCTCCATGAACCCTCTCAGTTCCTTTGCCATCGCTGGCAACCTGCCCGTTTGTGAACACGACCGATCCAGGCTCGGGTCCAGGACTGTGTTAAAGTCCCCGCCCATGATCAGTTTGCGCAAGTCCAAGTCGGGGATCTTCCCTAGCAACCTCCTGCTAAAATCCACATGGTCCCAATTAGGGGCATACACACTAACCAAGATTACTCTCACCCCTTCGAGCTTACCCCTCACCATAACAAATCTGCCACCTCCATCTGCAACGGTACCCTCTGCCTCAAATTGAACCCTTTTATTAATCAGGCTCGCAACCCCCCTAGTCTTAGTGTCGAGCCCCGAATGAAAGACCTGAATAACCCAGCCCTTCCTTAGCCTAACCTGGTCTGCCACTTTCAGGTGCGGCTCCTGCAGCATGACTACGTCTGCCTTCAGAACCCGCAAATGCGCGAACACACGCGCCCTCTTCACTGGCCCGTTTAGCCCTCTAACATTCCAGGTGATCAGCCTGGGGTTGGGGGGCACTTCGCTCCCCCCTTTGACGATCAGCCATCCCCGTTCCTTGGCCAGCCCCCCAGCCATGTGTCGCGCATCCTCTGGCCCGCCTCCTGGCCAGCTCCACCCATGACCTCCCCACTGTTGCCATGTCCAATTTCCATCCTCTCAGCAGATCAACTCCCATCCCCCCCCCCCCCCCCCCGCCCCCCCCTAGCAACACCATCCTACCACCTAGCCCCTCCTCTAATCCAACTATATGAACACCCCCCATCTGGCTTCCATTGACTAGCCCACCCAGCTAGCCTGGTGGCTCCCAGCTTCGGTGCCAGCGCGTCTCTCACCCATTGTTCCCTGGCTCCCCTCCCCCCAGCCCATCCATACCCAAACCAGTCCTGCTTAAACAGAAACTCTGTACAAGTCAGAAACATCCCCAACAATAGTGCAATTTAAATCAAACAAATAGAGATAAGAAGTACCAGGGACTCTCAGCCCTTCCCCCCCAAACACAGAAAAATATTGCAAAAAAGTCCCCCGAAACCCCCATCATAACTGCACCTTTCTAACTATTTTCTTTTTTATATTGTCCTCCTACCAAAACTCCAACCAAAAAGGAAACATTCAAGAAAACCACGAAAAAGAACAAGAAAAACACATCACAACCAAAATACATCCACCTAAAAAGGTCGAAAAAAACAAAAAGAACGGACCCAAGCATGCAGGCACCTCTCACAGCGAGAGAGAAACAAAATAGACTTAAAAATTCTACCATGAGTCCAAGAGTCCTCAGCTCAGGGCCAGCCCTTGCTTCTTAACAAAGTCCATCACCTCCTCGGGTTCCTCGAAATAGTGGCGCTGACTCTCATACGTAACCCACAGTCGTGCCGGAAACAGCAGGCCAAATTTCACCTGCCTGTAGCCTCCCCTCCTCCCGGCCACCTCAGTACTCAGGTCTTGGTAAACACGCAGGGTGCTATTGTCCCAAGTACAGCTTTGTGAGCTCTTGGCCCACCTGTGGAACCGGACCACCTCGTCGCGGCTGCCTCACCTGCACTCTGTGTGCCCTGTCCACCGCCGGTGGGCGAAGGAACACCTCGTTCCACAGCAGCTTCTGAAACATACCCTCCACATACGCAGTAGCATCCAGCCCCTCAGCCCCCTCCGGGAGGCCAACAATTCTTACGTTCTGCCGGCGAGATCTGTTGTCCAGGTCCTCCAGCCTTTCCAGGAGCATATTCTGCTGATCCCTCAACATCCGAATCTCCACGTCCGCCACCGTTTGATAGTCGGCCTGCTCCTCCACTGTCTTCTCCAGCTTCTGGAGCTTCTCAGCCTGATCATCCAGCCTTTTTTCCAATCGGTCCATCGACTTCTGGAGCGTCTCCAAGTTATCGCGCTTCAGAGCTAAAAAGCCCTCCTGCATGGCCTGTAGCAGCTGCTCCATTGTAGGCTGGGCTGTCGGCGCCTTGCTTTGGACATCGGCCATATTGGTCTCTCTCACAGCCTCCACCGTGCCCTTGCTTGACCACTTCTTCTGCTGTTTACGGTCCCTCCGGCTTCTTAAGTCCATACAACTCTGTATGGGTTCAGTGCCGGAGTACTATTGCTTTCCAGTTCCGCGCTCAAAAGCGCAAAAAAGTCGGGGGAACAGGTCCAAAAGTCCGGCCGAAGCAGGAGCCACGAAATGTGCGACTTACTCCCTCATAGCCACCACCGGAACCTACTTTTCAATTTCTGCTGTACCACACCTGTAGAGCGGGCCGTGTGCTCCCCATACCACAATCTAGTGGGTCATGGGTCAGGTGATCTCCATGATATACTTTGGAGTACTCTAAACCCTGGCCCATAACACTGTTCTCCCTCACTTCACTTGTGACTTCCAGATGTGGAACATTCAAGCCTACTGTGCTGCTCAGGTTACTCAGCAATGCCAATGTTAGTCCACACTGGTGGGGGTGTATGGTGGGGCTGCTCATGTTGGCTGCCTCAGGTGTACAGCTGGTCTGCTCACTATGGTTGCAACTCTAGCAGGAAAGCATTATGTGTTTCATGTCGCAGGTAGGGCTACCAGTGTGGCAGGTGGGCTGCGACGGGGACATGAAAGTGAAGGGGGATTGATAGGGTTGGGGGGGGGGGGGGGAGGATCAATGGCAGAGGCAAGAGGGTGAAGCGATTTGGGGAGGTTTGAGGGGGCAGAGGACACTCTGTAAGGTTTTCGGGCAATTCGGCCCTTTTTGGACTGCCCAAGAATAAAACCCAGAGACTGTAAACTGGACACTTTTCAGCCAAAGGAACGTAACCAAATTTCCCAGCAGGCTTGGTCCGCTGAGCTGAGTAGGGGCATAGGTATTTACAAACCCCCCCCAGGAGCTACAAGGAAGAAGGAGCCAGACAACTAGATAAGATTAAACACAGAGACAAAGGGGCATGGTAATTCTGTAAGGGGCCTGCCTGCAAGCAGGACAATGGGATGGTCATAGCCCCATGCAGATGTAAATGACTTTGCCTCCACCAGAGCAGAATCCAATCAACACCCCATCAACATAGCAGCGATCTCCAGAGCAGATGGAAGACTTTGAAAATCTTCACAAGGGAGCTCAACCTCGTTATCTCAAAAAGCAGACTGGAGGCGGACCTAGGGGAGGTACTCCTATCTTGACAGGTCTGACCGGCTCAAAGGGGGCAGGACCAGCGGGAACTTTAAACCTTATGGATTCAATGCAAAGGGGGCTGGCCGAACACAGGAAAAAGCCAGGTAAAACGGATATAAAAGGGGCTGTGTTTCGATTGAGGGTCGCTTGGCTTGACCTCTCCACCTTTGACTTGACCTCCTGCAGCCTGTGACTGTAAGTACCCTGCAGCAGCTTGCGAAACTCCCTTGACTTTGATAGTGGTTGAGGCTTTGGGGAAGGGGACTTGATTTGTGTTTTGTGTCATTGCTAAAATTGTGTAACAATAAGATTTTACGTTGTGTCCGTTATAGTACTTTCTGAATAGACTTAGTTTGTGTTAGAGTTTAAGATTCTATTATAATTTCTTCTGTTTGGTGATTTTGACCTGGGTTTTGCAATAAACCTCGATTTGCTGATAATTGGAGTTGTTTAAATTCTTCAATCTCTCACCAGCGATCTCTGACCAAGTCATTGTTAAGATATTCCTCACCTTAATTCCGGGGTCGAGAATCTAGGGTCATCTTGAACGATTCAAACCCGTTCACTCAGGACAGGCTGCTGGTTAGGTAATAAACAGCAGTGTCCTATTCTCTCTCTTGGGAAAGCTACTCCAGCGAAGTAGGAACCGGGTGGGTGTTGCACCACCGGCAAGAGAGAGAATCACCTGGGCATTGGTGGGGGTCTGGATATCTGTATGATATAAGCCTCAGGCTTCCGGTTAGGGATAAACGGCTCTCTTCCGTGGAGGTGTCCCAGTGCGGCATCCCCTGGCCTCTGACGTTTCAGTGCCAGCTGGAGAGAGACACACACAGATACTCAAACCCCAGATATCGGCCCAGTAGTGGAGTAGCAGAGATGGAACCCTCTACAACTCATAGGCAGAGGGAAGTTTGGGGTGGGGAAACTGTAGCCTGACATGGAATATTGGACTACAAACACAAAAGGGAGCAGATGGGAATTGCATGATGGGGATGGATGCATGCAGATCCTAGAGTACGAAAGAGGTACTGTTTGCATAGAGAAACATGAGAGAGATGAGGAGGGATAAAGCTTTCACAAGAGGTACATAGAACACAGAACAGTACAGCACAGTACAGGCCCTGTACAGGCGATGTTGTGCCAACCATTTATCCAATTCTAAGGTCAACCTCACCTACACCCCTTCAATTTACTGCTGTCCATGTGCCTGTCCAAGAGTCACTTAAATGTCCCTAATGACTCAGACTCCACCACCTCTGCTGGCAGTGCATTCCACACACCCACCACTCTCTGTGTAAAGAACCGACCTCTGACATCTCCCCTATACCTTCCTCCAATACCTTAAAATTATGTCCCCTCGTGACCACCATTTCCGTCCTGGGGAAAGGTCTCTGGCTATCCACTTTAACAATGCCTCTCATCACCTTGTACACCTCTATCAAGTCACCTCTCTTCCTTCTTCGCTCCAGTGAGAAAAGCTCTCGCTCCCTCAATCTTTCTTCATAAGACATGCACTCCAGTCCAGGCAGCATCCTGATAAATCTCCTCTGCACCCTCTCCAAAGCATCCACATCCTTCCTATAATGAGGCGACCAGAACTGGACACAATATTCCAAGTGTGGTCTAACCAGGGTTTTATACAGCTGCAGCAAAACCTCGCGGCTCTTAAACTCAATCCCCCTGTGAATGAAAGCCAACACACCATACGCCTTCTTAACAACCCTATCAACCTCGGTGGCAACTTTGAGGGATCTATGTACGTGGACCCCAAGATCCCTCTGTTCCTTCACACTTCTAAGAATCCTGCCTTTAATCCTGTATTCAGCATGCAAATTCGACCTTCCAAAATGAATCACTTCACATTTGTCTAGGTTGAACTCCATCTGCCACTTCTCAGCCCAGCTCTGCATCCTGTCAATGTCCTGTTGTAACCTGCAACAGCCCTCAACACTATCTACAACTCCCCCAACCTTCGTGTCATTGGCAAACTTACTAACCCACCCTTCCACTTCCTCATCCAAGTCATTTATAAAAACCACAAAGAGCAGAGGTCCCTGAACAGATCCCTGCGGTCACCGACCTCCAGGTGGAATACTTTCCATCCACTACCACTCGTTGTCTTCTTTCGGCCAGCCAATTCTGTATCCAGACAGCCAAATTTCCCTGTATCCCATGCCCCCTAACTTTCTGAATGAGCCTACCATGGGGAACCTTATCAAATGCTTTACAGAAATCCATATACACCACATCCACTACCTGACCTTCATCAATGTGTCTCGTCACATCCTCAAAGAATTCAATGAGGCTTGTGAGGCATGACCTGCCCCTCACAAAGCCATGCTGACTATCTTTAATCAAACTATGTTTTTCTAAATAATCATAAATCCTATCTCTCAGAATCTTGTCACGTGAGAGTACCCTTTAAGAAATGGGTGTTTAAGAAATGTGCCTTTAAGAAATGGAGCTGCTCATGTTACTGGAGTGATGTCAGAGTGTGGGTGGAGCTGAGCTCTACTTCTACTTTTTTTAGTTTCAGTTTGAAAAAAGCTTGGGTGTGTCTGTGAGCTGTACTGCTGTTGATCTATGCCATCAAAAGACTATCTATGGATCATTTGGCGAACTCAGAATTGTAAAAAGGTCTCAGTATTGAATGTAAACCCTAATGTGCTCCTGTTTAAAGGTTGTTAAGTTTTTGGCTGTTAAAAGAACAGCATACAGATTACTTAGTGTTGTATTCTTTGGGGGGTGTATTTGATTTACTGGTTGCTTAGATGTTCACGGTTTGTTTTAGAAAGGTAAACTTGAGTTCATAGAATAAACATTGTTTTGTTTTAAAAACCACTGGTCCATTTTCTGCTGTACCACACCTGTAGGGTAAGCTGTGTGCTCCCCATACCACAATCTATTAAAAGTTGTGGGTCAGGTGAACTCCATAATACACTTTGGGGTTCTCTAAACCCTGACCCATAACAATCCTTTCCAATATTTTGCTCACCACAGACGTAAGACTGATGGGTCTGTAATTCCCAGGGATTTCCCTATTCCCCTTCTTGAACAGGGGAACAACGTTCGTCTCCCTCCAATCGTCCGGTACTACTCCAGTGGAGAGTGAGGACGCAAAGATCATCGCCAACAGTGCAGCAATCTCTTTTCTCGCTTCCCGTAGTAACCTTGGGTATATCCCGTCATGCCCAAGGGACTTATCTATCCTGATGCTTTTCAAAATTTCCAGCACATCCTCCTTCTTAATATCAACCTGTTTGAGTCTATTAACCTGGTTCATATCGTTCTCATGAGCAACAAGGTCCCTCTCTCTAGTGAATACTGAAGCAAAATATTCATTTAGGGCCTCCCCCATCTCCTCAGATATCTGCAATACAGAGATTTAAGGGACAGCAGGGAGGAAGGGTGGTCTTGTGGTCATTTATTAAGGAATTGGAGAGCTGAGTGCAAGTCATCTGGATTGATGTCAAGGGGTAGGGGTGAGTGATTTAAAGCAGTCCTGGAGCTCTATTGAAATCAGTTAGGATGAGAGATTAAAGGCAATCGTGGGGCTCTTTGGACCTTGTAGTTAGGGTGAGAGATTAAAGACGGTTGTGGGGTTTCATGGGCTATGCTACAGAGTTATGCATGGCAAGCTCATCATGTTCCTGCTCCAGCAAGGGAAGGCCTGTGTGATCAATGGTGATCAAACACAGCGCGGTGTGCCAGGCGTGGCCATAGTTTTACAGTCAGTGGTGATGGGCATGTCTGGCATGGTACTGAGCTGAAGATGTGATGGCCATGGTCGGGTGGTATCTGCAGCCTGTAAATCGGGAAACCATCGTAAGTGGGGGGCAATCAAATCTCTCTTGGGGATGGGGTTATTTGTGTCATGGGGATATAACAGTGATAGGTTCAGATGAGGGCAGAATATCCACTGCAATGACACAAGGATCCAGGGTTACTGGGGAAGGCTGAGGAATTGCTGGAATGAGTTCTACCTGTATGTCATGAGGCTTCAGGAAGTTCAAAGGGACCAGAACTCTGACAGGGGAAGGGTCGAAGCTGGTTTCCAATGTAAAAATGCAGCACCATCTTAAGACTCCAAAGTTATGAAGCAGTTTAAAATTGAAAGTGGAAAGATTCCGCAAATAAGGAACCCACTGGCTGGACCCAGGGGACTTAATGGAGAACCCTCGTGCTGCTTAGAGAAACAACACGGAATTGGAGTCTGAGCTGAGCGAACTCAGGACGAGTTTATTGAAGGTGCAATTGGAGCGTTCTTGCATGAGACTGCGGGAGACATGGGGCGGGATTCTCCAATAATGGGGCTATGTCCCCACGCCGTCGTGAAAAGCGGTGCCAACCACTCCGGCATCAACGGTCCCCGATAATGGGGAATGCTCCCCTTCCTAGGGGGCTAGGTTGGAGCCAGAGTGGTCCCCGAAGCTCCAGCCGGCACAGAACGGCCCGCGCGAGTTCACGCATGCACAGAGCGGCCAGCTGTGTGGGACCTGAGTAACCCACGCCGGCGGGACTCGGCCAAACTCGGTCACTCGGCCCATCGGGGCCCGGAGAATCGTCGGGGGGCCGACCGGCGCGGCACAAATCCCGCGGGCGCCCGAGAATCCTGCGCCGGGTCGGACAATCCCGGTTATGGAGTTCAGAATGAAGTTGATCAATTTGAGCATTAACAGAAGAAAGTGAGAATGGAGGAGGCAGCCAATTATGAAGGGTGAATAGTTTCTGGATATCTGCAATTGGCATGGGTAATGCATAAAAGGGCATTGAGCCATTCTAAAAGTGCAGGTTAGGCATTTTTAAAATTCATTCATGGGATGTGGGCATTACTGCCAGCATTTATTGCCTATCCCTAATTACCTTTGACAAGGTGGTGGGAAGCTGCCTTCTTGAACCGCTTGGTGAGTTCCTGCAGTGCATCTTGTAGATGGCACACACTGCTGGCACTGTGTGTTGGTGGTGGAGGAAATGAAAGTTTGCCAGTCATGTGGGCTGCTTTGTTCTGGATGGTTTTGAACATCCTGGCAAGTGGCAAGTGAGTATTCCATCACACCTCACTTGTGCATTGTAGATGATGGACAAGCTTTGGAAAATCAGGAGGTGCGTAACTCATTGTAGGATTTCTAACCTCTGACCTGCTTTTGTAGCTGCAGTATTTACACGGCCAGTCCAGTTCAGTTTCTGATCAACGGTAACCACCAGGATGTTGGAAGTGGGAGAGATCGGAATGTTATCAAGGGCCAATAGTCATTGGCTGGCACTTGTGTGACCCGAATATTATTTTGAGCATTCTGTCAACGAAGCAATGTGTGGGACCTATGGAATCCACAAATTAAGGGGGTACTGCAAGAACCAAGTTAGAAAGCATTGAGCTGATAAACTGCGTGCATGTCATTGACTTTCTACACATTCACAGACCAGTGCGCACATGAAAATGGGTATTGGCAGCTATCATGCATGGCCATATTACAACGTCTGGAGAGAGTGTAAAAGGTGTAATTGCATAATTTTGCGTTATCCCAACTGTTCTGGCCACTGTTTTTCCGTTAAACGTTAACACAAAAACAGATTATTTTGTCATCCTCATGTTATTGTTTGTGGGTGCTCGCTGTGTGCAAATTGGCTGCTGCATTTCCTGCATCTCAACAGTAACTACACTTCACAAGTACTTCATTGGATGTAAGCACTTTGGAATTTCTGGGGCTAGATACTCCCAAAATGGGACTATGTCCCCACGCCAGCGTAGAAATGCTGGCGTTTCACTCCGGAGTTGTAGCACAATCAATCACTCACGAGGCGAGATGAGATGGGAGTCAATCGATGGCTTTATTACGCAGACTTGTTTCCCAGCAGCACAGTTACACAATGCGGCTGGGTGGAGCCAGTAGGCGGCTGATCCAATTGGGACCCGGCGTCTATCCACCTCTCGGCATCACAGGGTACCGTAATACCCCTAATGCATACCATCACATTCACCCTTTGTTAAATAAGAACCCGGTGGGGGTAGTGGGCCGTATGGTGGTAGGGGTTTACAGAGTCGGTACCTGGGATGCCACTAACACAGTGGCTATACTCCGATATCAAACTACTAGCACTATTTACAATGCTGTTTTTACTGGGCAACTGAATTGTTTACAGAGGCATTTCGTGTTTTGTTATAAAGATTCGATGAGTCGAATGGGTTCCCTGGTCCTCACCGATCGCCTCAGCCCCGGTTGTGATGCAGGCGCTGGCTCGGGCATCATCGTCTCTGGGAGCGTAGTGATGGCTCTTCCTGCTTCACTACCCCTAGGCGGGGCTGGGGGAAGGACCAATTCACCTGGGAAGGGGGCGGCTGTGGGGTGCGCCGGTAGGAGGGAGGGTGTGATTGGTGTTGGGGGTGTGTGTGTGGTTCCGGCAGGCGCCAGGTCCCGCAGGGAGACCGTGTCCTGTCAGCCGTCGGGGTACACCACATAGGCGTACTGAGAGTTTGCGTGGAGGAAATCAGCCCTCTTGACCAACGGGTCCGATTTGTGCGCCCACACATGTTTTCGGAGCAGGATGGGTCCTGGGGCTGCCAGCCAAGTCGGAAGTGACGTTCCGGAGGAGGACTTCCTGGGGAAGACAAGGAGGCGTTTGTGAGGTGTTTGATTGGTCGTGGTACAAAGCAGCGACCGGATGGAGTGGAGGGCATCCGGGAGGACTTCCTGCCAGCGGGAGACTGGGAGATGTCTGGACCGTAGGGCCAGCAGGACGGTCTCCCTCTCTACCTGACCATTTCCCCGGGGGTTGTAACTGGTCATCCTGCTCGAGGCAATGCCTTTGCTGAGCAAGAATTGACGCAGTTCGCCGCTGACGAAGGAGGACCCCCTATCGCTATGTATGTAGGCGGGGAAACCGAACAGTGTGAAGATGGTGCAGAGGGCTTTAATGACTGTGGCGGCGGTCCTGTCGGGGCAGGGGATGGCGAATGGGAACCGGGAGTACTCGTCAACCACATTCAGGAAGTACGTGTTGCGGTTGGTGGAGGGGAGGGGCCCTTTGAAGTCCAGACTGAGGCACTCAAAGGGGCGGGAAGCTTTTATCAGGTGCACTTTATCTGTCCTGCAGAAGTGCGGCTTGCACTCTGTGCAGATTTGGCAGTTCCTGGTTGCTGTTCTGACCTCCTCAATGGAGTAGGACAGATTGTGGGTCTTCACGAAGTGATAGAACTGAGTGACCACCGGTTGGCAGAGGTCCTCGTGGAGGGCTCGGAGGCGGTCCACTTGTGCGTTGGCACATGTGCAGCGGGATAGGGCATCGGAAGGCTCGTTCAGCTTTCCGGGACGATACAAGATCTCATAGTGCTGGGTGGAGAGTTCGATCCTCCACCGCAAGATCTTGTCATTCTTGATCTTGCCCCGCTGTGCATTATCGAACATGAAGGCAACCGACCATTGGTCAGTGAGGAGAGTGAATCTCCTGCCGGCCAGGTAACGCCTCCAATGTCGCACAGCTTCCACTATGGCTTGGGCCTCCTTTTCCACTGAGGAGTGGCGGATTTCTGAAGCGTGAGAAAAAGGCCACGGGTCTGCCCGCTTGGTTGAGGGTGGCCGCCAGAATCTACGTCGGACGCGTCGCTCTCGACTTGGAAGGGGAGGGATTCGTCGATCGCGTGCATCATGGCCTTTGCGATATCCGCTTTGATGCGGCAGAAGGCCTGGCGGGCCTCTGTCGACAGGGGAAAGACAGTGGACTGAATTAGCGGAAGGGCCTTGTCCGCGTAGTTGGGGACCCACTGGGCGTAATAAGAGAAAAAGCCCAGGCAGCGTTTCAGGGCCTTGGAGCAGTGAGGGAGGGGGAACTCCATGGGGAGGGGCGCATGCGTTCAGGGTCTGGGCCTATAACTCCATTTCGCACTACGTAGCCGAGGATGGCTAGACGGTCGGTGCTAAACACGCATTTCTCCCTGTTGTATGTGAGATTCAGGGCGTTGGCGGTCTGGAGGAATTTGCGGAGGTTGGCGTCGTGGTCCTGCTGGTCGTGGCCGCAGATGGTGCCGTTATCGAGGTACGGAAACGTGGCCTGCAAACCGTACCGGTCAACCATTCGGTCCCTCTCCCGTTGGAAGACCGAGACTCCGTTAGTGACGCCGAATGGAACCCTTAAGAAGTGATAGAGCCGCCCAACTGCTTCAAAAGCAGTGTATTTGCAGTCGCTCGGGCGGATGGGGAGCTGGTGACAGGCGGACTTAAGGTCCACCGTGGAAAAGACCTTGTACTGTGCAATCCGATTGACCATGTCGGATATGCGGGGGAGAGGGTACGCATCCAGCTGCGTGTACCTATTGATGGTTTGACTATAGCTATGACCATCCTCTGCTTCTCCCCGGTCTTTACAACCACCACCTGAGCTCTCCAGGGACTGTTGCTGGCCTGGATTATGCCTTCCCTCAGCAGCCGCTGGACGTCTGACCGGATAAATGTTCGGTCCTGGGTGCTGTACCGTCTGCTCTTGGTGGCGACGGGTTTGCAATCTGGGGTGAGGTTCGCAAACAGGGAGGGCGGGTCGACCTGGAGGGTCACGAGGCCGCAGATAGTGAGTGGGGGTGTAGGGCCGCCGAATTTAAACGTTAAACTCTGGAGGTTGCACTGAAAATCCAACCCCAGGAGTCTGGCAGCGCAGAGGAGGGGGAGGACGTAAAGCCAGTAGTTCTTGAACTCCCTCCCCTGCACCGCGAGGTTCGCGATGCAGAACCCTTTGATCTCTACAGAATGGGATCCTGCTGCCAGGAAAATCTTTTGATTACTCGGGTGGATCAGAAGGGAACAGCGTCTTACCGTATTGGGATGTATAAAACTCTCCGTGCTCCCAGAGTCGATCAGGCAGGGCGTCTCGTACCCGTTTATGAATACTGTCATTGTCGCTGTTTGGAGCCGCGACTGGTCCAGGGTCACCGAAGCCAGTCGCTGTTGCTGCATCGGGGCGTTTTCCTCAGGCGCCGTGGGGCCGTCCATTCCAGGGTCCTTAGCCGTCAGCCAAGATGGCAGCGTCCACGGGTCGCACATGGTCGGGAGTGGACAAGATGGCGCCGCCCATTGATCACACATGGCCGTGGGAGCACAAAATGGCGGTGCCCATCCCTCCCGCATGGGGTCCGGGACCCAAGATGGCGGCGCCCGTTGGCCGCACATGGATCGTTGGGGGGGATTGAGGTTGGGGTCCTGGTTCTCCCCCGGAGATTGCGGCGACCCCCCGAGCCTGGCACACCGCTGCAAAGTGCCCCTTTTTGCCGCACCCTTTGCAGAGGGCTGAGCAGGCCGGGCAGCGCAGTCAGGGGTGTTTCTTTTGCCCGCAAAAGTAGCAGTGGGGCCCACCCAGGTGGTCTGGCGGTCTGGCAGCACAGGCCTGCGGGTGCCGGGGGGGTCGGTCGCGGCGGGGGTCCACAGTGCCCAAGGGGCTGACGCGCGGTCGGGGGCATAGGCACGGGCGTTCTATGATGCCACATCGAGCAAGGCAGCGAGGGCCCGTGCCTCCTTGAGGCCTAGTGAGCAATCGCTGGCGAATTTGGGACGAGAGCATACCTGCCACGAAAGCATCCCGAATTAGCAGCTCAATGTTCATTAGCCGAAACCGGTGGGCGATTGCAATTTCTCCCCAGTATTAACAGCGCACTGTATAATTCGTCCAGCGATTCTCCGGGGATTTGCCGTCTCGTCGCGAGCTGGTGGCGTGCGTAGACCTGGTTGACGGGCCGAACGTAGATTCCTCTCAGCATGGCGAGCGTCGACTTGAAATCGTTAGCGTCCTCTATGAGAGTGTAGATTTCCGGGCTCACCCTGGAATGCAGGACCTGCATTTTCTGGTCTTCTGTAGGTACGCAGGTGGCCGTTCAGAGGTATCCTTCAAAACACGCTAACCAGTGTTTAAAAGTGGCTGCTGAGTTTGCCGCGTAGGGGCTGATTCGCAGACACTCCGGAGTGATTCGGAGCGCCATGTTCTTTAAAGTTTGCGTAATAAATTGTAGCACAATCAATCACTCACGAGACGAGATGAGATGGGAGTCAATCGATGGCTTTATTACGCAGACTTGTTCCCCAGCAGCACAGTGACAGAATGCGGTTGCTGGGAGAACCTGGGCTCTTATACTCCGCCTTACTGGGTGAAGTCAGTAGGTGGCTGATCCAATTGGGACCCGGCGTCTATCCACTGTTAGCCTCTCGGCATCACAGGGTACCCTAATACCCCTAACGCATACCACCACAGGAGTATCAGGTGATTCACTCACCTGTAGGGGGCTAGCAGGGACCCAGAGTCATTCACGCAGCTTTAGCCGCGGATACTGGCCCCAGCACTTCCATGGCAGACTCGGACCATGGAGACAGCTGGACAATGTAGGCCTCCCCGGTCGTCCGTGTGCCCGAAGATCCGAATGCCCTGATCTGTTCCCCGCCGCCTATAAGGCCCCCCCCCCCGGTGTCCGATCCCCCCGCTCCGCACCAGGGCGGCTGCGGACTGAGTTTGCAGCCGACACCCGAGCTTCCCGAACGGCGATAGTTGGTTAGAATGACGCTGTTGGGAACTCGGCCGGTCAGGAGTGGAAGATCGCTGGGCGGGCGTCTGGCAATGAACCCTCCAGCAGCGCGGAGTACTCCGCAAACACGCCGATTCTTGGGTCCTGGAGAATCGGCGAACCAGCCCCGGCCCGATTTTGACGTGAAATTGGATTCTCTGCCCCCGCTCTAAATGCGATTTTGGGGCGGGGCTGCGGAGAATCCAGCCCCTGGTGCTTGTGAAAGGCACTATGTCTCTTTACCTATTTCTACCCAGAAAGGGGTAAAGGGTACCTCTGGTTTGTCCTTGTTGTCCTAAAATTAGGCACATTTCCTATGTGCCATTTTGGAATTTTAGTAGAATCATAGCAACAAAGAATCACTACAATGCAGAAGGAGGTCATTCGGCCCATTGTGTCTGCACCGATCCTTTGAAAGACCAACCTACCTAGGCCCAATCCCCCTCCCTGTAACCTTGGCTTGGAGGCAATTTAGCATGGCTAATCCACCTAACCTGCAGGTCCTTGGATTGTGGGAGGAAACCGGAGCACCCAGGGAAAATCCATGCAGACACGGGGAGAATGCAAACTCACACAGACAGTTACCAGAGGTCGGAATCGAACCTGAGTCCCTGGCACTGTGAGGCAGCAGTGCTAACCATTGGGCCACCATGCCACCTGAGACATATTAAGACGTACGTAACAAAGGCCCAAGCATGGAGTTGATATACAGATCAACTGTGATCATTGAATGGCAAATAAGCTTGAGGAGCTGAGCATGCAGGACACCTGAAAAACATGATCCAATTTCTTGGTCTTTGAAGAAAAGTTAAGGCAGACCACATTACACAATAACCTGTTAACCTGTTTTTTTTTGTTTTCAATGCAAATGTTGACACAAAAGTGTGACAACCAGAAGTAAAGCTTTTCAGATAGATCTATAAAACTTAAAAATGACTGAACCATACCCTCTCGTGTTGCATATAATATTCATCAAAACCACTTCTAGGCATTTTGTGACAAACTCATCTGGCACTATCAAACCCTTTTTGAGATGGTTATTAATGTGAACAGCCAGCTCAGTCTTCTTCTGAGTGAGCAGGACTGTGCGTACAGCATCTCCTGCTGAAATGCGTTGAAGTCCAAACTCACTGGCAAACCTCCTGGCCACTGTAAGACAAATAATAAGTGTATCTTGAAAAGCCTAAGTGACCTCAAGAAGAATCAAGACAAGTTGATCACGACTTTGAAATAGCCAAAACATAGCAAAGGATGTCCATTGTTTATTTTTCCTTAAGTATATTTTATTTACATTGCTAATACTTTGAATGGTTGATCATAAGGCAGATTCAGGTTGATTGGAACAAGATTAATTTTTTCTGATGATTGTTGAACTGACTGTGTGATTCAAAACATTTCTGTTCAACAATCCCATGAAACAAAAAGAGGGCATAATGCTTGGCTTTCTTTGATTTAAACTCTGAACAGAACTCTATGGCTTTGGGAGGGTAGAGTTCACCCATCCACGTTCACTGGTTCTAATGGAATACTGGTATCCTACCAACCTTCGCCCACGTATGAGAGTATTGCTTAAGCTGTAAAGGTGCCTTGTTTTGAAAGGAAAACAGAAAATGCTGGGAAAACTCAGCATGTCTGGCAGCATCAGTGGAGCAACAGTGTTAACATTTTGATTGTAGAAGGGGGTGAAGCATATAGAGCAGAGTAGAAGGTCAGCAAAAGATGGTAACTAGGAGAGGGATTGAAACAAAGCCCAACACAAATTGGAGAAACAGCACCTCATCTTCTGATTAGGCATGTTACAGGCCTCAGACTGTGACCTTTCTCTTCCAATTGGACTCCTTTTTTTATATCCAAAACGTTTTTTGTCCCAGTGCAAACCGCTCCCTCCTCCACTGGGCCATCTGTCACTTGTTCTTTAGATTTGCTTTTGCTGAACACTGCACTTTGTTCATCCATTAACACATTCTGATATCTTAACTTTATAATAAATAATAGACAATACAGACTCCAACTTTGTTTTGGATGATCTAGAGGCTGTAAGTGTGGCATATGTTGTTAGAAATTGCAATTTAATGAGTAGTCCAGTTATGTTTTGGACAGTGACTTAATCATTGCATATTTATGAAACTTAACAAAAAACCTAAGTCATTTTTTCTTGCACCAGTAAATGCCAGACCTTTACAGCATAACTCAGCCATAATAAATCCTTTGCTCAAGAGGCCAATATAATGATTGCTTGTTGGGGATCTTGGTCACCAACCCATTACCCAAGTGTGAAGCAAAGAGTTTCTAGCAACATGGGCAGCTGAGTGTTAATAATTTGCTACAAAATGTCTTTTGCACCCACCCATCCATGAAAATGAGGCACCCTCCCACTGACTCAACATACTTCAGTGTAACCACTAATGTTGCTGCAAAATCAATTTTGATCTCAGTTTTGATAACTCTGGTTTGGACTTTGTGGGAAAATGAACAGCGATGCTATCAGCACTCACCATTATTACTGGCTAAATCTGACAGCAAATTCCACCATTTACACAGAGGCAGTTAAACCTGGAAATACGGAAGTTGCTGTCAGATATATATTGCTTCTCCACGTGGTGCATTATTCCAGTCCTCGCTGTAGACTTCAAATTGAAATGACTGCAAGGGCATAAACTTATGATTACTGCCCAGTAGTTTTACACTAAAAAAGGAATGAGCATTAGGGTTTTTGCAATCAGAAATAAATGGGTGTTTGGCACCATAATAAATTATATTTAATTGTGAATAACTTTTCTTGCCTTGAAAAGCTACTTTTACAAGAGTGGCATGCCATTCTTTCAGAAGAAAATGAATCTGGGAGTTTTAAAAAGTTTTTATAAAAATTCAAGTCTTGTCTGTCTCTGCTAATAGCTATAATCTCCAAAATGATATAGATGGGTTGGTAGAGTGGACGGTAAAGCGGCAGATAGAATTTAACACAGAAGTGTGAGGTCATGCATTTAGGGAGGTCAAACAGTTATAGATTGATTGATTGATATTTATTGTCACATGTACCGAAGTACAGTGAAAAGAACTTTTCTGCGGCCAAGGGAACGTACACAGTACATACATAGTAGACAAAAGCATAATCGACAGAGTACATTGACAAATGCTACATCAACAAATAATGATTGGTTACAGTGCGGATATGAAGTGGAAAAGAATTTTAGTAGGTCAGAACGGTGATAAGAGATAAAAGAAAAAGGTCTGGTTGAGAGAGACAGTCACCATGATCCGGCGCCATCTTGAATTATAGGGAGTATACAGTAAATGGGAATATATTAAGGGGTAGATGAAGGGAGAGATCTTGGCGTACAAGTACACAGGTTCCTGAGGGCAGCAGTTCAAGTAGACAAGATTGTTAAGAAAGCATATGGAATGCTCTCCTTCATTGGCAGAGGTATAGAATATAAAAGTAAGGATATAATGTTGGAATTGTATAAAACATTGGTGAGGCCACAACTGGAGTATTGTGTGCAATTGTGGTCACCATATTACAGGAAGGGCGTTATTGCTCTGGAGAGAGTGCAGAAGAGGTTTACAAGAATGTTGCCAGAGCGAGAAAAGTGTAGCTACGATGAGAGATTGGATAGGTTGGGGTTATTTTCCTTGGAACAAAAGAAGGCTGAGGGCTGACTTAATAGAGAAGTACAAAATTATGAGGGAGGAGATAGAGTGGACAGGATAAAATTGTTTCCCTTGGTGGAGAATTCTAGAACCAGGGGTCAAAGAATCAAGATAATTGGTCACCTTATGTGCTGTAAGCTACAGGGCTATGGAGCGGGTGCAGAAGGTGGGATTAGAAAGGGCACCTGGATGTCCTCCGGCTGGCATGGGTTGAATGGTCTCCTTCTGTGCTGTAATGTTTCTATGGTTCTATGGTTATCTTATTCCCTCAATCCCATTTGCAGTTCTCAATCCTTATTTTGTGTTCTGTATTCAATTTAAATCTAAATTGTGTTTCCTGCCTTATGCTTCCTGCTTTGGACCCTGCAGCAGTAAAACGTAGCACCGGTTGTCCACTGCTGTGAGTGCAGTTTTGCTCCCAAAAGGCAAGACAGGGCATATGAGTGCTCTTCTTATGTGACTTGGTTTTATAATGCTCCCGTGACGTGCTATCGGATGTTTCATTAAGTCAAAAGCAATGGGGTGAATTCTCTGTCCCGGGATGTTTGAAGTGTGCTTCCCAATGGGACGGAGAATCGAAAATCGGAGATCCCCGAACTAAAGGGACCCCGCATAGAGACCTCCTGGCTAAAGGGAACCACTCCCCCACAGAGACCGCCTGAGTAATGAGATCCACCCCCCCCCCCCCCCCCCCCCCGCCCCCCCACAGAGACCCCCTCGCTGAAGCTAACCCTCCATAGTAATTCCCTGCCTAAAGGGACCATCCCCTCCACAGACACCCCTGCCCCCCATTCCACAGGATCCCCCCACCTCCCAGAAGAGAGACCCCTGTCTGGAAGCTGGAGAGCAGTCCAGCCAAGGGCATGAAAAAAATTACAGCTGTAACATTTACCTGGAAGCTCCACTAGTCCATTTCTGGAAGGAGAACAGCTGTGAGTTGTGTTTCAACACCTCAAACCCATTTGCTGCAAGCTATTCTTAGTCATGGGCTACGATTGACAGCTTCAACAAAACAGCTGCAGCTTTGATTCATTCATCTCCCTTCATGGATGAGTGACTCTAAGTGCTGAAACCACAATGTGGTGGCTGATTTGCGGTATCGGTGGGGGGGGGGGGGGGGGAGGTGGCCATGGGACTTTGCTATTGGGCTGCCCGCTCAAAATGGCAGCCCCATAATGGCATAAATGAGATGCATAAATTTGCATGGTAAGGGATATGGAATTGCTTCTCGATTTGCGCTCCCAGGGGGAACATAAATCGGTTGCAATTCTCGTCTGGCGGCAGAACCTAGTTGCCCAAATGGAGAATCTTGCTCAATGTATAAATGTTGGTTGCTGTTATTGAACATGAAACACATTTGTTTGCTGCTGATTGTACGATTTGCAGATAAATGCACAACAAACAGATGTATTATTTAAAGCTATGTTGAAAATCAAAGTTGGCTCTAAATTCTTTACCTACCAGTACTCTTTCCAGATTTTGGTGGTCCGACAATGGCAATTTTGATGGGCACAACAGGTCTAGGTTTAGGTTGGCAAATGTACTTGAAAGGATTTTCAATAAATTTGTCTCTGTTCTCCTTGGTAACAAAGTAATAAATATACTTGCGGTGTATAAGGGGAAAGACATTTTGGTGCATGTCAAGGATGGGTTGAATTGCAGTTCCGTTGCTTAACTAAAAAAAAGCAAAAACATTTTAAAACCAGACTCATTCTACCTAGGTAGTATTTGCATCAAATGTTGTTTTCATTTTAAACATGTCAGCCACAGGTATCCATGTGTCCTATGTGTTCTGTATGTTAGATGAATTTTGTTCACATCCTTTATAACAGATTCAAACATTTTCTCTATGACTGACATCAAACTAACTGGTCTGTGGTTCTTCATTCTCCCCCTCCCTCCCTTCTTAAATAGTGGGGTCACATTTCTTCTTCCAGTTTGGTCCAGAACTTACAAAATTTTGAAAGTTAAGAACAAAGAACAAAGAAAAGTACAGCACAGGAACAGGCCCTTTGGCCCTCCAGGCCCGTGCCGACCATGCTGCCCGACTACACTACAATCTTCTACACTTCCTGGGTCCGTATCCCTCTATTCCCGTCCTATTCATGTATTTGTCAAGATGCCCCTTCCACCACCTCCTCCGGTAGCGAGTTCCAGGCACCCACTACCCTCTGCGTAAAAAACTTGCCTCGTACATCTACTCTAAACCTTGCCCCTCTCACCTTAAACCTATGCCCCCTAGTAATTGACCCCCCACCATGGAAATAACAGTTCACCACCCCGCCCACAGTAGGCACGCATGAGGGTGACCCGTCTCCACCCCCCGCCCCCCACTCCGATCCACCGACCCCTCCAGCACCCCATCAGTCTTCCTCTTTTTCTTGAAGGAAAAAGCATACAAAGTAGCAAAGATTAGTGGGAGACTAGAGGACTGGGAAATCTTTAGGGGGCAACAGAAAGCTACTAAAAAAGCTATAAAGAGTAAGATAGATTATGAGAGTAAACTTGCTCAGAATATAAAAACAGATAGTAAAAGTTTCTACAAATACATAAAACAAAAAAAGAGTAGCTAAGGTAAATATTGGTCCTTTAAAGGATGAGAAGGGGGTTTAATAATGGGAGATGAGGAAATGGCTGAGGAACTGAACAGGTTTTTTGGGTCGGTCTTCACAGTGGAAGACACAAATAACATGCCAGTGACTGATGGAAATGAGGCTATGACAGGTGAGGACCTTGAGAGGATTGTTATCACTAAGGCAGTAGTGATGGGCAAGCTAATGGGGCTAAAGGTAGACAAGTCTCCTGGACCTGATGGAATGCATCCCAGAGTGCTAAAAGAGATGGCTAGGGAAATTGCAAATGCATTAGTGATAATTTACCAAACTTCACTAGACTCTGGGGTGGTCCCGGCGGATTGGAAATTAGCAAATGTGACACCACTGTTTAAAAAAGGAGGTAGGCAGAAAGCGGGTAATTATAGGCCAGTGAGCTTAACTTCGGTAGCAGGGAAGATGCTGGAATCTATCATCAAGGAAGAAATAGCGAGGCACCTGGATGGAAATTGTCCCATTGGGCAGACGCAGCATGGGTTCATAAAGGGCAGGTCGTGCCTAACTAATATAGTGGAATTTTCTGAGGACATTAACAGTGCGGTAGATAACGGGGAGCCAATGGATGTGGTATATCTGGATTTCCAGAAAGCCTTTGACAAGGTGCCACATAAAAGGTTGTTACATAAGATAAAGATGCATAGCATTAAGGGGAAAGTAGTAGCATGGATAGAGGATTGGTTAATTAATAGAAAGCAAAGAGTGGGGATTAATGGGTGTTTCTCTGGTTGGCAATCAGTAGCTAGTGGTGTCCCTCAGGGATCAGTGTTGGGCCCACAACTGTTCACAATTTACATAGATGATTTGGAGTTGGGGACCAAGGGCAATGTGTCCAAGTTTGCAGATGACACTAAGATAAGTGGTAAAGCAAAAAGTGCAGAGGATACTGGAAGTCTGCAGAGGGATTTGGATAGGCTAAGTGAATGGGCTAGGGTCTAGCAGATGGAATACAATGTTGACAAATGTGAGGTTATCCATTTTGGTAGGAATAACAGCAAAAGGGATTATTATTTAAATTATAAAATATTAAAACATGCTGCTGTGCAAAGAGACCTGGGTGTGCTAGTGCATGAGTCGCAGAAAGTTGGTTTTCAGGTGCAACAGGTGATTAAGAAGGCAAATGGAATTTTGTCCTTCATTGCTAGAGGGATGGAGTTTAAGACTAGGGAGGTTATGCTGCAATTGTATAAGGTGTTAGTGAGGCCACACCTGGAGTATTGTGTTCAGTTTTGGTCTCCTTACCTGAGAAAGGACGTACTGGTGCTGGAGGGTGTGCAGAGGAGATTCACTAGGTTAATCCCAGAGCTGAAGGGGTTGGATTACGAGGAGAGGTTGAGTAGACTGGGACTGTACTCGTTGGAATTTCGAAGGATGAGGGGGGATCTTATAGGAACATATAAGATTATGAAGGGAATAGATAGGATAGATGCGGGCAGGTTGTTTCCACTGGCGGGTGAAAGCAGAACTAGGGGGCATAGCCTCAAAATAAGGGGACGTAGATTTAGGATTGAGTTTAGGAGGAACTTCTTCACCCAAAGGGTTGTGAATCTATGGAATTCCTTGCCCAGTGAAGCAGTAGATGCTCCTTCATTAAATGTTTTTAAGATAAAGATAGGTAGTTTTTTGAAGAATAAAGGGATTAAGGGTTATCGTGTTCGGGCCGGAAAGTGGAGCTGAGTCCACAAAAGATCAGCCATGATCTCATTGAATGGTGGAGCAGGCTCGAGGGGCCAGATGGCCTACTCCTGCTTCTCGTTCTTATGTTATTTATTATTATAAATTTAAAGTACCCAATTATTTTTTGTTCCAATTAAGGCAATCCTGCCAACCTATCCCCACAAATCCCTTCCTAACCCCCTTGCTAGTCAATATTGTAAGTGGTTACCTTTCCTCTCATACTGTCTGTCTAGTTTACCAACATCATCATCCACTCTTCTAAATAGGCATTCTCAAACCCTTGGTCATGGAAAATTGCTGCCCTATTTCCAACCTGTTTTCCTCTCTGAAGTTCTTGAAACTGATATTTTCCCCTAAATCTGTGCCTATCACCCTACAATTGTATATCTGAATCAGTATTCTGCTTCTGCCACAGAACTGAAATGGTCCAAACCAAAACTACAAATTATGTTCTCTAATACTGGACCAAGGTACATTATACCTCTTCATCTTTTTGACCTTGCTGTAGTATTTGATATGGTTAATGAGAGCATTTTCCTGAAACATGTTTCCTCCATTGTCCAGCTCGGTAGAACTCTCATCATTTGGTTCCACTCATACCTATCTGAACTTAGCCAGATACTCTCCAGCAATTGATTATCTTTCTTTTGCTGATCCAGGATCTCTGGAGTCCCTTGCTCCTTACCGACATAATTTGCAAACATTGGGCCAGCTCTACCTTTCCACCACCCCACTGTTAACCCAGACATTACCTTTGCATTGCTAAAGTGTTTGTCCAATGGCCAGTCTTGCCTGGTGCATAACACCTGCTCTGCAATATCCATTGAGGTGATTCAGATGTCTGGACTAATTCAGCGGTACCCTCTTATACAGTACCTTCCTGCAAGGGTATTGGTCATTGTAGTGGTCTTTTGCACTCCCCATTACATGGACCTTCAGAGAGATGTGGACTTTGAGAACAATGAAGAACTGGAGGAACTGGAGAGCTGCCAATGCTGTATGACAAGGTGGCCTCCAAACCACCTCCGGAAAGAGGACCTCCATCCTCTGTCTAACGGTCTCCAGAATTAGGTACAAGTTGGCACCAGTCCTTTGGTTTCCCTGTGATATCTGGTGTAGTGGAAGGCTTTGGCATGAATTGTCGATCTATTCCTCATGATAACCAGCAGCTTCATTGATAGCTTCTGGGGGGTGTCTAAATGAGTCCCACACTTCATCCGACAACTCCATTCTTGCCCCCACTATTTCTAAATGGGCAGGAAACCTAGCTCTCTAAAGGTTGCGGACTTCCTCATTCAAAAATCTGGGGTGTCCTCTATCTCTTTTGCCACTTCCAATGCCCATTCTGGGATGTAGCTAATCTAGTCCAGAGGATTCACCAACATTCAATCCAGTTAACCTTCCTAGTACTACCACTTTACTAATAATCTATTTCTGTACCTCAGTATCACAAGTCCCTTGGTTGCCTAATATTTCTGGGAGATTTTCTGCATCTTCTTCTGTGTAGACAAAGGGCGGGATTCTCTAATCCCGTGGCAGAGTTTCCATGCTGTCGTAAACAGCTCCAGCTGCCATTCCCGGTGCGAACTGTGCACTGCGGGATCCGCGCATGCGCAGTGGTGCCGGCGCCAACGCGCACATGCGTAGTGTCCTCCTTCAATGTGCCGGCCCCAACGCAACATGGCGCAGGGCTACAGCGGCCGGCGCATAGGAAAGGAGGCCCCCCGGCCAGAGAGGCCGGCCCGCCTGGTATGGAGGTTATAAGCCACGAGGAGAGGTTGTCTAAACTCGGTTTATTCTCACTACTGGAATGTCGAGGTTCCTACCTGATAGAAGTCGACAAAATTATGAGTGGCATGGACAGAGTGGATAGTCAGAGGCTTTTCCCAGGGTAGAAGAGTCAATTACTCGGGGGCATAGGTTTAAGCTGCGTGGCGCAAAGTTTGAAGGAGGTGTGCGAAGGAGGTGGATAGTGGGTACCTGCTGCTGGAGGAGCTGGTGGATGTAGGTACGATTGTGACATGTATGGGGTGTCTTGACAAATACATGAATAGGATGGGAATAGAGGAATATGGACCTGGAAGTGTAGAAGGTTTTAAGTTAGACAGGCAGTCTAAGGAGGCTTGAAGGGCCTGTTCCTGTGCTGTATTTCTTTGTTCTTATTACTGTAAATTTGCAAGTTAATATCAAACACTGTTGTTATGATACTTATAATGTAAAATGATTTATTTTGCAAGATAAATATTTCATAAATAAGTCTAACGATGTGGCTCAAGCTTTTAATTATTGCTATTAATCTGCACTATTTATTACATATTAGCATTGTCCACTTACCTCAACAACATCCCAAAGGCCAAAACTACTCAACAGTTTATAGGAATTCTTCACTAACTTGTGAACCAGTTTTAAATTCACTGAGAAACATTTTTCAAACAGGCTAGCACGGTTTTTCACCAGAGGTTGCACTTTCTTATTCAACTTGTACTGGACAATGTGAGGTTTGTATTTTCCATCTATTACAATGCACGGCATTAAACTTTCTTTGAGTTGCTCCTGTTAATATCAAACAAACAACAATTTCAAACTGAGTGTAATTATTTACATGTGTGCATTCAGAACTGAGTAACATATTTGTGAAGTCTCAAACTGATCATAGACTAACTATGCTCCAACCTTGGTATAATTTGTTTGACTATAAAGCAAAATAATTTGAACTTATACATATCTGTTCCATGAATCCAATTATTCTAATCACCACCAATCTATGACAGCACCTTCTAAACCGACGGCCTCTATCACCTGGAAGGACAAGGGCAGCAGATGCATGGTAACAGCACCACTGGCACATTTCCCTCCAAGTCACACAACAACAGCATCGTGATTTGGCACCACTGATGGAATCTTCCACTCCAATCCTAGGTTCAATGGTGGGAATAGGCAGTTGGAGCAACTTTGGCTGTTGAGCGGGGCGGGGTTGGGGGGGGGGTCGAATCGTGTGTTGCTCTCCCCATTATTTATGCAGCTATGCGCTTTATATACATGATGCGACCATCAATTCACACAAAACCAGGAGTAGAAGTAAACTGTGGCTTTAATCAACGAGAACAGTGCCTGCCTGCGACTGGTCTGCTAGTGAGAGCCGCCTACAGGTTGACTGCTATTTATACCTCCCCACAAGGGGGAGACCACACAGGCCCCAACATGCTACATCATAGGTAATACCTTACAATGGTCCATAGGGCCGCTCTCGCCGACAAGGTACACCACGAGTCCGGTGATGGCGGCAACGCTAAAGATCTGGGGGCAGTGGAGACGGCACAGGAGTGCGATGGGAGCCTCGGTGTGGTCCCCGATCAGAGATAACCATCGGTTTGTCCCAGGAAGGATGGACGGGGGGTTTCAGAGCTGGCATCGGGCAGGGATTAGAAGAATGGGGGACCTATTCATCGATGGGACGTTTGTGAGCTTAGGGGCGCTGGAGGAGAAGTTTGGACTACCCCCGGGAAATGCTTTCAGGTACATGCAAGTGAGGGCGTTTGTGAGGCGGCAGGTGAGGGAATTCCCACTGCTCCCGGCACAGGGGATTCAAGACAGGGTGATTTCGGGCATATGTGTCGGAGAGGGCAAAGTGTCGGCGATATACCAGGAGATGAAAGAAGAGGGGGAGGCTTTGGTAGAGGAGCTGAAGGGTAAATGGGAAGAGGAGCTGGGGGAGGAGATTGAGGAGGGTCTGTGGGCTGATGCCCTAAGTAGGGTTAATTCCTCTTCCTCGTGTGCCAGGCTAAGCCTGATACAATTTAAGGTTGTTCACCGAGCGCATATGATGGGGACGAGGCTGAGTAGGTTCTTTGGGGTGGAGGACAGATGTGGGAGGTGCTCAGGAAGCCCGGCGAACCATGCCCATATGTTTTGGTCATGCCCGGCACTGGATGGGTTCTGGAGGGGAGTTGCGAGAACTATATCTAAGGTGGTGAAAGTCCAGGTCAAGCCAAGTTGGGGGCTAGCATTATTTGGAGTAGCGGACGAGCCGGGAGTGCAGGAGGCGAAAGAGGCCGCCATTCTGGCCTTTGCTTCCCTGGTAGCCCGGCGAATGATCTTGTTAGTGTGGAAAGATGCGAAGCCCCCCAGTGTGGAAGTCTGGATAAATGACATGGCAGGCTTTATCAAGTTGGAGAGGATAAAGTTTGCCCTGAGAGGGTCTGTGCAGGGGTTCTCCAGGCGGTGGCAACTGTTCCTCGACTATCTCGTGGAGCGTTAGATGAAGTTCGGTCGACAGCAGCAGCAACCTGGGAGAGAGGGAGGAGGGGGGGGACATTTCTTTTTGGGGGGGGGGGGGGAAGAGGGAGGGACGGGGAAGGTTTTTTTTTCTGGGGGGCATCTGAGCAAGAAAATACATAAATGATCCGGAAAACTGATATGTACGGGAGGAATCCAATGTACAAAGTTCTGTATAATTTTGATTTGCCATGTTTATGTCTTGCTATGCGAGCTTTCTTTTTTTTTGTTACGGGGGGGGGGGGGGCAGGGTTTGTTTGTATGGTTGAAAATGTTGTTAAAAAATTCTTAATAAACATATTTTGAAAATAAAATACAATGGTCCATAGGTGGAGCCCACAGCGTAATACAGATATGCACATGGTGAATTGTTACAGCAATACATTCAGCACATTCACCCCCTGTTAAAAAAATGAAGTCCGGCAGGGGTGAAGGGTTCATAAGTTCAGCCTGTCTGGCGCACGGATCATGCACTGTGATCGCCGAAGCTCTGGTATCGCAGCTGGCCCAGGCGTTGAACTCAGCTGTGCTGGCATCGGTAGTGAAGTCGTCGGTGCAGGCACAGACATGTACTCCGGGAGCGTGTCTTCTGGGGCTTCATTCCTGTGGGTTGGTGAAGGGGGAATGGCGGGCGGGAGGGGGTGCGGGTGCCATGTAGGGGCCGAGGCTCTGGTCAGCGTAGGTTGGGCGGGGTAAGATGGGGTGGCAGTGGTAGTGGAACTTGCGGGTGTCAGGTCCCGGAGGGAGACCGTATCCTGTCGGCCGTCGGGGTGTTCGATGTACGCGTAATGGGGGTTGGTGTGTAGGAGCTAGACCCTCTCGACCAGGGGGTCGGACTTATGGCTCCTGACGTGTTTGCGGAGCAGGACGGGTCCCGATGTCTTCAGCCAGGGTGGAAGAGAGGCTCCGGAGGTGGGGAAAACAAATAGGCGGTCATGAGGGGTCTTGTTTGTGGCCCTGCAAAGTAGGGACCTAATAGAGTGGAGTGCGCCGGGGAGGACCTCCTGCCAGTGGGGAACTGGGAGATTCCAAGACCGTAGGGCCAGGAGGACAGTCTTCCAGACCGTCGCGTTCCCCCTCTCCACCTGCCCGTTTCCCCTGGGTTTATAACTGGTAGTCCTGCTTGAGGCGAGGCCCTTACTGAGCAGGTACTGACGCAGTTCGTCGCTCAAGAATGACGAGCCTCAGTCACTGTGAACGTACGTGGGGAAGCCATACAGGGTGAAGACACTATGTAAGGGCTTTAATGGCGGTGGCCGCGGTCATGTCGGGGTAAGGGATTGCAAAGGGGAAGCGGGAGAACTCGTTGATGATGTTGAGGAAATATGTGTTGCGGTTGTTGGAAGGGAGAGGCCCTTTGAAATCGATACTGAGGCGCTCAAAGGGCCGGGATGCCTTTCCCAGGTGGGCCTTTTAGCTCAGGGCTAAATCGCTGGCTTTGAATGCAGACCAAGGCAGGCCAGCAGCATGGTTCAATTCCCGTAACAGCCTCCCCGAACACGCGCCGGAATGTGGCGACTGGGGGCTTTTCACAGTAACTTCATTGAAGCCTACTTGTGACAATAAGCGATTTTCATTCATAGAAGTGCGGCTTACACTCCGCACAGATCTGGCAGTCCCTGGTAATGGCTCTGACCTCCTCAGTGGAGTAGGGCAGGTTGCGGGCCTTGATGTAGTGGAGAGGCCGGGTGACCCCCGGCTGGCAGAGGTCATCGTGGATAGCACATAATCGGTCATCTTGCGCGCTGGCGCATGTGCCGTGGGACAGGGCATCTGGGGTTCGTTGAGCTTCCCAGGACGATATACTATATCGTAATTATAGGTGGAGATTTCGACCCTCCACTTCAAGATCTTATCGTTCTTGATTCTTGATGAGGGGCTGGTTTAGCACACTGGGCTAAATCGCGGGTTTTTATAGCAGACCAAGCAGGCCAGCAGCACGTTTCAATTCCCGTACCAGCCTCCCCGAACAGGCGCCGGAATGTGGCGACTAGGGGCTTTTCACAGTAACTTCATTGAACCCTACTTGTGACAATAAGCGATTTTCATTTCATTTTCATTTTTCATTTTGCCCCACAGCGTATTATCGAACATGAAGGCTACCGATCGTTGGTCGATGATGAGGGTAAACCTCCTACCAGCGAGGTAGTGGCACTACTGGAGGTAGTGCCTCCAGTGCTGCACGGCTTCCACAATGGCTTGGGCTTCCTTTTCGACTGAGGAGTGTCGCATTTCGGAGGTGGTGAGGGTTTGTGAAAAAAATGCTATTGGCCAGCCTGCCTGATTGAGGGTAGCGGCGAGGGCGACCTCTGATGCGTCGCTCTTCACCTGGAAGGGGACGGACACGTCCACCGCGCGCATCTGGCTTTGGCGATATCCGTCTTGATGCAGCCGAAGGCCTGGCGGGCCTCAGCCGCCAGTGGGAAGATGGTGGCCTTGATTAGTGGGCGGGCTTTGTCCGCATAGTTGGGGACCCACTGGGCGTAATAGGTAAAGAACCCGAGGCACCTTTTCAGGGCCTTGGGGCACTGGGGAAGGGGGAGTTGTAGGAGGGGGTGCACGGCCGGGGTCGGGTCCTGGAACCCCGTTTTCCACGACGTAGCCGAGGATGGCTCGTCTGGTTGTGTGGAAAACGCATTTCTCCTTGTTGTAAGTGAGGTTAAGGGTTTGGGCACTTTGGAGAAATCTATCGAGGTTGGCATCGTGGTCCTGCTGATCATGGCCGCAGATGGTGACGTTGTCCAAGTAAGGAAATGTGGCCCGCAGCCCGTACTGGTCCACCATTTGGTCCATCGTTCTTTGGAAGTTTGTGACGCCAAAGGGGACCCGGAGGAAGTGGAAGAGGCGGCCGTCTGCCTCAAAAGCCGTGTAGTGGCGGTCCCCCGGGCGTATTGGGAGCTGGTGGTACGCAGACTTCAGATCCACCGTGGAGAACACCCGGTAGTGTGTGATCTGATTAACCATGTCTGTGATCCGGGGAAGGGGGTACTCATCGAGTTGATTGTACCGGTTTATGGTTTGGCTGTAATCTACAACCATCCAGTTCTGTTCCCCGGTCCTGACGACCACCACCTGAGCTCTCCAGGGGCTATTGCTGGCCTCGATGATTCCCTCCTGCAAGAGTCGCTGGACCTCGGACCTGATAAAAGTCCTATCCTGGATGCTGTACCGCCTGCCTCTGGTGGCGACTGATTTGCAGTCGGCAGTGAGATTTGCAAAGAATACAGGGGAGGGTGGACCTTTAGGGTTGCGAGGCTACATATGGTGAGTGGGGGTAGGGGCCCGCCGAACTTCAGGGTTAGGCTCCTGAGGTTACATTGGAAATCCAGTCCCAATAGAAGAGGAGCGCAGAAGTCGGGGAGTACATATAATTTAAAATTGGCGTACTTGGCGCCCTGTATTGCGAGGGCTGCAGTAGTGCACCCCCGGACATGCACCGAGTGCGACCCTGAGGCGAGGAAGATAGTTTGATGCGCCGGGAAGATTGGGAGCGAGCAGCGTCTTACCATGTCAGGATGAATGAAGCTCTCTGTGCCCCCGGAGTCGACGAGTCAGGGCGTTTCGTGTCCGTTTACCCGGAAGGTCATCATAGAGCTCCAGAGGTGTTTGGGTCGCGACTGGTCAAGGGGACCGTGCTAAGTTGCGGGTAGCCGGCGTGGTCGAAGGTGCTGGGGCAGTTCCAAGATGGCTGCCCCCGTTGGTCGCACGTGTCGGGTGGTGAGGAAGATGGCGTCCAAGATGGCGGCCCCCATGAATCGCACGTGGCAGGCCGCGGGGGCGAGGATGGCCAAGATGGCAGCCCCCGTGAGTCGCACACGTTGTGCGGGCTGGAAGATGGCTGCCCCACGGACAACACGAGGCCGATGACACATCCGGGAGGGGCGGAGCCGGCAGACATGCTGCTACACTGCGGGATCTGCGGGCCTGTGAGTCTGAGGGTCGGGCCCGCGATTTAGAGCTTTTGGACCTGGCCAGGAAAACTTTAGCAAAATGTCCTTTTCTCCCGCAGTCGCTGCAGTTCGCGTTCCTTGGCCGGGCAGCGCTGCTGGGGGTGTTGAGTCTGGCCGCAGAAATAACAGGGTAGCCCTCCCATGGTGGGCGGGCAGCCGCACGGCACAGGCCTGGGGTATTCTTTGGTCGGGGGTCCACAAGGGGGTTGCGTGATCAGACGGGAACGCGTTAAGGCTTTGGAACGCTACTTCCAGAGAGGAGGCGAATTTTACCGTCTCTTCCAGGTTTAGGGCACCTTTTTTGAGTAGGCGAAGTCTCACGTAGTTGGATCTGACTCCAGCCACACAGGTGTCCCGGATGGCGAGGTCCATATGTTGAGTGGCCATAACAGCCTGGTAATTGCAGCTTCGTGCAAGGACTTTGAGGTCGCGTAGGTACTCTTCCAACAATTCCCCGGGACACTGGCGGCGAGTGGAGAGGAGATGCCGCTCGTATACCTCGTTCACAGGCCTTACGTAGAGGCCCTCTAACATCGTGAGGGCGTCTGCATAGGTGGAGGCTTCCTCAAGTTGAACAGAGATTCGGTGGCTCACCCGTGCGTGGAGAAGACTCTGTAGGCATCTGGGATGGCCACTTCCCGATTACAAAATGGACACTTTGCAAACATTGCAGGGAAAATGGACAATACTGAGAAAACAAGCAGGTTCAGGGTTTGTCTGTATATTGGAGCCGCAGCTCCCAGACAAGACCAAACCTGTAGGCCTATTAGCATACTAATGGCTCATCTCCGGGAACAAAAGAGTAACCTTTGAGTAACCGATACTAAGGCAGACACCCCGGCACCAGAGGAGAACGAAACAAAGCAGGCCAACGGCCACCTAGGACACGCCCAGCCATCAGGGCACACACCACTTTATTGGACGAGATCAATATGAATGATCAAGAAACGGCCCAATTGATTGGGGCCAAGTTCAAGGCCCTCCCAAAAGAGTGCGAAGAACCTTTGGGCATAAGAAGTAGCCCCCAAGAGAAAACCGTTCTCTTGGACCCGGCTCTAACCGAGGAGAGACCTGTCCACCAGCTGCACCAGAAGCAAATAAGTCCAAGGCTAACGCACGCTACCAGACAGACGACCTTAGCTGTTCCCCTGTACCAGTTCAACCCCAGCAGCCTCAGAACCGAACAACGGCCATTGTTCCTCTGACTGAGTGGGTGCCCGAAGCTAAGTATAGGCTTCAGCAGTAGTGATAGTTTAGTCTGTAGAGTTTCGTGCATGAGTATATTTAACTGTGTGTGTAAATAAATAAGCATTGACTTTGAACTAACTAACTGGTGTATCGAGTCTTTGATCAGTATTCGGGTTTGAACCTTGTGGCGGTATCGAAAGATACCTGGCGACTCTAGAGCAAACGTAATTAGAATTAAGGAAGGCGACCATATTGACCGCCATATTCAGAGCCAACCAAAGAGAGCAACATTTACTGGTGATCTCTGACGGGACTCAACCTAGAAGTGGCCTAGTCACTCCGAGAGAACCCAAATTTGAATTGGAATCCAATTGGAAACAGAAAAACCACAAGTGTAAGAACAATACTGATCAAACCTCCAAGATTCAGAAGTGTGTTAATGTATGCGTACTAACGGGGATATAAGGTAAACCTGAGAGATTTTGTTGCGTAAAACTGTCGGGAGTTTTGTAGGCCGGAAATTAGCGTAAGCCGTGTCCGTGTTTACATCACCACTTTATCACCCCCATTCCAATTTCAGTAGAGAACCCAGAGATAGAGAGAAAATGGCAATGAAGGCAATGGAACGCCTTATGAACCCCCAAGAATTCGAGGTCGCAGCGACCAGTAGAGTAGGACAGTGTCCCCTATGGGAAGAAGAGATCAGAAAATATCTCAAAGGGAAAGGATGGCGCCTTTGGAGTGAATTCTGCGCCAATGACGAAACAGGTCCCGGGAGTATAGGACATACTTGGTGGGAGAATCTGTTAGAGATTCATAAGAAGAGCTTGGGGAAACTCGCAAAACCTGCTTGGCACAATTGCGAGGCACAGAGGAGGTCGTTAGGATGCTCCGTAGAGAGATTGAGGAGAGAGACAGAAATAGTGAGGGCGATGTGATCGAATTTGAGATGGAGAATAAGGAGTTAAGAGAACAGTTAGCAACGAAGGACAGAGAGGTGGATGATGCCAAGTGGGCACACCAGTCTTGTCTCGCCCATTTGAGTAGTTTTCAGATGCAGATAAGGCCTACCAGGACACGCAACATGCGGTCTTGGTAAGACAAGAAACCAACCAACAGGTAGAGCAATTGCAGAAACAGTGCAATGATTTAAAAGCAGCCCTACGAGCGCTCCACACTTCCACGATGGAACAAAGGCAGAGCTCCGTAGATCACGCAAAGTGCCGGTAGCAAATTGCAGAATTGCAATCTCTGCTTTCTGTCCAGAATGGGTTTCAAAGTAGGTTTGGACCCCAGTTAGACCAAGAAAACGGCCCTGATTGGCAGAAGTTAAATGAAACTGCCCACAGATACGTACATGGGACATGTACGCAAGAAAACCCCCAGAAAAGGAAAGCACCTCAACCCCTGACTGAACAGGCAGAACACAACCCCATGAACCCTGTAACCACACACCACAGGGCCTCAGGCGAAGGAAAGGCAGATTTCCTATATACAACCCCACGTTAACCGTGACCCAATTACAGGACGCGTGTGGAAAAATTACACCGTTCCTTCCCACATCAGACCCCCACCAGTTTTTTGCTAGAGTTAAACAGCAGGGTACCATGTACGGCCTGGACGAAAAGGAGCAAGTGAAGCTCACCTTTGAGCCTCGACCCTTCAGTCGTGGCAGCCCTTCCCAACCCACAGAATGTAGGAGGCACACTCCAAGAAATGCACACAGCAATCCTGGATGCAATCAGCTATAACAGAGGAGACCCCGTAGAAGGCCGAAACATGTGTAGGCAAAAGTAAACAGAGCACCCCACAGCGTTTGCTGGACGCTTGTGGATACATTTCACAGCAGTATTTGGCGAGTTAGCCCGCGCCCATTTGTCCGTGGATAATATGGCCAAATGGAGTTGAATCCTAGCCTCTAATACGACAGAGGCAGGACAGAGAGCTTGCGCAAATTACGACCCCTCAGACGAGGCCCACAACGAGAAATGGGTTTTGAAAAGATTGTCACATGCTTGGGAACAATCCGTCCAAGGCAAAACCGCATTTGCAAAACCAGAGGAAGAGCAGGCAGACATACATCCAGTTAGGACGCACCTGAACCCCGCATGGGTACACGAGGGCAGGAACAGCCCACCGCAGCCTAAATCCCAGGAATGCTACAATTGTGGACAATTAGGACACTATGCACGAGAGTGCAACACGCCCCAAAAGCAGCAGAAAACCCAACAGACAGGTACCCTAAATAAGAATAGGGCAAAGCCAATCCATAGCGTTAGTGCCCGTTCAGAGAACGCAGAAAGGAACGGCACCAACTGACGGTGTTCGGGCTCCCCAACTTGGGTCTGCGACACCCTTTGGGAATAGTCAGGTAGACTAGTAGTAGCAGGCAAAGTCTGGGGACACCCCGTAGAATTTCTTTGGGACACAAGAGGGCCCCGCACCACGCTCAATTCCTCCACGATATTTCAACGAGATACGTGGCCCACAACAGATACCATCACACTCAGCGGCTTTACAGGTCATTTACAACAAGGACACATCACAGCCCCTGTAGCAATACAAATAGGTAACATTACGACTAAACACCCTGTAATTTTGGTCGATCTACCCCAGACAGCTGAACACATCCTCGGAAGCGACGTTATGAGCTCCCACAACCTCTCATTTGATCCGGTAAATAAATGTGTATGAAGAATGGCAAAGGCAGCACGAGCCCTCGCCACGTTCGCAGTTGGAGAATATGCAAACAGAAACAGCGCAGTAGGAGCTCGAGCCATTGGTCAGGACAAACAGGTTAGGGAAGTCCTACAGCAACACAAAGCAGCATTTGCACAGCACAAGCACGACTGTGGCAAGATAGCTGGGTTAGTGAACATTACAGGTCCCGACCCCAGACCCCAAAAGCAATACGGTTTTCCCCAAGAAGCAAAGGGAGAAATCTCAAATGTGATACAGAGTCTGCTTGATCAAGGCGTATTCCGATCAGTAGCCTCCACGAATAACGCACCAATTTGGCTCGTCAGGAAACCCGATGGATCATGGCAACTGACCATTGATTACCGGGAACTGAACAAAGTGACCCCAGTAGCAGCCCCCACCGTAGCCACAAGACCCGAGACCATGCTCAAACAGGGACTCCAGTCAAAACAAAATTCGGTTTACGACATTAGCAATGGCTTTTGGTCCATTCCATTGGATAAAGCGTGCCAGTACAAATTTGCCTTTACATTCCAGGGACAACAATATACGTGGACGTGCCTTCCACAAGGCTTCCACAACTCCCCCTCTATTTTCCACCGTCAGCTGGCAAATGGACTAGCAAAATTTTCCTGACCCGATTGTCTGGTCCAGTATGTAGATGACTGCATACTACAGACAGACACAAAGGGAGAGCACATTTCGCTTCTCGCCGAACTCCTCGGACTCCTAAAACAGATTGGATGTAAAGTCAACCCCAAGAAGGCCCAGGTTTTGCAGGAAAAAGTGATTTACTTGGGTACAGTAATCACTCATGGTAAACGCGACATTGAGCAAAAGAGAATTGACTCGATCGTCAAATTGCCCCTTCCCCACAATGTCTCAGCCCTCCGGTCATTCCTAGGACTGGTTGGCTACCGACGAAGCCATATCGACGGTTTCACCACAAAAGCAGCGCCCCTATCCGACCTTCTCAAGAAACAGGCACCTTGGGAATGGCTTCCACAGCACATGGATGCCGTGGTGCTTTAAAGAGCCCTCAGCATTGCAGGTCCCAGATCCACTTTCCCCGTACGCAATCGAAGTAGCAAGCACCGACCAAACCCTTTTGGCCGTGCTCCTCAAGGAACGCCATGGCCGATTCGGCACCGTGGCATACGCCTCACGCTTGTTAGATCCTGTCGAGCAAGGATTTTCTGCCTGCAAAAGGCACCTGCTTGCAATTTTTTGGGCAGTACAGTACTTCGCCTACATTACAGGACTCAACCCCATCACCATCCTCACTAAACACACCCCAACACAGCTATTATTAGACGGTTGATTTAAAGATGGCAGAGTCAGCCAAATACGCGCAGCCAGTTGGACCCTTCTTTTACAGGGACGGGACATTACAGCAGGTACCCCACGAGTGTGAGATCACCACCACGAACCAAAATTCAGGCCCATTTATACCTGTCAGCTCCCAGGAAAGTAGGTAATATACCCCAGAGACCCCAGCCCACAGACACGTGCGTACTCCTGAAGATTTACGTGGATGGCTCCTCCACAGTTTTGAATGGAAAGAGAATCACCGGTTGCGGCATTTATGTAGAAGACGCGCAGGGATGCACCCTTGAAGAGATTTCGTAAAGTTGCCAGGACATCTAGGCTCGCAGGCAGCAGAACTGGCAGCCATAGCTTACATTGTTGATCACCCTGACTCGTTTCCGACCCCAGCGGACATATATTCGGACAGTTGATATGTCTGTAATAGTTTAACAGAATTCCTACCCCTGTGGGAAACTAGAGGATTCGTTTCCGCAGACGGAAAGCCCCTACCCTCAGGCCCATTACTCCGGCATATTCTAGAGACAGCTAAAGATAGGAAATACGGTATAATTAAGGTTTGCAGTCATCACCGTTCTCCCCCCCCCGGGTAACGTTAAAGCAGACGCCCTAGTGAAGGCAGGTTCGGTGTGATTTTGAAGGACGGCATTTATGTAGTTCCCAGCCAGGACAGGAAACAGATTATTTGTCAGTTCCATGACAATCATGGACACCAAGGCATTGAACCCACCCTAACCCACCTCAGACCTCTCTGCTGGTGGCCTGATATAAAAGCCGATGTAACCCATTACATTGAAAATTGCTTGATCTGTGCCCAGAACAACCCGGACAGATCTGCAAGAAAGGCTCAGTTTAGTCACACCAATCCCGTTAATGGCCCCTGAACGAATTTGCAGATATAATACATAGGACCCCTACCCCCCTGCAGAAATGGTTTTAAGTATGTGTTCGTAGTCATCGACTACAACTACGACTGGAAGCTTTGCCATCCAGAACAAATTTGGCCAAAACAACAGCTAAAATCCTAACACAGCACATCTTTACAAGATGGGGCCTCCCACGCAGTATAGAGTCCGATCAAGGCTCCCATTTTACAGGACGAGTAATGAAGAATATCCTCATAATTTTCGGAATGAGGCAGATGTTACACATAGCATACCACCCCCAGTCAAGCGGCATTTTAGAGAGGATGAACAGGACTCTAAAAGCCACTCTCAGGAAAATAGTGCAACAGAACAACAGTACCTGGGACTCAGTTCTCCCCTTTGCACTGATGTTCCTAAGAAACACGATATCCACGTCCACAGGATACACCCCCCACACCCTCATGACCGGGCACCCCATGAAAGGGACAGAGTATTTATTAGGACTCGATTTGGCCAGCCCCGCAGTCACTGCCCTCACGCATGAAAATGAGCTTTCCCTGAGCTTTTCATCTTCCTTTTGGGCTTTCGTTGGATCCTGAATGTTGGTCTGTGAGACCTGAACCGCATCTACCAGGGTGCTCTCGGGGGGGTTCCCCCTAGAATATATTGAGAATATAAAGGCAGCCCAGCTAGCAGCAGCTGTGAGACTTGGGACCAGGAGGAAAAAAGCAAAGCTTGTTTTTCTAAAACGGTACAATCCACCGAGTTTGTAATAGGGCAGCAAGTGATGCTTTCCCTATACAACCCCAGTTCATTCCTTTCCCCCAAATTTTCCGGACCGTACTCCATTTCCGACAAAGTCAGCCCCTCGGTATACAAGATCACATATCCCAACGGCAAGTCTGCGTGGTTTCACAGAAACCAGCTTAAGGCTTATGGCTCGCAGAACGGCCATGCACACCACATCTCGCTCGCAGCAGCAGACGAGCACGCCCCCCACAGATGACGCATTCCTACCCTCCCCCAGCCAGTCCAGCCCGTCCTCAGACACATCTTCAACTCCACCCCCAGAGGCACGACTCCGCCTCTCCCTTCCTTCAACCAGCAGCGACAGCGACAGTGATAGCGATAGCAATGACGACAGCCACAGCACACCACGTTATGATTACACCCCTGCACCAGACCCCACTCCCAGCGAATCCGAGCACGATTCCAGTGACCCCTTCAAAATTACGTATATCAAGGCCCCTGACTCAGACCCACCGCCCGACGATTACGGATTAAAACCCAGTAGCTCCAACCTCGACACACGATTTTGGCACGGAGACAATTAGTTCAGGCTCATCCGGAATGATGAGATGGACCCCAATTCGCCCCAAGCAGCTTCAGCCAAACTATTCCAGTCAAGAGTATGGCAGCCGGGAGAAGATGATGACATAGAGTCTGACTCCCACCAAACGAATCCCTTTGCGACCCTTTCGCTACTGAGCAATGAGGTGTCCACATGATGGTAAAAAGGAACCGATGGAGAGATATGGTGTCCTTTCTGATGGAACCTGCACCATGTTTGTCATATGTTTATTCGTTTAATGTACATGTTAAATGCTGTTTGTGCCCATACACACCCCATTTTGGCACTTTTAGTTCAAAATTCTTTTGTTTGTTTCTGGCGACCCTTAGGTTGCTTCCGTATGCTATTTACATCCTCAAACACGAGTATGGTAGATCGCACAGGCTGCGAGACGGCTCACACTGTGTCAGTATTTTTCTCAGATGTCTTGTCCACATATTCGGTTTTAAAAAAAATGAGGGAGTCACAGATGGTGACCAATTATAATGGTAAATTGGCAACAAAGGACAGACAGATAGATATACGAGATCTTAAGCAAGATAATAACAGATATTATGCTCGTGTCCATAGAACTCCGGAACCTCAGGAACCCCAGAGGAAGAAGACTGACAAAAGGAAAGATGAAGACAACCTTCATGCTTTTCACCTGGATCTTAGCGGGATCCCTTCAGTTGCGCGCGGACGCTACCCCCTGACCCCTACCACACAGGCCGTGAATGATTCCCACCCCTGCCATACACTAAACCCTGAGATAATTACCCCCGAAACAGTTACCGACACCCCGACCTGGTGTGACAAGTTTATAACCTGGTATTCACTATCTTACATAGTAGAATCACTCTTAGTACTGGCGATACTCTGCAGTGTCGTGCAGACACCTAGACTCAGGAAATGGCGAAGGAGAGCCTCCCGCTCTCGCACCCCGGTATACACGTTTAGGTCCCCTATTTTTGGACTCCAACAAACCCCCCAACCCCTTTAAATGAATGAAAGTGCATCCGTTTTTCTTTGTGTGTGTTTTGTTCGTTCAATAAAGAAATGTAAACCTCTGTGGTTGACTGCCAAGCCAGAGAAACTTGTATTGCTGCTATTTGTACAGTTTAAAGTGTTGTAGATTATTTTTGATTGTTTGAGTGAGGATAGTTTATTGAGGATAGTTAGAGGTTCCAGTTTTTTTATTTTGTAATGCACGCCTGAATGTCATAGCGCCCTGTAGAGTTTTATAATGGTGTATGTATGTAAAATGATTTTAGGTAAAAATTGCAATTCATAGGATAGGGCAGCATAGAGCCTGTGAAGTGCTTATGGGTGCCCAGCTTGGTCAGAGAATGAAGACGACACGGTAATGTGATCCTTCACACTTCACGTTGAGGATCACAAGGAGGGTGTGTAGCCACCTGGGATAGCCACTTCCCGATTACAAAATGGACACTTTGCAAAGATTGCAGGGAAAATGGACAATATTGAGAAAACAAGCAGGTTCAGGGTTTGTCTGTACATTGGAGCCGCAGCTCCCAGACAAGACCAAAACTGTAGGTCCATTAGCATACTAATGGCACATCTCCTGGAAGAAAAGAGTAACATTTGAGTAACCGATACTAAGGCAGACACCCCGGCACCAGAGGAGACAGAAACAAAGCAGGCCAACGGCCACCTAGGACACGCCCAGCCATCAGGGCACCACCCCTTTATTGGACGAGATCAATATGAATGATCAAGAAACGGCCCAATTGATTGGGGCCAAGTTCAAGGCCCTCCCAAAAGAGTGCGAAGCCCCTTTGGGTATAAGAAGGAGCCCCCGGGTTCTCTTGGACCCGGCTCTAACCGAGGAGAGACCTGTCCATCAGCTGCACCAGAAGCAAGTAAGTCCAAGGCCAATGCACGCTACCAGACAGACGACCTTAGTTGTTCCCCTGTACCAGTTTGACCCCAGCAGCCTCAGAACCGAACACGGCCATTGTTCCTCTGACTGAGTGGGCACCCGAAGCTAAGTATAGGCTTTAGCAGTAGTGATAGTTTAGTCTGTAGAGTTTTGTGCATGAGTATATTTAACTGTGTGTGTAAATAAATAAGCATTGACTTTGAACTAACTTACTGGTGTATCGAGTCTTTGATCAGTATTCGGGTTTGAACCTTGTGGCGGTATCGAAAGATACCTGGCGACTCTAGAGCAAACGTAATTTGAATTAAGGAAGGCGACCATATTGACCGCCATATTTAGAACCAACCAAAGAGAGCAACAACTCAGTTTCTGTTCATCGGTGACGAAAGGCGGGGAGGAGGTGGCGAGGTAGGCCTTGAAACTGCAGAGCCAGTGCGAAAAAAATCTCTTTCGCCTCTGCAGCCTGTGGATCGAGTTCCAGTCGGTCAGGTTTGAGGGCCGATTCCATAGTGGCGTTGTAGTTGATTAAATTGATGCGACCATTAATTCACACGAAACCAGGAGTAGAAGTAAACTGTGACTTTAATCAACTAGAACAATGCCTGCCTGCGACTGACCTGTTAGTGTGAGCCGCCTACAGTTCGACTGCTCTTTATACCCATATGGAGCCCACACAGGCCCCAACATGCTGCATCATAGGTAATACCTTACAATGGTCCATAGGTGGAGCCCACATGGGCAACAGCGTAATACAGATATGCACATGGTGAATTGTCACAGCAATACATTCACCACAATACAGTCTCATGGTGGGCGGGCAGGAAGTTGCATGCTCCGCTCTCGTGCCTAGATGCCATATTTAAAAAGCACCTGGACAGTCATTTATTCATCGCGTCAGGACTTTAGGAGAAAAAGGTCAATAAGAAAACAGCAAACTCCAACCCCAGACTTCAGCGATTCCGCCCGAGGGAATATCTTCCAGGCTGTCCAGGAAAGGCCTATTTCCGAGGGATGGCAGCTGGACGCCCACTGATGTGAACACAGCAGTCTGGAAGGAGGTCACCATGGTGGTTAGTGTCCTTGGGGTCTAAACGAGGACAGCTCTGCAGTGCAGGAAACAGGTGAACTATCTCATCCTCACCACGAGGGTAATTGAACCTTCTGCTCACTCCAAATTCACATCACCGCTCATTGTGTTTCTGACATGGGATGTGGGTGTTATTGGCAAGGCCAGCATTTGTGTGCTCATCCCTAAGTGCCCTTGAGAAAGTGGTGGTATCACCTTCTTCAACTGCTGCAGTCCATATGGGGTAGTTAGGAAAGCAATGGTAGGACATTTACCCATCTGCAGTGAAGACACAGCAATGGGGTGTGAAGTAGAGGCAACTTGTAGGTGGTGCTGTTCCCATGCAACTGCTCTCCTTGTCCTTCTAGCAGGTGGAGGTCGTGGATTTGGGAGGTGTTGTCAAAGGAAGCTTGGTGACTTGCTGCAGTGCACACGCTGCTGCCGCTGTGCGTTGATGGTGGAAGGAGTGAATGTTCAAGGTGTTGGATAGGATGCTGGTCAAGTGGGCTGCTTTTTCCTGGATGGTGTCCGGCTCCTTGAATGTTGTTGGAGCTACACACAGAATCACAGAAAAATACAGTGCAGAAAAGGCCTTCCAGTCCATCAAGTCTGCACCGCCATGTGAAATGCACCCTGGGTGGGATTCTCTGATAAAGGGGCTAAGTGTTGACACCGTTGTAAATACTGGAGCGTTTTATGACTGCGTCAACGGGCCCCATACCGCACCGATTCTGCGGCCCACAAGGGGCCAGCACGGGCTCCATGAGAAGCGCGGGGGAGCGGCCCTAGATCAGCGTCCGATACGCGGCGCCGCGGCGCATTTAAATAACCCGACCCCCCACACACAGATGGCTGCCCGCCACATAACGCAAGGTTCCGGGATGCTGACCAGCACACGCTCCTGAACCCGTGGAGCAGAGGAGAGGGGCTCTGTACCCCTGGCCCAGCCGCACGACCCCACCCAACATCTTTCAGCGTTTGTGGTGGGAGGTGGGCGCTGCCGTCAGCGCTGTCGGGCCGACACCCAGGACAGGCGACCAGTGACGCAAGAAGCTGCACGACCTACTCAGGGCAGCCAGGGTGAGTACCCAGCACTGTGCCCCTGGCACCAACCCCTCTACCCCAACACATGTGACCCCGTTTCCCCCCCACTCAGGGGGAAGTTCAACCACCACCTGACTAACATAGCTGCACCTACCCATGCCAGCCACATTGGCCGGGTGCCCTGTGCACTTATGCCATCATAGACCCAACCGCTGGACTGCATGCGTCGGACCACCAAACACTGCTGATGTTTGTGTGCCCCACTCCAGAAGACGAATGCCCATAACCGCAGGGAGCGGGAGAAAACCGGAGGGGGTGCACCTGTATGTGCCCCCTCACCACGCATGAGCAGAGGGCAGTGGACCTCGCTGGCGGACCTGAAGACCGGGAGGTTGCCGATTCCGAGATCAGAGGCGCGTCACCAAGTGAGACCCCCCTGCCTGGCCCCAGCTCCTCACCCAGCCCCTCACTCCAGCCCCTCATCCCAGCCCCTCACCCCCGTCCGCCTGTCTAACCATACATGCTGTCTTGTGTCTTACAAGAGCAGCCGGCAGTGGTCCTGGCCCATCCAATGCCTCCCCACCATCTGCCCCCAGGGACGCAGGCAACGATGGGGAGGGCAGCCGTCACAGCAGCCCTGTGCCCAACACGGAGACCCAGGACACAGGGATGCAGAGGACGGACACACAAAGGACGGACTCACAGGGGATGGAGACACAGGGGATGGACACACAGGGACCATCGCACCACGGATCGACACAGGAGATCCCGGACTTTGCCTCTAATGAGGACACAGACCTAGACCTACCGTCACAGCTATCTCCTTCACCCTCCACCATCACAGAGACTATCACCTCGGTTGGTCTCTTTAATGTTGAGGCTCCTGGGACACTCACTGGTGAGCACCACACAGCCACTCTGGTACAGCAGGTGGAGGTACGAGCAGTCAAGGGGCCGGACAGTCGGAGGGCAGACCGGACCCAGCAACCAGCTTCAGCCCAGACGGGTCCTGGGTTCCACACTCACCCATAGACCCGATGCAGTCAGAGACCCAGGGACGAGAGAAGGGATGACGGTCGGTTTCCAGCACCTGCAGATGCAGGTGGAGGAGTGCATCCGCTAGCAGGAGCAGGAAATGGTGCCGGTCATGCTTGCCACCCAGGCCGAAACCGCACGGGTGGCGTCCCCGGTGGAGGCAATGGGGGCGACGATGTTGGGCATGGGTCAGGTTGTGCAAGGCCTGGGGCTTTCTGTGCATGCGGCGTCCGTGGCCCAGGACAGGGCTGCCCACTCACAGGCAACAACGAGCCAAAGCCAGCTGCAGATTGCAGTGGCACTCCTCACTGTGGCCCAGTCTCAGCAGGCCATTGCTGGGAGCATCGGCATCATTGCCCAGGTGCTGGCCCACAGACCCACAAAGGGATGGCCAACTCCCTGAGATCCATGGCCGCTAACTTACAGACCCTGGTCAATATCAGAGCGGGCCTCGAGGACTGGCAGCGCCAGGTATCGGGGGGGGGGGGGGGGGGGGGGTGCAGGGAATGGCTCCGAGGATTAGCCTCTTGAGTTGGATGATCAGCCATGATCGTGATAAATGGCGGAGCAGGCTCGAAAGGCCAAAAGTTCTCCTCCTGCTCCTATCTTCTTTGTATTTATGTATCTATGGCCTTTGCAATATGATATAATTTAGTTTTTGTCTTTATAATGTCCTTGACCTCCTTGTTTAGCCATGGATGTTTTTTTACCCCTCTTACCATCTCTTTTTGTCACTGGGATACAGTTAGTTGCGAGGAATCGAATATCTCCTTAAACAACAGATACTGGCCATCAGCTGTTCTACCTTTTAGCCTTCCTGTCTAGTCTACTCGGGCCTAATCTGTCCTCAAGCCAACGTAATTTCCTTTGTTTTATACCAGAACACTAGTGTGGGACTCCATTTTCTCGCCCCCAAACTGAATCTTGAATTCTACCTTACAATGGTCACTACTCCCTCGTGGATCCTTAACTATGAGGTCATTAATTAATCCCTTCTCATTACACAATACCAAATTGAGAGTAGCCTCCTCCCTGGTTAGTTCCAGGAAACAATCTCTAATGCATTCAATGAACTCTGGCTCCAGGCTACCCTTGCCAATTTGATTCCTGCAGTCTATGTGCACATTAAAATGACCTATTATTGTTGCCATACCTTTCTTGCAAGCTGACATCTGTAGGTAGAATCAGGAAACCCTTTGCCGATACTATCTCAAACGGGGCTGTTCCTCTATGGTGCAGCTCCCAGAACAGCTATGAGCCCCCCGCCCCCCACCGCCCTGTGTGGCGCTGGTCCTGGTCACGTGCAGCAAGTCATCCCTGTCTCTGCTGCTGCTCTATCACAAGCAGTAGAAATGCCGGCTCGATAAGGAACGTGACTGAAGTGCAAACAAAACCATAACAAAAGTTTTTTTATAAAACTAGGAAGGGAGTGTAGTCTAAAGCAACTTAGAACGCTTAGCCCATTGGTCCTCAGACTACTGCCTGAGTTTGGGGCTGTAATCACAGTTCAGTTGTGCTTCCCCATGTGAGAGGATCGGCATTCTTCATGAGGTGGGGATGCAACTCATTCCTGAGAACCCTAGTCTGCCTTTGCAGTCTGGCCTTTCATGGTACCCCACCGAGATCAGTAACAGTTTCTCCTAGTGCTGAACTTCTTTATTCACCTCCTCCCACCCAAATGCCAGCTCCCACTAAAGACGGCACTCCCTCGGCAGTGATTGGGCACATGCCCAGCAAGGAAGATACAGGAAACGATGCCTGAATGCCAGCCGCCATAACCCCTTAAAGCAAGGAGCATCCCAAAGGTAAGGCCTGCTGGAGATCCCTCCTCCTGAGATTGAGAGACTGGCCCCCTAGACCCAGCCCTGAGTTGAACATATCTGTGTTCCCACATCCTCTCCGGCATACCCTTAGCAGTGAAGAGCCTGGCGATTAATGGCTGGCTGAGCGCTGACCTCCAGGAGTTCATATTGATGTAGACCTGTTGTAAATGACGCCAGCGTGACGCCGCGCCTGGTAAATATTCTATGAGGGTGAAGGTTTGGAGTGGGTGCTCGCTAATGACATGCAAATGTATTAAAAATGAGACTTCTGGGATCCCGCGACCTGATTCACATTACTCCATTGGCAAAGGGAAGTGAATTGCAAATCCCAATCATGCCAGAGAGAATCACGTTTTGCGATTCTCTCCAGATTTTGAGTCGCGCATGTTTCTCAAGGTTGGAGAGAGAGGGCTGAAAATCAAACCCTTTATGTCGACTAAAACAAAATCATGGCTGAAAAACACTTTCAAGTAGCTGTAATTAGAAAGAAAGGGAAAAAGCAACATATTTTCTTGTGGAGACAATGGCCATTTTCCCAGTGAAGCAAGGAAGATACAAGAGAATAGTTTTGGTTAATACTCACATGGAATGGTCTCAGCAAGAAGGAGGCCAACATTGGGCCTCTGACAGAGCAATTCACTCCTTGCCACTCCTTACCTTCTCCCCATAACCCCACATATTCTTCCTTTTCAGATAATAATCCAATTCCATCTTGAATGCTTCAATTGAACCTGCCTCCATCACAGTCTCATCATCAAAATCACCCTCGAAAATGGCTAAGTCCGATTTCGGGCATATTAAGTGGCTTTTGACCCACTGATGGGAATGGTGCCATTTTACGCTGTATTGTGCAGCAAGAAAAGCTAAGCATTTAAAATTGCAAAGGGTGCCTGAGAGACCAAGTTCTCCAAAAGGTGAGGTAACTGAATTTTCAAAAATTCAATTACAAATGAAACAATTCAAAATATAAAAGTTTTTTTCCTTTTCTTCTCTTTCTAAGTTAAATGGAAATGAAAACAACTTGAATTGAAAATGGCAAAGTTAGCAAGGGAATCATAGAATCATCAAATCCCTACAGTGCAGAAGGAGGCCATTCAGTCCATCGTGTCTGCACCACCCTCTGAAAGGGCACTTCCCTCCCCCACCCTATCCACGGAATCCCTTAACCTGACCTGCACATCTTTGAACACTAAGGGACAATTTAGCATGGTCAATCCACCTAACTTGCACATCTTTGGATTGTGGGAAGAAACTGGAGCACCTGGAGGAAACCCACGCTGACCCAGGGAGAATGTGCAAACTTCACACAAGCAGTCACCCAAGACTGGAATTGAACCTGGGTCCCTGGTGCTGTGAGGTAGCAGTGCTAACTACTGTGCCACTGTACTGCCCGAAGAAAGATAAAAGGAGAGAAACAAAGAATTGCAATTTAAAATGCTGGCAATTGAAAAGAGACATCAGAGGAAGGTGAGCGAGAACACGTTTCTCGACAAGAACTCAGTGGGGAAATGTTTAAATTTATACAAACTCTTACAAAATTTGAGGAAAAGGATGTGGAAGCATTCTTTAGTTCTTTTGAAAAGGTAGCTAAACGAATGAAATGGCCAAAATAAATGTTGATATTACTTTTACAAAGTAGACTGGCAGGTAGGGCGAGTGAGGTATGTGTGTCTTTATCAGAAGAGGTATCTGTAGAGTATGATGCAGGAAAGAAATCTATCCTTCGGGCATATAAGTTGGTTTCTGAGGTGTACAGGCAGAAATTTCAAAGTGCAAGAAAACAGCCTGGGCAGACCTAAATTGAATTCAAGGGGGAAATGTAGATTCATATGGATACGGGCACCAAAGGAAGAAGGGACGTACAAAGCACTTAGAGGCAATATTTTAAGACAAATTTAAAGATTCACTTCCTTTGGTTATTAGAACTCATCCTGGAATTCCCTCCCCAACAGCACTGTGGATGTAACAATACCTCAGGGACTACAGTATTTCAAGAAGGCACTCACCACCACCTTCTCAAGACCAACCGGGGTGTGCAATAAATTATGGTTTACTCAGCGATGCCCACTTCCCAGAAATTAATTTTTAAAAATTGTGCCAATGAGTGCAAGATGAAAAGCTTTGACAAAGTGTCTTCTTCAGCAATGCATTCGTTATAGCTGTAATATAATCTCTCAGTTATAATTTTGAATGGTGAATTTGAAAGACAGATATTTAGCTGAAAATTGCCTCATTAAGATAAGGAATGAACTATGTCAGCAGTATATATGTACCCGATATACAAATATCCTGTCTTGATCTGCATCGTATTTTTCTACAATTTCAGTTTTCATCCGGTCAATGGCATCATTCTCTTCTTCCTCCTCTTCATCTTCCTCTTCCTCGTCTATGCTAAATTCATCTGCTAACATATCCTCAATGTTCTCCTCATCTTCCTCATCAGATCCGTCGCTTTCCTCTGAGGCTGTTTCAAAATTAGTAGCCTGCAAAATGAGTACATAGACATAATTCAATGATAGAAATGAACTATGCCTTACTAATAAATACTTGCAAATTTGAATGAGTAAACATATGTTGAGTTTTTGCTCAATTTCAAATGACTGTACAAATAACTATGTATTTCATGATTACATTATTAGAAAATCCAGTTTCTTTTAAAAAATATATATTTTATTCAAGTTTTTTGGCCAAACATAACAATACGTAGTGTTTCTTTTACACAACAATAAAGCAATATAAATAACCGTGGCCAGATTTAAACAAATAAATAAGTAATATATAAACAAAAACAAAAAACAAAACTAAATGGCAACTGCCTTGTCCAAAATAAATACTCTCCAAAAATACAATCCAACAATCCAATATACAATTACATATACCAAATACCTATACATATACAATAACATCCCTGAGAGTCCGTCCGATTCCTCCCCCCCCCCCTCCCTCCCTCCCCCCCCTCCCTCCCCCCCCTCCCTCCCTCCCTCCCCCCCTCCCCCCTGGGTTGCTGCTGTTGTCTACTTCTTTTCCATTCCCTTTATCTTTCTGTGAGGTACCGCCTGGTGAACCCCTGAGCCGAACCCCTTAACACGAACTTAATCCGTTCTAACTTTATAAACCTTGCCATATCGTTTATCCAGGTCTCCACACCCGGGGGTTTAGCTTCCTTCCACATTAACAATATCCTGCGCCGGGCTACAAGGGACGCAAAGGCCAACACGTCAGCCTCTCTCGCCTCCTGCACTCTCGGCTCTTCTGCAACCCCAAATATAGCCAACCCCCAGCTTGGTTCGACCCGGACCCCCACCACCTTCGAAAGCACCTTTGCCACCCCCACACAGAACCCCTGTAGTGCCGGGCATGACCAGAACATGTGGGTGTGATTCGCTGTGCCTCTCGAGCATCTCGCACACCTATCCTCTACCCCCAAAAATTTACTAAGCTGTGTTCCAGTCATATGCGCCCTGTGTAGCACCTTAAATTGTATCAGGCTTAGCCTGGCACACGAGGACGATGAGTTTACCCTACGTAGGGCATCAGCCCACAGCCCCTCCTCAATCTCCTCCCCCAGTTCTTCTTCCCATTTCCCTTTCAGCTCATCTACCATGATCTCCCCCTCGTCCCTCATCTCCCTGTATATGTCCGCCACCTTACCGTTCCCCCACCCATGTCTCTGAGATCACTCTATCCTGCACTTCCTGCGTCGGGAGCTGCGGGAATTCCCTCACCTGTTGCCTCGCAAAAGCCCTCAATTGCATATACCGAAATGCATTCCCTTGGGGCAACCCATATTTCTCCGTCAGCGCTCCCAGACTCGCAAACGTCCCATCTACAAATAGATCTCTTAGTTGTACTAACGCAGCTCTTTGCCATGCTCCAAATCCCCCATTCATTCTCCTCGGAACGAACCTATGATTGTTTCTTATCGGGGACCGCACCGAAGCTCCCGTCCCTCCCCTATGCCGTCTCCACTGCCCCCAAATTTTCAATGTAGCCACCACCACCGGGCTTGTGGTGTATTTCTTTGGTGAGAACGGCAACGGCGCCGTCACCATTGCTTGCAGGCTAGTCCCCCTGCAGGATGCCCTCTCCAATCTCTTCCACACCGCTCCCTCCCCTTCTCCCATCCACTTACACACCATTGAAACATTGGCGGCCCAGTAGTACTCACTTAGGCTCGGTAGTGCCAGCCGCCCCCCCTGTCCCTACTACGCTGCAAGAATCCCCACTTCACTCTCGGGGTCTTCCCAGCCCGCACAAAACTCATAATGCTCTTCTCAATTCTTTTGAAAAAAGCCTTCGTGATCACCACCGGGAGGCACTTGTACACAAAAAGGAATCTCGGGAGGACCACCATTTTAACCGCCTGCACCCTACCTGCCAATGACAGGGACACCATGTCCCATCTCTTGAAATCCTCCTCCATCTGTTCCACCAACCGTGTTAAATTAAGCCTATGTAATGTACCCCAATTCTTGGCTATCTGGATCCCCAGGTGCCGGAAGTCCCTTGTTACCTTCCTCAACGGTAAATCCTCTATCTCTCTGCTCTGCTCCCCCGGATGCACCACAAATAACTCACTTTTCCCCATGTTCAGTTTATACCCTGAAAAATCCCCAAACTCCCCAAGTATCCGCATTATCTCTGGCATCCCCTCCGCCGGGCCCACCACATATAGCAACAAATCATCCGCATACAGAGATAGCCGGTGTTCTTCTCCCCCCCTAAGTACTCCCCTCCACTTCGTGGAACCCCTCAGTGCTATGGCCAGGGGTTCAATCGCCAATGCAAACAATAACGGGGACAGAGGACATCCCTGCCTCGTCCCTCTATGGAGCCGAAAATAGTCAGACCCCCGTCCATTCGTGACCACGCTCGCCATCGGGGCCCTATACAGCAACTGTACCCACCTGATATACCCATCCCCAAAGCCAAATCTCCTCAACACCTCCCACAAATAATCCCACTCCACTCTATCAAATGCTTTCTCGGCATCCATCGCCACCACTATCTCCGCTTCCCCCTCTGGTGGGGGCATCATCATTACCCCTAGCAGCCTCCGTATATTTGTATTTAGCTGTCTCCCCTTCACAAACCCAGTTTGGTCCTCATGGACCACCCCCGGGACACAATCCTCTATCCTCATTGCCATTACCTTGGCCAGAATCTTAGCATCCACATTCAGGAGGGAAATGGGCCTGTATGACCCGCATTGCAGCGGGTCTTTTTCCTTCTTTAGGAGGAGCGATATCGTTGCCTCTGACATAGTCGGGGGCAGCTGCCCCCTTTCCCTCGCCTCATTAAAGATTCTCATCAGTAGCGGGGCCAGCAAGTCCAAATATTTCTTATAGAATTCAACTGGGAATCCGTCTGGTCCCGGGGCCTTCCCCGCCTGCATGCTCCCAATCCCTTTCACTACTTCCTCCGTCTCAATCTGTGCTCCCAGCCCCACTCTCTCCTGCTCCTCCACCTTAGGAAATTCCAGCTGATCCAGAAGCACATCATTCTCTCCTTCCCGTCCGGGGGCTGCGCTTCATATAATCTTTCATAAAATGCCTTGAACACTCCATTCACTCTCTCCGCTCCCCGCTCCATCTCTCCCTCCTCATCTCTTACCCCCCCCTATCTCCCTCGCTGCTCCCCTTTTCCTCAGTTGGTGGGCCAACAACCTACTCGCCTTCTCCCCATATTCGTACTGTACACCCTGTGCCTTCCTCCATTGTGCCTCTGCATTACCCGTAGTCAACAAGTCAAATTCTACATGTAGCCTTTGCCTTTCCCTGTACAGTCCCTCCTCCGGTGCCTCCGCGTATTGTCTGTCCACCCTCAGAAGTTCTTTCAACAACTGCTCCCTTTCCCTACCCTCCTGCTTTCCTTTATGTGCCCTAATAGATATCAGCTCCCCTCTAACCACTGCCTTCAGTGCCTCCCAGACCACTCCCACCTGTACCTCCCCATTATCATTGAGTTCCAAGTACCCTTCAATACACCCCCTCACCCTTAAACACACACCCTCATCTGCCAATAATCCCATGTCCATTCTCCAGGGTGGAAGCTGTTGTTTTTCTTCCCCTATCTCCAGGTCCACCCAGTGTGGAGCATGATCCGAGATGACTATAGCCGTGTACTCCGTCCCCGTCACCTTTGGGATCAGTGCCCTTCCCAAAACAAAAAAATCTATTCGTGAAAATACTTTGTGTACATCGGAGAAAAACGAAAACTCCTTACTCCTAGGTCTACTAAATCTCCAGGGATCTACTCCTCCCATCTGCTCCATAAAATCCTTAAGCACCCTAGCTGCAGCCGGCCTCCTTCCGGTCCTGGACCTCGATCTGTCCAGCCCTGGGTCCAGCACCGTATTAAAGTCTCCACCCATTACCAACTTCCCCACTTCTAGGTCCGGGATTCGTCCTAACATACGCCTCATAAAATTGGCATCATCCCAGTTCGGGGCATACACGTTCACTAATACCACCGCCTCCCCTTGCAGTTTGCCACTCACCATCACGTATCTGCCCCCACTATCCGCCACTATAGTCTTTGCCTCAAACATTACCCGCTTCCCCACTAGTATGGCCACCCCCCTGTTTTTTGCATCTAGCCCCGAATGAAACACCTGCCCCACCCATACTTTGCGAAGTCTAACCTGGTCTATCAGCTTCAGATGCGTCTCCTGAAGCATAACCACATCTGCCTTAAGTTTCTTTAGGTGTGCGAGTACCCGTGCCCTCTTAATCGGCCCGTTCAGCCCTCTCACATTCCACGTGATCAACCGAGTTGGGGGGCTCTTTACCCCCCCCCTTGACGACTAGCCATTTCCTTTTTCAATCCAGCTCCTCACCCGGTTCCCACGTAGCTGTATCCCCCCCAGGCGGCGCCCCCCCGCCCCGACCCCCCCCTCCCATACCAGCTCCCCCTTCTCCCCAGCAGCAGCAACCCAGTTAACCCCCCCCCCACCCCTCCCCCGCTAGATCCCAAGCTAGCGTAATTGCACCCCCCATGTTGCTCCCAGAAGTCAGCAAACTCTGGCCGACCTCGGCTTCCCCCCGTGACCTCGGTTCCCACTGTGCGAGGCCCCCTCCTTCCTGCTTCCCTGTTCCCGCCATGATTACCATAGCGCGGGAACAAAGCCCGCGCTTCCCTTTTGGCCCCACCCCCATGGCCGGCGCCCTCAGCTCCTCATCCTCCCTCACTCCCTCCCCCATGACATGGGGAAGAGAGAGAAGTTACAGGGTCGCAGGTTTAACAACTTGGGAAGTCCTCTCTTCCCCCTTTTCCCCCCTTCATCCCACAAATTCACCCCCCCACTTTTGTCCCAAACATTCTTTTTCTGGCCCGCTCACTCCAGCTTCTCCTCGACAGTAAATGTCCACGCCTCATCTGCCGTTTCGAAGTAGTGGTGTTTCCCTAGATGTGTGACCCACAGTCTTGCCGGTTGCAGCATTCCGAATTTGACCTTCCTTTTATGCAACACCGCCTTGGCCCGATTAAAGCTTCTCGCCACCTCCGCACTCCAATCTTGATATACGCGGATCACCGCATTCTCCCACCTACTGCTCCGAGTTTTCTTTGCCCATCTGAGGACCATCTCTCTGTCCTTATATTGGAGAAATCTCACCACTATTGCTCGAGGAATTTCTCCAGCCCTCGGTCTTCGCGCCATAACCCGATAGGCTCCCTCCACCTCCAGCGGACCTGTCGGGGCCTCCGATCCCATTAACGAGTGCAGCATCGTGCTCACATATGCCCCGACATCCGCCCCTTCTGCACCTTCGGGAAGACCAAGAATCCTTAGGTTCTTCCTCCTCGCATTATTCTCCAGCACCTCCAGCCTTTCCACACATCTTTTGTGTTGTGCCTCGTGGATCTCCGTTTTCACCACCAGGCCCTGTATGTCGTCCTCATTCTCAGCAGCCTTTGCCTTCACGACCCGAAGCTCCTGTTCCTGGGTCTTTTGCTCCTCCTTTCGCCCCTCAATCGCTTGTAATATCGGGGCCAACAGCTCCTTCTTCATCTCCTTTTTGAGTTCACCTACGCAACGCCGCAGGAACTCTTGTTGGTCAGGGCCCCATATTAAACTGCCTCCTTCCGACGCCATCTTGCTTTGTGCCTGCCTTCCTGGCTGCTGCTCTAGAGGATCCACCGCAATCCGGCTACTTTCCTCTCTTTTTTCCATCCGTGTCCAGGGGGGATTCCCTTCTGGATTACTGCACAGTGTTATTTGCCGTTAAGAGCCCAAAAGTCCGTTCCACCGGGAGCTGCCGAAACGTGCGACTCAGCTGGTCATCGCCGCATCCGGAAGTCAGAAAATCCAGTTTCTAATCAAAATGTTAATTATGCTTAGAGCTTAGGCTTCTAAAGACGCTAACTCAGTTGATGAGCATGCAGAGTCAAACATGCTAGGCAGTCAACTTAATGACAAAAATGTACTGCTTTTAATTTAATCTGCAAGCAGTGCCATTGAAAGTCAACCAGTAAGTCACAAAATGCAAAGGTCAGAAAATACATAAGGAATAAATTCCCAGGACTGCATTACAAACACAACTCATCACAAATAAATTTAATTGCTTGCTTTACATTTACTTACTTACATGAATGATGAGGTTAGTGTTGAAGTATTTTGCAAAAACACTAATTTCAGAAACACACAATTTAGCTCCCCCAAGACCTTTCGTCAAATTGCATTTATTTATGATGTTACCAGTGTTACTCAAATATTTTAAAGCAGGGGTTTCTCAACCTTTTTCCTTCTGAGGCCCCTTTCTTGAGTGATCAAAATTCCATGGATCTCCTATCATACAATACAACTATTTTTTTTTTTAAAGTGATTTCCTTTCACATGGTAAAAAGCAACAGTACATTTGTAGGCAGCAAGATAGCACAACAGAAAATCAGAAGGATCGGCATATCTAATGTGCGCTTCAGCTCCAGGCTCAGTTCCCAATACAAAAGATTAACGTTCATAGATGCCTGCCAAATGAGCAAAGAGATTTGGGGCGGGATTCTCTGTCCCATCACACCCGTTTTCTGGTGCGGGGCACCCCAGCCGGCAGCAGGATCCTCTGTCTTGGCAGCCTGCCAATGGGGTTTCCCATTGTGGGCACCCCCGCGCTGTTGGGAAATCCGCGGGAATGAGTGTGCTGCCGGCGAAGCGGAGGGTCCTGCTGAGGAAGAATCCCACCCCTGATCTCAGATCAGGCAGGGGCAGATTGGTCGGCGCCTGTGTCATCAATGCTTTTGTAAACAGCTGCCACGGACAACCATCTGAATAAAGAACAAAATGTGAAATCAGCCAAACATGCACTGATGTCCTTTGATTAATTCTCAGCACATTTACCCCACAAAATGGACATCAAATCCCACTGGTCTGTGGCTATGCTCATCACTGTGGTAAACACCACTGGTAACACACTACGTGTATTATGGTACTGCCACTGTACTACGTTAACACAATAAATCCCAGCCTGCTGGCTCCTCCCAGCAGGCGCTATATAAAAAGTGTATGCTCTCCTGCGCTGCTTCCATTCTGGTTCCAGCTGCAGGAGGCTCAACATCTAGTGCAATAAAGCCTCAATAGTTTCACCATTTCGTGTCATGGTCATTGATGGTACATCAATTTATTGCACTAAAATTTTAGCGATGAACGACTTAATCAAGCCTGATCGCCTGGAGCTGAACCCTCATGCAGCCGACGCCACATCCACCTTCGAGCACTGGCTAGCCTGCTTTAAAGGATACCTCGGAGCATCCACAGAAGCCCTCTCCAACCCGCAGAAGCTCCAGATCCTCTACTCACGGGTGAGCCCACAAGTTTTCCCCCTCATTCGGGACGCGCCCACCTACACGGAAGCGATGGCGCTACTAAAAGGACAGTACATCAGGACTGTGAATCAGATGTTCGCCAGGCACCTCCTGGCCACGAGACGGCAACTCCCTGGGGAGTCTCAGGATGATTTCTTGCATGCTCTGCGGATACTTGGTAGGAACTGTAATTGCCAGGCAGTGTCGGCAGTCCAACACATAGAACTGCTGATCAGAGACGCCTATGTCACGGGCATTAAATCTAATTACGTTCCCCAGTGGTTATTGGAAGGGGGTACGCTCGACCTTACAGAGACTGTGCAGCTCGCCAACTCCCTAGAAGTGGCCTCCCTCAATCTAGAGTCCTACACCTCGAACCGCGCGGCACGCTCGTGGGCATCTTGGGCCCCACCATCTTCCGATCCTTGTACGCTTCAAGCCTACCAACTCCGGAGGCCCCAAATGTTATTTTTATGGCCAGAACAAGCACCCCAGACAACGCTGCCCAGCGCGGAGCGCGACCTGCAACCGGTGTGGCAAGAAGGTCCACTTTGTCTCCGTTTGCCAGGCCCGATCGGTCGCTACCGTTTCCAGGCTCAGCATCGCTACAGCACCCCACGTGCGTCCATGGGTGCCGCCATCTTGGATGTTGTCCGCCATGGGCGCCGCCATCTTCGGCGCCATCTTGGACCGCGCCTCAGGATCCCTGCTCGCCTGGCCGTTCGCGGCCCGCCGATACCTCCGCCACTGCCGATCAGCCCAACAACTCCCAACATCTTCCGCAGCTCGCCTCCATCACCCTCAATCAGCATCGGCCTCGCAACCTCGCGACCGCTATGACGACTGTAAGGATCAACGGGCATGAGACGACCTGCCTCTTTGACTCTGGGAGCACAGAGAGTTTCATCCACCCTGCTACGGTAAGGCGCTGCTCCCTCCTGGTCCTCCCCGTCACCCAGAAAATCTCCCTGGCCTCCGGATCCTATTCCATACAAATCCTGGGGTACTGCGTCACGACCCTCTCTGTACAGGGCATAGAGTACAGCAACTTCAGACTCTACGTCCTCCCCCACCACTGCACTGCCTGTAACTAGGTCTTGATTTTCAGTGTCACCTCCAAAGCCTTACTCTGAAGTTCGCCGGACCCCTGCCCCCCCTCACCGTATGTGGCCTCACGACCCTTAAGGTCGATCCGCCCTCACTTTTCCCAAACCTCACCCCGGACTGTAAGCCCGTCGCCACGAGGAGCAGACAGTACAGTGCCCAGGACAGGACCTTTATCAGGTTGGAAGTCCAACGGCTTCTGCGGGAGGGGGTCATTGAGGCCAGTAACAGCCCCTGGAGAGCTCAAGTGGTGGTAGTTAAGACTGGGGAGAAACACCAGATGGTCATCGACTACAGTCAGACCATCAACCGGTACATGCAGCTCGATGCGTACCCCCTCCCATGCATATCTGACATAGTCAATCAGATTGCGCAGTATTGAGTCTTCTCCACAGTTGACTTGAAGTCCACCTATCAGCAGCTCCCCATCCGCCCGGAGGACCGCCAATACACTGCGTTCAAAGCAGATGGCCGCCTCTATCACTTCCTTAGAGTCCCCTGCGGCGTCGCCAATGTGATCTCAGTCTTCCAGCGAAAGATGGACCGAATGGTTGACCAGTATGGGCTGCGGGCCACCTTCCCTTACCTAGATAATGTCACCATCTGCGGCCATGACCAGCAGAACCACGACGCGAACCTCCAGAAATTCCTCCATACTGCCAAACTCCTTAACCTCACCTACAATAAGGAGAAATGCATTTTCCACACCACCCGCCTAGCCATTCTTGGCTACGTTGTGTAAAATGGAGTCCTAGGTCCCGACCCCGACCTCATGCGGCCCCTCCTGGAACTCCCCCTCCCCCACTGCCCCAAGGCCCTGAAACAATGCCTGGGGTTCTTCTCATATTACGCCCAGTGGGTCCCTAATTATGTGGACAAGGCCCGCCCACTCATCAAGTCCACCGTTTTCCCCCTGATGGCTGAGGCCCGCCGGGCCTTCAACCACATCAAGGCGGACATCGCCAAAGCCACGATGCACACGGTCGACGAGACCCTCCCCTTTCAGATGGCGAGCGATGCGTCGGACTTGGCTCTGGCTGCCACCCTCAACCAAGCGGGCAGGCCGGTGGCCTTCTTTTCCTGGACCCTCCATGCCTCTGAAATTCGGCACTCCTTTGTCGAAAAGGAGGCCCAAGCCATTGTGGAAGCTGTGCGACATTGGAGGCATTACCTGGCCGGCAGGAGATTCACTCTCCTCACTGACCAACGGTCGGTTGCCTTCATGTTTAGCAATAGACAGCGGGGCAAGATCAAGAACGACAAGATCTTGAGGTGGAGGATCGAGCTCTCCATCTAGAACTACGAGATCTTGTATCGCCCGGGGAAGCTCAATGAGCCCCCAGATGCCCTACCCCGCGGTACATGTGCCAGCGCACAAGTGGACTGACTCTGGGCTCTCCACAATTACCTCTGCCACCCCGGGGGTCACCCGGTTCTTCCATATTATCAAGGCCCGCAACCTGCCCCACTCCATCGAGGTCAGGACCGTGACCAGGGACTGCCAAGTCTGCGCGGAGTGCAAGCCCGCACTTCTACCAGCCATCTGGTCAAGGCCTCCCGCCCCTTTGAGCGCCTAGCATGGACTTCAAAGGCCCCTCCCCTCCACTGACCGCAACGTGTACTTTCTCAATGTAATTGATGAGTACTCCCGTTTCCCATTCGCCATCCCATGCCCCGATATGACGTCTGCCATGGTCATCAAGGCCCTACACAGCATCTTCACCTTGTTCAGTTTCCCCACCTACATCCATAGAATCGGGGATCCTCCTTCATGAGTGATGAGCTGCGCCAGTTCCTGCTCAGCAAGGGCATCGCCTTGAGCAGGACAACCAGCTACAAGCCCCGGGGAAACGAGAAGGAGAAGGAGAACGCGATAGTCTGGAAGGCCGTCCTGCTGGCCCTTCGGTCTAGGAATCTCCCAGTCTCCCACTGGCAGGAGGTCCTCCCCGATGCACTCCACGCCATCCAATCGCTCCTGTGCACTGCTACTAATGAGATCCCTCACGAACGTGTGTTTGCCTTCCCTAGGAAGTCCACCTCCGGGGTCTCGTTCCCAACCTGGCTGACAGTTCCTGGGACCGTCCTCCTTCGGAAGCATGCGAGGAATCATAAATCGGATCCCCTTGTCGAAAAAGTCCTCCTCCTCCATGCAAATCCACAATATGCCTACGTGGCACATCATGACGGGCGACAGGATACAGTCTCCCTCCGGGACTTGGCACCCGCTGGGTCCCCACCCACAACCACCACCACCCGACCTGGCACCATCCCCTCCCCCTCCGGTTGCCTCCCCTGCCCCTGCGCCGTTCACCCTCCCACCGGCGACCCTCACCGCAGCCCCCACCCCATCACTTCCGTCCCCTCATCGGATTCACTACTGGGTGAAGTAGGAGAGGACAACACGCTCCCGGAGTCGCAGGTACCCACATCGGCGCCCACACCACAACCAGGACAGAGGCGATCGCAACAGAGGGTCACAGCCCCAGCCAGACTCAATCTGTAACGTTTTTCACCCCCGCTGGACTTTTTTTTAAACAGGGGTGAATGTGGTAAACACCACTGGTAACACACTACGTATATTATGGTACTGCCACTATACTACAGTTAACACAGTAAATCCCAGCCTGCTGGCTCCTCCCAGCAGGCGCTATATAAAAAGTGTATGCTCTCCTGCGCTGCTTCCATTCTGGTTCCAGCTGCAGGAATCTCAACATCTAGTGCAATAAAGCCTCAATAGTTTCACCATTTCGTCTCGTGGTCATTGATGGTACATCAATCACATTTAAACATGACAAGCAGCAGGAATAAAATCTGGTTCAAACTGACACCAGTGAATCTTTGGGAGGAGAGGGAGTGGTCCTTCTCTCTTCCAACATCAGGAGCAACAACACCCTACACTGACATAATCTCAGATCAGTTCTGATACATTCTAATGTAGGGGCTGGTTTAGCATACTGAGCTAAATCGCTGGCTTTGAAAGCAGACCAAGGCAGGCCAGCAGCACGGTTCATTTCCTGTACCAGCCTCCCCGAACAGGCGTCGGAATGTGGCGACTAGGGGCTTTTCACAGTAACTTCATTTGAAACCTACTTGTGACAATAAGCGATTTTCATTCATAATGAAAGGCCATTGAAGCAGAAAATCAGCCATGATATGATTGAATGGTGGAGAGGACTCAAAGGGCTGAATGACCTACCCCTGCTCCTATTTCTTACGGTCTTCTGTTCTTAAACTATAAACCAAATCCAATACAATGTTATTATTATTATGTTTGCCCCGATATCAAGCTATTTTAGGTTGTTCTTTTAACTGTACATCTGTACATTAACTGTTTCTGTCTCAATAGATGCTGCCAGATCTGCGAAATAGTTACAGAATTTCTGTTTTTATTTATTATATTAGGTTCTTTGTTTGAGGGTGCTAAAAAAATACAGTGAACTTGTGTCTTATTAGGAATAAATGGGGCGCCACTGACATCGATGGTAATTAACTTTGCTCTTTTATATACCGCTCATAAAAGTTGTATATCAAAAAGTTTTATTCTTGAATGATGATGATTTGGTGGATCCCTTGAAAATCTGCCGACTCTACATTTAGAAACCTTGCTTCGAAAGATTTTCGATTTGACATTTCACAAAAACATTGAATTGTTCTTTTTCATTGCCAGATTTATGTTCTTTCTTTATATTGGATGATTGTCATAATTTCGTAACCCGCACAAAGTTTCAATAATTAAACTCCCCATGAGCCTCGCTGAATACGAGCTCCCCCGTTAAAAGGGGCTGGGAACTCTAACGACGAGCAGTTAAACCCCTATATAAAGTCGGCCAGTTTGGGTACCGATGTAAGAAGAGACCTGTCGTGTTGGGTGTTCCGATGCACAAATGATCCAACACGGCTGTAGATGATGCAACTCTATTTTATTGTCTTAAACAATAACAACTAATAACTGCTGGCTGAGGTTCGTGCTTCACCAGCTAACCTGTGGACCCAGCCCTATCACTATCTTGGTGAGGCACTCAGCACATGGTCTATGTCTGAGTGGCACGCTGTGATCTCTGTGCTCTGAGCTATCTCCTGGTAGAATGTGCGGGAACTGTGGTGTTCCCTGTTTTATAGTGCGTGTGCTCTCACTGGTGATTGGCTGCAATGTTGTGTGTGTGTTGGTTGGTCCAACTACCTGTCCATCAGTGTGTGTGTGATTGCACCATGATATGCTGATGTGCATATCATGACAAGACCCGGCTAGGGTCTCATGTAAATAATAGTGTTGTCAATAAAACTTTATTTCTTTTCCGACTCGGTGTGTACTCTCTCTAGGTCTATTAAACTGGTGACGAGGGTTCAATTTGTTTTCTGTTGACGCAGTAACTCTGTCGGTCAAGCCGCGCTGCTGGATAAAGGTTGGGCTCTTCATTTATCATGTCTCTGTTCGGAAGACTAGATGTGTTTGACACCAATTTGGAAGATTGGACAATATGTGGAAAGACTGGAACGTATGCTACTTTTTGCAGGCAGTGGCATAGTGATATTGCTGCTGGAATAGTAAGCCAGAGACCTAGGGTAATTCTCTCAGGACCTGGGTTCGAATCACACCAGGGCAGATGGTGGAACTTGAATTCAATAAAAACCTGGATAAAAAGGTCAAATGACGACCATGAAACCCGCTACCCGATGCCCCGCAGGTGGACTGTCATTTACTAAACTTAAAAAAATAATAATTTTTTTTTCTCCAATTTATGGGCAATTTAGCGTGGCCCATCCACCTACTCTGCATATCTTTGGGTTGTGGGGGTGAGACACAAGCAGACACGGAGAGAATGTGCAAACTCCAAACGGACAGTGACCCGGCGCTGCGAGGTAGCAGTGCTAACCACTGTGCCACTGTGCTGTCCTTGTCATTTACTAAACTTGATATGAGTCAAGCATATTTGAAACTTGAAATGGACTTGGCGTCCCGCCATTACATCATGATCAACATGCACCGAGCATACCAGGTTGCTCTTCAGCGTGTTGTTGGCCTGTGCTATATTTCAGCGGATGGTGGGAGAACATTCTGAATGTAGCGGTGTATTTAGATGACGTGCTGGCACCAGAGTGACCGAACAGGAACATCTGGAAAACCTGGTGGAGGTTCTTTGACAGTTTTCGGAGTCTGGCATCCGACTGCGAAGGACCAAATGCATTTTCCACATGAAAGAGATGGTATACCTTGGGCTATCGAGTGGAATGCGGAGCTTACATCCAGTTGCAGAGAAGGTGCGCGCTGACTGCCTCCAAATCTTCAACGTTGCCACCACCACCGGACTCCCAGAGTATTTACCTGGGGCCATCTGGAATGTCGATGTTGTCAACGCCCTCAACCCTGACACCCAACACAAACTCTCCTCCATTCTAACCCACTGGGACTCCCAACACCTCAACTTTTCGGCATTCGTCGCCCAATAGTAATATAATCAGTTTGGGAAGCCCAAACCCCTGCCTGCCGCCCTCTCTGCAAAACCACCTTCCTGGCTACCTTCCCCCTGCGAATAAACAAGGTGATCAGCTTATTCACTTCCTTTAACAAAACGTTCGGCAGGCTCTGAAATAAGATCAAAAATCGTGGCAGCACATTCATTTTAATCACATGCACCCGACATGCCACTGACAGAGGGAGGCTATCCCTCCTTGCCAAATTCGCTTTCACCCTCCCTACCAAGCCAGTAAGATTGTACCTACGGAGAACCCCCCCGTCCCAAGTCACCTGCACCCCCAAATACCTAAAGTTGGTTGCTGCCCTGTGGAATAGCAGCTCCCCCACCCGTGTCCACGTGTGCTCTCACAAATCGTGAACCCGATGTGATGGCTGTTGAGAGAGAAAGAGAGGGCGTACGGACAGTGTCCAGCACCGCCACACTTCGCCGTCAGCCGTGACACTGGCCGGGGGGGGCTTCTGCCAGGGCTGGGGGTAGTAGTGGGGGTAACCAGGAGGTGGACTGTGGGGTTGAGGTGGATGGGTACGCAACAGCAGCACTGCAGCTGGCAAGACAGCCATGCAGCTGCACTTGCTGCTGACAGCCCACTTTAAACCTGGTGCCCTGGGTCGTATAGATATAGATCCCCATTCTATTCGATCAAATGCCTTTAGGTCCCTCCTTCTGTCTAAAAGTGCTGATTCTGCATCCCCGCGTAACCTCCTGTCCCCCTCCAACATCTCGGGCGGTATTCTCCCCCCCCACGCCGGGCGGGAGATTCGCCGGGGCGCCGCGCGAGTCGCACCACGCCTCCCCGACACCCGCATGCGATTCTCCCAACCCTCCCAAACCAGTGCCGCGAGAATCGCGGCGAGCGGCTCGGAGAATCGCCGCTCGCCATTTGCGGCGATTCTGTGGGCCAGATTGGCCGAGCAGCCACTACGACACGACAGGTTCCTGCCGGCGCCGTCCACACCTGGTCGCTGCCGGCGGGAACTGTGCGGGAACGCTGGGGAATGGCCTGTGGGGGGCGGAGGGGGGTTCCTTCACCGGGGCGGGCCTCCGAAGGGGTCTGGCCCGCAATCGGGGCCCACCGATCGGCCTCTCCAAAGGAGGACCTCCTTTCCTGCGCGGCCCCGCAAGATCCATCCGCCATCTTCTTGCGGGTCAGCCTCGGGGAGGACGGCAACCACGCATGCAAACACCTTCGGCCTTTTCACTGGCCCCCCCAAACCCCTCATGTTCCACCTGACTATCTTGACCGGGGGTCTCTCAGCCCCCCTCCCCTTTTCACACCTCCTAGGCCCATTGAAACCGTTCAAGCAGGCCCCAAAGACCGCAGCCCCCCCCCCCCCCCCCCACATCTTCGTTCACTAGCCGAAATAAGCTTGCTGGTGTGGAGGCCCCTGCCCGGGCTACAATTCCCTCCAATACCCTCCCCCCAACCCGGTCCCAGGAAAACAAAGAAATCCCCTTGAAACAAACAAAACCAGTGCAAATACACAAACCCCAGAAAACCATTGTCACAAACTTAGCTGGGTTCACTACGCCAAATTGCACACCACAATTACACAGTGCTGTCTTCCCTCGGCTGAAGGCCGCCCGTCTACTTGCCAACCCCATAGTTAAGTCCTGGAATATACCAGCTTCAGCCCACTGCACCTCCCGCTTCTGCTTCACCTAACTCAGGACCTTTTCCTTCATGTGGTGCCTGTGGAAGCAAATAATCACTTCTCTTGGCGGCTCATTCGCCTTTGGTTTGGGCCTCAACGACCGACGAGCCCGATCCAGTTTGTACCGGGAGGGACCTTCCCCCTTCCCCAACAGCTCTGCCAACATCTTGGCAAAGTACTCAGCCAGCCTCAGGCCCTCTGCCCCTTCGGGCAGGCCCACGGTCCTCAAGTTTTGCTGCCTCGATCTGTTTTCCAGGTCCTCCAACTTGGCTCGCAATCCTTTGTTGGCCTCGACCACCTTCTGCAGTTCCTCAGCAATCAAGATGAGCTGATCGCTCTGTTGTGACAAGGCCTCCTCCACTCCCTTCATTTTCTTACCCTGCTCCCGCAGCTCAGCCGAAGTCCTCGACACAGCCGCCTTCACCGGGGCAATCGCTTCCTCCACCAGCACCTTCAGCGCTGCCATCATCTCCTTCCTCATCACCTCCATATTTCTCGAGTTCCAAAGCTATCACCTCGGTCATCTCTTCTGCCGTAAGCAGTGTGACCCAGTGATGTGACCATCAATTCACACGAGACGGAGTGTAGAAGTGAACAGTGGTTTTAATCAGCTAGAACTGTACCTGCCTGCGACTGCTCTGTACTGAGTGCCGCCTACAGGCTGCAGATCTATATACCTCCCCCGAAGGGGCGGAGCCATAGGCGGAGCCCACAAGAGCACTAACATAATACAATGTAATGTAATACAATGGTGGGCCACAGGCGGAGCCCACAAGGGCATCAACATAATACAATACAATGTAATGTAATACAATGGTGAATGGTAGCAGTAATACATTCACCACATTCAACCCTGTTAAAAATTGAAGTCCAGCGGGGCTCACAGGTTGAGTCTGTCTGGCACCTTGATTGTTCGCTGCGATCGCCCGAGCTCTGGTTTCGCTGCGGGAACTGGGTATTGAACTCGTCGCTGCGGGCACGGGTGTTGAACTCGTCGCTGCGGGCACGGGTGTTGACTCCGGGAGCATGTCTTCGGGAGCTTCAGCCCTGTAGATCGGCGATGGGGGGAGGGGGGGTGTAGGCTATGTAGGGGTGGGGGTGATGTTCGGTGTAGGGTGGGGGGGGGGGTAGATGATGGTCGCAGGGGAACCGGCGGGTGCCAGGTCCCGGAGGGAGAAGGTATCTTGTCGGCCGTCGTGGTGCACCACGTAGGCATATTGGGGGTTCGCGTGAAGGAGCTGGACCCTCTCGATCAGGGGTTCGGACTTATGGCTCCTCACGTGCTTTCGGAGGAGGACAGGCCGCGGTGTCATCAGCCAGGACGGAAGAGAGACCCCGGAGGTGGATTTCCTGGGGAAAACAATTAGGCGGTCATGAGGGGTCTCGTTCGTGGCTGTGCAAAGGAGTGACCTAATGGAGTGGAGCGCGTCGGGGAGGACCTCCTGCCAGCGGGAAACTGGGAGACTCCTAGACTGTAGGGTCAGGAGGACAGCCTTCCATACTGTCGCACTCTCCCTCTCCACCTGTCCGTTTCCCCGGGGGTTGTAACTGGTAGTCCTGCTCGAGGCGATGCCCTTACCGAGCAGGTACTGGCGCAGTTCGTTGCTCATAAACGAGGATCCCCGGTCACTGTGGACGTAAGTGGGGAAACCGAACAGGGTGAAGATACTATGCAGAGCGTTAATGACAGTGGCCGCGGTCATGTCGGGGTATGGGATTGCAAAGGGGAAATGGGAGTACTCGTCAACGACGTTAAGAAAATACGCGTTGCGGTCAGTGGAGGGGAGGGGCCCACTGAAATCGATGCTGAGGCGCTCAAAGTGCCGGGATGCCTTCACCCGGTAGGCCTTATCAGACGTGCGGCTTACACTCCACGCAGATTTGGCAGTCCTTGGTCATGGCCCTGACCTCCTCGGTGGAGTAGTGCAGGTTGCGGGCCTTGATGTAGTGGAGGAGCCGGGTGACCCCCGGGTGACAGAGGTCATTGTGGATGGCCCGGAGTCGGTTATCTTGCGCGCTGGCGCATGTGCCGCGGGACAGGGCATCTGGGGGCTCGTTGAGCTTCCCTGAACGATATACAATATCGTAGTTATAGGTGGAGTGTTCGATCCCCCACCTCAAGATTTTATCATTCTTGATCTTGCCCGCTGTGTATTGTTGAACATGAAGGCTACCGACTGTTGGTCGGTGACGAGGGTGAACCTCCTACCAGCCAGGTCGTGCCTCCAATGCCGCACAGCTTCCACAATGGCTTGAGCTTCTTTTTCGACTGAGGAGTGTCGAATCTCGGAGGCGTTGAGGGTACGGGAAAAAAAGGCTACGGGCCTGGCTGCCTGGTTAAGGGTAGTGGCGAGGGCGACCTCTGATGCGTCGCTCTCCACCTAGAAGGGGATGGACTCATCCACCGCGCGCATGGTGGCTTTGGTAATATATGCCTTGATGGGGCTGAAGGCCTGGCGGGCCTCAGTCGTCAGGGGGAAGATGGTGGCTTTGATAAGTGGGCGGGCTTTGTCCGCATAGTTGGGGACCCACTGGGCATAATTCGAAAAGAACCCTAGGCACCTTTTCAGGGGAGGGGGGAGTTGCAGGAGGGGGCGCATGCGGTCGGGGTCGGGCCCTAGAACTCCGCTTTCCACGACATAGCCGTGGATGGCCATGCGGGTTGTGCGGAAAAAGCATTTCTCCTTGTTACAGGTGAGATTGAGGGCTTGGGTGGTTTGGAGAAACTTCTGAAGGTTGGCGTCGTGGTCCTGCTGATCATGGCCGCAGATGGTGACGTTGTCCAAGTACGGAAATGTGGCCCGCAGCCCGTTCTGGTCCACCATTCGGTTCATCGTTCTTTGGAAGACCGAGACCCCGTCGGTGATGCCGAAGGAGACCCGGAGGAAGTGGAAGAGATGGCCATCTGCCTCAAAGGCCGTGTAGTGGCGATCGTCCGGGCGGATTGGAAGCTGGTGGTATGCGGACTTCAGGTCTACCGTGGAGAACACCCGGTAATGTGCAATCTGATTCACCATGTCCGCTATCCGGCGAAGGGGTTACGCATCGAGTAGCGTGTACCAGTTTATGGTTTGGCTGTAGTCTACAACCATCCGGTTCTTTTCCCCGGTCGTGACGACGACCACTTGAGCTCTCCAGGGGCTATTACTGGCCTCGATGACCCCCTCCCTCAAGAGCCGCTGGACCTCTGACTTGATAAAAGTCCTGTCCTGGGCACTGTACCGCCTGCTCCTGGTGGCGACAAGTTTATAGTCGGCCGTGAGGTTCGCGAAGAGCGGGGGAGGAGCGACCTTAAGAGTCGCGAGGCTACATAGGGTGAGAGCCGGTAGGTGCCCGCCGAACTTCAGGGTCAGGCTCCTGAGCTGCACTGGAAATCCAGTCCCAACAGGAGAGGAGCGCAGTGGTCGGGGAGGACATACAGTTTGAAATTGGCGTACTCGGCGCCCTGCATCGCGAGGTTCGCGACACAGTAGCCCCGGATCTGCCCCGAATGTGACCCAGAAGCGAGGGAGATTGTTTGGAATGCGGTGGAAATTTGGAGAGAACAGCGCCTTACCGTGTCTGGATGTACAAAGTTCCCCGTGCTCCCAGAGTCAAACAGGCAGGGTGTTTCGTGCCCATTGACCCAGACAATCATCATCAAGTTCCTGAGGTGCTTGGGCCTTGACTGGTCGAGGGTGACAGCGCCGAGCTGCGGGTAGCCGGCGTGGTCGGAGGTGGTGGGCTGGTCCCAAAATGGCTGCCCCCGTCGGTCGCACGTGTCGGGCGGCATTGAAGACGGTGGCCAAGATGGCGGCCCTCATGAGTCGCACGTGTTGGGTAGGGTTAAAGATGGCTGCCCCACGGACAGCACGAGGCTGATAACGCGTCCGAAGGCGGCGGTACCGGCAGGCACGCCGCAACGCTGCGGGGTCTGCGGGCCTGTGAGTCTGAAAGTCGGGCCTGTGATTTCGAAGATTTAGATCTGGCCAGGCAGACTGTGGCAAAGTGTCCTTTCTTGCAGTCGTTACAGGTCACGTTCCGAGCCGGGCAACGCTGCCTGAGGTGCTGGTTCTGGCCGCAGAAATAGCAGGGCAGACCCCGGGTTGGGTGGGCTGCCGCGTGGCACAGGCCTGGGGCACCCTCTGGTCGGGTGTCCATGAGGGGATCACGTGGTCGGAGGGGAAAACATTGAGGCTCTGAAACGCTACTTCTAAGGAGATGGATAGTTTTACCATCTCTTCTAGGTCGAGGGCGCCCTTTTCGACTAAGCGTTGTCTGACGTAGTTGGACCGGACCCCAGCCACATAGGTGTCCCGGATGGCGAGATCCATATGCTGCGAGGCCATGACGTCCTTATAATTGCAATTTCGAGCGAGTACCTTTAGGTCGCATAGGTATTCCTCCAGCGATTCCCCGGGGCGTTGATGACGAGTGGTGAGGAGATGTTGCACGAACACTTCGTTCACCGGCCTCATGTACTGCCTTTTCAGGATCGCGACCGCGTCTGCGTATGTGGTCGCTTCCTTGATCTTCACGGAGATTCTGTGGTTCACCCGGGCATGGAGGAGACTCAGTTTCTGTTCCTCGGTGACGGTGGGCGAGGAGGAGGCGATAATGTAGGCCTCAAAACAGCGGAGCCAGTGCGAAAAAATCCCTTTGGCTTCTGTTGCCGGAGGGTCGAGTTTCAGTCGATCAGGTTTGAGGGCTGCTTCCATCGCGATATTGTAGCTGATTAAATTGATGTGACCATCAATTCACACGAGACGGAGAGTTGAAGTGAACAGTGGTTTTAATCAGCTAGAACTATGCCTGCCTGCGACTGCTCTGTACTGAGTGCCACCTACAGGCTGCAGATCTATATACATCCCCCGAGGGGGCAGAGCCCACAAGGGCACCAACAAAATACAATGTAATGTAATGTAATACAATTGTGAATGGTAGTAGTAATACATTCACCACACCCAACCTCTGCCATCTTTCCAGTTGCGGAGCTGACCCTTTCACTCAATGGCGATCCTTCACTCGTTCCCTTCTTCACGACAGTTTTTGTTTGGTTTTTCGACATCCCCCTCCTTCCTTATGTCTTCCTGCACTTATTTGTCAAAAAATTGCCTCTGGGACTGGGCACTAAATTCTAAAAAATCAAAAAAGGAGCCACACAACGTGCGACTTCCTCCTACATACCGGTAGTTCCCGATTTGGTTTACAGTTGAAGAACCTAAGACTATAAGAAATAGGAGCAGGAGTAGATCATTCAATCCTTCAAGCCCGACAGAGAGGTTCACTTGTGCTTTAAAAATCAGGAAACAGGTGCCATGGCCAATGAGGGAGAGCAAGGAGGTAGGACATGCAGGAGCGTGACCATGGGCTGCCGGTCCTGACACTGATCATGCTGGCTAGGGGGGTCCTGCCAGGGACTGCGGGGGTGGGTGTGGTGATGGCGGGTGACCACGATACACCAGAGGATGGGCTGTGGGATCGGGGTGTCCAAGCATGGACCACCAATGCCGCGCCTATGAGGAAGCCATCCTGCTGCACATTCCACTGACCACCCACCTTGGCCCGTGGTTCTGCAGGGTAACACCAGCCATCTGGGTGCCCCCACCCCACCAACCCCACATCTCAGCCTCCACTCTCCACTCCACCACCCCAGCACCCCACCCTCAGCCATACAACTCCCCCCCCCCCCCCCCCCCCCAATCGGTCACCACCCGCCGGCGTGGCTTCACGTGGCCCATACCAGGGGGGGGTTGTTCTGGACGGGGACTGCGGAGTGTAGCATTGCCATGGGAAGTGCCAGCCGATGTTACCCCTGGCAGCAAAGACGGGGCCAGAAACCCCCACAGTGCCGGGCAGTGACGGGACGAGGGGTGCAAAGTTAGACGGGGTGGGGGGCAGGGGTCATCCGGTGGCAGGCTCCGCAATGCAAACCGGGGCCACCATGTTGCCCATTGTTCATGCCAACCCTCCTGTTAGATGTTTTAGTTGCTGTGATATGAAGAGTCTAAAGTTCTGTTCCTTTTTCACAAACACACATTTATTTCCTTCCAACAGCCTTTGCACAAAACTTTCACGATACATCACCTGACAGAGGCCACCTGAAGCCCCTTTACATATCAGTGTCAATTAATGGATACTTAACATAAATGAGACAACTAATTGCAATGTCTCTTTAAAAAAAATTTTTTTTTTAAAATTCTCCTCCTTTTCTCCCACATTTACACCCATCAACAATAAACAATAATCAGCAAGAAATGTCAATCCCCATAATAACAACGATCCCATCCGCCCACCAACCCCCAAACATCAGCCCGCATGTTTACATAAACAAATGACAAAAAGGAATCAGGGATTACCCATAGTCACCCTTAATCTACACAGCCCCCCTCCCCCAGACCCCCCCCCCCCCCACCCACCCCCCCAACTAATGTTCAATGTTATCCAGTTCTTGAAAGTGCATAATAAATAGTGCCCATGACTTGTAGAACCCCTCCGAGCTTCCCCTCAATTCGAACTTAACCTTCTCAAGGGTCAAGTATTCCAACAGGTCCCCCCGCCATGCCAGGGAACTGGGTGGAGAGGCTGCTCTCCATCCCAGCAGGATTCGCCTTCAGGCGATCAACGAAGCGAAGGCTATGATATCGGCCTCCGCTCCAGTTTCCAACCCTGGCTGGTCCGACACCCCGAATATGGCTTCCTGGGGACCCGGGTCCAGTTTCACACGCACCACCTTGGAAATTACCCTAAACACCTCCTTCCAGTACTCCCCTAGCTTTGGACAGGACCAAAACATATGAACGTGATTCACGGCCCCCCCCCGCAACGCTCACACACATCCTCTACTCCTTCAAAAGATCGGCTCATCCTCGCCCTCGTGAGGTGCGCTCTATATACCACCTTCAGCTGTATCAGCCCCAACCTCGCACATGAGGTGGAGGCATTCACTCTCCGGAGCACCTCACACCAGACCCCCTCCTCTATAACCTCTCCCTGCTCTTCCTCCCACTTTGCTTTGATCCCTTCCAGTGGTGCCTTATCCTCTTTCAAAATGGCTCCATACACCGCTGACACTGCCCCCTTCTCCAGTCCCCTTGTCGTCAACACCTCCTCCAGCAATGTGGAGGCCGGTTCCTCTGGGAAGCTCTGTATCTCCTTCCTGGCAAAATCTCGAACCTGCATGTACCTAAACACTTCTCCCTGCTCTAGCCCATACTTCGCTTCCAGCTCCCTCAATCCTGCAAACCGACCCCGAAGAAACAAATCTTTTAGCGTCTTAATCCCCTTCTCTTCCCATTTCCGAAAACTTCCATCCCACCTCCCTGGCTCAAATCTGTGGTTCCCCCGAATCGGCATTTCCCTTGACCCTAACCCCAACCTGAAGTGTTGGCGAAACTGCCTCCAGATTTTCAATGAAGCTATTATTACCGGACTCCCTGAATATTTCCCCGGAGCTAACGGGAGCGGCGCTGTTGCAAGTGCCTTCAGCCCCGACCCCCTGCACAAACTCTCCTCCATTCTGACCCACTGAGAATCCACCCCTCTGACCCAGCTCCGCACTTTCTCCACATTCGCCGCCCAGTAGTAGTACAACAAGTTCGGGAGACCCAAACCCCCTGCCTGCCTTCCCCTCTGTAGCAGCACCTTTCTCACTCTGGCCACCTTCCCTCCCCATATGAATGAGGTAATCCTTCCCTCAATCTCCCTGAAAAAAGACTTTGGCAGGAAAATCGGTAGGCATTGAAAAATAAACAGGCATCGCGGCAACACATTCATTTTAACCGCCTGTACCCGACCTGCCAGTGACAGAGGAAGGCCGTCCCACCTTGCCAGATCGGCTTTCACTCTCCCCACCAAACTAGTGATGTTGTACCTGCGAAGCCTCCCCCACTCCCGGGCAACCTGCACCTCCAGATACCTAAAATGAGTCCCTGCTCTACGGAATGGCAGCCCCCCCCACCCCTGCCCCCACCCCCGGCCGAGACACCACAAAGTACTCACTCTTGTCCAGGTTCAACTTGTACCCCGAGAAAGACCCAAATACCCGCAGTAGCTCCAATATTCCTCCTATCGACGCACTCGGCTCCGACACAGACAGCAGGAAGTCGTCGGCATATAAGGACACCCTATGCTCTATCCCCCACCCCGCACTATTCCTTTCCATGCTCCCGAACTTCTCAATGCGATGGCCAATGGCTCAATCGCAAGTGCAAACAGCAGGGGGGACATAGGACATCCCTGTCTAATCCCTCGGTGGAGAGAGAAATATCTCGAACTGATATTATATGTGCGGACACTCGCCTTCGGTTCCTTATATAATAGCTTTACCCAGTTCACAAACCTTGGTCCAATCCCAAACCGCTCCAGCACTGCCATCAGGTACCCCCATTCTACCCGATCAAACGCCTTCTCGGCGTCCAATGCCACAACTACCTCTGTTTCCTTTCTTTCCGCCGGTGCCATAACAACGTTCAAAACCCTCCTAATGTTCGAAAACAGCTGCCTCCCTTTCACGAACCCCGTCTGATCCTCCCCTATTACCTTCGGAAGGCACTCCTCCAGCCTACCCGCCAGTACCTTCACCAACACTTTTACGTCCACATTCAGAAGTGATATGGGCCGATACGACCCACACTCCGTCGGATCCTTATCTTTTTTTAGTAACAGGGAAATCAATGCCTGCCCCAAGGTTTGCGGCAACACCCCTTCCCTATCGCCTCCTCAAACATCCCCACCATCAGGGGTGCCAACCTATCCTTAAAGTTTTTATAATATTCCACCGGAAACCCATCCGGCCCTGCCACCTTCCCCGACTGCATCCTCCCAATCGCATCTTTTATCTCCTGCTCCACTATTGCTCCTTCTAATGTAGCCCTGTCCCCCTCCCCTAGCCTCGGGTACTCCAACCCATCGAGAAATTCCTGCATCTCACAGTCTCCTCCAAGTGGCTCTGACTTGTACAACCTCTCATAAAACTCCTAAAAAAACCTTGTTAATCAGCACTGGGGTACCACCAACTTCTCTGCCCTATCATTCACCTGAAGAATTTCCCTTGCTGCTGCCTCCCTCCGGAGCTGACCTGCTAACATATATCAATGTTCATAAACTGCACCCCTTGCTCGTCTCAGTTGGCGCACCGCCTTCCTGGTGGACAGTCGGTCGAAGCTCGCCTGTAGTTCCTTCCTCTTTTCCAGCTTCGCCGGATCCCCATCCTCTGCATACCTCCTATCTAGCTCCAACATCTCATCTATTACCCTCTGCCGCTCCAACCTCTCCTCGTTATCCACCCTAGCCCCAAACAAAATTACCTCACCTCTCACCACCGCCTTCAGAGCCTCCCAGATGACTGCCTTCGACACCTCACCCGTACAATTGAAGCCTACATATTCCTTAATTACCTTTTCAATTTTCTCACAGAATACTTGGTTCCCCAAAAGCCCCACATCCAGTTTCCACCCCGGTCTCTGCGCTGCCCCTTCTCTAGCACCATATCCACCCCATGTGGAGCGTGGTGATCTGACACTGCAATTGCAGAGTATTCCGACCCCTTGACTCCAGCCAGCAAAGCCTTCCCCACCATAAAAAAGTCGATCCGCGAGTATACCTTATGGACTGCTGAGAAAAATGAATACTCCCGTTCCCTTGGGTGCAGGAACCTCCAAGGGTCCACCCCTCCCATTTCCACCATTAGCCCAGCCAGCGCCTTCGCCCCCCCTGATGGGACCAGCGAGCGCGGCTGTGATCTGTCCAACCTTGGCTCCTGGACCAGGTTCCAGTCCCCCCCCCACAATCAGCTCATGCGTGACTAAGTCGAGAATAGCCCCAACCACCTTCCTCGCAAATCCTACATCGTCCCAATTGGGACCGTATACATTTAACAGCGCCACTAATCTCCCCTCCAATGCCCCTGTCACAATCACATATCTACCCCCCATTGCAATGTCTCTTAACCCATTACTTAACAGTCTCCCTTTCCTTGGAGAAAAAAAAAATAATTAGGTGAAAACAAAATTTCAAGAAACTTGAAAACACAAACATGATTTCCCCCCTTTTTTTTGTTTGGACGAGAAAGAAAAAAAAACAGTCACAGAAACAAGTGCCCTTCATTAACAATATCCAAAAGTTTCTGTGAACTCGCCCCTCTTTTCGTTGATAGCTCCTGTCGACCCATTTAATTTTTGTTATTTCCCCTCTGTCCAACATCTGCTTCAAACTTGCGATGTCTATCCGTAACTTCTTTTCATTGCCACTTTTTGTAGAGTGCACATTTTCCCACAGGGATTTATTGTCAATGTGACAGTCAATAGGTATATTACCCAAGTCCCGTAATCCCCAAATTTCTGTTAATATCATACTTATATTAAAGGCCATATCCACCGCCTCTACAAGGCTTAACGTCGCAGCAGCCAAAGTGCTTTTTACCACTCTCCTTATTTTCTTTGTTTCCCACACAAGTGGGCAACATTTACAAATTGTTCCCCAAAAGGAAAATTATGAAACCACCTGCGCTTGAAACCCCATCACATAAATTTGTGTAGGTCGCATCACTATAAACTATGAGTTTCAAGTGCCTACGGTCACCGAAAACCGGGAACTTCAAAACACACTCCTGCATTTTTAGTTTGGCCAACACTTTATTTGTTCTTATTATGTCTTCACTTTGGGATCATTCATTTTTGTACTCAACTCTAAGACATCAAAACTCACGTCCGGTCTAGTCTGTCTACCTAACCAGTTCAGTTGCCCAATTAAACTTCGCAGTTGTACTTTTTCTACCTTTGAAACCATTGATGCTTTTTGTGAAACTCGGCCACGACTAATTGCTATTGGGCTGATGCTTTCCAAATAAGATTGCTGACGTAAAGTTGCCCCTAACTTAGTCTGTCCCATTTCCAGTCCAATATATTTAAATGCACCGGAAGCCTGACTTCCAACCCTGAATTCTTTCCTGAAACCAGAGATTATAATAGCTTCAAAATCACTAGTCCCAAACCACAAAAAATCATCGACATGCATCATAAAAATGCCAGAAAGATTTCCTTTATAGTGCCAGTAAAACATTGCAGGATCGGCTTTCAACTGGCAACAGTCTAACTTTAACAAAACTGGCCTTACCGAAAAATACCAGACTCTAGATGCATCATTTAATCCATATACACATTTGTTCAACTTCCAGAGTACCCCTTCTGTGTTAGCTATCTCTCTGGAGCTGATGCCCCTGCAAAAATGCAGCTTTTATATCTATAGATTTGCATTCCCATGCCTTTGTGGCTAATAGAGCCAAGAAGATCTTTAAAATAACCTTTCCTGCTGTAGGTAAATCTACCCTTAAATCCTGATCTTCTAAGTTTTCTTCAAATCCCCTTGCCAGAAGCCTGGCCTTTGCCTTATAAGTTCCATCCGGAAGAACCTTTTCCGTGCAGATCCATCTGTGGGATAGAGCTATTTGTCCCCTATCCGGTACTTCCGTGTATACCCTAAATTCACTCCAACTATGCAATTCTTGCTGTTTAGCTTCTTTGATAACTTTTTCATCTAATTTATTTGAAGCCACCAAAATCTCACGTGCATGTGGACTTCTACTCCTATTAGTATTCGTAGTCTTACTCATGTTCCGAGATCTTGATAAACTACGTCCCCTCTCCCGCCTGGTATCTCGTTCTGTACTGCTACTGCTTGATCTTTCCCTTCTGCTGTGGGATGTCCTTTCAATAGTTCTCGACCTTTTCCTGCGGACCTGTTCACTATCCGATGTACTATCTGAACTGGCACTGTGTTTCTGTGCCCTCCATTTTTGAACTTTGTTTTCCCAATCCATTGTCTTGACTCCTTCCCCTGAATGCTGTACATTCAACCAATGTTTATACTTTTCAGTGGCCTTCCCTGCTCTACTAATAACAGTTGCATCCTTCCATTGACTAGACCCTTCAGGCAAGTATGTCACTTTTGTACCAACTTTTGGCAGTTGCTCTTTCAGAAAAATGGCCTGTTCTAATTCATCAGAAGTGTTGTGTTCCTCCACAGAAACCCTGTCTATATCAGCTAATTGGTCCTCATCGTTCTGTAACACATGCGTACCAGGTGACTCTGGTTCCTCGTCATGTTTGTCTGCTCTGTCTAAGTTTGAAAATTTGTAATCTGTACCCATTATCCTTGCTTAATGTACCCTAACAGTTTGATTACCATGTTGCAAAATAATTGTTTTGCCATCTATGCCTATGATCTTCCCTGGGCCTTTCCATTTATTACGTGAGATTTTGGGTAGGACCTTGGGTAGGGTGCTCTTTCCAAGAGCCAGTGCAGACTCGATGGGCCGAATGGCCTCCTTCTGCACTGTAAATTCTGTGATAATCTATGATCTATGATTACAATTGTCTCTCTTATAGTATACCATGCCTCCTTGCTGAAAAACAGCATCTGATGGCTGTACGTTATGTCTTAAAATTACGTGAGATTTTGGTGGCTTCAAATAAATTAGATGAAAAAGTTATCAAAGAAGCTAAACAGCAAGAATTGCATATTTGGAGTGAATTTGGGGTATACACGGAAGTACCGGATAGGGGACAAAGAGGTCTATACCACAGATGGATTTGCACGGAAAAGGTTCTTCCGGATGGAACTTAATGGATGGAACAGGGGAAGCATGGTAGCATTGTGGATAGCACAATTGCTTCATAGCTCCAGGGTCCCAGGTTCGGTTCCGGCTTGGGTCACTGTCTGTGCGGAGTCTGCATGTCCTCCCCGTGTGTGCGTGGGTTTCCTCCGGGTGCTCCGGTTTCCTCCCACAGTCCAAAGATGTGCAGGTTAGGTGGATTGGCCGTGATAAATTGCCCTTAGTGTCCAAAATTCCCCTTAGTGTTGGGTGGGGTTACTGGGTTATGGGGATAGGGTGGCGGTATTGACCTTGGGTAGGGTGCTCTTTCCAAGAGCTGGTGCAGACTCGATGGGCCGAATGGCCTCCTTCTGCACTGTAAATTCTATGATAATCTATGATCTATGATTACAATTGTCTCTCTTATAGTATATCATGTCTCCTTGCTGAAAAACGGCATCTGATGGCTGTACGTTATGTCTTAAAGCTCTGCGAATTCTTTCAGAGACTTCTGCTCCTACTGCGATGTAATGCATTTAAATGTTCAGCAAAACCAGAGCTAATTGTAGTCCCCTCCCAAGCTGGAGGCTGGTCATCCAAAATGGACGGAATTTTAGGATTTCTACCAAACACTAATTGATAAGGACCCCAACCATCTGCAATGAATTCTTTGCATTTACTGCCCATGCTAAAGCTGAATTTAGCCTGCAATTTGGTCGATCTTCCAAAATTTTCCAAATCATGTCATCGATGACAGCATGATTTCTTTCACAGACACCATTACTAAATGGGCTTTCTGCAGCCGTATTCATAACTCTGATATTCATGTTTTCACATATATCCCTAAACTCATCATTAGCAAATTCTCCTCCATTGTCCGTAGGAATTTTGCCGGTGGACCCATTCTTGTCCCTATCCATTTTTCCACGATTTGATCCAGAATTACTCTCTTTTCTTTACTTCGTACAATCGTTGATTGGCTAAATCTGGTTGTTAAATCTACAAAATAAATATATTATTTGCTTTATCCCAGATCTTAAGGTCCATGGCCACAATGTTGTTAAAATCCCTGGCCAAAGGTAGGGTTACTATCGGTCGTGCTGGTGTCCTTCTATACTTCCTACAAACTTCACAGCAGTCACTAACCTGTTCTATCAGTTTAGTATAGTCGTCATCCCTTACCCCTGCATCCTTTAATACATTTTTCAGTCTCCGAGGAGACGGATGTGCAAATTGCCTATGCAGTTTTAATACCACAAGCTTTTTATCAGCTAAAGTCCCATTTTCAACTGCCATTAACACATCCATAACCACTCTACTTGAAATATTATTTGTCAGTAATGGAATACAATAGTGTCCCGACTGTGTAAATTGTATGTCCACCGTCTTTCCAAAGACTGTTGTCTTATCCTGTTTCATATCCAGTTTCATGTGTGCTTTCTTCATCGACGGTCTGCTCAGAAGCAAAGGTGCTCAAAAGCATCGATACAACATCCGTGCTAATGAGATGATTCACTCCGGCAATATTGCAAGGGATCACCACTCTTTTCAGCGACTTCAGAGTATTATCATCCCCAAACCTGAAACTTGTGGAACTTTCAAATTCCTTAACCTTGTTATGATTTTCAGCATTCAAAGAGTCCAGGTAACATTTTAACCAGTCAATTCCACACACAGTAGATGTGCAGCCACTGTGCAATACAGCACAGTTGAAGGAATCTGCAACCAACACCCTCATTACCGGTGTAAAACTGCTTGTCAATAGGACAATGCCTTCTTTCTGGTCACTATCTTTTTCCTCTTCTGACTCTTCCGTGCCATGTGTCGCTTCAAACACTCTATCATAACGAGTTGGACAGTTGAAAGCATAATGTTATTGAGTCACATCAAAAACATCGATTTATCATGCCCCGTGCATTTCTGGGGTTCATCTTCCTATTGTAAGTTCTAACTGGGTTTGTGTCTTCTTAATTTCCTTGTCTCGGTCTCCTTCTATAGTCTTGAGCCCTGTTCGTAGCCATACGATTTCGCCATCCTGTTAGTAGTGTATCTTCCATATTCTGCCTTATTGCAGGCTGACCTATTTGGCTCATCAGAGCCATCGGAATCGAATATTTCCCCAGAAACTTTTGTAAAGCTTTTGCCATCTGTTCGAACAAGGTATCCTTATCAGTAAACTGAACTCCTGTCAAAACCAGGAGCCTATCCATGTTGCTCACTCTAGCACAGTCAAGTAATTTAAAGGCCAACACAGACTGTGGAAATTCCAGGTTGTGTTTCTGCAGCCTTTTATATAGTCTGCCAAATTCCATTTTTTAGTCTGCCATGGAGATATCCTCCATTTTCCAGAACTTATCAAAATCCGACCATGCTTCATACGCACTTAACAAGTCATCTTTCTTATAAATCGTATCCATATAATGTAATAAAGTCTCCAGACCTTCTTCTGAGTCTAACTCTTCCAATTCCAGCTCAGAAAGCACTTTGTTTTGGATTTTACTGCCAGATGGTAGAGAAAGAGCCAATGCCATACCTTGTTTTCTCTTTCCCAAAGCAGTTACCTTAGTCCACATAACTACTGCATTTCTCCATTGGTCGTACAATTCCCTTTCAGAAAATAAGGGAGGATAGTCATATCCAGCCATCTTTATCCTCGGTTTAGCCATATATCCCTTTTTTTTTTAAATTCTCACTCACTCCTTGGTTTGATCTGGAAAGTTGTATCTTTCAACCCTTCACATTTACACAGCAACCATCCTCTGCTACCAATTGTTAGACGTTTTAGTTGCTGTGATATGAAGAGTCTAAAGTTCTGTTCCTTTTTCACAAACATACATTTATTTCCTTCCAACAGCCTTTGCATAAAACTCTCACTATACATCACCTGACAGAGGCCACCTGAAGCCCCTTTACATATCAGTGTCAATTAATGGATACTTAACATAAATGAGACAACTAATTACAATGTCTCTTAACCCATTACTTAACACCGAGGACACCCAGGTGCTCTTTATAATCCCATCTTCTTGAACCCAGCCCATAGCCCTGTATCTTACAGCACTTAAGGTGCAGATCCAGGTACTTTTTAAAAGAGTTTAGGATCTCTGCCTCCACCACCAAAGCAGGCAGCGAATTCCAGACTTCCACTACCCTCTGTGTAAAAACGTTCTTCCTCATGTCCCCTCAATACCTTCTGCCACTTATCTTGAATTTATGCCCCCTGGTTCTGGAATTCACAACCAAGGGAAACAATTTTATCCTGTTCACTCTATCCCTTCCCCTCATAATTTTGTACTCCTCAATTAAGTCATTCCTCAGCCTTTTTTGTTCCATGGGGGAATAACTCCAACTTATCCGACCTCTCAGTAGTTCCTGTTTTTTCCTCCCTCCTTTCTTAAATGGGGGATTACATTTGCCACGTTTCAATCTGCAGGAACCATTCCATTGTTTTGAAACTGCTACTGGGCAGGACGTTTCACCCCTCATGGGTGAATTTGCCAGTGGCAGAGGCGGCCAACCACTGGCCGGTGTTTTGCCTGCCCTGCACCTTTCTCCACCGGGGAATGTGCCACGGGAGGTCGTTATTGATGGGTCCAAAAGATCCCATCGGCGGGAAGGGCCAGAAAACTTCACCCACTATCTCTACAGCCACCTCTTTCAACACTCTGGGATGTAGATCGTCAGGTCTAGGAGATTTATCTGTGTCAAGTCCCATTGATTTCTGTTAAAGTTGATTGGTTCACAATTGTCTTCAACTAAGTCTTAGACCAGTGGATAACCTAGCATGGGCAAGATCACACACTTTGTCCATGCATTTGACTTCCGGTACACTGAACGAGAACAAATATGTGGAAGTTGTTGTGTATACAAGGTGGTCTGTCTGACACTCTACACCATGTCTTCTACTGGAAAGGGCGTATAAAAGACATGAAGGGAATTATTAAAAATAATTTTGCAATGCTGAATTTCTTTCACACGTAAAATGTTTCTATGTTTCTCATTGTACTGTGTAATTTTTTTTTATAGCATTATAACATTCCACTTGAAAACTCAACCCCCAAAACACTTGCTGAAAAGCATGCATTTCAAAGAATTAGGAATAAATTGTACAACAATTATAAAATGTGGAATTGGTGTAAAATCCAATCTGTTTTTGGTTGTGCTTTTGCATTGAATTCGATGTCTCAATGTTTTTGAAACAAATATAATTGAATATATAGTTTAATCAATTCCTTTGACATACAGATAATATCACGATAAACAAAATATAAATGTGCAAACTGAAAAGTGGAAATAAAACCAGATAAGGTTGAAAATAGTTATCATCTGAAAACGGAAAATATCAATATTTTGGTCCAAAATTCTCAGGAAGAATCTTCACCCAAAATGCTCACTTGTGTTTCTGTTTTAGATGCAAATGAAACTTCAGTGGATTTCCAGAATTCCATTCTTATCACAACTCAATTTTACCTCATTTTCTTTCTTTCTTTCAGCTCGCTCTGCTAAAAGTTCCTCTCTTCTTTTAGCAATTTTTTCATCCTAGAATGTAAGGTAATAATGATTGGCTGGTTAGTATAAAGATTTCAACATGTAGTTTAGTCAGAAACAATAATATTTTAAAATCATTTTACAATTAGTTCAAAATACCATTTAAAGTTTCCGTCACAAGAAGATAACTCAATTCTAAATGTATTTCTATAAATGTAGATAATAATAAGGGCAGCATGGTGGTGCAGTGGTTAGCACTGCTGCCTCACGGCGGCGAGGTCCCAGGTTCGATCCCATCTCTGGGTCACTGTCCGCGTGGAGTTTGCACATTCTCCCCGTGTTTGCGTGGGTTTCGCCCCCCCACAACCAAAGATGTGCAGGCTAGGTGGATTTGCCACGCTAAATTGCCCCTTAATTGGAAAAATGAATTGGGTACCCTAAATTTATAAAAATTTAAAAAAATTTTAAAAATGTAGATAATAGGTGGAATTCTCTGTCCAGCGATGCAGGAATGGCGAATCGCGATCGGGCAGAGAATCACGCATCAGCTGAAAATCAGGATTCGCATACGGTGCCGAAGTGAAAGCCATACTCCGGTGCCTCGATAACGGCGTGAATGCCCCGCACCGGCGTAGGCATGCAAAATGTATAGTAAAAACCATTAGCATATAATTAATGGGTCCAACTCGGTAGTCTCGGCCTCCCTCGATGCTCTGCCTCTGCCAGGTGGAAGTGACAACAGCGAGGTTCACTTGTGGTATTTAAAAACGGGAACCAGGCGCCGTGGCTGTTGAGGGAGAGTTAAGACATGTTTCCAAAGGCGCAACCGTAGGCTACCAGGGCCGGAGTGATCAGGATATGAGGCGTGGACCCGAGGTACCCCCCCTGGACTAGGGTGCGGTACCAGGCAAGGACCGTCATTGCTGCAGCTGGCAGGGCAGTCAGCTGGCCTCTCGTTTTGGACTGCCCCACAAGAGGAAGCATCTGCTCCACGTCTATTTTATCCATACCTTTTAGCATCTTGTATACCTCGATTTGATCTCCCCCCCATCTAAACTCTAGAGAGAATAGGCCTAATCCATCCAATTTCCCCTCATCTCTGGAATCAATCTATTGAACCTCCTCTGAACTACCTCTAATGCCACTGCATCTTTCCTCAACGAAGGGGACCAACACTGTGCACAATACTCCATATGCAGTCTACCAATGCCTAGTATAGTTGCAACAACATTTCCTTACCTTTATACTCAATTCCTTTTGCTATAAATGTCAACATTCCATTTGTTTCCCTTATTATTTGCTGCACCTGCATGCTCGTTTTCGAGGACACCCAGCTCCCTCTGCATCGGAGTACCCCAAAGTATCTCCCCATTTAGATAATAAATTACCTTTCCATTTTTTCGACCAAAATGTACTTATCCTCATTAAACTCCATCTGCCACATTTTGGCCCACTCTCCTAACCTATCTATATCCATTTGTAACATTTTTATTTCCTCATTGCAACTTACTGTCCCACCTATTTTTGTGTCATCTGCGAATTTGAGTATAGAACCTACTATCCCTGTATCCAAGTCGTTAATTTAGATTGTAAATAGCTGGGTTCCAAGGACCGAACACTGTGGAACCCCACTAGTTACATCTTGCCATCCAGAAAAAGACCCATTTATCCCGATTCTCTGTCTCCTTTCCATCAGCCAGTCTGCTATCCAAGATAGCAATAATAAATTACCCCTAATCCCATGTAATCTGATTTTGTGAATTAACCTTCTCTGCAGCACCTTATCGGGCACCTTCCAGAAGTCCAGATATACTACATCTACGTATCCCCATTATCCACTTTGCTTTTTACATTACCCACAATCTGCCTCCCTCCTTTTTTAAATAAGGGTGTTACTTTAGCATTTTTCCAATTCACTGGAACCTTTCCCATTGCCGGAGAAGTTTGGAATATTATAACCAATGGATCCACTATCTCTGCTGCCACTTCCTTTAACACTCTAGGATGCAAGCCATCAGGCCCTGGGGATTTGGCTGCCCTCAATCCCAACAGTTTGGTGAGCACCTTTTCAGTGCTCCGGTTTCCTCCTACAAGTCCTGAAAGACGTACTGTTAGGTGAATAGGACATTCTGAATGTTACCGAACAGGCGCCGGAATGTGGCGACTTGGGGCTTTCCACAGTAACTTCATTGCAGTGTTAATGTAAGCCTACTTGTGACAATAAAGATTATTAAATTAATGCTGATTGTTTCACGTTTCACCCTTTCTATTACCTCTGAATTGCCCGTTCCTATAGGAATGGTACTGGTGTCCTCCACCGTGAAAACAAAGGCAAGTTATTGATTTAGCATCTTTGCCATTTCCGTGTTCCCCACCATTAGCTCATCGGTTTCATTTTCCAATGGGCCAACATTCACCTCAGCAATTCTCTTCCCCTTTATGTACCTGTAGAAGCTTTAGTTATCCTTTTTGATATTCTGTGTTAGAATTTTTTCGCAATTTATCTTAGCTTTTTTATAGCTTTTTTTAGCATACCTTTGTTTATGATTAAAGTATCCCAATCTTCCAGCCTGCCACTGGCCATTGCAATATGATATACCTTAGTTTTTGTCCTTATAATGTCCCGGACCTCCTTGTTTAGCCATGGATGTTTTTTACCCCTCTTTCCATCTTTCTTCCTCATGGGATATATTTTAGTTATGAGGAATTGAGGATCTCCTTAAACAGCTGCCTCTGGTCACAGCTGTCCTACCTTTTAGCCTTCCTGCCCAGTCTACTCGGGCCAAATCTGTCCTCAAGCCAACGTAATTTCCTTTGTTTAATTCCAGAACGCAGAACACATAACCTTTAGTTTCAATTTGCGCCGTTAGCTCATTAGCTTTGTTACAAATACTTCTTGCATTTAGATATAAAGCTTTTAAATTTGTTTTAATGTTAAATTTGCCTACTATTCTATAATTCTTTGGTGCATAAAGGCATTCACCTGTTCTGTCCCTCAATTTTATTTTCTGTTAACCATCCACCACATTCGTAACTTGCACTCTTTACCTCCTCCTTTAAATTGGGTTTTCTAGTTTCCCCTACAATTGACCCCCCCCCTCTCTATTTAGTTTAAAGCCCTCTCCATAGCCCTAGTAGATGTGTAGGTTCTGTGTCCCCCCACAGTGCGTGCACTGGTCACACCTCCCCCTCCCTCCGGCCAGCCCAGACCAGCACACCCCCACACCCATCAAACAGAGTACCAAGGTAGGATTTAATGGTGTTAACAGGTGTTTATTGGGAAGAAATATATAGAACAAACATAGAACATACAGTGCAGAAGGAGGCCATTCAGCCCATCGAGTCTGCACCGACCCACTTAAGCCCTCACTTCCACCCTATCCCCGTAACCCAATAACCCCTCCTAACCTTTTTGGTCACTAAGGGCAATTTATCATGGCCAATCCACCTAACCTGCACGTCTTTGGACTGTGGGAGGAAACCGGAGCACCTGAAGAAAACTCACGCAGACACGGGGAGAACGTGCAGACTCCGCACAGACAATGACGCAGCAGGGAATCGAACCTGGGACCCTGGCGCTGTGAAGTAACAGTACTTTCCATTTGTGCTACCGTGCTGCCCTTTATACAGTCTGTGCCCTAACCCCTATAACTAAACTGTGCCCTCCACCCATGCCAACCTAACCGGTGTCTAACTTTCTGGCCTCACAGGTCCTAACACTACACTTAGGTGCAGCAGAAGTGGAGGCAGCCTACTGTGACTCCTGCCCTGCGACAAGGGTCCCCATTGGCGCGCATCTCCTGGGGCGAACCTTCCGAGATGGGCCTGGTCGCTGCTCGGGGGGAGGGCGGAGGAGATACAAACAGCAAAACCTTTAGACGGTCCGACGCACGCAGCCCAGGGGTTGGGTAGATAGTGGCCTCAGTGGTGTGGGCATCCAACCATGGTGGTTGCTGGCATGGGTGCTGGCATGTGGGCAGGTTGGGGTTTGGGGTAGAGGCCAGGTTACGGATGTGTGGGGGGTGGGGTTAGTGCCGGGGCACGGTGCAGCCAACTCACCCTGGCCACCCTGAGAAGGTTGTGCAGTTTCTTCCGGCACTGCATGCCAGTCCGAACAACGTTGCCCTGGGCGCTGAGCGCCTCTGCGACCTGTCACCAGGCACGGGGGACTGCTGTGCCTGGCGTCTTTCCTACCAGGCCGTGGTTTCGGGTCATCCGTCTCTCCTCCACGGCGTCCAGGGGAATGTCTAGCTCAGCATCCCTGAACTATGGTGCTGCTCTCCTTCCAGCCATCTTGTTGGCTGGGATGGTGTGTGTGAGCGGAAGGACTGATTAAGTGCGGCTGCAGTGTGTGAGCCTCATGAGTGCCAATCACGGACCCGGTGAATCCGGCACCGTTTTCCATGGAATTGATTGCGTTCCACGTGGCGATGGTGCTAGCCCATTTGAAGTAGCTGAATCGGTGCAGCTGTTGTGCAGTTTTTTCAATCATAAAACACCACACTTCCTCCGCTGGCATCAACATGCCTCAGAAACGGAGAATCCAGCCCTCAGTCTCCCAAATGGAGAATCCAGCCCATTGTGGCTTGTGACTACGAGGGTTTATGCTGCTGCCTTCCAAGGTGCTATCGGTTTTCTCAGCAATGCAGGTGATATTTCCAAATGTATGTTGAGGAACAATGAGTCTGAAGCTCACATGTACTTAAACTAGGTATATTTTAAAACAGCAAAACAAAGTCCCAGGGTACGAATGAACGGGACAAAAAGAGAATCCCATTTCGAGTGCATTTATGTGTCTCTCAGCGCTGCTGTGTAATGACAGTTTGCCATATTTCTCGGCCTCGGCGGGGAATACATAATTTCCTGCACTGACAAACTCAACTCGTCAGACCCCCCCATTGCACCAATGTCCTTCCCCTCACTTCACCTCTTATGAGCACCCTGGGCCCGAACACTAGTATGAGCACCTTTACACAACCAGCCTGACACCCTGGTGCCAGTGCCAAGATGCCTGGGTGCCAGAGGACCACCCAGGTCCCCTAATTGCATGGGAGACCCACCAGGTTCCGTTATGCCTGGGCCACATTTGTGGAAACGAGTGCTAAACAGTGCCCTGGCAAGGTCTCCCAGGTGAGGCCAATCGGTCCCGGGCGCCAGGAAAATCCGGCGCAGATGTATTTAAATGAGCCTAATGGCTCACTTAACAATGCTAATCTGGATCTCGCCCAGTGAGGGTGAGATCCAGATCGCAACGCCTCACGAGATTCCATTGGATCTTGCGAGACATTTCGAGCATCTCGAATTTCACGAGAAGCCTCTCACGCGATTCAACGGACTCATCGCGCCACCAAGTCGGGCACATTGAAGCCATTAAATCACACCCACAGATTCTCTAAGTTCCTCCCTCAGTGTTCTAGGTGTCGCCATTTATACTCTTTTGGTATGACCAATCAATAAAAAGGCGATAAATTAACAAATCAGCCAAGCAAATAAAGCAATTGAGGGCACAGATTCTCATGGGGGTCACTGTAACAGAAAACAAAACCTTTAAAGGAAACTTAAGAAACAACTGTTCACATTTCTATCTTTTTAAAAATTTCCTTCTGAAACTGAACATTTGTTCAGAGATCAGGCAGTGTTAGGTGCTAATATAGCTCGTTGAGGTGCATTCATACCCATAGCCTGTTTAATAATGAACTTGCCGTGATAATGTAACTGTCAGGCCAGCAGCACGGTTCAATTCCCGTACCAGCCTCCCCGAACAGGCGCCGGAATGTGGCGACTAGGGGCTTTTCACAGTAACTTCATTTGAAGCCTACTTGTGGCAATAATCGATTTTCATTTCATTTCATTTCAATTGTCATTAAATCTGGCTGCATCACAGTCTGGTATGGCAACTGCTCGGTCCAAGACTGTAAGAAAATCCAGAGAGTCGTGAAAGTAGCCCAGTCCATCACACAAACCCACCTCCCATCCACTGACTGTCTACACCTCCCACTGCCTTGGGAAAGCGGGCAGCATAATCAAAGACCCCCCTCCCACCTATGTTATTCCCTCTTCCAACCTCTTCCATCAGACAGGAGATTCAAAAGTCTGAGAACACGCACTAACAGAATCAAAAACAGCTTCTTCCCCGCTGTTACCAGACTCCTGAATGACCCCCGAATGGACTGAACTGATCTCTCCACGCATCTTCTCCACTGAGTAGTACTACACTCCGTATGCTCACCCGATGCCTGCGTCTATGTATTTACATTGTGTATCTATTGTACGTCCTATATTTTTCATGTATGGAACGATCTGTTTGGACTGTACGCAGAACAGTACTTTTCACTGTACCTCGGTACACGTGACAATAAACCCAATTCCAAACCCAACCTTTACAATGTACTTGCCATTTAACAAATTGCTATTGGACCCTAACAATGTAATTAATAAGACATTGACAGCAGACCCCATTGGCATTGCTGTCAATGTCTTTGTCATTTTCACATGTGGGTAGCTCGCACTCCTTGGTTGCTCTTGGTACAATGAATTGGGCACCAAGTTCATCTTCAGCACAATTATGGCATTCGGTGTGGTGATATGCCTGTGAATAATATTGCATACTCTCAGCAATGCGACCTCCCACCAGTAGGTGGCATCAGACATCAGTCACGTGACATCCGGCTATCGTCAGAACAGTCACACATCCAGAGCAGCCTAGTCTATACAGCATTCTGTATGTTATCCTTTCTCATGTTAAATAATAAATCATTGGGCAGCACGGTGGTGCAGTAGGTTAGCCCTGTTGTCTCACGGCGTCGAGGACCCAGGTTCGATCCTGGCTCTGGGTCACCGTCCGTGTGGGGTTTGCACATTCTCCCCGTGTTTGCGTGGGTTTAGCCCCCGCAACCCAAAGATGTGCAGGGTAGGTGGATTGGCCACGCTAAATTGCCCCTTAATTGGAAAAAATGAATTGGGTACTCTAAATTTATTCTAAAAAAAATCCTCATTCTAAGTAAGTCATCAGCAGTTCTGTATGAGTCATTGCAAGGACAAGACAACAGAACACAACATGGTACCGAAGAACGAAATAAATAAAAAGATTCTTCAACTGACCTGGTAAACTACAGCCTGTGATGACTCAATGCAATAAAAGATGGTGAAGCTCAAGATGGAGTGTTTAAAGGCACCCCACCAGCTTTAAGTATCGGGTAATGTAGACAAAAACAGGCGTTTTTTCAAACAGGAGTTTCAGCTTTATGTTACCGCCCTTGGCCTGTAGGCACAGCCTGACGAGAGGCGAATTGCGTTGCTGCTCACGGTGGCAGGTGCACCAGATATCGACATCTACAGCACATTTGCTTTTGATAATTATAATCTTTGTCACAAGTAGGCTTCTGTTATCACTGCAGTGAAGTTGCTGTGAAAAGCCCCTAGTCGCCACACTCCGGCGCCTGTTCGGGTACACAGAGGGAGAATTCAGAATGTCCAAATGACCTAACAGCACATCTTTCGGGACTTGTGGGAGGAAACCCGAGCACCCGGAGGAAACCCACGCTGACACAGAGAGAACGTGCAGACTCCTGAGAACGTGCAGACTCCGCACAGACAGTGACCCAAGCCGGGAATCGAACCTGGGACCCTGGTGCTATAAAGCAACAGCTTCTTTAATGCTTAAAAATTACATCGTCAGGTTCATGCACGAGGACACCCAGATCCCTCTGCACTGAAGCACTCTGAAGTTTCTTTCCATTTAGATAATAAGTTGCCTTTTTTCTGACCAAAATGGATAGCCTCACACTTATTTATGTTAAACTCCATCTGACAAATTTTGGGCCACTTAACTAACCTATCTAAATCTTCACTCTCATATTCCCACCATTGGTATCCCATTATGTCCACCTCCATTGGAAAGGGACTGGATTATTTATGACTGTCAATCAAACAGCCTTTTTCTCATGTCTAATTTATTTTGTTATAAGTGGTAAACAAATATTTTCAAAGATATTTAAAGATAACACAATTTTTGATTGCATCTATGGCTTTTTCTCATGAGTTTCTCTCAGAAGGGCCCTAGAGATTAACCTTTCATCCCCGGAGTATTCAAGGTAATCCTGGAGGGTATATAACCCTACATGGCATTGATAGAAAGATTGGTCCTTGGGTGGGTTGATAGGAGCCCAAATTATCAGCTGCCCACATTGTTCACGTAGGGCGTCTTTCCCTTGACTGCAAGTTTTTTCTGCATCTAGAACCCACTCAGTAGTACCTCTAAATTGCATTGGGGTCCTTTGTGCATCATAGGAAACTGATTTGTAAAGATTAGTATGGCTGCTGCCTGATTCAGGTGCAGGGAAGACTAGTGGGACGGAAATGACCGCAGAGTGAGAAATTTGCAAAAATACTTAAAATACTTGCTGATTTAAAAATGCATAAATGAAATTATCTCAATATAGTTTGACTAGTTACAATAAGTAACAACAAGTTATGAGGCCGCTTTTTATACAACAAAGTTTCATTTCCAAGAAAACTTTGACGCATACCTTTATTTTTTTCTTCAACTCCTTTATTTTGTTCCTGCGTTCTAGCTTTTGGTTGTGTTTTTCTTTCCATTTTGCGAGTCTTGGGGGAAGGAGCCAATTAATCACATTAGCCTCTTCAACCTTAATGTAAACGGCTGCGTCTGGAAATAGGCCATTGCCTGCCAGGTACTGAACTTCATCTGCTGTAGCAGGGAAACCATCCAGTATAAACCCTTTCGATCTGGGAAATGCAATGTTCATCCATAGTGTTTTATAATGTGTTCACAATATAAGCTTTTTTATAACAAACAATGATGTAATAAAAAGCTTCTTTATCAATTACCAACATATTATCTTCAAATGAAAAGTATCCTCCAGATATAATTGAAAGTGACAGTTTTGTATCGTTGAAAAATGATTTTGGATGCAGAATAACAATGAACCATTTGATTAGAGGAGCAAGCATGGGAGAGATGGAATCTGAGAGGAGCAGCTCCTTCAATCACAGATTCTGGGTGGGATTCTCCAGCCACGTCCGCCCGGCGACCATAAATTCCGCCTGAGGTCAATGGAGTTCTCCATTGTACGCGGCTCGCCCATGGCGTTCTTGCGGCGGGCTGGGCGGGAAAATCCAGCCCCCTGTCTCCCTGATGCTCACTGCTCCAGTTCTTCCGATCACAGATCCACACTGAATCTATGATTGAAGGAGCAGCAATGGCAGAAGGGGTGGAAGGAAACAGTGTTTGGAGGAACTGGAGCAGTTATTCTGGCCGGTCCCGCTGTCACCATGCAGGAGACTTTCGGCTGCACTGTTACCCAAGGTGAAGAATCTGAAATGATAAAAGGGGAAGGAGAAGGCGACTAGGAACAAGGGAACTGCCTACATTGAGAATTCCTTCATCATCACTGACAGCAATGATACAGCTAAAGAGGAGGCAGCTGGAAATCCAGAAATGAGAGCAGAGCCCAAGCGACCTGTTGTTCAACTGAACCTGAACACAGATCTGGTTGCCATTCACAAAGACAAAGCCAAGGGTTCAATTCTCCGTTATTGGGCCTACGTCCCCACCCCGTCGTAAAAACTGTGGACTTCCACGCCAGAAAAACTGGCCACATATGGTGAAAGGGCCACATATTCCTAGCCCTGCAGGGGGCTAGCAAGGACCCGGCATAGAACCAGCAGTTTTTGCTGCAGATACGGGCCCCTGCACTTCCGGGTCGGAGGCCGCGCATGCACATGGCGGTGGCCTCCAGCGGCATTGACGTGCTCCATGGCGGACTCAGACCGCGGAGCTGGACATTAAAAATAGGCCCCCCGGGGACTTATGGTGGCGGCTATGAGGGAGTAAGTCGCACATTTGGTGGCTGTCGCTCCGGTCGGACTTTTGGACCTTTTTCCCCGACTTTCTGGTACTTTTGAGTGCTGGTTCAGAAGGCATAGGCACTCAAGCACTGACTCCAGATATAGGTGTATGGAATTAAGAAGCAGAAAGAATCGTAAACAGTTGAAGAAGGGGGCAAACAAGGGCAGTGCAGAAGCTGTTGCTTTTGACGAGCCCGAGGACGCGATGGACTTCGCCAAGAGAGAAGGGCTGGTGCCGAACTGAGGACTTTTGGACTTAAGTTAAAAAGTTACGAAGTGATGTTTACATATTTTTCTTGTTTTTTTAGTTTTTTTCTTCTATATTCGAGTTTTCATTGGAAAAGAGGGAAGTTAAGATATTTGGTGCTGGGAGCTTTTTGTGTTCTGATTGGGGTGGTTGGAAGTGCCTATTACTTACTTTGTATTACTTGATTTGCACTAGCGTTGGGGTTTTCTTTGGTCCTTGTTTTTTTTGTCAGAGCAATTTCTCGAGGATGGCTGGTTTGAGGAAGTGGTGTCGATGGGCGGGGGGATGGGTCAGAGGGAACAATAGGTGGAGACTTGTTGGCGCCGGAGTCGAGAGTCACCAAGCTAGCTGGGTGAGCTGGTCTACGGAAGCCAGGTGAGGGGTGTGTATATAGCTAGTTTATGGCAGGGGTTAAGTTACAGGGTGTTGTTGTTAGGGGGGGAGAAGGGGGGTAGTTGATCTGCTGACGAGGGAGGGACTTGGGTTTGGTAACATGGAGGAGGTCGGAGGTGGGGAATGCCAGGAGGCGGGCCAGGGGAAGCGCGACACGGGGGCTAGGGGCGTACCCAAGAAAGGAGATGGCTGATCGGCATGGGGGGGGGGTCACGGTGCCCCCCAACCAGGCTGATCACCTGGAACGTTAGAGGGTTAAACGGGCCGGTAAAGAGGGCACGTGTGTTTGCGCATCTGAGGGCGCTGAAGGCGGATGTAATAATGCTTCAGGAGACTCATCTGAAAGTAGCTGACCAGGTCAGATGAAGGAAGGGCTGGATTAGCCAGGTCTTCCACTCGGGGCTGGACACTAAAACCAGGGGGGTTGCGATTTTGGTTAACAAGCGGGTGCAATTCGAGGTGGGTAGCACAATCTCGGATAGGGGAGGCAGGTTTGTCATGGTGAGTGGCAAGCTCAAGGGGATGAGGGTAGTTTTGGTCAATGTATATGCCCCAAATTGGGATGATGTGGATTTTATCAAGAGACTGCTGGGGAAGATACCTGACCTGGACTCGCAAAGGCTGATTATGAGAGGTGATTTTAACACAGTCCTTGACCCCGGCCTGGACCAGGTCGTGTTCAAAAACGGGTAAGGTGCAGGCGATGGCAAAGGAACTGAGGGGGTTCATGGAGCAAATGGAGGGTTAGTTGGCCGACGGGGAAGGCGTTTTCATTCTATTCACATGTACATAAGGTGTATTCCCGAATTGATTTTTTCATCATGAGCAGGGATTTGCTGGTGGGGATGACGGACGTAGAATATTCAGCGATCGCTATTTCGGACCATGCTCCACATTGGGTTGATCTGCAGCTCTGTAAGGAAAGCTTTCAGCGCCCTCAATTGAGGCTAGAGATTGGTCTGTTGGCAGACGAGGCAGTGTGTGAGAGGGTGAGGAAATGTATGCAAAACTGCCTGCAGGTCAATGACACAGGGGAAGTCTCAGCTGCAGTGCTCTGGGAGGCGCTGAAGGCAGTGGTGAGAGGGGAGCTGATCTCGATTCGAGAACATAGGGACAGGACGGACAGGGCAGAAACGGACCGACTGGTAAAGGAGATTTTACAGATAGACAGGAGATATGCGGAGACTCCGAGGGCAGAGCTTTTAAGGGAATGACGAAGGCTACAGACGGAGTTTGGGGTGTTGTCCACAGGTAAGGCAGCTGAGGAAGGCAAGGGGCGCGATCTATGAACATGGGGAGAAAGCCAGTAGAATGTTGGCACAGCAATTGGGGAAGAGGGAGGCAGCTAGGGAAATAGGGAAGGTAGTCGACGGGGGGAGGGGGGGTGATTGGTAGGAGATCCGGCAGGGCTGAACAAGGTGTTCAGGGACTTCTATAGTAAGCTTTATACCTCGGAACTCCCCGCGGGGCCAGAGGGGATGAGGCGCTTTCTGGATGGACTGACCTTCTCAAAAGTGGGTAGGGGGTTGGTAGACGGGCTGGGGGCCCTGATTAGGACCGAAGAAATATTGGTGGGCTTGAGGGCCATGCAATCGTGTAAAGCCCCGGGACCGGATGGGTATCCGGTGGAGTTCTATAAAAAGTTCTCTGAGATAGTGGGGCCAGTGCTGGTTAGGGTTTTTAATGAGGCAAGAGACAGAGGGTTTTTTAATGAGGCAAGAGACAGAGGGGTTTTACCCCCGACGTTGTCACAAGCCACTATTTCCCTGATATTGAAACGGGACAAAGACCCGGAGGCATGTGGGTCCTATAGGCCGATCTCGCTGCTCAATGTAGATGCAAAATTACTGGCCAAGCTCTTGGCTGCTAGGATTGAGGATTGTGTGCCGGACGTTATTATGGAAGATCAAACCGGGTTCGTCAAGGGCAGGCGGTTGGTGGCCAACCTAAGAAGGCTGCTGAATGTGATCATGATGCCCCCGGAAAGTAGGGAGGTAGAGGTAGTTGTGTAAGGACGAATAGGATGACGTATGACTATTTTAGTCGTTACCGAGGGACAAGGCAGGGGTGCCCCCACTCCCCACTGCTGTTTGCGCTAGCAATTGCCTTGAGAGCTTCTAGGAGTAGAAGGGGCTGGTACGGGGGGGGGGGGGGGGGGGGTGAAACACAGAGTTTCTTTATACGCCGACGACCTGCTCCTATACATCACGGTGCAGTGGCTGGGATGGATGAAATCATGGGAACCCTGAGGGATTTCGGCCGGTTCTCGGGGTATAAACTGAACATGGCAAAAAGTGAGTTGTTTGCAGTCCAGGGGAGGGGCCAGGAGGGTCGGCTGAGGGGGCTGCCATTTAGGGTAGTAGGGGATAGTTTTAGATACTTAGGGATACAGGTGATGCGGGACTGGGGCCGGTTGCACAAATTGAACTTATCTCGGTTGGTGGAGCAAATGAGGGTCGAGTTCTGGAGGTGGGATGCGCTCCCACTGACACTAGCGGGGAGAGTGCAGACGGATAAAATGACGATCCTCTCGAGATTCCTGTTTGTATTCCAGTGTCTCCCCATTTTCATTCCGCGGTCCTTTTTTAAGAAGGTCAATAAAATGATTATGGGATTTATGTGGGCGGGAAAGACCCTGCGGGTGCGGATATTGATGCTTGAGAGGAACCGAGGGGAGGGGCGTTATGGCAACTAGATTAGGGGGTTAGTTAGGCGGGTCCTTGTGGGAGGAGAGCTGTTTTTTGCACTATGTTGACTGTTCTTTGCACACTGTTTTGTATTGTTGTTGTTTATTAAAAAAAAATAGACCCCCCGATAAGCCGCGCCTCCGGCCCTGACCGGTCACACAAACATTGCCCGGCACCGTATAAGGCCCCCCCTGCCCTTCGATCGGCACTCCGACTGAGTCCGCAGCCGCCACGCTAGATTCCCGACAGGCAGGACCACATTCGATCCACGTCATCGGGACTTCAGCCGGTTGGGGCGGCGAATGGCGGAGCGGGCCTCCAGCAATGGCCCCAGGTAGGTGCTATTCAACGCGGCATACACGTGGCCCGCAGAATCAGGGAACCGGCGCCGGCCCCGATTCCGTACAGGGAAATGGATTCTCCGCCCTGGCGCCGGCCACAATTTCGGCGTCAGGGTGCGGAGAATCTGGCCCAGGATTTTTAATTGACATTTCACCTTTTCGCAGTTATGGAACTGGGCTGAGTTTACAGGATTAAAGCAAATTACTGCGGATGCTGGAATCTGAAACGAAAGAGAAAATGCTGGAATATCTCAGCAAGTCTGGCAGCATCTGTAGGAAGGGAAAAGAGCTAACGTTTCGAGTCCGATGACTCTTTGTCAAAGCCCTTACAGGATGTTATTTTGAAGGGAGGTGAAAAAAGGAGAACATTTCCAGAATTGCCCATTAATGGAAGAGTTGATAGCCAGAATCTGGTACCCATGAAGGAGCTGACGGTTAATGGAAGGGAGTCCGGATCCCCATGTTGAGTAAACATAAGCTTAAGCTTGTTCATGTTCCCTAAAGATAATTCCATACAAAATCTTTCAACTATGAACAGCAGAGATTTTGTAAAAAGAAGAATGAAAAACATTAGTGTCCAAATGACAGTTTTATGATTGCTTGCAGCTACATTCTACTTGAGTTCGAGTTGTTTTTAATTTCATAAAAGCTGATTTTCCCCAATCAGCTCCATCTGAGAATAAAACACCTGTCCTTTAATTGTGGCTCTTAGTACCCATATTATAAATAACGTTCCTTCGCCCATCCAATCTATGTCTCATTAAAGTGCAGATGATCATGTAAGTAGGTGTGAAGTATATATGAATTAAACCATTCACTACCTGATGATTAGCTTAGCGCTTTTATTAATTATTTCACAGGATATGGGTGCCACTGGATTAGCAAGCATTTGTTGCCTAGCCAGTGAGTAGTCCTTGTTGTAATCAGCCATGTTCTTGAACTGCTGCAATCCCTGTGTTGCAGGTATGCTCACATTGCTGTTAGGAAGGGAATTTCACGTTGCTGACTCAGCGATAGTGAAGGAAGGGTGATTTAGTTTAAAGTCAGGATGATGCAGCTTCAAATTCCTAGCAGTACACATCACCAAACATCTGTCCTGGTCCACCCACATCGACGCTACCACCAAGAAAGCACAACAGCGCCTATACTTCCTCAGGAAACTAAGGAAATTTGGCATGTCCACATTAATTCTCACCAACTTTTACAGATGCACCATAGAAAGCATCCTATCGGGCTGCATCACAGCCTGGTATGGCAACTGCTCGGCACATGACCGCAAGAAACTTCAGAGAGTCGTGAACACAGCCCAGTCCATCACACAAACCTGCCTCCCATCCACTGACTCCATCCAAACCTCCCGCTGCCTGGGGAAAGCGGGCAGCACAATCAAAGAGCCCTCCCACCCGGTTTACTCACTCTTCCAACTTCTTCCATCGGCAGGAGATACAAAAGTCTAAGAACACACCAGGGCTTGCAGAGTCAGATGGTGAAGGGGCAGCCGGGGCTTGAACCAATGCCCTTCCATCCCAACGTGAACTCCAGGGCCCTATGGCGGGAGAAGGGACCACTGGGTGCCAACCCGTACCCTTCCAATGGAGTGGCGACAGTGACCACCAACTCCCCCTTGCTCCACCCGTCTGATGAAGCCGTGTCTCACAGCCAGCACATGGGACAGGGTGGCACGGCTGTGCATGTGCTGCCGCCAAGTGAGCTGAGACCCTCCGGCCTCAGGGACCCCAGAGAACACCAGCCAGGGGCATCGAGGGCCACGGGACGTGGTAAGCAGCTGGCTGTCTCCACCTCAGATGTGTATCCTGGGGGCACATCTAGACGTAGTGGTAGAGCGTGGAGGGCCAAGCACATTGAGGATCACTGAGGGCACCAGGGGAGGGGGTGAGGTCGCTGGGGTGGAGGAGGGGGAAGCACCATCAGGAAGGTTGGAAATTGTCAAACACAATAAAGACTTTTGTGCACAACTAGTCTGATGCCTCTGTCACTTTCTTCCGCATTGTGGGCCCACCTCGGAACACTTGGCTCATCTCTCCAGACATTCCCCCCTCGCTGTGGCACTCACCCACTCACCGGCCATGGATATATCTCCAGAGCTGTGTCCCATCTCCTGGTAATTCGGATGTTGGCTGCTGCGTGTGTGGTGTTGCCTCCTGCAGTGTTCAAGCACAGTGTCCAGGCAACACGGGCTGATTGGGATGCTATGCAATGACTCCCACATGCTACATGGCCTATCCACCCACTTGAGTTGTGTGAAGTGCTCACTTAACCATGATTGCCAATTCCCTATTAGCAATAGCCTTCAGCCATACGGTCAGAGGCCTTGGTAGTCAGTGGGGATTGTGGGTGGCCGGTGTGGCAGATAGGCAAGGACAGGGATTTCCCCAGATACGGGTACACACGAGCCAGGAATTGGCATGGAGGTGCCGTGTACGGTTGTTCCCGGTTGCCCCCCCTCCACCACCCCCCCCCCCCACCCAAGGCCTCCCATGGCAGACAACCCTACGAAGGCCCCCCCTCCAGACGAGGGTCTCCCACCCCCTGCTGAGTACTGAGGTGGCACGCCCAGCAACTTTGGACTCTTGCCTGTGAGCAAAGATGGCTACTCACCTCCTTGGCTCCCCACAGAAGCCCTTCCACCAGGTTCACACTTTTAAAAAGGAGTACTAATCAGCGCCAGCGTGACCACTTGCTGGGGAGGTCAATGGATGACAGGTGGCAGAGGCCGTCAGCACCATGAGCAACCCCATCCGGAATGGCCTGCAATGCTGTAAAAAACTGCACAACTTCTTGAGAATGGCCAGGGTAAGTAGGCAACAGTGCGCCCCAGCAGTAACCTCAACCCACACACCCGTAACCCGATCCCCACTCCCACCTGGAGGCCGTCCGAAACCCCAACCTGCACCACATGGCGGCACCCATACCAGCACCAAAGACTGAGGCCACCAGCTGCCCACACCCTGGACTGCTTGCGTCGGACTGTCTAACACTATTTTTTTCTGCTCCCCCCCCCTCCCCCCAAGGAGAAGGCCGCACATAACTGTCGAGAGCGGGAGAAAACTGGAGGGGGACCGCAGGACCTGCGGCCCTTGACCGTGGCAGAGCAGCGGGCCCTTGACATGGTCAGCTGCCCAGAGGAAAGGGAGGATGCCGGTGTGGAGATCGGCGACGGGCGAGGAAGCGAGACCCCACTGAGTTGGGGTTCCTGATGTCACGTGTGTCATCCCCCCCCTAACACGACATACACACAAGCCTCACCCCCACCCTCACACCATACCACATCTGAGGAAATCACATCAGAGATGGCTGGTGCACGATTTTTTACGAAACTTGACGCATCTCAAGGTTTGCGGCAACTAAATCTAGAGGAACAAAGTACAAAATACATAGAACATAGAACATTACAGCGCAGTACAGGCCCTTCGGCCCTCGATGTTGCGCCGACCTGTGAAACCACTCTAAAGCCCATCTACACTATTCCCTTATCGTCCATATGTCAATCCAATTACCATTTTTATGCCCTTAGTGTTGGCGAGTCCATTACTGCACTTTTAATATGCCACTTGGACGGTACTGCTTTCTGAGAATGCCATTTGGCATCATTTCAGCATCAGAAATTTTTCACCGTGCCATGGAGCACATAATCGAAGAATTCGAAGATCTGCGTGTGTATATGGATGATATCATCGTTTGGGGTTCAACCATAGAGGTTGCTTCAGGAGAAATGGGCTGAAGCTCAACAAGCAAAAGTGCCAATTTGGAGTAACTGAGGTCAAATTACTAGGTGACAAGCTCTCATCACATGGCTTTGAACGTGACAAGGACAAAATCCAAGCAATTCTCAACATGCCAACCACACAAGAAAGCCAACTTAAGAGTAAAAGCTCAAGATTACTCGATGCACCGTCCAATGAAGGCAAGCATTCTGCATGCTTTCTTGACTACCTAGTCCCCTTGCATTGCCACTTTCAAAATTCTGTGGACCTGCACGCCTAGATCTCTCCGACTTTCTATATTCCTAAGAGTTTTGCCATTTATGGTATATTTCCCCTCTATGTTCGACTTACCAAAATGCATAAACTCACATTTGTCTGGATTAAACTCCATGTGCTATTTTCTGCGCAAGTCTACAACCTATCTATGTCCTGCTGTATCCTTTGACAATCCTCAACACTATCTGTCACTCCACCAACCTTGGTGTCATCCGCGAACTTACTAATCAGACCAGCTACATTTTCCTCCAAATCGTTTATGTACACCACAAACAACAGAGGCCCAAGCACAGATCCCTGTGGAACACCACTAATCACAACCTTCCATTCAGAAAATCACCCTTCTACTGCTACCCTTTGTCTTCTGAGACCGAGCCACTTCTGTATCCATCTTACCACATCACCTCTGATCCCGTGTGACTTCACCTTTTGTACCAGTCTGCCATGAGGCACCTTGTTATAGGCTTTACTGAAGTCCACCTAAACAACATCCACCACCCTCCCGACATCAATAATTGTTGTCACCTCCTGTAAAAACTCAATCAAATTAGTGAGGCACGACCTCCCCACCATAAAACCATGCTGTCTATCGCTTACGAGTCCATTTGTTTCCAAATGGGTATGAATCCAGTCCCTGAGAATTCTCTCCAATAATGTACCTACTACTGACATGAGGCTCACCGGCCCATAGTTTCCTAGATTATCCCTGCTACCTTTCTTAAACAGCGGTATCATATTAGCTGTTCTCCAGTCCTCTGGGATCTTACCTGTAACCAATGAGGATACAAAGATATCAGTTATGGCCCCAATAATTTTCTCCCGTGCTTCCCTCAGTACTCTGTGGTAAATTCCATCCGGCCCAGGAGACTTATCTGCCTTAGTGTATTTTAAAACACCCAATACCACCTCCTTTTTGATGTCAACGTGACCCAGACTGTCCACACACCCTACCCAAGAATCATCTTCCACAAAGTCCTTTTCTTTAGTGAACACTGATGCAAAGTACTCATTTAGTACCTCGCCCATTTCCACTGGCTCAACACATAGATTCCCCCAATTGTCCTTAAGTGATCCAATCCTTTCCTTGGCCATCCTCTTGTTTTTTACTTACGAAGAAAAAGCTTTGGAATTCATCTTAATCCTACTTCCCAAGGATTTTTCATGATCCCTCCTGTAGTGTTATTCAGATATAAATATACATGATCAACGTATGTACATATAGTACAGTAATTTCAACACTAGATGGCTCACAGTCAGATACTTTTAGAACTGGTTTCCCGCCTTTTCTAAGTCAAATGGTGACATAATGATATGATTCAGAATAGTGAACAAGCAAGGTATACAATAGCTAGAGTCAGAGAAGTTAGAGCTAGTTAGTTCTAATCGTGTATAGTTATATAGTTATCCGTATTGTACTTTCATTCTTTATTGTTGGTTTAGTATTGAGTAAAAGGACTCACAGTTTATTATTTTATTACTCATTAAATAGTTCATCTTTCAACAAGAAGACTATTGGTCATTTTATCATCCTGGTGGATTAAAGAGTAATATATATATTTTAGATAAGTCATTATTTAAAATATAACACCTCCTAGCCCTCCTAATTTCCCACTTAAGTACATTCCTACTTTCTTTATACTCCTCAAGGGATTCAACTGTCCCTACCCTTGTAGACAGTACAAAAGCCTCCTTTTATTTTTGACGAGGTTTGCAGTATCCCTCGTTATCTAAGACTGCCTAAACTTCCCATACTTATCCTTCGTAAACTTCCCATACTTATCCTTCGTTCTCTCAGGAATGTGACTTTCCTGAATCCTAATCAACTGTCACTTGAAAGACTCCCACATGTTCGATGTTGATTTACCCTCCAGCAGCCGCACCCAATCCAAATTCTTCAATTCCTGTTGAATGTTATCATGATTTGCCTTTCCCCAGTTTAGCACCTTAACGCAAGGATTACCCTCACCCTATCCAAAAGTACCCTAAAACTTACGGAATTGTAGTCATGACTCCCAAAATGTTCCCCTACCTCAACCACCTGTCCAGGCTCATTCCCCAATACCAGATCCAGTACTGTCCCTTTCCCAGTTGGACTACCTACATATTGCATCAAGAAGCCTTCCTGGATACACCTTACAAACTCTGCCCCATCCAAACCCCTAGCACGAAGTGAGTCCCAGTCAATATAGGGGAAATTAAAATCCCCTACCACAACAACTTTTGCACCTATCCAAATTCTCTCTACCTATCTGCCCCTCTATCTCTCGCTGGCAGTTTGGGGAGCCTGTAATAAACCCCCAATATTGTGATTGCTCCTTTCCTGTTCCTGAGCATTACCCAGATTGCCTCATTGTATGAGTCCTCCGAGGTGTCCTCTGTAGTATTCTCCTTAATCAGTAATGCGACTCCCCCACCCCTTTTACATCCTCCTCTATCTCTCCTGAAGTATTTATATACTCCAACGTTCAGCAACTAATCCTGCCCTAATTGCTTTGCGCAGGTGAAGGAGACACAGCCTGAGTGAGTGAGACACAGCCAGAGTGGGAATTGGAACTTGGTAATTTGGGCAGTGTGGTAATTCGGAGCGGAGTGGGAGGAGGTGCTGTTTCCCTTTTTGTTCTGTTTCTTTCATTTGGCTTTGTAACTGGTAATCAGCAGGGAGAGATCCAGAGTGCATTCGGGGAAGCAGAGAGAAAACCAGGGAGCACCCTGGGAATGTAGGTGATATAAAATCTTAACCCCAGGTTCCAGCAGCCTTCGTTTTCAGGAGCGAGAGAGAGAGAGAGAGAGAGAGCCGGAGAGCAGCTTGGGAACAGGAAGTGACAGATATTCTGCTATTCTGAGTGATCCGACTGGGGGACAGGGGACGGACTGAAAAGTGACATCACAGGAAAGCTGTGACCTGATTGGCTGACAGGGAATCTGCACGAAATTTAAAATTAAACATTGTTAAACTAATTAAACATAATTGATTAATTACTTAGAAATCTAGTGCTGGGAAACAGTTTAAATTTAATTTACTAATTAATTAACGCAATGTCAGTTAGAGGGGTGCAGTGCTCTGACTGTGAGATGTGGCAGGTTCTGGAGGCTTCCAGCGTCCCGGATGGCTTCATCTGCAAAAGGTGCACCCAACTGGAGCTCCTCACAGACCGCATGGTTCGGTTGGAGCAGCAGTTGGATGCATTTAGGAGCATGCAGGTGGCAGAAAGCGTCATAGATAGCAGTTATATAAATGTGGTCACACCCAAGGTGTAGCAGAGAAATGGGTGACCACCAGAAGGGGCAGGCAGTCAGTGTAGGAATCCCCTGTGGTTGTCCCCCTCTCGAACAGGTATACCCCTTTGGATAATGTCGGGGGGGATAGCCTATCAGGGGAAAACAGCAGCAGCCAGAGCACCAGCTCTGGCTGGCTCTGATGTTCAGCAGGGAGGGTCAAAGCGCAGAACAGCAATAGTCATAGGGGACTCTATAGTCAGGAACACAGATAGGCGCTTCTGTGGACATGAGAGAGACTCCAGGATGGTATGTTGCCTCCCTGGTGCCAGGGTCCAGGATGTCTCAGAACGGGTAGCGGGCATCCTGAAGGGGGAGGGCAATATTGTGGTACATATTGATACTAATGGCACAGGCAGGAAGGGGGATGAGGTCCTGCAGCAGGAGTTCAGGGAGCTAGGCAGAAAGTTAAAAGACAGGACCTCAAGGGTTGTAATCTCCGATTTACTCCTTGTACCACATGCCAGTGGGGCTACAAATAGGAAGATAGAGCAGCTAAACACGTAGCTAAACAGCTGGTGTAGGAGGGTGGGTTTCAGTTAGCTGGACCACTGGGAGCTCTTCCGGGGCAGGTGTGACCTGTATAAGAAGGACGGGTTGCATCTAAACCGGAGAGGCATAAATATCCTGGCCGTGAGGTTTGCTAGTGTCACACGGAGGGTTTAACCTAGTATGGTGGGGTAGACAGATTTTGGAAAGGAGTAAAAGCAACAGGGTTGTTCTGATGGGAGACTTTGGGCGGGATTCTCCCCTATCCGGCGGGGCTGGGCGGCCACAGCGCCGAGGAGTGGAGTGACCCACTCCGGCATCGGGCCGCCCAGAATGTGCAGAATCCTCCGCAGCTTCAAGGGCTAGGCCGGCGCCAGCACGGTTGGCGCCGCACCAACTGGCGCAGAAAGGGCTTGGCGCCGTGGCAACCGGCGCCGAAGAGCCTCCGCCGGCCGACGCGAGTTGGCACATGCACAGGAGCGGTAGTATGTCTGGCGTCATCCCAGCGCATACGCAGGGGTGTTCGTCTCTGCACCGGCCATGGCGGAGGTCCACAGCAGCCAGGGCGGAGGGAAAGAGTGCCCCCACGGCACAGGCCTGCCCACGGATCGGTGGGCCCCTCCCAGGGCCAGATCCCCCAGCACCCCACCGAGGCCGCCCGCAGAGCCAGGTCCCGCCTGTAAGTACCAGTCTAATTTACACCGGCGGGACCGGCCTAAAACGGGCGGCCGCTCGGCCCATCACGGGCCGGAGAATCGCCAGGGAGGCCGCTGGAAGCAGCCGCCGACTGACGCGGCGTGATTCACGCCCCCGCTAAAACCTCGGTGCCAGAGAAATCGTCAGCCGGCGGGGGCGGGATTTATGCCGCCCCCCGGCGATTCTGCGGCCTGCGGAGAATCCCGCCCTTTAACTTCCCCAATATTGACTGGGACTCACTTAGTGCGAGGTGCTTGGACGGGGCAGAGTTTGTATGGAGCATCCAAGAGGGCTTCTTAAAACATTATGTAGACAGTCCAACTAGGGAAGGGGCTGTACTGGACCTGGTATTGGGGAATGAGCCCGGGCTGGTGGTAGAACATAGAACAGTGCAGCACAGAACAGGCCCTTCGGCCCTCGATGTTGTGCCGAGCATTGTCCGAAACCAAGTTCAAGCTGTCCCACTCCCTGTCATTCTGGTGTGCTCCATGTGCCTATCCAATAACCGCTTGAAAGTTCCTAAAGTGTCCGACTCCACTATCACAGCAGGCAGTCCATTCCACACCCTAACCACTCTCTGAGTAAAGAACCTACCTCTGACATCCCTCCTATATCTCCCATCTTGAATCTTATAGTTATGCCCCCTTGTAACAGCTACATCCACCTGAGGAAATAGTCTCTGAACGTCCACTCTATCTAACCCCCTCATTATCTTATAAACCTCTATTAAGTCGCCTCTCATCCTCCTCCGCTCCAAAGAGAAAAGCCCTAGCTCCCTCTACCTTTCCTCATAAGACCTATCCTGCAAACCAGGCAGCATCCTGGTAAATCTCCTTTGCACCCTTTACAATGCTTCCACATCCTTCCTATAATGAGGTGGCCAGAGCTGCACACAATACTCCAAATGTGGTCTCACCAGGGTTATGTACAGTTGCAGCATAACCCCGCGGCTCTTAAACTCAAGCCCCCTGTTAATAAACGCTAACACACTATAAGCCTTCTTCACGGCTCTATCCACTTGAGTGGCAACCTTCAGAGATCTGTGGACATGAACCCCAAGATCTCTCTGTTCCTCCACATTCCTCAGAACCCTGCCATTGACCCTGTAATCCACATTCAAATTGTTTCTACAAAATGAATCACCTCCCATTTTTCGGCCCAACTCTGCATCCTATCAATGTCTCTTTGCAGCCTACAACAGCCCTCCACCTAATCTACTACTCCACCATTCCTGGTGTCATCAGCAAATTTACTGACCCACCCTTCAGCCCCTTCCTCCAAGTCATTGATAAAAATCACAAATAGCAGAGGACCCAGCACTGATCCCTGTGTTACACCGCTGGTAACTGGTCTCCAGTCTGAAAATTTTCCATCCACCACCACCCTCTGTCTTCTATGTGATAGCCAGTTACTCATCCAATTGGCCAAATTTCCCTCTATCCCACACCTCCTTACTTTCTTCATGAGCCGACCATGGGGAACCTTATCAAACGTCTTACTAAAATCCATGTATACGACATCAACTGCTCTACCTTCATCTACACACTTAGTTACCTCCTCAAAGAATTCAATCAAATTTGTGAGGCAAGACCTACCCTTCACAAATCCGTGTTGACTATCCCGGATTAAGCTGCATCTTTCCAAATGGTCATAAATCCTATGCTTCAGGACCTTTTCCATTATCTTCCCGGCCACCGAAGTAAAACTAACCGGCCTATAATTACCAGGGTCATTCCTATTCCCTTTCTTGAACAGAGGAACAACATTCGCCACTCTCCAGTCCTCTGCCACTATCCCCGTGGAGAGTGAGGACCCAAACATCAAAGACAAAGACTCTGCAATCTCATCCCTTGACTCCCAAAGAATCCTTGGGTATATCCTATCTGGCCCAGGGGACTTGTCGACCCTCAGGTTTTTCAAAATTGCTAATACATCCTTCCTCAGAACACCTACTTCCTCCAGCCTACCCGCCTCAATCACATTCTCATCCTCAAAGACATGGCCCCTCTCCTTTGTGAACACTGCAGAAAACTATTCATTCAATGCCTCTCCTATTTCTTCTGACTCCATGCACAAGTTCCCACTACTGTCCTTCACCGGCCCTACCCTCACCCTGGTCATTCTTTTATTTCTCACATAAGAGTAAAAAGCCTTGGGGTTTTACTTGATCTGACCCGCCAAGGACTTCTCATGCCCCCTCCTAGCTCTCCTAAGCCCTTTTTTCAGCTCATTCCTTGCTACCTTGTAACCTTCAAGCGACCCTACTGAACCTTGTTTTCTCATCCTTACATACTCTTCCTTTTTCCTCTTGACAAGACATTCAACCTCTTTTGTGAACCATGGTTCCCTCACACGGCCATTTCCTCCCTGCCTGACAGGGACATGCCTATCAAGGACAGGCAGTATTTGTTCTTTGAACAAGCTCCACATTTCATTTGTGCCTTTCCCTGACAGTTTCTGTTCCCATCTTATGCTTCCTAATTCTTGCCTAATCGCATCATAATTACCCCTCCCCCAAATATAAACCTTGCCCTGTCGTATGGCCCTATCCCTCTCCATTGTAATAGTGAAAGACACCGAATTGTGGTCACTATCTCCAAAGTGCTCTCCCACAAACAAATCTAACACTTGGCCCGGTTCATTACCCAGTACCAAGTCCAATGTGGCCACCCCTCTTTTCGGCCTATCCACATATTGTGTCAGGAAACCCTCCTGCACACACTGTACAAAAACTGCCCCATCCGAACTGTTCGACCTATAGAGGTTCCAATCAATATTTGGAAAGTTAAAGTCACCAATGACAAATACCCTGAGACCTCCACACCTATCCATAATCTGTTTTGCTATTTCTTCCTCCAGATTTCTATTACCATTTGGGGGCCTACAGAAAACTCCTAACAATGTGATCGCTCCTTTCCTATTTCTAACTTCGGCCCATATTACCTCAGTAGGCAGATCCCCTTCAAACTGCTTTTCTGCAGCCGTTAAACTATCCTTGATTAACAATGTTACTCCTCCACCTCTTTTACCACCTCCCCAACTCTTACTGAAATATCTATACCCCGGAAATTACAACAACACTGTGGGAGGCAACATCACACAGTGAGAGGGGGGGGGGTCTGCTCACTTGTGCTGCCCGGTGTAGGTCATTGACCTTCTTCCTGCATTGGAGGCCAGTCCTCCTTGTCACACTCCACAAGCTCACTGCCACTGTCACCTCATCCCAGCCAGAACTGGCTGACCCCCCCGCCCCCCCCATGACCCTCGGGGAACAGAACATGCATCCTGGCCTCCACAGCATCTAGAAGCCTTCCCAAGTCAGCGTCCTCAAATCTTGGGGCTGGCCTTATCAGCGCCTTTGTTACAAGCTGGCTGGGCAAGGGCAGCTTAAGTGCTGCTCAACCTTGTTAGCGGGGGCTGGTGAGTGCGGTGCCGGCAAATCAGCTGGCGAGCCTTCATTTACGGCAGGAAGCCCATGAGGCCTTGTTAAGTGGATCAATTAATGTTGAATAGCGTTGAATAGCCAGAAAATTTTGACCTTCATTTTTAAAAGATTATTTGGAATTACTGAAAGTAAGAACGTTGAACATTTTGCCTTAATATCGCTTTATGTACTTTTGGTTGCCACATGAAACCAAGGGATTAAACTAAATCTAATGCTAAATTCACCTGAAATTTACTCACACAAAGTAAGCTCTTGCATTTGAAATAAATTAAACTCACTTGTATGGTTCCTCAGTCCACCATTTTGGAATAAGTTTATTCAGGAGATCTGCTGTTAATGGTTCATCATCAAGCAGATATGCTTTCATAGCCTCTTCTTCTGGAGTAAGCTCCACTTCTACTTCCTAGGGAATAACATAAAAATGATGGGAATTGTAGCACAAACAAAATGGGAGCAGGAGGGGCGGGGGGTGGGGGTGGGAATTCAGCAACAAGAGAGAAAAATTTGCAAGGACTGCAAAGTTGTTTTGTGTTGACATCAACACCTGAAGCATTGTTCCATCAGTGATGGCGCATTTCCTGATGTTTAACATTGGGAACATCATTTTAATCTAAATTTATAATAATAATAGTAATCTTTATTGTCACAAGTAGGCTTACATTAACACTGCAATGAAGTTTCTGTGAAAAGCCCCTAGTCACCACATTCCGGCGCCTGTTCGGGTACACAGAGGGAGAATTCAGAATGTCCAAATTACCTAACAGCACATCTTTCGGGACTTGTGTGGAGGAAACCGGAGCACCCGGAGGAAACCCACGCAGACACAGGGAGAACGTGCAGACTCCGCACAGACAGTGATCCAAGCCAGGAATCGAACCTGGGACCCTGGCGCTTGATGTGTTGGGTGTTCTGGATCACATACAGGTCACCAACACTTGAAATAGTGCAACACTATTTTATTGAATCATTAACTGTTTAAACATACTCAGACTGTGGGCTAATACAACACTAGCTTTAACTAAAGACCTTTGCCTTGTCCTAACCAGTCGATGCACTCAGCACATGGTGAATGTCTGTGTTACAGGCGGTGAGCTCTGCCCTCCGAGCTAGCTGCAACTCGAATGACCGGGAACTCTGATGCCCCCTGTCTTTATAGTGCATGTGCTCTCACTGGTGATTGGCTGCGGTGTTGATGTGTGTTGATTGGTCCCACTGTGTGTCCATCAGTGTGTGTCTGCATCATGATATACTGGTGTATATTATGGTAGCGCTGTGAAGCAACAGTGCTGACCACTGTGCCCATCTATTCGACGCGTCAGCAGAATGGCATGAAAACTGACTGGCACGCACCTGCCGAGCAGATTTCCAAGAAAGCTCAGGGGCTGGATTCTCTGTTTCTGAGGCTAAGTACCAACGCGAACGGAGCATCCGTGGGAGTTTCACGACAGGAAAATCGGCGCAAACCCCTCGCCGATTCCGGTACCGGTGAGGGGCTAGCACCGGTGCTGCATGAAACTCCCACAGATTGCGCCAAAAAACGGCCGGGTCCCGGGCTGTGCATGCGCAGGGCTGACAACCTACACTGGTCATGCCGTAAAACATGCCGCCGTTTGTGCTTGAACCTTAGCCCGCCAACCGCGACCCCACAGACCAACCATGGCCACCCCTCAGCAGTCCCCAGCCCTAACAGAAGCCCCCCCCCCCCAACCCCGGCAGCGGCACGGATCCCGGATGAGTATGGCGGTGCTGAAACAGGTACCCGACCTCTGAGACCACATGTGGTCCGCGCCTTCCGGAACTTGACCCATCGGGTGGAACACCGCGGTGGGAGGGCCATGACGCGGCAACGGTGTTGAAACGGCGAGCTATGCGCGTCACGATGATGCTGGTTTGGAGGGGGCAGAGCATAGCAGACCTGCGTCAAACCGGGAGTTCCAGGATGTTGCCCAAGCGACAATGAAGGAGCGGCAATTTATTACCAAGTCGGGGTGGTGAGTGACTTGGAGGGAAACCTCCAGGTGGTGGGGTTCCCAGGTCTCTGATGCTCTTGTCCTTCCAGATGCTAGTGGTCATGGGTTTGGAAGGTGTTGTCTAATGAACCTTGGTGAGTTACTGCAGTGCATCTCGTAGATGGCACATTGGCTGCCATTGTTCGTCAGTGGTGGAGGGTTTGAATGTTTGTGGAAGGGGGAGCAATCAAGTGGGCTGTTTCCCCTTGATATTGTTCAGGTCTTTCTGCATTTGGACATTCATTATCTGAGGAGTCATGAATGGTGCTAAACATTATGCAGTTATCCGCAAGCATCCCCATTTCCCCACTTCTGACCTTACAATGGAAAGGAGATCATTGATGAAGCAGCTGAAGATGGTTGGGCCTGTAAATGATATGTAGACAGACATGTAACTAAAGGGTTAATCACAACACCTAGCTATAACACTACCACTAGAGGGCATTACAAGACCCACCGTATAACTGAGTTCCCAGAAGATCTAGCTCTTTCAGCTCTCTTTCCATGCAGGAGTTACCAGCGAACAGTAGTCTAGTAGAGAGGATCTCAGCCTAGACACCACGTGTAGCTTAGATACAGTTGTACAGTTGTTTATCCTTACTTTATTGCTAGAGTTAGTTCAGTGGAATGTCAAACTCATTTATTAGTTTTATCGTTACTTAATAAATTCTTTCAGTTTACTTTGAAGACTTGAGTGTTCTTCAACATCATCTACAATTAGTAACAACATGTGGTAGTATGTATTGGGGGTCATGTGGGACTGGAAGCCCTAATGTCATTGGCTGACAGATCCCGGGTCCTGGTTGGCCGTTGACCTCTAGCTCCGCCCTGAAGGCGGAGTATAAGAAGCCGGAGTCTTCCCCCGCAGGCCAGTTTACTATCGGGCTGCGGGGGAACAGACACGCTTAATAAAGCCTCATCGACTTCACTGTATTCGTCTCACGGAGTCTTTGTGCGCTACAATTTATTAAGCGTGCCTAAAAAGGACTATGGAGCTCAGGATCATTCCGGAATGCCTGAGGATCAGCCCCCACGCAGTGAACGCGGCAGCAGCCTTCAAGCACTGGCAGACTTGCTTCGAGGCCTACCTCAGAACGACCACCGGCCGGGTCTCAGAAGTCCAAAAACTGCAGGTCCTGCACTCGAGGGTGAGCACGGAGATTTTCTCCCTCATCGAAGACTCGGAGGATTTCCAGACGGCGTTCACAGCACTGAAAAGTCTCTATGTCCGCCCAGTTAACCAAATCTACGCTCGCTACCAGCTCGCGACGAGACGGCAAGCTCCCGGAGAATCGATGGACAAATTCTACGCCGCGCTGCTGATTTTGGGACGAGCCTGCAGCTGCCCGTCGGTGAACGCAAACGAACACACGGACATGTTAATGCGCGATGCTTTTGTGGCAGGTATGCAATCCTCCCAAATCCGCCAAAGACTTCTAGAAAAAGAGTCGCTAGGACTCTCAGAGGCACGGGCCCTAGCAGCCTCCCTAGACGTGGCCGCTCGTAATACCCGCGCCTACGGCCCCGACCGCGCGGCAACCCATTGGGCCCCGTGCGTACCCGTCGCGGCAAACCCCCTACCCCCCCCCCGGACACCCCACAGGCTTGCGCGGTCCAAACGCCGAGTCGCACCGGGGGCGCCCGCTGTTATTTCTGCGGCCAGGCGAAACACCCCCGACAGCGCTGCCCGGCCCACGCAGCAATCTGCAAAAGCTGCGGGAAAAAGGGCCATTATGCGGTTGTGTGCCGGTCCCGCGAGGTCGCTGCTGTCCCGGGAGCACAGGGAGCCCTGCAAGCAGTTTACGCGCCCCAACCCCCCCAGCACGCCATGTACGACCTGCAGGCGCAGCCGCTCTGGGTCCCGACCACCGCGGTCCCGGGAGAACTGGGAGCTCTGCACGCCGCTTACGCTCCCCAACCCCCCTCCCCGCAGCCCATGTATGACCCGCCGCCGGCGCTACCGCTTTGGGTCCCGGCCAACACTCTCCACGGAGAGGAGGGAGTTTTGCGCGTCCCTAACGCCACCCTAACCCCCACCCCGCGCCCCACGCCTGACCCGCCGGCGCCACCTACTTGGGCCCCGACCACCGCTGTCCCCGGTGAGGGAGCTCCGCGCGGTCCTAGCGCTCGCGGTCCTAGCGCTCGTGGTCCTAGCGCTCGCGGTCCTAGCGCTCCCCAGCCCCCCCAGCACACCATGTGCGACCCGCAGACGCCGCCATTTTGGGTCCCGGCCACCACGAGGGGAGGAGGGGCGCCGATTGCGACCCGCAGACGCCACCATTTTGGGTCCCGGCCACCACGAGGGGAGGAGGGGCGCCGCCATCCTGGACCGCCACAGACCTGTACGACGCGTGGGGGCGGCCATTTTGTCCACCCCCGCCGCCATCTTGTGACCCCCAGCCACGTGCGATGTATGGGGGCGGCCATTTTGTCCATCCCCGACGCCATCTTGGACGGCAACAACGGACCCCACTCCACTACTACAACCACGTCTCGCTTCAATTACGCTTGATCAAGCTCGGCCCCGGACACTCCAGACGACGACGACAACGGTGCTAATAAACGGCCACGAGACGCCATGCCTAGTCGACTCCGGGAGCACGGAGAGCTTTATACACCCCGACACGGTAAGACACTGTTCATTGACCACCTATCCCAGCGCACAAAAGATTTCCCTAGCTGCAGGATCCCACTCCGTACAGATCCAGGGATTCTGCATAGTTACCCTAACGGTGCAGGGGAGGGAGTTCAAAAACTACAAACTAAACGTCCTTCCCCAACTCTGTGCCCCCACCTTGCTGGGATTAGATTTCCAATGCAATCTACAGAGCCTTACGTTCAAATTCGGCGGCCCCCTACCCCCACTCACTATCTGCGGCCTCGCAACCCTCAAGGTGCAACCCCCGTCCTTGTTTGCGAACCTCACCCCGGATTGCAAACCCGTCGCCACTAGGAGCAGACGGTACAGCGCCCAGGACCGGACCTTCATTCGGTCCGAAGTCCAGCGGCTACTAAAGGAGGGCATAATCCAGGCCAGCAATAGTCCCTGGAGAGCGCAGGTGGTAGTAGTAAAGACAGGGGAGAAACAAAGGATGGTCATTGACTATAGCCAGACCATCAACAGGTACACACAACTAGACGCGTAGCCTCTCCCCCGCATATCCGACATGGTCAACCGGATTGCCCAATATAAAGTCTTCTCCACCGTGGACCTCAAGTCCGCCTACCATCAGCTCCCCATCCGCCCAAGTGACCGCAAGTACACAGCCTTCGAGGCAGACGGGCGATTATACCATTTCCTACGGGTCCCTTTTGGCGTCACAAACGGGGTCTCGGTCTTCCAACGGGAGATGGACCGAATGGTTGATCAACATGGGTTGCGGGCCACGTTCCCGTATCTCGACAATGTAACCATCTGCGGCTACGATCAGCAGGACCACGACGCCAACCTCCAAAAATTCCTCCAGACCGCCAAAGCCTTGAACCTCACGTACAACGAGGACAAGTGCGTTTTTAGCACCGATCGGCTAGCCATTCTGGGCTACGTAGTGCGCAATGGGATAATAGGCCCCGACCCCGAACGTATGTGCGCACTCATGGAATTCCCCCTCCCGCACTGCCCAAAAGCCCTGAAACGCTGCTTGGGGTTCTTTTCATACTACGCCCAGTGGGTCCCCCAGTACGCAGACAAGGCCCGCCCCCTAATACAGACCACGACCTTCCCTCTGTCGACAGAGGCTTGCCAGGCCTTCAGCCGCATCAAAGCGGATATCGCAAAGGCCACGATGCGCGCCATCGACGAGTCCCTCCCCTTCCAGGTCGAGAGCAACGCCTCCGACGTAGCTCTAGCGGCCACCCTTAACCAAGCGGGCAGACCCGTGGCCTTTTTCTCCTGGACCCTCCACGCCTCAGAAATCCACCACTCTTCAGTAGAAAAGGAAGCCCAAGCCATAGTGGAAGCTGTGCAACATTGGAGGCATTACCTGGCCGGCAGGAGATTCACTCTCCTCACGGACCAACGGTTGGTAGCCTTCATGTTCGATAATGCACAGCGGGGCAAAATCAAAAGCGACAAGATCTTAAGGTGGAGGATCGAGCTCTCCACCTTCAACTATGAGATTTTGTATCGTCCCGGAAAGCTGAACGAGCCGTCCGATGCCCTATCAACGCACAAATTAACCACCTCCAAACCCTCCACGAGGACCTCTGCCACCCGGGGGTCACTCGGTTTTACCACTTCATCAAGTCCCGCAATCTCCCATACTCTTTAGAGGAGGTCCGTACAGTCACAAGGGACTGCCACATCTGCGCGGAATGCAAGCCGCATTTTTTCAGGCCAGATGGAGGGCACCTGATTAAGGCTTCCCGCCCCTTTGAACGCCTCAGTCTAGATTTCAAAGGGCCCCTCCCCTCCACCGACCGCAACGCATATTTTCTTAATGTGGTGGACGAATACTCCCGCTTCCCTTTTGCCATTCCCTGTTCTGACATGACCGCGGCCACAGTCATTAAAGCCCTGAACAGCATCTTCACACTGTTCGGTTACCCCGCTTACGTCCACAGCGACAGGGGGTCCTCTTTCATGAGTGACGAGCTGCGCCAGTTCCTGCTCAGCAAGGGCATAGCCTCAAGCAGGACGACCAGCTACAACCACCGGGGGAACGGGCAAGTAGAGAGGGAGAACGGCACGGTCTGGAAGGCTGTCCTACTGGCCCTACGGTCCAGGGACCTCCCAGTTTCACGGTGGCAGGAGGTCCTCCCGGACGCTCTCCACTCCATCCGGTCGTTATTATGTACGAGCACTAATCAAACGCCTCATGAGCGTCTCCTTGTTTTCCCTAGGAGGTCCTCCTCGGGAACGTCACTGCCGACCTGGCTGGCGGCCCCAGGACCCATCCTGCTCCGAAAGCATGTGTGGGCACATAAGGCGGACCCGTTGGTCGAAAGGGTTCACCTCCTCCACGCGAACCCCCAGTACGCCTACGTGGAGTACCCCGACGGCCGACAGGACACGGTCTCCCTGCGGGATCTGGCGCCCGCCGGCAACACGCACACCCCCCCGACACCATCAACCCAACCGCCCCCCTTCCTGCCACCACCGCACCCCGCGACCGCCCCCTTCCCAGGAGGATCGGTTCCCCTCCCCTCAGCACCGACCAAGAATAAAGCCCAAGCTGAAACCGTAAGGCTCCTGGAGGCGACAACACCGGTACAAGCACCACCACCACCGGGGCCGAGGCGATCGACATGGACGACCAGACCACCCGACCGACTCGTGGCGTCGATCTAAAACTAAATATGGACTTTTCACAAGAACATTTTGCTTTTCTTCCCATACCCTCTGTAAATATTTGCATCAGGACAAAATTGTACAATACTGTATTGCCTTGTGAATGTTTTTTTTCCTCCCAGGACCAGCCCTGTAAACCCTTACCACCATACGAAGCATCACCCCGCCGGGTTCATTTTTGACAAGGGGTGAATGTGGTAGTATGTATTGGGGGTCATGTGGGACTGGAAGCCCTAATGTCATTGGCTGACAGATCCCGGGTCCTGGTTGGCCGTTGACCTCTAGCTCCGCCCTGAAGGCGGAGTATAAGAAGCCGGAGTCTTCCCCCGCAGGCCAGTTTACTATCGAGCTGCGGGGGAACAGACACGCTTAATAAAGCCTCATCGACTTCACTCTATTTGTCTCACGGAGTCTTGGTGCGCTACACAACATATATTACTTTAACCCGGTAATATAACATGCTACCAGGAGTAGCAATATAATATAACAGAGCCAAGGACACTACCCTGAGGAACTCCTGCAGTGATATCCTGGAGTTGAGATTATTGACCTCCAACCACCATAACCATCTTATTTTGTGCTGGGTATGACTCCAACCAGCAGACCGTTTCCCCCCTGATTCCCATTGATTCCAGTTTAGCGAGGGCTCCTTGATGCCATACTTGGTCAAATGCTGCCTTGATGTCAAGGGCAGTCACTCTCACCTCATCTCTGGCTTTCAGCTCTTTTGTCCATGTTTGAACCAAGGCTGTAATGAGGTCAGGGGCTGAGTGACCCTGGTGGAACCCAAACTGAGCGTCTTTGAACAGGTTATTGCTGAGTAAGTGCCACTTGATAGCACCGTTGATAATGGAGAGTAGACAGATAAGGTGGTAATTGGCTGGGTTAGATTTCTCCTGTTCCTTGTGTACAGGACACACCTGGGCAGCTTTCTACATTGCCGGGTAGATGCCAGTGTTTTAGCTGTACTGGAGCAGCTTGGCTAGGGGTGCGACAATCCTTGGCACCTCAATCCTTGGCACCTCAATCCTTGGCTGACAAAGTTGACGGATGAATCAGAGGCTGCCGGGCCTGCAATACGTCGGGATGCCACCACTTGAAGATTTTTTTCAAAGTCCCAGACTATATTGCAGAAAAAGCTGCCATTTCTGGTGACGGCTTCAATGCAGCTTTTTCCATCCAGCTGATTTCAGGGAAAATCTCGCCCTCTATTTCTGGTATGTGATTTGTCTTCTAAAGTGAAGGTATACAGAAAATTCATGTTCAATGTCTCTGTCATTTCTTCATTCCCCATGATGATTTCTTCTATCTCTGTCTGTGAGTGAGTACTGATTACTTCAGCTACTCTTCCATTATATATATTTGTAAAAGCTCTTACAATTTTTATATTTCTGGCTTGTGTACTTGCATATTCTATTTTTCACTCTTTATTAAATTTTTGGTGACTTTTGCTGGATTCTAAAATATATCTAATCCTTGGGTTCATTACTATTCTTTGTCAAAATTAAACCTCGTCTTTTAATCTTAACCTTCTTTCTAAGCTGTCAATAGATCTTTCCAAGTTTTTGTTTTTCAAAGGAATGGATTTTTGTTGAACATTTAGAATTATTTCTTTAAATGTCTTCCACTGTTATATTTATTGGCATATTATTTAGTCTATTAACCCAAACTGTAGCCAGATCTCCCCTTATATCTGTGTTTAAGTCTAGGATTTTCATTTGAGACTGGAAAATGTCATTCTCAGACTTGATATGGAATTATGATCACTTTTACCCAGTGGATCTTTTCCTATAAGAATACCAAGTAACCCTTCCCGATTGCAGAATATGAGATCTAAAATTTTTAGCTTTTTCCCTAGCTGATTTGATAACCAATTGTTCCAGGAAACTGTCACAAACGCATTCTATAAGCTCATCTTCAAGGCAACCTTTGCCAATTGGTCCAGTCCATGTGAAGATTAAAGCCCTCCACAATTAATATATTTCCTTTGTTACAAGTACCAATTATTTATTGCTTAATGCTCTGTCCAAAGGTATAACTAGTGTTAGAGGGCCTGTATATTGGGCCCTTGCTATTCAGAATCTTCATCCATTCTAATTCTACTTCATGGTCTTCTGAGCCAAGATCTTGGGTGCGATTTAATGGCCTCATTGCACCTGACTTGGTGTCGGATCAAGGGCGTTAAATCTTGCGAGAAGCCTCTGGCGAGATTTGCGAAACTCGAAACGACTCACCAGATGTAACAGAGTTTTGTGAGATGTCATGATCTGGAATGCACCTTCACTGGGCAGGATCCACATTCGGCTCATTTAAATATGCATTTGCGGGATTCTCCTGGTGTCCAGGGTCTAACAGCTATGCCTGGGAGTCCTCACCAGGGCGCCGTTTAGTACTGGAATCTGGGGATATTTCCCAGGCCATTAGAGACCCCCTGGGTGGTCAGGGACATGGCAGTGCCTCACCCTGGCACTCCTCTGGCACCCATGTATCTTGGTACTGCCAGCCTGGCACTGCCAGGGTAACAGGATGGCACTACCAAACTGGTAGGGATACTGCCAGGGTGCCAGTGCCAGGGTGCCCAGGTTGACACTGCCAGGTACTAGATCTGGGGGGAGCATTGCCAAGTGGAGGAGGTAAAAGGGTTTCCCCAGGAACCTTGCTTTGGTTTGGGGGGTCGAAAATGGGAGTGGGTGGGAAGATAAGGCAGCCAGACAAAATAGTGTCCCGATCTGCGAGGAGCCTTTCCTGCAGGCGAGCTTCAGCTCTCTAGGAGGAAATGATTCTAAGTGTGGCTTCGGTGGAGAGAAACTTCCCAAGCCCAAAAGAAACGGTAAAGTACCATTAAATAATGGGATGTTTCTGGGCACTGCAGCTGCTGAGAAACACCCTATTAAACACCGGCAAAACCGGTCATAGATCTTTTCCCACACTGGGCGGGATCAGTTTTTGACAAATCTGCATTTTACAGCGAGGCAATAAGCCTTACTCTAATGTGCAGAATCCCGAGGTACCCGAGGCTTTGGGATTCAATCCCTTCGCCTTGGGATCTCGGGCGAGCACAGTTTGGTACTGGTCCCCACAAACAGGGACCAGACAGAATGGTACTTGTGGGTGTGTCCAAGAGGATCGGAAGCCCCCAGCTGCATGCCCTTTGGGCAGCATCGTGCACCGGCACTGCTGGTGCCAAGTGGGTGTGCTGGCAGTGCCACCTAGGGACCTTGGCAGTGCCAGCAGGGTGCCATCCTGTCTGTCAAGGTGGCACTGCCACCTGACAGGGGCACTGCCATGGCATTTTTTGTGCACGCGTGAATGGGTTGGGGTTGCCCATCGTAGGTGTTGAGGGGTGTGGGGGTGGGAGGCTGGGTGCGGGGAGGACCCTCCCCTCCCATGTTGCGTTCATGGGGGGAGGTCAGGTTTGTTTTGTGGGCCTCGGCAGTGGGACTTCACTTAAAAATGGCATCGCAATCTCTCACTACAATGGGGAGTTCCGGCGACCGGAGCTCCACATTGTAAAAAAGGGGGCTATGTGTGGCCATTGGCTGCACGTTCCCTATTTAGGCCCCTTAGTGTTGAATAGCCATGTGTTTTTCAGCACTGCGCATGCCAGGAAACATGCAGTTAAACACGCTTGCTACTGGACTTTGTTCCCTTTTGAGAAGATCGTGCCCATTATCTCACTATTGTACTTACGTCATAATTTACTATGAGGGCTACTTCTCCACCGTTTCCATTCTTTCTGACTTTTTGAAATGTTGTGCACCCAAAAAAATTATTCCCCAACCTTTGTCACCTTGAAGTCATTTCTTGAGCTATCTTCTACAAATGTTTTTGTTAAATTTATCCAATTAAGGGACAATTTAGCATGGCCAATCCACCTACGCTGAGCATCTTTGGGTTGCAGAGGTGAGACCGACGCAGACACGGGGAGAATGTGCAAACTCCACACGGACAGTGACCCAGGGCCGGGTGGGTCCACAGTGCCGTGAGGCAGCAGGGCTAACCACTGTTCCTGTGCTGCCCTATCTTATACAAATGTGTAAACAATCTCAGCTTTGACAAAGGGTCACCTGGACTCGAAACGTTAGCTCTTTTCTCTCCCTACAGATGCTGCCAGACTTGCTGAGATTTTCCAGCATTTTCTCTTTGGTTATACAAATGTGTTGTGCTTTCAGATAAAGAGGGCCTGATTCTCCATTTTCCAACACCGATATCGTATTCGTCGATCGGGTGGGGAATCCATTCTGACGCCTAAATCGGTTTGACACCAGTTTTTGAGTCTCCTCCCCCTCCAAAATGGCATCGTCATGTTGTGCGTCGCACGCCGTTGGAAAGGCGTTGGTGCGTCTTCAGAATGCTCTGCCCCCGATGGGGCGAGTTCTCGATGACGTGGAACACTTATGCTACTTTTTTCGTCGACCCCGCGTGGAGGCTGCAGATTGTGTCCAGCGCCGCCAGTCGGTGGGTTTGGGGGTGGGTGGGGGGGGGGGGGGGGGGGGAGCCGTGTCACTGGCTGGAGGGGCTTCGGCGGGGGCTGGTCGGACTGGTGGATGGGTGGCCAGTGTTAGCCTCCACCTTCCGCATGCGCGGCCATGGACCCGTCCATCCTCTAGCCGTTTTTAGCGTGGGAGCTTTACCCGGTGCGGCTGCTAGCCCCTTCAACGGTCCCGGGATCGGTGCAGCTGTTGCACCGTTTTTTCTGGCGTAAAATGCCACTGCTCCCACGCCGGCGTCAGCACTTAGTCTGGAAATCGGAGAATCCAGCCCAGTCTTGAATTTTATTTTGCTACTTCCAGCATTTTCATGCACCTTATTTGCTGATGCACTATTACTGTTAAACTTTCTGTTTCTATATTTCTCACTCTGCTTTGCTTACCCAAATTGCTGCTCATACTGCAATTTTCTCTACATTGCACAGACCGATCCCAGATTGGGTGACTGTTTTGTCGAACACCTCCATTCAATTCACAAGCATGATCCTGAGCTTTGGGTGGTCTACAGCGCTCTCATGCTGATATCTCTGTCCTCAACCTACTGCTGTGTTCCAATGCAGCTCAATGTAAGCTCAAAGAACAGCACGTAATCTCGCAATGAAGAGCTTTACAGCCTCGACATTTTGTTCAACAAATTCAGACTGTAACCTCTGTTCCACCATTTTGTCTCCTTTTTTTGCATGTGTGGTCTTAATCTACTTTTTCTCATCTTGCTTTCAAATCACAGCATTATTCTTTCATTCACACCTCCTCAGGACCCAGTTTTCGTTTCTTTACTTGTCTCATTACCATGCCTCTTAACTCTGCCTCACCAACTTTCTGTCATTTCATGGGTCTAATTTCCTCAGAAATCGGTAAGGCCGATAGTAAACAGGAAAAGTGGCATTGTCGACAGCAATGGCGGATACTCCACTGTGCAACCCCACACTTTGAGTAAAAAATTTACAGGGGTCGATCCCACATCATAATGCTGGCCTCTGATTTGTCTGACCCACCGGCAACTTAGTTCCTCGAAGATTGAAGCTCTATTTTTAAAGGCCGCCCCAGCACAAATGATTTTACCCCGGAACAGAGTCCGGAGCAGTGCCCAGGCATGATCCTTTCTCTTGAGCGGTGCACTCACCTGAGCTCGCCTAGAAGGTGTGTTCGACAGGTGCACGCCTTCGGAGACCATTCGGGTAATATACCATTCTGCGCTCATGACAATGCGAAGATCTGAATGGATTTTATAAGGGGCGGGGTGGGTAACACTGTTGCTCATTTTAGCCTATGTTTAATTGCTCTTGTTCTATCACCTTTGCTCTTGAGTCGCCAGGTATCTTTCTGATACCGCCACGTGGTTCAAGTCCGAGTAATGATCAACAATCCAACACACCGCTTAGTAAGAGTTAAATCAGCACACATTTATTATATACAGTAATCAATACTTATACATTAATTCTACTTCTAAGCTACTTCCTACAACTAACAGGCCAATACTTAACTTTGGGAATGGCCCACCAGGTCAGGGAAACAAATGGCCTTTCGTATGAGTTCTGAGCCTGCGGGATTTGAAGCTGGTACAGGTCGATAGCTAGGAGCACCTATCTCGTAGCGAGCGTTGAAGTAAGACTTACGATTTGAGCGGTTGTTGCAGAAGGTCAGCAGAAGGGTCTCGAAGGGTGCGGAAGGGTGAAGAAGGGTGGCAGCAGGGTCAATTTGAACTTGGACTCTATTCTGAAAGTCCCCAGGGGCTTCCCGCCTTTCAGGGTGGACCCTGTACCTGGTTTCAAGTGATTGGACTTCGTCCCAATCACTTGGTTCGATATTCTCCAATGCTGGAGTGATTCCTTGATCGATGGGAGGTTTTGGGGTGGTCATTCATCTCTCTTTGTGTAGGCTCCTGTTGGCGCCGGAAAGTCTGGGTTGGCTTTGTGTGTCTAATTTATTGCACATTGTTCCCGGGGATTGCTAATTAGTATTCAGATGGCCGGTGTTTTGTTATGTTGATGGCTGCAGGTATTGATCTTGTCTGGCCTCCCCAGAGGCGAATACACAGTTTTACCTGCAGCTGCTTGTTTTAGTCCTGTTGGCTGATTTTCCCATCAGCCTTTTCCGTTCGCCATTTTAAATCAGGGTTAGCCATTCTAAATCGGGAGTTAGCCATTTTAACTGGCTACTACACATTCAAATGATATTCCTGATGTTGAACATTGGGCAACACGCTCCGTCACTGACTGGGGGGGGGGGGGGGGGGAACAATTTGGACACGTGTTTACATTGGCGTAAAACATGATTTTGGGGTTCTTGCGAGATTTTCCAATCCTGACGTCGAACCCGCCTAACGTGACCAGGAGCAGAAAATCCCAGCCCATGTCTCCCATCTTCCACCCTATCATCCCATTTTACTTTTTTACTATCTCCGCCAGTTCACTTAGTTATAAGCTATTATTACATCTTTAAATTTTCTCAGTTCTGATGAAGGGTCTTGACCTAAAATTTGAACTCAGTTTCAGTGACCATAGATGCTGCCTGACATGGTATTTCCAGTATTTTCTGTTTTAATTTTATATTTCCAGCATCTGCAGATTTTTGCTTTTGGAAAATATAAACAGCTCCCCTTAATATCCACCACATTATCATTGCTGAATCCCTCATCACCATTAAAGTCCTGGGATTTACCATTAACAAAAAACTTAACTGGACTAGCTGTCTATATACTCTGGCTACAAGAGCAGGTCAAATGCTGGGAACTCTATGGCAAGTAACTCCTGAAACCTGCCCACCATCTACAAGGCACAAGTCAGGAGTGTGATGATATATACTCTGCTTGCCTGGATGAGTCCTGAAAGACGAGCTTGTTAGGTGAATAGGACATTCTGAATTCTCCCTCAATGTACCCGAACATGCGCTGTAGTGTGGCAACAAGGGGTTTTTCACAGTAACTTCATTGCAGTGTTAATATAAGCCTACTTGTGACAATAATAATAATTATTATTATTAGCTTCTCAAGGACAATTAGTGATGAGCAGAAAATGCAGACCTTGTCAGCGACACTCATCCCATGGAAGAAGCAGAATAATACAATGAGGCAATCTGGGTAGAGCTCAGAAACAGGAAGGGGGCAATCACAACGTTGGGGGTTTATTACAGGCCCCCAAACTGCCAGCGAGACTTAGAGGAGCAGATAGGTAGAAATATTTTGGATAGGTGCAAAAGTAACTGGACTCAGTACGCAGCCACCACACGAGGTCCATGAACGGTGTGATCACACGCGAGCGGCGCCGTCAGGAATTCGACCCATCAGGGTGGAGCATTGGGGGAGGGCTTCAGGTGATGTCCTGAGGGTGCGGAGCATCACAAAAAGACGCCAACCCCCATTCCGGCGTAAACGGTGATCCTCCGGCTGAGCGCCAAACGCGATTTCGGCGTCGGCAATCGGAGAATCCAGCCCCTGGTTTGGGAAATGAGCTGGACACATGGTTCAGATTTTAGTAGGGGAACATTTTGGGAGTAGTGACCACAATTCTGTAAGTTGAAGGGTATTGTTGGATGGGGATGAGAGTAACCTTCACGTTCAGGTGCGAAACTGGGGAAAGCCAAATTACGATAACTTTAGGAATTGAAGAATTTGGATTGGGTACGACTGTTGGAGGGTAATCAACATGTGGGAGTCTTTCAAGCGACAGTTGATTAGGATTCAGGAAAGTCACATTCCCAAAAGAACGAAGGATAAGACTGGTAGGTTTAGGGAGACTTGGATAACGAGGGATATTGTGAACCTCGTCAAAAAGAAAGGAGGCTTTTGTATGGTCTAGCAGGGTGGGGATAGTCGAAACCCTTGAGGAGTATAAAGAAAGTAGGAAGGTACTTAAGTGGGAATTAAGATGGCTAGGAGGGGTCATGAAAAGTCTTTGGCAAGTAGGATTAGGATGAAGGCTTTTTACACTTATGTGAGAAATAAAAGAATGACCAAGGTGAAGTTAGGGCCAGTCAAGAACAGTAGTGGGAACGTGTGCATGGAGTCTGAAGATATAGGAGAGGCCCTAAACATAGAACATACAGTGCAGAAGGAGGCCATTCGGCCCATCGAGTCTGCACCAACCCACTTAAGCCCTCACTTCCACCCAATCCCCGTAATCCAATAACCCCTCCTAACCTTTTTAGTCACTAAGGGTAATTTATCATGGCAAATCTACCTAACCTGCACGTCTTTCGGGATTTGTGGAAGGAAACCGGAGCACCCGGAGGAAACCCACGCAGACACGGGGAGAGTGTGCAGACTCCGCACAGACAGTGACCCAGCGGGGACTCGAACCTGGGACCCTAGCGCTGTGAAGCCACAGTGCTATCCACTTGTGCTACCATGCTGTTCAAAATGAATTTTTTCTTCAGTGTTCACAAAGGAGAGGGGCCACGTTGTTGAGGAAGATAGTGCGATTCAGGCTGGTAGGCTGGAGGAGGTAGATACTCAGAAGGAAGCTGTGTTAGAAATTTTGAGAAGTCCGAGGATAAGTCCCCTGGGCCTGATGGGGTATATCCTAAGATTCTTTGGGAGGCGAGGGATGAGATTGTAGAGCCTTTGGCTTTGATCTTTATGTCCTCACTGTCTACAGAAATAGTGCCAGAAGGCTGGAGAGGGGCGAATGTTGTCCCCTTGTTCAAGAAAGGGAATAGGTATAACCCTGGGAATTATAAGCCGATTAGTTTCACTTCGGTCATCGGTAAATTATTGGAAAGGGTCTTGAGGAATAGGATTTATGATCATTTGGAAAGATACAGCTTAATCCAGGATTGTCAGCACGGATTTGTGAGGGGTAAGTCTTGCCTCATAAGTCTGATTGTATTCTTTGAGGAAGTAACTAAGTACATTGATGAAGGTACAGCAGTTGATGTCGTATACATGGATTTTAGTAAGGAGTTTGAAAAGGTCCCCCATGGTTGGCTCATGCAGAAAGTAAGGAGGCAGGGCATAGAGGGAAATTTGACCGATTGGATCAGTAACTGGCTATCACATAGAAGACAGAGAGTGGTGGTAGATGGTAAATTTTCATTCTGGAGCCCAGCAGTGTACCACAGGGATCAGTGTTGGGTCCTCTGCTATTTGTAATTTTTATCAATGACTTGGATGATGGAGTTGAAGGTTGGGTTAGTAAATGTGCTGATGACACCAAGATTGGTGGAGTAGTGGATAATGTGGAGGGCAGTTGTAGGTTGCAAAGACACATTGATAGGATGCAGAAAGGTGGGCTGAGAAGTGGCAGATGGAGTTTAACCCTGATAAGTGTGAGGTGATTAATTTTGGTAGGACAAATTTGAATACGGTTTACATGATTAACGGCAGGGTTCTGAAGAATGTGGTGGAGCAGAGAGATCTCGGCGTTTATGTCCATAGACCTCTGAAAGTTGCCACCCAAGTGGATAGAGCCGTGAAGAAAGCCTATAGTGTGTTAGCATTTATTAACAGGGGGATTGAGTTTAAGAGCCGTGAGGTTATGCTGCAACTTTACAAGACCTTGGTTCGACCACATTTGGAGTATTGTGTGCAGTTCTTGTCACCTCATTATAGGAAGGATGTGGAAGCATTGGAAAGGGTGCAAAGGAGATTTACCAGGATGCTGCCTGGATTGGTGGGTGGGTCTTATGAGGAAAGGTTGAGGGGGCTCGGGCTTTTCTCATTAGAGCGAAGGAGTATGAGAGGTGACTTAATTGAGCTGCATAAGATGATGAGAGGGATAGATAGAGTGGACGTTCAGCGACTTTTTCCTGGGTGGATGTAGCTGTTACAAGGGGGCATAACTATAAGGTTCATGGTGGAAGATATAGGAGGGATGTCAGAGGTAGGTTCTTTATTCAAGAGAGTGGTTGGGGCGTGGAACGCACTCCCAGCTATGGTAGTGGAGTCGGACACTTTAGGAACTTTCAAGCGGTTATTGGGTAGGCATATGGAGTGCACTAGAATGATTGGGAGTAGATTGATTTGATCTTAGTTTCAGACTAGTTCGGCACAACATTGTGGGCCGAAGGGCCTGTACTGTGCTGTACAGTTTTATGTTCTAAGTACGGTGAATCCCAAAACTTTTTGTTCAGATGTAAAAAGCAAGAGGGTGGCCAGGAAAAGGATTGGACCACTGAAGGACAGTGGGGGGAATCTATGTGCTGAGTCAGAGGAAATGGGCGAGGTACTAAATTAGTGTTCATCCAAGACTTTGTGGAAGATGATTCTTGGGTAGGGTGTGTGGACAGTGTGGGTCATGTTGATATTAAAAAGGAGATATTGGGTGTTTTAAAAGACATTAAGGGGGACTTCCGGGTGCGGCGATGACCAGCTAAGTCGCACGTTTCGGCAGCTCCCGGTGGAAAGGACTTTTGGGCTCTTAATAGGAGCCCCAACGGCAATTTTAACGGCTAAAAACACTGTGCGGTAAACCAGAAGGGAATCCCCCCTGGACACGGATGGAAAAAGGAGAGGAAAGTGGCCGGATTGCGGTGGATCCTCCAGAGCAGCGGCCAGGAAGGCAGGCACAAAGCAAGATGGCGTCGGAAGGAGGCAGTTTAATATGGGGCCCTGACCAACAAGAGTTCCTGCGGCGTTGCGTGGAAGAACTTATAAAGGAGATGAAGAAGGAGCTGTTGGCCCCGATATTACAGGCGATTGAAGGGCTAAAGGAGGAGCAAAAGACCCAGGAGCAGGAGCTTCGGGTCGTGAAGGCAAAGGCTGCTGAGAATGAGGACGACATACAGGGCCTGGTGGTGAAGACAGAGATGCACAAGGCACAACACAAAAGGTGTGTGGAAAGGCTGGAGGTGCTGTAGAATAATGCGAGGAGGAAGAATTTAAGGATTCTTGGTCTTCCCAAAGGTGCAGAAGGGGCGGACGTCGGGGCATATGTGAGCACGATGCTGCACTCGTTAATGGGATCGGAGGCCCCGACGGGCCCGTTGGAGGTGGAGGGAGCCTATCGAGTTATGGCGCGAAGACCGAGGGCTGGAGAAATTCCTCGAGCCACAGTGGTGAGATTTCTCCGATATAAGGACAGAGAGATGGTCCTCAGATGGGCAAAGAAAACTCGGAGCAGTAGGTGGGAGAACGCGGTGATCCGCGTATATCAAGATTGGAGTGCGGAGGTGGCGAGAAGGAGGGCAAGCTTTAATCGGGCCAAGGCGGTGCTGCACAAAAGGAAGGTTAAATTTGGAATGCTGCAGCCGGCAAGACTGTGGGTCACACATCAAGGGAAACACCACTACTTTGAAACGGCAGAAGAGGCGTGGCCATTTATTGTCGGGGAGAAACTGGAATAAGCGGGCTAGAAAAAGAACGTTTGGGACAAAGTGGTGGGGTGAATATGTGGGGTGAAGAGGGGGAAAAGGGGGAAGAGATGATTTCCCAAGTTGTTAATCCTGCGACCCTGTAACTTTTCTCTCTTCCCCATGTCGTGGGGGAAGGAGGATGAGGAGCTGGGGGCGCCGGCCATTGGGGGCGGGGCCAAATGGGAAGCGCGGGCTTTGTTCCCGCACCATGGTAATCATGGCGGGAAAAGGGAAGCAGGAAGGAGGGGGCCTCGCACAGTGGGAGCCGAGGTCACGGGGGGAAGCCGAGGTCGGCCAGAGTTTGTTGACTTCTGGGAGCAACATGGGGGGTGCAATTACGCTAGTGAGGGATCTAGCGGGGGGGGGGGGTTAACTGGGTAGCTGCTGCTGTGGAGAAGGGGGAGCTGGTATTGGGTGGGATGGTCGGGGCGGGAGGGCGCCGTTGGGGGGAGATATGGCTACGTGGGAACCGGGTGAGGAGCTGGATTGAAAAAGGAGATGGCTAGTCGACAAGGGGTGGGGGGTAAAGAGCCCCCCAACCCGGCTGATCACGTGGAATGTGAGAGGGCTGAACGGGCCGATAAAGAGGGCATGGGGACTCGCACACCTAAAGAAACTTAAGGCAGATGTGGTTATGCTGCAGGAGACGCATCTGAAACTGATAGACCAGGTCAGACTACGCAAAGGATGGGTGGGGCAGGTGTTTCATTCGGGGCTAGACGCAAAAAACAGGGGGGTGGCTATACTAGTGGGGAAGCGGGTAATGTTTGAGGCAAAGACCATAGTGGCGGATAGTGGGGGCAGATACGTGATGGTGAGTGGCAAATTGCAAGGGGAGGCGGTGGTCTTAGTGAACGTATATGCCCCGAACTGGGATGATGCCAACTTTATGAGGCGTATGTTAGGACGTATCCCGGACCTAGAGGTGGGGAAGTTGGTAATGGGTGGAGATTTTAATACGGTGCTGGACCCAGGGCTGGACAGATCGAGGTCCAGGACCGGAAGGAGGCCGGCTGCAGCTAGGGTGCTTAAGGACTTTATGGAGCAGATGGGAGGAGTAGACCCGTGAAGATTTAGTAGACCTAGGAGTAAGGAGTTTTCGTTTTTCTCCTATGTCCACAAAGTTTATTCACGGATAGACTTTTTTGTTTTGGGAAGGGTACAGATCCCGAAGGTGACGGGGACGGAGTACACGGCTATAGCTATTTCGGATCACGCTCCACATTGGGTGGACCTGGAGATAGGGGAGGAAAAAGAACAGCATCCACCCTGGAGAATGGACATGGGATTATTGGCAGATGTGGGTGTGTGTTTAAGGGTGAGGGGGTGTATTGAAAGGTACTTGGAACTCAATGATAATGGGGAGGTTCAGGTGGGAGTGGTCTGGGAGGCGCTGAAGGCAGTGGTTAGAGGGGAGCTGATATCTATTAGGGCACATAAAGGAAAGCAGGAGGGTAGGGAAAGGGAGCGGTTGTTGAAAGAACTTCTGAGGGTGGACAGACAATATGCGGAGGCACCGGAGGAGGGACTGTACAGGGAAAGGCAAAGGCTACATGTAGAATTTGACTTGCTGACTACGGGTAATGCAGAGGCACAATGGAGGAAGGCACAGGGTGTACAGTACGAATATGGGGAGAAGGCGAGCAGGTTGCTGGCCCACCAACTGAGGAAAAGGGGAGCAGTGAGGGAGATAAGGGGGGGTGAGAGATGAGGAGGGAGAGATGGTGCGGGGAGAGGAGAGAGTGAATGGAGTGTTCAAGGCATTTTATGAAAGATTATATGAAGCTGAGCCCCCGGATGGGAAGGAGAGAATGATGTGCTTTCTGGATCAGCTGGAATTTCCTAAGGTGGAGGAGCAGGAGAGGGTGGGACTGGGAGCACAGATTGAGACGGAGGAAGTAGTGAAAGGGATTGGGAGCATGCAGGTGGGGAAGGCCCCGGGACCAGACGGATTCCCAGTTGAATTCTATAGGAAATATATGGACTTGCTGGCCCTGCTACTGATGAGAACCTTTAATGAGGCGAGGGAAAGGGGACAGCTGCCCCCGACTATGTCAGAGGCAACAATATCGCTCCTCCTAAAGAAGGAAAAAGATCCGCTGCAATGCGGGTCCTATAGGCCCATTTCCCTCCTGAATGTGGACGCTAAGATTCTGGCCAAGGTAATGGCAACGAGGATAGAGGATTGTGTCCCGGGGGTGGTTCATGAGGACCAAACTGGGTTTGTGAAGGAGAGACAACTGAATACAAATTTACGGAGGCTGCTAGGGGTAATGATGATGCCCCCACCAGAGGGGGAAGCGGAGATAGTGGTGGCGATGGATGCCGAGAAAGCATTTGATAGAGTGGAGTGGGATTATTTGTGGGAGGTGCTGAGGAGATTTGGCTTTGGAGATTGGTATATCAGATGGGTACAGTGCTGTATAGGGCCCCGATGGCGAGCGTGGTCACGAATGGACGGGGGTCTGATTATTTTCGACTCCATAGAGGGACGAGGCAGAGATGTCCTCTGTCCCCGTTATTGTTTGCACTGGCAATTGAGCCCCTGCCCATAGCATTGAGGGGTTCCAGGAAGTGGAGGGGAGTACTCAGGGGAGGAGAAGTACACCGGGTATCTCTGTATGCGGATGATTTGTTGCTATGTGTGGCGGACCCGGCGGAGGGGATGCCAGAGATAATGCGGATACTTGGGGAGTTTGGGGATTTTTCAGGGTATAAATTGAACATGGGGAAAAGTGAGTTGTTTGTGGTGCATCCAGGGGAGCAGAGCAGAGAAATAGAGGATTTACCGTTGAGGAAGGTAACAAGGGACTTCCGGTACTTGGGGATCCAGATAGCCAAGAATTGGGGTACATTACATAGGCTTAATTTAACGCGGTTGGTGGAACAGATGGAGGAGGACTTTAAGAGATGGGACATGGTGTCCCTGTCACTGGCAGGTAGGGTGCAGGCGGTTAAAATGGTGGTCCTCCCGAGATTCCTTTTTGTGTTTCAGTGCCTCCCGGTGGTGGTCACAAAGGCTTTTTTCAAAAGAACCGAGAAGAGTATTATGAGTTTTGTGTGGGCCGGGAAGACCCCGAGAGTGAGGAGGGGATTTTTGCAGCATAGTAGGGACAGGCTGGCACTACCGAGCCTAAGTGAGTACTACTGGGCCGCCAATATTTCAATGGTGTGTAAGTGGATGGGAGAAGGGGAGGGAGCGGCGTGGAAGAGATTGGAGAGGGCGTCCTGCAGGGGGACTAGCCTACAAGCTATGGTGACGGCGCCGTTGCCATTCTCACCGAAGAAATACACCACAAGCCCGGTGGTGGTGGCTACATTGAAAATTTGGGGGCAGTGGAGACGGCATAGGGGAAAGACGGGAGCCTCGGTGCGGTCCCCGATAAGAAATAACCATAGGTTTGTTCCGGGGAGAATGGATGGGGGATTTGGAGCATGGCAAACAGCAGGGGTAGCAGAATTGAGAGATCTGTTCGTAGATGGGACGTTTGCGAGTCTGGGAGCGTTGACGGAAAAATATGGGTTGCCCCAAGGGAATGCATTTCGGTATATGCAACTGAGGGCTTTTGCGAGGCAACAGGTGAGGGAATTCCCACAGCTCCCGACGCAGGAGGTGCAGGACAGAGTGATCTCAGAGACATGGGTGGGGGATGGTAAGGTGTCGGACATATATAGGGAAATGAGGGACGAGGGGGAGATCATGGTAGATGAGCTGAAAGGGAAATGGGAAGAAGAGCTGGGGGAGGAGATTGAGGAGGGGCTGTGGGCTGATGCCCTACGTAGGGTAAACTCATCGTCCTCGTGTGCCAGGCTAAGCCTGATACAATTTATGGTGTTACACAGGGCACATATGACTGGAGCACGGTTCAGTACATTTTTTGGGGTAGAGGATAGGTGTGCGAGATGCTCAAGAAGCCCAGCGAATCACACCCACATGTTCTGGCCATGCCCGGCACTACAGGGGTTTTGGGTGGGGGTGGCAAAGGTGCTTTCGAAGGTGGTGGGGGTCCAGGTCGAACCAAGCTGGGGGTTGGCTATATTTGGGGTTGCAGAAGAGCCGGGAGTGCAGGAGGCGAGAGAGGCTGATGTTTTGGCCTTTGCATCCCTAGTAGCCCGGCGCAGGATATTGTTAATGTGGAAGGAAGCCAAACCCCCGGGTGTGGAGACCTGGATAAACGACATGGCAGGGTTTATAAAGTTAGAACGGACTAAGTTCGTACTAAGGGGTTCGGCTCAAGGGTTCACCAGGTGGTGGCAACCGTTCGTCGACTACCTCACAGAATGGAAAAGAAGAAGACAACAGCAGCAACCAAGGGGGGGGGAAAGAGATGGGGGGGGGAGGAATCGGACGGACTCTCAGGGATGTTATTGTATATGTATAGGCATTTGTTTTAGGTAATGTATATTGGACTGTTGGATTGTATCTTTGGAGAGAATCTATTTTTGACAAGGCAGTTGCCATTTAGTTTTGCTTTTGTTTCTGTTCATATATTATTTATTTATTTGTTTAAAACTGGCCACTGTTATTTATATTGCTTTATTGTTGTTTAAAAGAAACACTACGTACTGTTATGTTTGGCCAAAAAATCTTGAATAAAATATATTTTAAAAAAAATAAAAGACATTAAGGTAGACACGTCTTCTGGGCCGGATGGGATTTACCCCAGAATACTGAGGGAAGCAAGGGAGGAAATTGCTGGGTCCTTAACTTATATCTTTCTTTCCTCATTGGCTACAGGCGAGATCCCAGAGGACTGGAGACTAGCTAATGTGGTACCGCTGTTTAAGAAAGGTAGCAGAGACTGTGGTGTTGGGTGCTCTGGTGCACAGATGAGCCAACACAGTTGTATGTGGTACAACTCTATTTTATTATAACTCTTATAATACAGTTCGTTCTGGATACTCTGCACGTGCTGTCTCCCTGAGTGTGTTTGGCAATAGATGTGTCCTGGTTCTCCTCTGCAGCTAATACTGACCACCGGGGGTCGTGTCTGTGCTTTTATGTCTTTCTGTCATTGGTTGTGGTGTTGTGTGTTCTGATTTGTCTGTTGGTGTGTCTATCATGATGTGTGTGTTTGAATATCATGACATCCCCCCTTTTTACAAAGATAAGTGCCTACGTGGTTATAAATATAATTGTGTTGTGAGTGCATCTAAGAGTGTGTGTGTGTGTTGTGTACAGCGTGTGTTTATGACATAACTATTTACATGGGGCGATGTCGGGTGCGTCACACTAACAAGGTTGTACCATAACAAAACTTGGATGCGAGTGAAAAAAAAAAACTTGAACATTGGTCCGGTCAGACGATATCTGGAACAATAAACAACAACAGGTTATAATACAGAAGTGTTTGACTTTTTGAACGTATGAACAGCGTTATAAGTCCAGTCTAATGGGTGACCGCCTCAAGAATGGGCTGGTCCTCAAGCCGGTTCAGCTGTGGAGATTTGGGGTCACACTGGTTCACCTTGGACTGTTGGAGGTGATGCTGTTGCCGAAGTCTCTACTTTACCATTTGTTGTACTTCGTGCAGTGCTTGGTTTTTTCATTCGTGCAAATATAACATTCAACATCTTTGTTAGTGGTGCCCTGGCTGTGGTTTGGTTCTGGTGGCGATGGAAGGGGCATGTTCCGAGGCATCTCCACGAAGTCATCCTTGGGAACCAGTGGAGGATCCGGCGTGTGCGTACGGTGCAGTTGCGAGCGTGGAAGGCGGCACAAAGCCCGCTGATTGCGCCTACGCACCAATCCATCCGCCCTGCATGCCAGGAACAAGGTGGAGTCTGTTTTCTTTTTATGTTTGTGGTGGACGGCATCTTGTAGCCGATGGGTCGTTGCCATCGAAGTAGCACCATCACTAATATCATGCAAGGTGATGACTGTGCCAGATGTGGAAGTTGGCCGAGACCGTGTACGCTGGTTCCGGCCACCTGCTGTGCCGGAAGGGCGACTCCGCAGAGAAACGTCGAAGCATGTCGCCTTGGAGAGAGAATTGTTGCTCGCATCAACGTCTGGCGATGGCGCGAATTGGTGTGTCCATCTTGGACCGCCGGTGCTGGTTGCCACTGCCGACCCAGTGGGACTGCCACGCGATCCATTCCCTGTCGCCGTGGCATCTGCCGTCACCCTGAGCGTGCCATCACCGAGGCCGCGACACCGCCCGTCCGGAGCAAGGTCTGGCGTGCGCAAATCAGAGTCGGCGCTTGGCTGCTCCCCATCTGGAGTCCGGTCTGCCTTCCGTCGATGCCCCCCGTCCGGAGTCCCAACAGGTTCACTGGAGGCAGCCGAGATTCCCTGAAGCTGCACTTCTGGAGTCGGAACATGCAGGAATGCACCAACCAGTGGAGAGGCTCGAGCCATCGAGGGTGGAAGCGGTGCGCCGCCACCGCAGTCGTCAGTGGTCCCACCGTGATCGTCGAGTGCCTCGGTACGCACTAGGCGAGGTCTGTCACCTTGCACCTTTTGCATGGGAAGTGGGATGCTGTCGTCACTCGTCTCACATCCCGTGGATAGATCGTCATTAGCAGCTTGCTGTTCACTAGGGTTGGGTAAATTGTCAGAGTTTTCATCTGGTGGTGCACACCATGTCGGTGGACTGTCATTGTCTTGCCATTGTCCTTCATTTGGGCTTTTCTTCTTTGGAACTTTAAATCTTCCCCCAGACATTGCAGAACCTTGTTTATTACCCCCAAATTCTCCCATATGTATGGTCTCGAATATAGGATCCACTGTTTCTATCGACATTGTACCATTTTCCAAAGAACATTCCGTTTCACTTTTCTTCTCAGGTACCTCATATGTAACTTTGTTTAATGTACATGCCTTCATGGTCTCTGGGTCTGATTTTGCTGGGACTGGCATGGTCACAGTCTCTCTTTTACTGTTCTCAATTGCCCACATTATACTCCCCATACATAACTGCTTAATCACTGGGGTTAGTGTGGTACAATGGATAATCGGGTCGACCTTATCTGCATCTTCACCATTAGTGGAAAGCACACTTGGTTCACTTGAAACTGCTGTGGGTTTTAAACTCGTTATCTGGCTACTCGATGTCGGTGTCCTCAGGATTCTTGCTCCAATGTTCTGCTCAATAATCAGTGGAGTGTGTATAGGTTCAATGCAATTAATGTTCCCCTCAAGGTTTGAAGAGTCATTACTGACTAACTGCTGGTCTCCGAAGTTGGGATTTTGCGGCATTGTGTTGAAGGGAGCCATTTGTCCCTGCTGTAGATATGATTCAGGTTGTGTTATTTCCATTACCTGAGGATCAATGTCTTGTCCATTTTTTCGATCCGTACTAAAACACTGGCAATTCTCAGTCTGCTCCTTGCAAGTTAAACATTCAATTAATTTCGTTAGCAAATCCTCAGCATCCTTCTGTGGCCGTGCAGCATTATTAATCTCTGTTCGGCTACAATGATCCTGAAGGTCAGCGCATAAACCTTTTTTCTTCGGGCTTGGACGAGGCGATTCCTTTGGCTTGTCTTCAGTTGGGCTTGAACAGTCTTCAGCGCTGTGCCCTTCATTGTAGCATGAGAGACCGTCATGGTCATGCTGCTGTGTAGTGGAGCATGGTAGGCTGTTATAGCCTTCTTGCTGTTCACGTGAGCATGGCAGACTTGCATCGTCTGCCGCTGGTTGGTCAGGAGAGGTTGCTAGACCCTCATGGTCTTGTTCCTGCAAGGACTGCGCTCTGGAGTCTTGCGTTCCTTCCATCGTGGAGTCCGTCCACGAGCTCTCTGTGGAGGCTTGTGACACTGGAGTCACTTCTTGTTCGTGCAAGGACTGCGCTCTGGAGTCTTGCGTTGCTTCTATCGTGGAGGCTGTCCACGAGCTCTCTGTGGAGGCTTGTGACACTGGAGTCACTTCTTGTTCGTGCAAGGACTGCGCTCTGGAGTCTTGCGTTGCTTCTATCGTGGAGGCTGTCCACGAGCTCTCTGTGGAGGCTTGTGACACTGGAGTCACTTCTTGTCCGTGCAAGGACTGTGCTCTGGAGTCTTGCATTTCTGCAATTGTGGAGTCTGTCCACGAGCTTGCTGTGGAAGCTTGTGACACTGGAGTCACTTCTGGTTCATGCGAGGACTGCACTCTGGAGTCTTGCATGTCTTCTTTCATAGAGTCGGGAACGTTGAGCGGGACGTGGACCACGCTCTGTGTGGCAGCAGGGCACTCTCCGTGTGCTTGCACCGCTCCCTGTCTGTTAATGTCAGGCTGCAGCATCATCCGGTACTGATAAGTTGGAACGTCATATCTGCTGGATTGAAGATCCTCAAATCCGAAAAATGAATCTGCATCTGCGTCGGATTCAATGTGGGGGCCGCCAATGTGCAACACGAAAGGTTCGTCCGAGTCATAGTCATATAGGACCACGGAGCTATCATTGGGCTCGCGAGGTCCGGAAACACTGTAAAAATCGTCATCGAAGTATTCAAGGTCGGAATCATCGGCTTGTGCGTAGGTAACTGCTTGTCGGAGGGTTCTTCGGAGGTCAAATTCATCTCCTGGGTCAATTTGCGGCACTGTGCTGTCATTCCAGGTGAGGGAAGGTTGTTTTACAGCTTTAACAGATTTTTGTTTTTTTGATTTGGGACGTTTCCCTTTTAAATTGGATTTGGGACATTTCCCTTTTAAATTGGTGCAGTCTGGGGCCTCTGACATCCTGACGCTCGGTATGTAGCACGTAGGAAGCGACTGCGCATGCTCAGATCGCTGTTCCTTTACCGATGGCCGTTGTCTTGACTGCGCATGCGCAAACGAAACTTCCGGTTCTGCGCACTTCTCGCGCAACTGTGCTAGCGTTATACCTTTAGCAAGATGGCCGCCGACCTCGACCCAGCCTTCTCTCAGGCCCGGGATTTCGGGCTCCGGGATCCCAGCCACGAGGTGAGTACTGCAGCTTTTCTTACCTTTAAGTGCCCATTGGATTGCGTATTCTTCACAGTACTTGGAGAATTTGCCCAGGACTGCCTGGTAATCGTACCTTTGCTGCCTCCTGAAGAACCTGAACCTTCTGAATATTTCTCTTGCCCTTGCACCGGCGACGGTGAGGAGAAATTCAATTTTTTCCCTATCATCCAGGTCTTTGAGTTCAGCTGCCACCAGGAACAATTCGAAATTTTGCCGGAATCGCCGCCAGTTTTCGTGGAGGTCGCCGTGGCACTGGAGCGCCTGCGGAACCGGGAGCTCGTACATCATGCCTGGGCACTGCTGGTTGTCTGTGTACACTGAGGTATGCCGGCAGGTATCGATCCACTCCTGTACCATGTGGTGTTGGGTGCTCTGGTGCACAGATGAGCCAACACAGTTGTATGTGGTACAACTCTATTTTATTATAACTCTTATAATACAGTTCGTTCTGGATACTCTGCACGTGCTGTCTCCCTGAGTGTGTTTGGCAATAGATGTGTCCTGGTTCTCCTCTGCAGCTAATACTGACCACCGGGGGTCGTGTCTGTGCTTTTATGTCTTTCTGTCATTGGTTGTGGTGTTGTGTGTTCTGATTTGTCTGTTGGTGTGTCTATCATGATGTGTGTGTTTGAATATCATGACAGAGACAATCCAGGAAACTAGTAGGTAAATTATTAGAAAGAATTCTCAGTGACAGGATTTATATCCATTTGGAAACAAATGGATTAATTAGCGATAGATTTTGTGAAGAGGTGGTCGTGCCTCACTAACTTGATCGAGATTTTCAGGGGGTGACAAAGATGATTGATGAGAGGAGGGAGGTGGATGTTATTTACATGGACTTCGGTAAAGGTGCCTCATATCAGACTGGTACAAAAGGTGAAGTCACATGGGATCAGTAGTGAGGTGGTAAGATGGATACAGAACTGGCTCGGTCACAGAAGGCAAAGGGTAGCAGTAGAAGGGTGTATTTCTGAATGGAAGGTTGTGATTAGTGGTGTTCCACAGGGATCTGTGCTGGGGCCTGTTGTTCGTAGTATACATAAACGATTTGGAAGAAAATGGAGCTGGTCTGATTAGTAAGTTCGTGAATGACAACAAGGTTAGTGGACTGGCAGATAGTGTTGAGAATTGTCAGAGGATGTAGCAGGGCATAGATAGGTTGGAGACTTGGGCAGAGAAATGGCAAATGGAGTTTAATCCAGACAAATGTGAGGTAATGCATTTTGGTAAGTCTAACATAGAGGGGAAATATACACTAAATGGCAAAACTCTTCGGAACATAGAAAGTCAGTGAGATCTGGGCATGCAGGTCCACAAGGTAACACAGGTGGACAAGGTAGTCAAGAAAGCATATGGAATGTTTGCCTTCATTGGACGGGGCATCGAATATAAAAACTGGCAAGTCATACTACAGTTGTATATACCTTGGTAAGGCCGCACTTGGAATATTGCGTACAATTGCATACAATTGCGTACAAATGCGTGCAGGTTAGGTGGATTGGCCATGATAAATTGCCCTCAGTGTCCAAAATTGCGCTTAGTGTTGGGTGGGGTTACTGGGTTATGGGGATAGGGTGGAGGTGTTGACCTTGGTTAGGTAGGGTGCTCTTTCCAAGAGCCGGTGCAGACTCGATGGGCCGAATGGCCTCCTTCTGCACTGTAAATTCTATGATCTATGTATTCTGGTCACTACACTACCAGAAGGATGTGGAGGCTTTGCAGAGGGTGCAGAGGAAGTTTACCAGGAAGTTGCCTGGTCTGGAGACTGTTAGCTATGCGGAGAGGCTGAATAGACACGGACTGTATTCATTAGAATGATGGATGTTGAGGGGTGACCTGATAGAGGTCGACAAGATTATGAGAGGCATGGATAGAGTGGATGGGCAGGCACTCTTTCCCAGGGTGGAAGGGTCAGTCACCAGGGGGCATAGGTTTAAGGTCCGTGGGGCCAAGTTTAGAGGAGATGTGTGAGGCAGGTTTTTTTTGCAGAGTGTGGTGAGTGCCTGGAATGCGTTGCCAGGGGAAGTTGTGGAAGCAGACACATGAGCGGCGTTTAAAGGCATCTCGACAAATACATGGATTGAGAGGGATACGGCACAAGGAAGTGTTGAGGGTTTTGGCCAAGGCTGATAGAATGACAGGTGCAGCCTTGGAGGGCCGAAGGGCCTGTTGCTGTGCTGCATTGGTCTTTCATAGTTTTCATAGAATTTACAGTGCAGAAGGAGGCCATTCGGCCCATCGAGTCTGCACCGACTCTTGGAAAGAGCACCCCACCCACGGTCGACACCTCCACCCTATCCCCATAACCCAGTAACCCCACCCAACACTAAGGGCAATTTTGGACACTAAGGGCAATTTATCATGCCCAATCCACCTAACCTGCACACCTTTGGACTGTGGGAGGAAACCGGAGCACCCGGAGGAAACCCACGCACACACGGGGAGGATGTGCAGACTCCGCACAGACAGTGACCCAAGCCGGAATCGAACCTGGGACCCTGGAGCTGTGAAGCAATTGTGCTATCCACAATGCTACCGTGCTGCCTTTGTTCTATTGTTCTTTGTAATAGCCTGCTCATAGGCTATTAATGGACAGTTTCACAGCTGGGCATGATACTGCTCCCATCCCATGCCCATACATACAGATTATTTTAGAAATCATTAGCAAGAAACCACAAGTGGAAATTGTAATTGATATTTTCTCTTTGGTCAAGCAGGACTCGGCCAACTGTTGTGCTCCAACTAAGGTTTGCTAACTCAATGCAGGCTAGAAAATAATTTTATATTCTTGGCTGAACAATTTAGTGATACAATGAGTGGTTCCTCTGTGTCCTAGGCTTTCAGAGAACTGTAGAATACATTTTTAAATAGATGGTTGGGAAAATGATAATTAGCATTTTTATGTTTGTTTCTGTTAAATAATATTTGAGTTATACCTCTTGCTTTTCTTCAGTTGCAACCTCAATATCCTCAGGTTGTTCACCCCTTTCAAGAGCCACAATGGTCGCCATTTCAGCTAGCTCTTCTTCTGTTGGTTCATCATCATATTCAGGCCCAATCTTTTTCTTAAATTTAGGAAAGAGGTACTCCTGAAGAAGTTCAGTGAACTGAATATGAAAGATACCCAACTTGTTTGCCAGCCACCTGCTGTGCATTGTTTTACCAGATCCTTTAGGTCCAAATATGAATAATCTCAGTGGAGGTGACTGAAAATAAAAGACATATATTCATGGGTGATTCTTTTCAGATTTAAAACTTTGTGACTTCCATCAAGATAAATTAAAGTATTAAGCAGAACAATAGCACACAAATCACAAAACCCAGTCATGTACACCTGTCATGTGCAACAACTTAATTCATCATCATTATTTTGAATGATCAATTTGAAAGATTTACTGCTGAGGAATGGAAAGCTTTTGGCACCCATTGTTGGCACAATAATCACAGAATCACAGTGCAGAAAAGTCTGCACTGACATGTGAAAAACACCAGGGGTGGGATTCTCTAATAATGGGGCGATGTCCCCACGCCGGCTTGAAAACCGGCGCCAACGACTCCGGCGTCAACGGCCTCTGAAAGTGAGGAATTCACCCCTTCCTATGGGGCTAGGTTGGTGCTGGAGTGGTACCCGCAGCTCCAGCCGGCGTGGAATAGCTTGCGTGGGTTTGTAGCCAGCGTGATTCCGCGCATGCCGCGGAACGACCGACATATTTCCTCACATGCGCGGGGATTCCCTTCTCCGCGCCTGCCCCCGGGCAAAATGGCGGAACCCTATAGGGGCCCAGCGCGGAGTAAAGTAGGCCCTCACGGAACCAGTCCGCCCGCCGATCGGTAGACCCCGATCGCTGGCCAGGCCGCCGTTAGGTCACCCCCCCCCCGGGGTCGGATCCCCCCCCCCCCCCGCCCCCAAAGGACGGCTCCCGCACACTCACCTTCCAGGTCCCGCTGTGTGGGAGCTGAGTAATCGGCGGGACTCGGCCCAACTCATCGGCCACTCGGTCCATCGGGGACCGGAGAATCGCCGGGGGGGAGGGGGCCTCTGTCAATGGCCCCCGACCAGCATGGTGGCGATCCCGTGGGTGCCCGAAAAACTGCGCCGGAGAATGGGGAAGCCAGCTTCGGGTCGGCGGGGTGCGATTCTCCCCCGGGGATTCTCCAACCTGGCGCCATATTGGAGAATCTAGGCCCTGACTTATTTACCTTTTTAAAAAAAATCTATTTATTCTCCTCATTTTCCACAGTTCCATCAAATAAACAAAAGAAGACAAACAAACACCAATATATAACAATCCCCCAAGCAGCATCCCCTTCAATATACAAACCCAAACATCAACCGTACATTCCAATTAAAAAAAAAGAAAATTAACAATCACCACGTAAACAATGTATTCAAAACCAACAGTAACCCCAATCCCCCTTCCACCCCCATGTTTGATGGAAACCAATCCTTGAAAGTGCATGTTTAACAGTCCCCATGAATTGTAAAACCCCTCTTTCATTCCACTCAGCTCAAAAGTCAACGTCTCGAGAGTCAGAAATTCCAGTAGATCCCCCGCCAAACTGAGGCACATGACAGAGAAGCTGATCTCCACCCCAACAGGTCCCGCCCCGGCAGTCAGCAAGGCAAAGGCTAAGATATCTCCCCCGCACCTGCCTGCAGCCCTGGTCGGTCTGACACCCCGAGAATGGCTTCTAGGGGCTCTGGTTCCAAGCTCACATGCACTATCCCCGATATGACCTTGAAGGCCACCCTCAAATACGTCTCCAGCTTCGGGCAGGACCAAAACATATGTACATGGTTTGCGGGGCTCACAGCGCTCCCTCCACTCCCTCATCTTCGCCCTCATGACCTTCAGCTGTATCAGCCCCAGCCTTGTGCACAAATAAACAAGGTGATCAGCTTATCCACTTCCTTAAAAAACACTGCTATGGGCCAGGGTTCAAAAAACTCCAAAGTATATTATTGAATTTGCCTAGGATGAGCACAAGAGCCTGCCTCTCAGGTGTTATTCAATGGTATTCTTAGGCGATTTTAATAAAAAATACAAGCTTTATTGTAAAAATGTAATTAACATTTGTATAAATACACACAGCAAGAAGTTTTATCAATAACAAACATAAATACCCCACACAGCTATAGTAATCTATGTACAATCCTTAATGAATTTCCCCTTAACTGCTCCAATTCAATAACAAAATCCAAGTAAAACTAGAAACCCCTTTTCAAAGGCATGGCCCAGCACACTGCATTCTCACTGGTATAAGACTGTTGTTATTGATACTCTATTCCCCTTTTCAAACAGCAGATTTTAATTCCTTCCAGAAAGCAATTATCTATTTTAAGTTACCAAGCAGTCTGGAAACAACTTTTTAAATGAAGATAGAGAATGACGCTTCTTTCAACCTGTGTAGTTCAAACCAGTCCAAAACTCAAAGCAAAAGTAAAAACTCACAGCGCCACAGCCCAGCTCCTCCCACACAATGACATCATTGAAGCCAAGTGATAAGACAAAACCTTTCTTAAAGGGACATTCACATGACAACACCTTCGGCAAAAAGACCCGACAGGCACTGGAATAAAAACAAAACTCACGGCAGCACATTCATTTTAATCGCCTGCACCCGACTTGCCAGTGACAGCGGGAGGCTATTCCACTTTGCCAAATCCGTTTTCACCCTCCCCACCAAGCTGGTAAAATTGTACCTATGGAGCCCCCCCCCTAGTTCCACGCCACCTGCACCCCCAAATACTTAAAGTGGGTTGCTGCCCTGTGGAATGGCAGCTCTCCCATCCCCGCCCCCATCCCCGGCCGGGATACCACAAAGTATTCACTCTTTTCCAGGTTTAATTTATCTCCTGAAAAGGACCCAAAAGTTCGGAGAAGTTCCATTATAGCCCCATCTCGGCTCTGATACAGATAATAATAGATCAACCACGTACAGTGACACCCTGGGGCAGGATTCTCCGGCGGCAGGATTCTCCGCCGGCGTGATTCTCCGTTTTGCCGGCGCCCGGGGGTTTCCTGATGGTGTGGGGCTGCCCCACAATGGGAAACCCCATTGGCCGGCCGGCGTAACAGAGAATCTTGCTGGCGGGTCGGGGCAGAAAAGTGGCGAGGCGGGGCAGAGAATCCAGCCCCCTATGTTCCACCTCTCCCCCACCCCCTGTACTACTCCCTTCCATAAACCTGAGCTCCTCAGAGCAATTACCAAAGGCTCAATCGCTAATGCAAATAACAGAGGGGACGTGGGGCACCCCTGACTGGTCCCCCGGTGCAGAGCAAAGTACCCCAAACTCATATTGTTTAAATCTTTACAGATCCAGAGATGGGATAACCCTAGGTTAAAGAGGTGTGAATTGTGTTAAGCCGGGACAGTTGGTAGGACTTCGCAGGCCAGATGGTGGGGGATGAATGTAATTTAATCACCTGCTAATGCTCGCATTCCAAGCATTGTCTGGCATCTTTGAGTTTGTCTATATATATGTTTCTGGAACATACCTCTTCATTCACCTGAGGAAGGAGCAGCGCTCCGAAAGCTAGGGATATCGAAACAAACCTGTTGGACTTTAACCTGGTATTATAAGACATTCAGGAGTGACATAGGCCTCTACGCCCCACACTCCGTTGAGTCCTTATCTTTCTTTAACAACAAGAGGATTGAGGCCTGTTCCAATGTTTGTGGTAACACCCACTTCCCTATCGCCTCCTCAAACATCCCCATCAGCAGCGCCAATTTGTCCTTAAATTTCTTATAATATTCCACTGGGAACCCATCTGGCCCTGTCACCTTCTCTGACTGAATCCTCCCAATTGCCTCCTTTACCCACTGTTCCCCTACTGGCGTCTTCTGTATGATCCTAACTTCCAACACCAACCTCGGGTACTCCAAACCGTCCAGGAACTCCCGCATCCCCGAACCTTCCTCGACGGCTCCGACCAATACAAATTTTCATCGAACACCTTAAACACCCTATTAATCTGTCTGGGGCCAGCACCAATTTCCCCATCCTATCCTGAACCTGGACAATTTCCCTCGCCGCCGCCTCCCCCTGAAGTTCGCCTGCCAACATGCAGCCCACCTTCTCCCCATATTAATAAATCGTTCCCCTTGCCCACCTCAGTTGGCACTCCGCCTTCCCCGTGCATAACCGATTAAGACTAGCCTGTAGCTCTTTTCTTCTGTCTAAAAGTGCTGGATCTGCATCTCCCGCGTACCTCCTGTCCACCTCCAACATCTCATCTATCAGCCTTTGACGCTCTTCCCCCTCTTTATCCACCTTAGCCTTAAACGTAAGCACCTCCCCCTTCACCACCGCCTTTGGGGCCTCCCATAGCACCACCTGCGATACGTCTCCCATGCAGTTAAAACCCACGTACTCCTCAATCACCCTCCTGATCTTCTCACAAAAACTTTGGTCCCCCAGCTACCCCACGTCCAATCTCAACCCCGATCTCTGCACTTTCTCCAAGAGTATTTCCACCCTATGTGGCAGGTGATCCGAAATTGCTATCGCCGAATACTCTGATCCCCTAATGCCAGCTAAAAGCGCCTTCCCTGCTACAAAAAAGTCTGTCCTCGAATAAACATATGAACGGGAGAGAAAAACGAATCCCCCCACTCCCTCGGATGCAAGAACCTCCAAATGTCCGTCCCTCCCAATTCCCTCATAAGCCCAGTCAGTGCCTTCGCCACCCCCAACCCCTTCTCCTCCCCCCCGACTGGGCGAGCGTGGCTGTGACATGTTCAACCTTGGCTCCCGCACCAAGTTCCTTGCTATTTTGGACAAGGTCAAGATATGGAGAGAGAAACGCAGGATCCTAGTTTCAGGACATTATTTTCCACTTAGAATAAGAAACAGGAAAGCAGAGGTCACCCTGTTAGGGGTTTTCTCTTGGCCTCTGAAAAGTTCCAGAGATGTAGAGGAAAGGATTGCAAAGATGATTCTGGAGAGGAGTGAAAGCAACAGGGTAGTTGTTATGGGGGACTTTAACTTTCCAAATATTGACTGGAAACGCTATAGTTCAAGTACTTTAGATGGGTCCGTTTTTGTCCAATGTGTGCAGGAGGGTTTCCTGACACAGTATGCAGATAGGCCAACGAGAGGCGAGGCCGTATTGGATTTGGTATTGGGTAATGAACCAGGACAGGTGTTAGATTTGGAGGTAGGTGAGCACTTTGGTGATAGTGACCACAATTCAATTAAGTTTACTTTAGTGATGGAAAGGGATAGGTATATACCGCAGGGCAAGAGTTATATCTGGGGGAAGGCAATTATGATGCGATGAGGCAAGACTTAGGATACATCGGATGGAGAGGAAAACTGCAGGGGATGGGCACAATGGAAATGTGGAGCTTGTTCAAGGAACAGCTACTGCGTGTTCTTGATAAGTATGTACCTGTCAGGCAGGGAGGAAGTGGTCGAGCAAGAGAACCGTGGTTTACTAAGGCAGTCGAAACACTTGTCAAGAGGAAGAAGGAGGCTTATGTAAAGATGAGACATGAAGGTTCAGTTAGGGCGCTCGAGAGTTACAAGTTAGCTAGGAAGGACCTAAAGAGAGAACTAAGAAGAGCCAGGAGGGGACATGAGAAGTCTTTGGCAGTTAGAATCAAGGATAACCCTAAAGCTTTCTATCGATATGTCAGGAATAAAAGAATGACTCGGGTAAGAGTAGGGCCAGGCAAGGACAGTAGTGGGAAGTTGTGCTTGGAGTCCGAGGAGATAGAGGTGCTAAATGAATATTTTTCATCAGTATTCACACAGGAAAAAGACAATTTTGTCGAGGAGAATACTGAGATTCAGGCTACAAGACTTGAAGGGCTTGAGGTTCTTAAGGAGGAGGGGTTAACAATTCTGGAAAGTGTGAAAATAGATAAGTCCCCTGGGCCGGATGGGATTTATCCTAGGATTCTCTGGGAAGCTAGGGAGGAGATTGCTGAGCCTTTGGCTTTGATCTTTAAGTCATCTTTGTCTGCAGGAATAGTGCCAGAAGACTGGAGGATAGCAAATGTTGTCCCCTTGTTCAAGAAGGAGCAGAGACAACCCCGGTAACTATAGACCAGTGAGCTGTTGTGGGCAAAATCTTGGAAAGGTTTATAAGAGATAGGATGTATAATCATCTGCAAAGGAATAATTTGATTAGACATAGTCAACACGGTTTCGTGAAAGGTAGGTCGTGCCTCACAAACCTTATTGAGTTCTTTGAGAAGGTGATCAAATAGGTGGATGAGGGTAAAGCAGTTCATGTGGTGTATATGGATTTCAGTAAAGCGTTTGATAAGGTTCCCCACGGTAGGCTACTGCAGAAAATACGGAAGCATGGGATTCAGGGAGATTTAGCAGTTTGGATCAGAAATTGGCTAGCTGGAAGAAGACAAAGGGTGGTGGTTGATGGGAAGTGTTCAGACTGGAGTCCAGTTACTAGTGGTGTACCACAAGGATCTGTTTTGGGGCCACTGCTGTTTGTCATTTTTATAAATGACCTGGAGGAAGGCGTAGAACGATGGGTGAGTAAATTTGCAGATGACACTAAAGTCAGTGGAGTTGTGGACAGTGCGGAAGGATGTTACAAGTTACAGAGGGACATAGATAAGCTGCATCGCTGGACTGAGAGGTGGCAAATGGAGTTTAATGCAGAAAAGTGTGAGGTGATTCATTTTGGAAGGAATAACAGGAAGACAGAGTACTTGGGTTAATGGTAAGATTCTTGGCAGTGTGGATGAGCAGAGAGATCTCGGTGTCCATGTACATAGATCCCTGAAAGTTGCCATCCAGGTTGAGAGGGTTGGTAAGAAGGCGTACGGTGTGTTAGCTTTTATTGGTAGAGGGATTGAGTTTCGGAGCCATGTGGCCATGTTGCAGCTGTACAAAACTCTGGTGCGGCCGCATTTGGAGTATTGCGTGCAATTCTGGTCGCCGCATTATAGGAAGGATGTGGAAGTATTGGAAAGGGTGCAGAGCAGATTTACCAGAATGTTGCCTGGTATGGAGGGAAGATCTTATGAGGAAAGGCTGAGGGACTTGAGGCTGTTTTCGTTAGAGAGAAGAAGGTTAAGAGGTGACTTAATTGAGGCATACAAGATGATCAGAGGATTGGATAGGGTGGACAGTGAGAGGTTTATTCCTCAGATGGTGATGTCTAGCACGAGGGGAGATAGCTTTAAATTGAGGGGAGATAGATATTAGACAGATGTCAGAGGTAGGTTCATTACTCAGAGAGTAGTAAGGGCGTGGAATGCCCTGCCTGCAACAGTAGTGGACTCGCCAACACTAAGGGCATTCAAATGATCATTGGATAGATATATGGACGATAAGGGAATCGTGTAGATGGGCTTTAGAGTGGTTTCACAGGTCGGCGCAACATCGAGTGCCGAAGGGCCTTTACTGCGCTGTAATGTTCTATGTTCTAAGTGTGCATCAGCACTACAAGTTCAATCCATTCCACCAAAGTTTGAGCGGTGCATTTCCAGCCAAGGTTGCTTCTTGCCCGCCATTTGGGAAATTAATGGGCCACTTGGCATTTTAGAAACTGGCACTATGCCTACTTCTGGGCCTTAAACCTCCAAAGCACCCTTAACGAATATTGAAGTTTTGGTTTGAGAACATTCGCACTGTTTGTTTCATATATTGTGTTATAGTTAATCACATGAGCAGAACCAAGTCAAATAAAATCAAATAATTTTGACAATAAAAGCTGCGAATTACAAAAGTATGGATTATAATTGTCTTCTTAAACAGTATATAATTTAACAAACTAGGATGATTGAATGAAAATGAAAAGTTTAGATTAACTAATGCATTTTCTTTGCAGAAGGTGATTGTTATTCAAAGATCATTACCTCTAGAGGTTCATTCTTATTTAAATATTCTTCTGGATTTTTAAAAAATTTCTCTCTTGCATCAGGATTGGAAAAATAGTAATATTTTTCTCGATACCTAGCAGCAATCTCTTGGTCACCTGGAAAAAGAACAAAGTTTTCTTCTAAGGCCACAGGGCAGTAATGTTTACTTTCACCCAGCACTCTGTACTTTCGCTGAGGAATATCTTCATTCTGGAAAAAAATTGAAATTATGTTTATGTTTATGCTCAAAACCAAAGTAAATTGAAATTTTCTTTAATTTTTGACAATAACTTTCTGTATTTTCTCCCTCACATTCTGCAAGACTTTGCAATTGTGACAAAACTCTGTTAAAGTCATTTTGAATCAAGATTGCAAACATACTTTAGAGCAGCCCAGTGATGACTCGTCATATAACTTTTATCACTCTTTATGGGAACATCACTCTAATCTGATCTGAATATTTAAACAAGCACTTGATGTTTTTCTGCAGGTGCCCTGCTCAACGCATCAACACAATACTGTTATATTATGTTGTGACTCCTGGTAGCATGTTATATTACTTGGTTAAAGTAATAAATGATTGCAGATGATCTTGAACAATACACGAGTCCTCGATGTGAAGTAAACAAATTTATTAAGTATCGATAGAACTAATAAATGAGTTTGACACTCTACTGAACTCACTCTAGAAAGAAAATAATGAGATATAACTATATAAACTGTATCTGAACTACATGTGATGTCGAGGCTGTCACTTGACTCTGTTACACGACTGCTATCTAACTCCTCCTGCATGGTAAGCGACTAAGATCCTTTAGGAGCTGATATTTATACTGGATTTTGTAATGTCCTCCAGTGGTAGTGTTATAGCTAAGTGTTGTGATATGGGGCAGCACGGTAGCACAGTGATTAGCACAGTTCCTTCACAGCACCAGGGTCCCACGTTCGATTCCCGGCTTGGGTCACTGTCTGTGCGGAGTCTGCACATTCTCCCCGTGTCTGCGTGGGTTTCCTCCGGGTGCTCCGGTTTCCTTCCACAGTCCAAAGATGTACAGGTTAAATGGATTGGCCATGGTGTGGGCTTAAGTGGGGTGCTCTTTCCAAGGGTCGGTGCAGACCTGATGGGCCGAATGGCCTCCTTCTGCACTATAAATTCTATGATTCTATGAACTCTTTAGTTACATGTCTGTCTACATATCATTACATCCCTCTTTTTTTACATTTCTTGCTTGGTAATAAGAAAAAATGGATAAGATAATGATATTAGAACATGTGGCGGGATTCTCCGACCCTGCGCCAACACCGGTCCCCTGATTCTCCGGCGACCGAAAAATCGGCACCATTGGCGCCGGCGCGGTCGGCGACCGCTCAACGCGGTGCCCCCGGCGATTCTCCCCGCGCGATGGGCCGAGTGCCCGCCGAGTTAGGCTGAGTGCCGCCGCCGGCGTTCTCGTGTGGTCCTACCCGGCGGGACCTTGGCATTCATGCTGCGGGGGACGGCCTGGTGGGGGGGAGGGGGTATCCGACTCCGGGGGGGACCTCCAGGATGGCCTACCGATCGGCGGCCGGGCTTATCCTGGTGGGGGCCTATGTTCCTCCGAGCTGGGCCCCGGCCAGCAACCCACGCACATGCGTAAACTCACGCCGGCTGTGGCACGTATGCGCAAACTCGCGCTGTTGTGGCACGCATGCGCCCGTCCAGTGCCGTGCTGGCCCCCTGTGCGCGCATGATCACTGATCTTAGGGGCCGGATGATGCCGTTGTAAAATGCTCCGGTGTTTACGACTGCGTCAACTGTTAGTCCCAGGATCGGAGAATCCCGCCCATGATATGTATGACTTATATACACAGCAAATATATGAAACAAAATGTTCATCAGTCCAGTCTGTTAGGTTTCCTTCTTTTTCTTGAAGGCCTTCTCAGGATACGAGGTGGAGAAGTCGATGTTTTTATTGTTGTCTGTGTGTCATGACTAGTCAAATTGTAAGTCATCGTTTCTTTGTCTGACCTGGACCTTTTCTTGTGCTTGTGCTATCGATTCTGCATGTCAGCTGCCTTAAAAACTGTGTTGCTTCTTTGTCTTGGAGCAAGTATAAATTTGTGAAATTCATTGGAATGACATTTGTTTTGTGTGAACAATGTCCATGTTATGTTTGTACTCTTGCCATTGGTTTTGACTGTTCTGTAACATTGTCTTGTAGTTGTAGAGTTGTATCATGTTGTACAGGTTGTTGTTTCCTTGTTGTTTCTGTTGTTGTTTTCATTGTTGTTGTTTTTGTTGTTGTTTCTGTTGTGCTCAATGACTGTTCCTAGCGGATAATTTGAGTCATTCTCAAATTTGTCAGTTTCATTGAGCTTTATGGGGCCGGATTCTCCGACCCCCTGCTGGGTCGGAGAATCGCTGGGGGGGGGGGGGGGGGGGGGGGGGGGAGGGGGCGTGAATCCTGCCCCCGCCGGCTGCCAAATTCTCCGGCTCAGGATTTGGCGGGGGCGGAAGTCGCGCCGCGCCGGTCGGGGGCTGTTGGCAGTAGCCCTCCCCGGCGATTCTCCGGCCCGCGATGGGCCGAGTGGCCGCCCTTTTTCGACCTGGCTCCGTGGGCGGCCTCCGGGGTCCTCGGGGGATCTGGCCCCAGGAGGTGCCCCCCACAGTTGCCTGGCCTGCGATCGGGGCCCACCGATCCGCGGGCGGGTCTGTTCCGTTGGGGCACTCTATTCCTCCGCGTCGGCCACTGTAACAGTTCGCGATGGCCGACGCGGAGATGAACCCCCCCCTGCGCATGTGCTGGGATGACACCAGCACACGCTGGTGCTCCCGTGCATGCGCCAACTCGTGCCGGCCGGCGGAGGCCCTTCGGCGCCGGTTGGCGTGGTGCCAAGCCCCTTCTGCGCCAGCCGGCGCAGCGCAAACCACTCCGGCACCAGCCTAGCCCCTGAAGGTGCGGAGGATTACGCACCTTAGGGGCGGCCCGAAGCCGGAGTAGTTCACGCCACTCCTTCGCGCCCGGGTTTCCCGCCCCGCCGGTTTTCACAGAATCCCGCCCATGGTATGAGGTTTGTGTGAATGATCTGATGTTGGTGACATCAGTCATTTCTGGCAGATCTGATTCATTTTTGAATCCTTGGTGCTCCTCTTCTGGAGTAATTTCTGGTTGATCTGCTTCATATTTAATCTCTTGGTGCTCCTATTCTGGAGGCAACATTGTCAAGATTTCAGTTTCTTTTAGGTTGCCAATAGTAGATGAGGTTTTAATTGAAGCGGTCTCACTGGACTCATGAATAGTTTTACTTTGATTGTTGAGTGCTTCTGTGTAGTTGAGCTGAGATCTTACACATCTTGTATGTTGATTATGATCATATTGTTACTATTCTCACATACGGTGGGTAGACTTTCATTGTCTTCTTGCTGTTGATTAAATGAGCTGGTTAGACTTTCATAGTCTTCTTCTAGTTGCTCAAATAAGGTGGATAAGCCTTCATAGTCTTCTTAATGCATGGTTGTCGCTCTGGAGTCTTTACTTGCTTCCATTCTGGAGTCTGTCAATGATCTCTCTGTGAAGGCTTCCATCGCTCTCTCTTTGGAGTCGTACAGTGTTCTTTCAACTGAGTCAATCAGCCCTCTCTCAACGGAGTCGGTCAGTACTCTGTGTGGCATTGTTTTCTTCTTGGCTATTTGACAGGTTGCTGTCATCCAATGTATCAACGACCTGCCATTCGATCATGGTATTAGATTCATGTACCATGAGTAGAGTCGTATTGAGCTTTTAAACCGTGTTGCTGATGCTATGATCATCATATCCGAATAACTCAGCCATGTCTGAATAGTATTCTTCAATAAACAAATCATCTTCTTTGGTTAATGTGCTCTTCACTTTTTATGCTGCAAATTGCTTGTTCCGTGGTGCTGCAAAAGTTATTTTCAACTGTTTGTTGAAGTTCAGGCATTATTCTGCCTTTTGAAGTAAAACATTTGGGTTTTGTAGCTTTAAAACTCTTATTTTTAATTTTCGGGCAGGAATTGATTGTGCATGCGCAAATCAATTTTCTTCCATCGTGTGCTCTTTTTGCAATGGTATTTTGCCGGTTTGCATCTTTTCTGGATGTGCACATGTGCATACTTGCTGGAGTGCACGCGCACAAGGCGGCTGCCGCTCAAAACGTCCATCTTCTTCACTTTCAACACTGCCTCTGCCTCGTGGTAAATGATCGCGGCATTTTCACGGATTTTATATTCTAGGTAATGATTCTTTGATTGTTCATGAGCAAGGCATTTTTGAATAGCGATTTCTAATGTTAAATCCTGTTCACTCAGTAATTTTTTTTCTGAGGTGCTCATCATTTATGCCCCAAACTATTTGGTCACGAATCTTAGAATCATGCAGCATTAAAAAGTTGCAGGACAGTGTCAGCAGCTGAAGGTCTGTTGCAAAGCTGTTGAAAGATTCCTTTTTCCCTTGCAATCTCTTTGCAAAGATATAGCGCTCAAATATTTCATTTGACTGTATTTTACAGTGGTTACAGTGGCTATCAAATTTTTAAGGATTGTTTCATATTTTGCCTTGTCTTGACCTAGATCATAGATCATAGATCATAGAATTTACAGTGCAGAAGGAGGCCATTCGGCCCATCGAGTCTGCACCGGCTCTTGGAAAGAGCACCCTACCCAAGTCCACACCTCCACCCTATCCCCATAACCCAGAAACCCCACCCAGCACTAAGGGCAATTTAGCATGGCCAATCCACCTAACCTGCACATCTTTGGACTGTGGGAGGAAACCGGAGCACCCGGAGGAAACCCACGCAGACACGGGGAGAACGTGCAAACTCCGCACAGACAGTGACCCAGCGGGGAATCGAACCTGGGACCCTGGAGCTGTGAAGCAATTGTGCTAACCACCATGCTACCGTGCTGCCCCCAAAGACCTTGTGTGTAGTTAAAAGAGTTGTCGATCTTTATCGCGTATGGACCTGCCATAGTCAGTAAAAGAGCTATTTTTCGAGCATCTGTCGCGTTTGTTAAGTCAGACGCTTCTAAATACAGTTGAGATTGTTGTCTAAACAACCACCAGTTAACATTAAGGTTAGCGGTGATCCGGAGGTGACCAGGAGATTGTGTTCTGTCCATTGTGCCGGGAATCATCGAAGGCTTTTTTCCACGAAGGTGATGCTTCAGTTGCCGAATAGCTATCTAATTTTCTCTCTAAACTTACTAAGTTTTACTAGGTAGATTCAGTAGACACTCCTTAGTACCATGTTATATTATATTGCTTTTCCTGGTAGCATGTTGTATTACTTGGTTGAAGTAATATTTGTCATTATTGGTTGCAGATGATCTTGAAGAATACACAAGTCTTCGATGTAAACACATTTATTAAGTAACAATAAAACTAATACATGGGTTGGCACTCTACTGAACTAACTCTAGAAATAAAGCAATGAGAAATAACTGTACAAACAGTATCTGAACTACAAGTGGGGGCGTGGCTGTGACCTGACTCTGCTACACGACTGCTATCTAACTACTCCTGCGTGGAAAGAGACCAAGATCCTTTTGGAGCTGATATTTATACTGGATCTTGTAATGCCCTCTAGTGGTAGTGTTACAGCTAAGTTTGTTTTTAACCCTTTAGTACGCCCCTGTCTACATATCATTACAAATACATTAGTATTGGCGCCAGAGGGAAGGGTTGAGGTTACAGTCTTCATTTTGTTATGGACCAGGGTTTGGAGAACCCCAAAGTGTATCATGGAGTTCAGCTGACCCACAACTTTTAATAGATTGTGGTATGGGGAGCACATGGCCCACACTACAGGTTTGGTACAGCAAAAATGAAAGTATTTTTTAAAGCAAAACAATGTTTATTCTATGAACTCAAGTTAACCTTTTTAAAACAAACAGTGAATATCTTAGCAACCATTAATTCAAAGATAACCCCCAAAGAATACAACACTAAGTAACCTGTATGCTGTCCTTTTACACCCAAAAGACTTAACAAACCTCTAAACAGAAGCACATCAGGGTTTACATTCAAGACTGAAAACATTTATAATTCTTCTGAATTCACCAAATGATCAAGAGATAGTCCTTCATGGCAGACATAAACAGTACAGCCCTTTGGTTTAACTCCAGATGCAGCTCACTGAAAAACACAGACACACCCAAGCTTTTTCTCAAACTGAAACTAAAAAGCAGTGTAGAGCTCAGGTCCACCCACACTCTGACATCACTCCAGTAAATGAGCAGCTCCATTTCTTAAAGGTACATTTCTTAAAGGTACTCTCACATGACACCTCCCCCCAAGAAACCCCCCCCCCCATCAACTTCAAGATAGTTTCATTTTTCACCTTTTCACCATTCTTTAAGAAATGTACACAGTAAATATACTTTACACAGTAAATATACTTTTTTGTTGCAAAAAACAACACACGCAAACAGGTATAATAATATAGTCCATTTTTTTTCCTTCTTCCTCCAACTGAAATCCTTCTCGATTGACAGTCTCTTTGAACAAGACGATCTCTGCACGATCCGTCCATTTCTTTATGCCTCGGCATTTCTCTTTAAAGTCAGATGCAAAACTCCAACACAGGAGCATTGGTTATCACAGCTTTCAGGCAGTCAAATGCCTGTTGGAAGTCCTCTGTCCATTGAAATTTTTGACGTTTCTTCAGCAAGTCCATCAGTGGAGCAATCACGCTCCAAAACCTTTGCACAAATGTTCGGTCAAATCCACTCATGCCAAGAAATCGCATTATTTCCCTTTGTCTTGAGGGTATCGTAAACTCCTGAAGTCGATCGAATAACTCCATCAGATGTTTCAAATGTTCTGTCCATGTCTGGCTGAAAATTAGAAGATCGTCGATGTATACCGCACAATTGGGTAATCCTGAAACAACTTTGTTCGTTAACTGTTGAAATGTGATTGGGGCGTTTTTCATGCCAAATGGCATAACTTTAAATTGGTATATACCATCTGGAGTCACAAAAGCTGAAATCTCCTTCGCCCTTTCGGATAAAGGTACCTTCCAGTAACCTTTAAGTAAATCCAATTTGGAAATAAAAGCTGATTGTCCCACTTTCTCAATGCAATCCTCCAAACGTGGGATAGGATAAGAGTTACTTTTTGTAACTGCATTAACTTTCTATAGTCCACACACAACCTTTGGGTACCGTCTGGTTTTGGTACCATCACTATGGGTGAGCTCCATTGGCTGCAAACCACTTTAGTTATGCCATTTTTAAGCAGACTCTCAATCTCTTTGTTAACCTGTGCCAATTTTAAAGGGTTAAGTCTGTATGGATGTTGTTTGATTGGAACAGCATTTCCCACATCTACATCATGTATGGCCATTTTAATATTTCCCAATTTATCTCCACAACTATGCCCATGTGATATCAATAACTCTTTCAAGTCATTCCGTTTTTCTCTGGAAGGTACATCAACAATTTATCCCAATTTTTAAGAACATCCTCATTTTCCAATTTAATTTGAGGTATGTCAAATTCTTAGTCATCTGGATTTGGTTTGTCACTTTGAGTTAGAATCATTAAAACCTCCTCCTTTTTCTCTCCTTCCCTTTCAAAGTACCTTTTAAGCATATTCACATGACACACTCGGTGAGTCTTCCTTCTATCTGGTGTTTTTACCACATAATTCACCTCACTTAATTTCCTTTCAATCTGATAAGGTCCACAAAACCTAGCTTTTAAAGGTTCAACTACCACTGGTAACAACACTAAAATTTTATCTCCACTGGCAAAACTACGAACTTTGGATTTCTTGTCCGCGACCTGTTTCATCACATTTTGTGCAACTTTCAAATGTTCTCTAGCCAATTCACCTGCTCTATTTAATCGTTCCCTAAGATTTGACACGTACTCCAATAATGTAATTTCCGATTTCTCACTCACCAATTTTTCCTTAATCAATTTAAGTAGTCCTCTTACCTCATGACCAAAAATTTGTTCAAAAGGACTAATTTTGGTTGACTCATTAGGTGCATCCCTAACAGTACGAATGGAATTCCTTTATCCCAATCCTCTGGATAATCTTGACAATAAGTCCTCAACATTGTCTTCAATGTCTGATGCCACCTTTCTAATGCTTGCTGTGATTCTGGATGGTACGCAGTTGATTTAAATTGTTTTATTCCTAAGCTATCCATAACGTCTTTGAATAACTTTGAGGTAAAATTTGATCCTTGATCCGATTGTATTTCTGTGGGTAGTCCATATCTCGTAAAGAATTTATGTAATTCCTCCACAATCTTTTTAGTTGTAATATTACGTACTGGAATGGCCTCTGGAAAGCTAGTAGACACATCCATTATAGTCAAAAGATATTGATTCCCACGTTTCATTTTAGGAAGCGGTCCTACGCAATCAATTAGGACCCTTATAAAAGGTTCCTCAAATGCTGGAATGGGTATTACGGACGCTGGTTTTATCATTGCTTGAGGTTTCCCTATTACATGACATGTGTGACGTGAGTGACAAAATTTAACTACATCTTTATGTGGTCCAGGCCAATAAAAATGTTTCTGGATTTTAGCTTGCGTTTTCCTTATTCCCAAATGACCTCCCACTGGTACCTCATGTGCAACTCGCAACACCTCCTTTCTATACCCTACCGGCAATACTACTTGATGAACTTCTGCCCACTTTTCATTCGCCTGTATATGTAAAGGTCTCCACCTTCTCATCAAGACATCACTTTTACGGTAATAACACTCTGGTATACACGCAGAATCCTCTTCCATGTATGCTTTCTGATACATCCGTTTTATTTCTAATCTTTTTGTTGCAACTCCGCCAAGTTTCCTGAATTAAAAATATCCGCCTCATCCTCCACCTGTTCTTGTTCTTTTTCAACCAACTGATCAAAAATCGTTTCTGATAATTGCACTTCACTCTTCGATTTCGACTCTTGTCTTAACCTGTGACTTTGCGACCTTGTTACTACACAATCCGGAAAGATCCCAGGATATTCGTCCTTCAACACTTCAGTTGTCTGATTTTCCACTGGCTTATCAACCACAGTAGGCATCACTCCCACTTACGATCCAGCTATGTCATTACCCAAGATAAACTGTATTCCTGGACAAGATAGTTTCTCTATTACTCCTACTACCACTTCACCACTCTTCACTGGACTTTCCTTCGTTACCTTATATAATGGAACGCTACTCCTCGCACCCTGAATTCCACATATTACCACCTTTTCTGGCAACATTCTTCCCAAACTACATAGCTCCTCATCTCTTTCCATTAAATATTGACTAGCTCCCGTATCTTTTAAAATTGTGACTTCTTTACCTGCTCCTCCTGATACACATGAGTAAACTTTACCCACACAAGTAAATTCTTTAAAGAGATCTGGCACCACCTTATCAATCACCTCTTGAACAGGCTGTACAATCTTTTGCACCTCCTTCGCTTCACTTGTGCTTTCCTTTACCACTTTAACAAACACCATTGTCTTATCCTGTTTTACCACATCAGCCTTCCCAGTGCTTTTCTTCAACCACCAACACTGTGACTTTACATGGCCTAGTTTATTACAGTGAAAACATTTAAAACTTTTCATGTCTCTTCCACCCTCCTGGATTTCTTTTTTAATCTGAGATACACTCTCCTTATTATCTCCCATCAGATCACCTTTACCTCTACCACTTGAGTATTTCTCATATCCCCAGTTTCTATCCCTCACAGGCTGAAACTGATGTCTGAAATCAAGCTTTGATTTATGAACTAATTCATAATCATCTGCCATGTCTGCTGGTAATCTTGCAGTTTTAACCCTCTGTTCTTCCACATGAGTTCTCACTGCATCAGGAATTGAATTTTTAAACTCCTCCAAAAGTATAATTTCTCTGACAGCTTCATACGTTTGGTCTATTTTCAAAGCCCTTATCCACCAACCAAAATTACTCTGTTTGAGCCTTTCAAACTCCATGTATGTTTGACCAAATTCTTTCCTAAAATTTCTAAACCTTTATCTGTAGGCTTCAGTTCACCTCCTCCTATGACTCAGATACCTTCTCTGACAGTGATGCAAACACTTCACTAGCCCTACCTACCAGCTTTGTTTGAATCAGTAATACCCACATGTCCTGTGGCCATTTCATTTGTTTAGCCACCATCTCAAATGAAATGAAAAATGCTTCTACCTCCTTCTCGTCAAACCTTGGCAATGCTTGGACATATTTAAATAGATCCCACCACGCCTTCGACATAGACGCTCTTTCTCACTATCCTCATCACTATCATCCAACTGTACGTTTCCCTTTATGCCTGCCAATTTTAACTGACTGTCATGTTTCATGGCCATTTCTGAAGTTCAAACTCTCTCTCTTTATCTTTTTCCCTGATCTGTATCTCCCTTTCTCTTTCTTTTTCCTCTCTATCTCTTTCGTATTCAAGCCGCTTTAATTCTTTCTCATGTTCCATTTGTTTAATTTGCAACTGAATTTTTGCCACTTCCAATGAGTCAAACTGTATCTCAGGCAACTTTAAATGTTTAGCCACCACCATAATTACCTCATCCTTTCGCATTTTGTCAGGTAATGTTAAACTGCAATGTTTTTGCCAAATCTAACAGTCTGCTTTTAGTCTCTGTCCATAAGGAACTGCGTGTGACTGCCTCCACCCCCAAAAACTCCCGAGCCTCTGAAAGAGCCATTGTCCACAACACACTCCCCTCTTAAATTAAAATACCACACATGAAAACCAACTCACATCTCACCGTCTTTAAGTTCACTAAGCCAATCCAATAGATAGACATTAGACTTTTATTCCCCTCAAGCCCCCAATTGTTATGGGTCAGGGTTTAGAGAATCCCAAAGTGTATCATGGAGTTCACCTGACCCACAACTTTTAATAGATTGTGGTATGGGGAGCACACGGCTCACTCTACAGGGTGGAACAGCAGAAATGAAAAGTATTTCTTAAAGCAAAACAATGTTTATTCTATGAACTCAAGTTAACCTTTTTAAAACAAACAGTGAATATCTTAGCAACCATTAATGCAAAGATAATCCCCAAAGAATACAACACTAAGTATGCTGTCCTTTTGCACCCAAAAGACTTAACAAATCTCTAAACAGAAGCACATCAGGGTTTACATTCAAGACTGAAAACATTTATAATTCTTCTGAATTCACCAAATGATCAAGAGATAGTCCTTCATGGCAGAGATCACCAGTACAGTCCTTTGTTTTAACTCCAGGTGCAGCTCATGAAAAACACAGACTCACCCAAGCTTTTTCTCAAACTGAAACTAAAAAGCAGAAGTAAAGCTCAGCTCCACCTGACGAATGTGATATAAAATAGTTACTTTAGAGATATTAGTTAATGTAATGTAGAGATAGGCCAGTTTAATTCTGGTTAGTTCACAGACAAAGGATTTCAGACCGCATGGAAAAGCAGGAAGAGGTGTGTCCACCAAAGTGGGAGAAAAGGATGCTGAGTAATAGGGGCCAGAGGAAGGGATTGGAAGTGAGCCAATCAGAATAGATCAAACAGGTCAGGAGGGACATAGGATGACCTATGGGCGTTGAGTATGTGAAACTTGATGCCATTTGAATGTATCAGTACAGAGCTCTTTGTCTTATATCCTCACTTGGTTCCGGAAGTGCAGAGAGCAAGATGTTATCTGTATCGCTGTGAACTAAGTAAAGCGTGCAAGCTGAATAAAATAACTAATGCTGTACCTGCAAATCCATCTCGACTTTTATTGAGGCCAGACTGACGGGTAAAGAAACTGAGGATTCAACATTTGGTGCCGTAAACCCGGATTTCTCAAGACGGTTCTGACCAACTGCGAAATCAGAATTAGACTGATTATGAACAGGAGGATGGGGAAAAAAGGGCCCACAATGTACAGCTGGAAAATGACCGCGCATTGATTTTTCCCCTCTTCTTATCGTCTGATTAGTCTGGTCACTCGCGGTTGGTACGGAAAGATCGTCTCGACAAAATCAAAGGTCAGTCTGGGGATTAGCAATTTAATTGATGGGATTTCATATTGTTAATTCGGCTTGGGTTAGGTTATGGAGTTGATGTGACATTTGAAATTGGAAATGGTTCAACTCCATGTGTGAGTTAATTCGGCTTGGGTTAGGTTATGGAGTTGATGCGACATTTGAAATTGAAAATGGTTCAACTCCATGTGTGAGTTAATTCGGCTTGGGTTAGGTTATGGGGTTGATGGGACATTTGAAATTGAAAATGGTTCAACTCTATGTGTGAGTGTGTTAAATATATAGTTGATTAAGCTAAAATTGTACCCTTGGACTGTGGTGGCGAAGGGCGCAGTTCTGAGGACTAGTTGAGATTGTGGGGAATGCTGCCTATTGGTTGAAGCAGAAGTCTCTCAAAGGGTTAACAGCAGCAGCCAAAGTTAAAAGACAGACAGTGCTTCTCACTCAGGCTTTGAGATAACAGCAGCAGCCTGTAGTGTAATCGGATACCTTTCCTTTGAGTCAGTGAACACCAGCAAAGTTACATTTTGAATTAATTAAAGGAAACCAGTGGGTTTCTCCACCTCTTTGATAAAAGTTATTATTTTCGAAAGCAATTGATTGATATTGCCAGAATCTTAAGTTTTACTTACTTGAAATAATGCTTATCTCATTTTATCTGGAGATTAATAGAAACTTAAAGAAGATCACGGACACCATTTTAAAAAGTGTAAATCTGGTGATGATAGTTGATTTTGCCAACATTTATGTGAATGTAAAAGAAAAAAAACTTGTTAAAAGAAAAAAATTTTAAGATAAAGAATTAAGTTGTAAATGTTATACAAGTTTGTGTTAAGCAAATCGTAAATTTAGTTCTGAGTTGAGATCAGAGCTAAGCTTGCAAGTTGCAGTAATTCAATTTGAATTTTCAAACATTTTTAAGTTTAAAAAAAACCCACTGTTAGAACCTTTTCAATCGCTTTGCCAAGAAAAAAACCCCCAAAAAAACGCGCAAGTAGAGACAGGAAAGGCACGGGTGAAACAAAAGATGAGCTACGTAGTTCAATAATGGCTGGCCTTGAATTGACAGAAAATGATAAATTCAATAATTTAGAAAATGTTCACTAAAAGTTCCGACTGCACCTGTAGCATTGTCTGCACTAATTCCAGAACCACCAGAGTATAATAATTGATATCCAGTTACTGCTCCCAGATTCCAATTATGCCAGTAACTCAAGCCCTTTTGGGTGATAGTATGGGTCCTGATTTACCATCTGCACGATCAGTAGAGAAAGAGGAGCTCTGTTTCGCAAGCCCAGTTAGCTCTAGGACCAGATCTCGGACAGCGAGAGAGGGGCTTGATCCTCACCAGAAACAATTAAGTATACCACCTAAGTCTCTCCAAACTAAGGAGAAACCACAAGGTTCGGGAACAAAGGAAGCTGCAATAGATGATTTTAAAGAGAAAGAACTCCCTCTAGTGACAGGGAGAGACTTTGAAGTCTTGGAACAACCAGGGGAAATAGCTAGAGTGCCCCCTGGTGAGATTCGGAGACAGTTGCCGATTAGGAAGATACCAAACCCACCCAAAGGGACCCTCAGCTCCTTTTTATGGCCCACCGAATGCATCAACAGCTTTACAACCACAGCCCCCTCTGAGGGGCCATTGGTCTACTGGGAGAAGAGGACGAGGCAGATATAGAGGGAGCAATGCATGTTTTAATTGCGGCCGTGCAGATCACTGGCAACAGGAATGCCCCTTTAAAAGACAGGCAGTAGAAGGAGATTATCCGACCCAAAGGAGGGGGTACCCACCAAGGGGAGGATAGACGAGATACACTGACTTCTCCCAGGAAAACCCTTTCCCAACACAGGATTGGCTAGCTAATTTAGCCATAAGGACTCTCCAATCGGACAGGGAACCTATTATCTCTCTGCAGATAGGAGATCAACATCACCCATTTGTAATCGACACTGGAGCAGCCATGTCTTCTGTGCAATCAGAACTTCGACTACCATTATCCGACCACACGCAGCAATTGTTGGGGTTCCAAGGACAGGTGTGTGAGTATCCTATTTCTGAACCTGTGACAGTCACTTACGAGAATAAGTCTGCAGATCATCAGTTTGTAGTGACTACTGGATTGGACTGTAACTTGTTGGCCCGAGATTTACTGTGTATCTTCCAGCTACAGCTAGAGTGCGGAGATGAGGGGGTAACAGTTAAATCATGGAGGATGAGACAACAGTGCTATATTTCTATCACCCCCCAATGGTGGACGTTAGACATTGAACAGTCACTGCATCACGTTACCCTGGCCTATGACAGAACTGGACGAAACAGGGAGTTGGAGGACAAATACCGGCCATTAATTGGGACCGAATGGCCAGTCAAGGTTACAGCCACAGTCACGGGAAAAGAAGGTACAGCCGATTTTGTTACAATATCACCACATGTATGGCCACAGTCAGCTTCGGTAAGCCCTCATATTACACGTCCGGTCCACGACCAGTACCATGCCAGGGATATGGGGTGAATGGTAAGGAGGGTAGTGGATCATTCGGATCCAACAGAGTACGCACTTCAAGTCATGCCATAAGATATTTTGAGGTCCCTGAAACAATTAACACTCGACTGCAGCATCACTGGGGACATGATGTGTTGGAATATGTCAATCCACAGGTCTGGGCGGAATACCCATCACAAGTGGGAAAGACAAATGTTACACCTATTAAGGTAATGATTAAGGATCATGTAAAGCTACCTTCCATTCGGCGATACCCCCTGAAATCCCAAGCTGCTCCGTCAATAGACAAATTAATTCAAGAGCTGTTGCAACAGTGTATTTTGGTCCCTTGCCAATCAGAATGTAACACCCCCATACTTGTTATGCCTAAACCAGCCAAACCAGACCAGTACCGATTAGTACAGGATTTACGTTCAATCAATGCCATCGCATAGCCGTTACATGCTCTCGTCCCTAACCCTGCCCACATACTGGCTCAAATTCCAGCTCAAGCCCGGGTCTTCGCTGTAATTGACCTTCAGCACGCCTTCTTTGCCCTCCCACTTGCGACTGAAAGTCAATATTTGTTTGCCTTCACTTACAATGGGCAGCAGTATACCTGGACCCGACTGCCACAGGGGTTCGTCAACTCACCTACACTCTTCTCCAGATGTCTGCAGACCCAACTCCAGGCCTTGACATTGGAGCATGGTTCCACTCTAGTGCAGTATGTAGATGACATATTGGTGGCAAGTCCTGACGAGCCCAGTAATAGGGATGATGTGATCCAATTATTGAACCACCTATCCTCGTTGGGTTATGTTGTCTCACAAGCAAAGGTCTTGGTGGCTCAGAGAAAAGTTAAGTTCTTAGGAGTTTTACTTACAGCCACAGAAAGAAGTCTCGAACCCAGTAGGATTGAACCAATATGCCAATTCCCCGCCCCTACAATAGCCAAGGAGGTTCGTCATTGGCTGGATATGGTGAATTATTGTCGGCAGTGGATACCAAACATCGCTGTCTATACAAAGCTGCTGACGCCTTACACTAGTGAAGAGGGGAACTTTACTCTCACCACCGAGGCACTCGAGGCCTTCCGTTGCCTGAAGCAGGCCTTGTTACAAGCACCGGCCCTCGGTAGGCCCCTATACGACCGACCATTCCAGATATACTGTACTGTTCTGGAAGGATGTTCAACAGCGGTACTAACCCAGCAACATGGGGACAAGCACCGGCCCGTAGCATATTACTCTTCCAAACCCAACCCAGTGGCGTTGGGCCACCCTGTTTGCACCCAGATCTTGGCAGCGATATACAATAGTTTGCAGGCTGCTGCCAATATCACTCTCCAACAGGATATTACGGTGTATAGCTCCCACTCGGTAATCGCACTATTGGGGCAACTGCAGACTCAGCATCTTACCGCAGCTCGTCAGAATAGGTATGAAATATATCTTTTGAACAATCCACATCTGACATTTAAATACTGTACCACTATCAATCCAGCCTGTTTCCTTAGCGGTCCCCCTGTCCATGAGGACGCACCTGGTCACGACTGTTTAGCCTTGATTCAGGAAACTACCACAATAAGGGACGATCTGAGTGATATTCCGTTAGAACAACCTGACATGATTATGTATGTTGATGGCAGTGCATTAGTAAGCCCCACTGGCCGGAGACTGTCCGGTTATGCAATCATAGATCAGGATGGTCTGATTCTAGAAGCGGCAGCTTTCCAGACCCCTTATTCAGCTCAACAAGCCAAACTTTTTGCCCTCATCCGTGCATGTATACTTGGGGGAGATCGCCGGGTAAATATCTACACTGACTCCCGATATGCTTTCGGGGTAGTTCATGACTTCGGACAACTCTGGAAGACTAGGGGATTCCTTACCTCGGCAGGCACAGAAATATCCAACCGGGGTTTAGTTAATGACTTACTGCAGGCCCTCCTTATGCCCGCGCAGATTTCCGTTATTAAATGCGCTGCCCACACGAATGGTAGGACCCCAGTTGACGTTGGTAATGAACGAGCAGATTGTGCAGCACGGACAGCCGCGCAAATTCAGCAAGTGATGGTGCCTAAGATGTTAAGTCAGACTAAACTATCTACTATAATATGTCTGCTTCTGACAAGTCAATGCCAACCATCCAAGACGTCATAAGGTTACAGGAGGACGCTCCTGAGAGTGATAAACAAATGTGGAAACGGTTAGGTTGTACATATGATTCTGTTTCCTCTTTATGGACCACGCCAGCACATCAGACTTGTATGTCTGATGTACTGGCTTTATGGGTCATTGAATGTGTACACTTTGCAACTCATTGTGGGGCTCGAGGGACTAGTGATTTGTTGCTGGACACTTGGTGGCACCCTAAAATGCAGGGGTTGGCCCAAAGTATCAGTAATCGGTGTTTGATTTGTCAGCAATATAACACCGGAAAAGGTATCCCTTGTGGGATGGGGCAAACCCCGTTGCCCAGTGGTCCCTTTGAGACGCTCCAAATGGATTACATTGAGTTGGAAAGGTGTCAATGTTATAAATATGTTTTGGTCATTGTGGATGTGTTCAGCAGATGGGTCGAGGCGTATCCGACTACCGATAATAAAGCTGCTACTGTGGTTAAAGTTCTGATGCGAGAAATCATTCCCCGGTACAGTAGACCAGCTCAGTTGAGTTCTGATAACGGGCCTCATTTTCTTGGACAGATTAACCTGCCTCCCTTCTCCAGTGCTATTTTACAGGTGTGGAGCATGATGGAGTGGCTACGCACCGTCTGTGTGATATTTGGCCTCACTTCGCTTGGAGTGTTATTGGCGACGGACATGGAAAAGGGGAATATTATTTATATTTGTAACCCCAACCAATCTACAAGGATAATTCACTTATGCAAAGGTGATGTTCTTCGCTGCCCCCATATACGAGGACATGGTATCGACTCATGGAAGGTCGTCAAAGTTAAGGAGAATGCAGGACTCATGAAGCAATTGCAACGGTCCCGGCGATGGGAAGGGAATATTATATGGACATTGTCTTGTTTTTGGAATACATGTAAATTTGATTTTGGATGTGTTAAGATTGGTGCAATAAAGGTAACATCAGGCCGTCAGAAGAGCGTAGGAAGAGGCTATGAGAAAGTGAAAGGGACTAGAGAGAGGACGGGGCGTGTGAGAAGGGAAGTACAGCTAGAACTTAGGTTACCGGGTGATACACTTAAGTTAGTTAAAGGCCAAACTGAGGAAAACCCGGGTAGTATGAATCTCTTCTACCAGATTTACCACCGCTTGTATGGCCAGGGACGGGTTGTCTGCTACCCGAACCCCGCAGCGGTGTCTAGGTTATTTTCTGTTTCACCGCCTTGGGGCACTCCCCAAACGGTGGTTCATTGTCAGCATTCCGAGCCACTGCCCGAGCAAGTCACTCTTCCTTACGATCCAGGTTCAGCACCACCGGCTATTTGCCTTCCCCTTCCTCGGGATAATTCCCATTCACAGTATGATAGGCTGCAACGGTGGAGGGCGTATATACCTAGCCACTTCACTCCCAATACGGATTCCCGGTCGTACGAGAATTGTTTCCGCAGTAGAGGTGGACACGAATATAACATGTCTGTTCCCCACCTGTACGGACAGGAGGTGCCATATCACCCAGGCGTCTGGCCAATGCGTTTGTTACAACACCACTTGCGTTCCACTGAACGCCGGCCTCCAGCTCCTTTGTGGCTGGGCGAATGTCTCTCATATCACTGTTGGGACTAGGGCTTTCTGCATTGCTAGGCGGCCCGAATGGGCATTCCAAAGCTGGATAAACTGGGCTACTAGGGGATCCCTACGCAACCGATATACTGATTGTGATGCTAGCCTGCACACGGAGCAAGGATACTACTTTTTATTTAATGGTACAGCGACCAACGTTTTGTCACCCCCATTTCCCCGCCAAATTGCTATAGGGACTCTAGTCCCTACCACAGTCCCCTGCCCTTCGGCGTGGAAGCTACATAATCAGTTAGCACGCCGGGCAGTCTCTGCTGAATTTTGCGAGAACTGGAAAAAACCTCAGGTTCTTGCACCCAACCGGGGCCACTCAGCCGGGTGGGGGATTCTGAGCGTATTGACACTGGGAGGTGTGGGGGGTTCCTTGGCTGTCAGTGATAGGAATTATTTTATTTGTGGCCTCACCATCTTGGGAAATGAAACCTTGGGAGCCCTCGGGCAATAACCAAGGAATTGTCTCAGCTACGGTTGTTTGCAATGCAGAACCGGTATGCTCTTGACTATCTTCTGGCCCGTGAGGGTGGGGTATGCGCCATAGTGCAGGGCAAGTGTATCATGGGAGTTCAGGACTTGACCGCTAACATCACTAAATTTATGAATCACATACGGGATCACCTGGACGGAATGCAGGATCCTGGCTCTTGGGGTAATTGGGGATTTGGGGGTTGGAAGGACTGGTTGATAAATATGGCCATGTATTTAGTGGTGGCTATCGGCTGCATCTTTATGGGCCTGGCCATCCTTAAATGTGTGATGGGAAGAATGCCCTTAAAAACTTAACTGTTAAAATCCATGAGGGTGCAGCAGATGAGGGCGGGCTAAGCCAGGAATTGGAAATGCAGCGACGGATCTTTTTAGATGAGGACCCGTAGCTATGGATTGGATAGTCCGGTTATCATGGAATGATAAAAGGAGGGAATGACGAATGTGATATAAAATAGTTACTTTAGAGATATTAGTTAATGTAATGTAGAGATAGGCCAGTTTAATTCTGGTTAGTTCACAGACAAAGGATTTCAGACCGCATGGAAAAGCAGGAAGAGGTGTGTCCACCAAAGTAGGAGAAAAGGATGCTGAGTAATAGGGGCCAGAGGAAGGGATTGGAAGTGAGCCAATCAGAATAGATCAAACAGGTCAGGAGGGACATAGGATGACCTATGGGCGTTGAGTATGTGAAACTTGATGCCATTTGAATGTATCAGTACAGAGCTCTTTGTCTTATATCCTCACTTGGTTCCAGAGGTGCAGAGAGCAAGATGTTATCTGTATCGCTGTGAACTAAGTAAAGCGTGCAAGCTGAATAAAATAACTAATGCTGTACCTGCAAATCCATCTCGACTTTTATTGAGGCCAGACTGACGGGTAAAGAAACTGAGGATTCAACACACCCAAACTCTGACATCACTCCAGTAACATGAGCAACTCCATTTCTTAAAGGTACATTTCTTAAACACCCATTTCTTAAAGGTATTCTCACATGACAATTTTAACTTTATTCTCATTCAGGACCACTTCAAATCCATAATCTACCTCCCTCCAAGTTTGGCCTGAATGGAAAGCTATCACTGCTCCCTGGCTAAGGTTTCTGACTAAAATAGTAGGCAAGTCACGCTTAAAGGAGATGCTGTTTTCATGTGTGTGTTCTACTCATCTTTTCAAAGGAACAGCTTAAGATATCAAACCAGCAGGGAAGACATTCCCTATTTTAACCTCACCTCCCCCAACCCAGTTACCAGTTTCCATCAGGCAGACAAAGTTAAAATCTGGGCCACTCAACCATTTGACCCTGTCATTCAAATACATAATGGTTGAACTAAACCTCGTCCTTCCCACCTTTACTTCATATCCCTTGATGACAAAAATCTGTCTAGTTAGATCAGTTTTGAAAGCTTCAAGTGAACTAGCATGAACAACCATTGTGGGGGAGGGGGTGTGGGGGAGGGGGTGCAGAGGAAGGTGGTTTGGTGGGGGGTAGAGAAGCTCTGATTTCAACTCCCTTAAGGTCATAGATTAGAGTGCAGTAGAATACCATTCAGCCTGCCATGTCTTTACTGTCTCTGTCATATAGCTATCCAATTTAATCCCACTCCCCTGCTCTTTCTCTATAGTCCTGTATATTTACCTTATTTTAAAAAAAAAAGTTTTATTATAATTTTTAGCAATTTATATACAAAACATACAATAACACAGAATAACAATTAAGCAGCAAGAACCCCTCCCCAACCCCCTGCCTTCCATTGCAACAGTCTAACTTAGTTAGTCTGACAGTTAGGCCTTTACCCGCCCAAATAAACCCAGTCACCAGCCGGTCAAACTGCCTAAAAAATGTCTTGGGCAGGAATAACAATAGAAATCTCTGCCCAAGTTTTCCATTCGGGGTTCGATAACAGTGCCTAAGTCTTTAATTTAAAATGGCCAATTTTAATCAGGCCTAAGCTCTAGGCCCTGGTAGATCACCACAGCAGGTCCACCTTGACCTTCTCCACCAGACTTGTATAATTCAACTTCCGGAGTTCCCCCAGTCCCTTACTATTTGGATGTCCAAATACCGAAAATGACTTCCAGCTAGCTGGAACAGTACTACCTTAAGCCCCTCTCTCTGCCTCGATACCTCACCCACAAAGTATTCGCTCTTTCCTATATTTTACTGACAGCCAGAGAAGGCCTCAAAACTCTGCAAGATCCCTATGATGTTACCCATTGATGCCTCCGGATCCCTCAAGTATAATAGCAAATCGACGGCGTGTCGCAAAACCTTGTGCTCCACCCCTCCACTAACTATTCCTTCCCATGCTTTCAAGGACCTCAGGGCCATAGCTAGTGGCTCTATTGCTAATGCAAACAACAGAGGGGACTTTGGACATCTCTGCCTGGTGCCCGGGTGTGGACGAAAGGGGTCATTAGTCACTTTGTTAGTGCAAATACTGGCAAATGGGCCACATACAACAACTGCACGCACTCTACAAACCCCCGGTCCAAACCCAAATTTTTCTAATACTGCAAACAGATAGTCCCACTCTACCCGGTCGAACGTTTTCTACGCGTCAAGCAAAATTATGATCTCTGGAATCCAACCCTTCCCTGGGATAAGTACCACGTTCAACAGCCATCACACGTTTGCCGTCAACCTCCGCCCCTTGACAAATCCCGTTGGGTCTTTCCCCACCACCTCCGGAAGACGGGGCTCCAGCCTTAACACCAACACCTTAGCTAACATCTTCAATCCACATTTAACAGGGAGACCGGACAATATGACCCATAGTCTAAGGGATCTTTGTCCTTTTTAAGGAGCAGGGAAATCGATGCCTGCCTCAGCGACTGTGGCAAAGCAGCTCACTCCAAGGAATCCCTGAACATCCCCAACAATAGAGGCGAACAGGTCTGCAAATATTTTATAAAATTCTACTGGGAACCCATCGGGCCTGGTCCTTCCCCAACTGCATTAATTTCAGTGCCTCCTTGATCTCATCCAACTCCAGCGGAGCTTCTCGGTCCTCCCGTAGCTCCTCCTCCACCTTGGGAAACTCCAACTCCCCCATATCTCTCCCTTCCCATAGCAGTTCAGACCAGTATACATTTTAATAGAAGATCTTAAATACCTTATTCACCTTCTCCTGGTCCAAGACCAGCCCACCCATCCTGCGCCCTCATCTGAGTAATCTCCCTCTGTGTCTCCAATTTCCTCAATGATATGCCAGGAGTCCTTTAGCTCACTTCTGCTGTTGCATCACCCTATCTGTAGAGAGCAACTTGAACTGCGTTTGCAGTTTGTTCTCTCTGCTAATAGTCCTGGAGATGGGCTCTCCGCATACTTGCGATCAACCTCTATAATGTCATCTACCAGATTTACCCGGTCCCTCCTTGCCTCTACATGCGCCTTGAAAGTTAATTTATCCCCTAATTACTACCTTCAGTGCTTCCCATAGTATTGAGGGTGAGACCTCCCCATTATCATTATTCCAAATATAATCCCAGATGACCCCTGAGATCCTTGCACAAAACCCCAGCTCCGCCAGCAGACCCACATCCAACTACCAGCCCTTGCGATGTTCCCGGCCTACCTCCAACTCCAGGTCTACCAATGTGGGGCATGATCAGAAATGACAACTGTAGAGTACTCAGATTTCTTCACTTCTGCCGATAGCGCTCGGCTCATGTCAAAGTAGTCAATCCTGGAAAGTACATTATGAACTGAGGAGAAGAACGAAAACTCTTTCTCCCCCAGATGTCCGAAATGCCAAGGGTCTGTCCCCCAATGTCCTCCATAAAAGCATTTAACGCCTTTGCCATATCCCTGTGACTAATGATCCCAACATAGAACAATCCATCCTTGGGTCTAGCACGGAGTTCCCATAATAAGTTGATGGGTGTCCTGATCCGTTATCACTGCCAGCAGCCATTTCATGAAATGAAATGAAAATCACTTATTGTCACGAGTAGGCTTCAATGAAGTTACCGTGAAAAGCCCCTAGTCGTCACATTCCGGCGCCTGTTCGGGGAGGCTGGTACAGGAATCGAACCGTGCTGCTGGCCTGCCTTGGTCTGCTTTCAAAGCCAGCGATTTAGCCCAGTGTGCTAAACCAGCCCCTACATTGTATTGTCTCAATTCGATGCGTATACATTCACCAACACCAACTGTTTCCCTTCTAAACCCCCGTTACTATCACATACAGCCCGCATCAGATATTACCTTCGCTGAACGAAACTGGACCCTTTTATCAATGAGGATTGCCATCCCCCCGGGCCCTGCTATCGAACCCCGAATGGAAAACGTGGCTCACCAAAGCCTTCTGAAGATGCACCTGGTCCCACTCGTGCATGTGGGTCTACTGGAGAAGCATCACATCGGCTCGTTTCTTTAAATGAGCAAAAACAAACGCTCTTTTGACTGGGCCCCCAGGCCTCGCATATTCCAGGTGACCACTCTTATCAGAGGTCACACCCCCTTCCCCCCTCAGCCTCGAGTCAGCCAGTAACACCGCGATAGGTCGTAGCTCCGCCAATGATTACCAGGTTGCAGGCCCACCTAAGATGGAATCCTGCCCCACCTAAATGGTGTAATAGAGAAAAATACCAGTTGTCAGTTTCCCCCTCCCCAGTCAGATAACCTGTCATCTCCTCTAATCCCCTCCCTCCCCTCCCACCGCCCCTATAAAGCCTAACCTAACTGACCCGATAAGTCTTAGTCCCATCCCCCACTTGACCTCCGTGAACTAGTCTACTTCTCAGCGCTAGTAATATGATCACCCCACCCCAGATTCCACCTATTCCTTAACCATCACGGTTGTTTCTGCCCAAGCTCGCCCTTCCAACTAATCCACTTCCCCACCCATATTAAGGAAAAGCCTTCGACAAAGGGAAGACACCCCCATCCCAACAACTACTGAGCTCGTACAGAAGGATAATCATGAAAGCAGAACAGAGGAAATGCCCCAATCCAAACGTCTCTACCAGTACTCCAACTCAACTCGTAACATAGAACATAGAAAATACAGCACAGAACAGGCCCTTCAGCCCACGATGTTGTGCCGAACCTTTGTCTTAGATTAATCATAGATTATCATTGAATTTACAGTGCAGAAGGAGGCCACCCGGCTCCCCGAGTCCGCACCGGCCCCCGGAAAGAGCACCCCACCCAAACTCAACACCCCCACCCAACACCAAAGGCAATTTTGGACATTAAGGGCAATTTATCATTGGCCAATTCACCTAACCTGCACATCTTTGGACTGTGGGAGGAAACCGGAGCACCCGGAGGAAACCCACGCAGACACGGGGAGGACGTGCAGACTCCGCACAGACAGTGACCCAAGCCGGAATCGAACCTGGGACCCTGGAGCTGTGAAGCATTGTGCTATCCACAATGCTACCGTGCTGCCCTTAAGAACAAATAAATCTACACTATATCATTTTACCGTAATCCATGTACCTATCCAATGCTTGAAGGTCCCTAATGTTTCCGACTCAACTACATGTAACAACATGAACATGAACAATAAAACAGTAAAATAGTAAAGCCCCAACCATTTAACAGTCAAACCGCATCCCTCAAACCATGCCCAGTCCATGACCTCTGATAAAGTCCTCAGCCTGCTCCGGAGTTTCATAATAAAGGTCCTTTGAGTCAAACATAACTCTTAGCTTTGCTGCTTAAACCCATCCCAAACCATACTCTTCGATTGAACAGGGCCGTCTTCACCTTATTGAAGGCTGCCCGTCACTTTATCAATTCTGTGCAGATATCTTGGTATACGAAGTTACCATCCCAATTGATGTTTCAGGCTTTCTTGGCCCATTCCAGGACCCGTTCCATCCTTTGGAAGCTGTGGGACCGAATGATCGCCACTTGAGGTGGCTCATTCGGTCGAGGCTTCTGCCTCAAAACCCTGTGTGCCCTCTCTAGCTCTGGCACAGCAAATACCTTGCCGCTCAACAGCGGAGAAAACTTCACAGCAAAGTATTCGGTCAGTCTTGAGCCTTCAACTCCCTCCAGTGGACCCACGTGCCTCAGGTTCATGTGCCTGGACCTGTTTTCCATATCATCCAGTTTAGCCTTGAGGCCTTTATTCCTGTCTCCAACGATTGCCATTTCGGTCTCCAGTTACATGAGTCAGTCTTCGTGTGAGATAAGGCCTCCTCCACGCCCTTCAGCTTTTCCGACTGTTCGCCTACCGCCTTAGTCACCTTGTTCAGCTGCTCCTGACCGGGCCCAAAACCTCCTCCACCATAGTTTTAAATGATGCCTTCAATTCCTGGCTATGCCTCTGGAAACGTTCATCCATTTCTCCACTGAATTTCTTTAACTCTTTTGCCATCACTCCCTCCATCATGTCGAGAGTGATGGGCATGACCACTTCCTCCATCATCTTTGATGAATCCTTGCTTCAGCTCGGTACCTGAAGTTTCACAACTCCGCCCCTGTTGATGTTGATTTTGACATTGCCTGATTTCCAGCTGTTTGGCTGCTCTGTTGTTTTAGGTGTAGTGAAAGACCATAAGACATAGAAGCAGAAGTAGGCCATTCAGCCCATCAAGTCTTCTCCGCCATTCAATGAGATCATGATTGATATAATCCTCAATTCCACTTTTCTGTCTTATTACTATAACTCTTGAATCCATTATGATTAAAAATTGATCCATGTCAGTATGGAACATACTTAAAAAAAGGTTTTCATGTTTCTCCCTGACACTATCTCATCGAAACAAAAATTAACAGAGTATATAATTTATTTGATTTCTCAACATATAACCTAGATGTTTTCCTATGCTGGATCAGGAATCAATGAAACTTCTGCTTAAAACAATCTGCTGTAGTCATCATAATTTTTCATACAGGTTTTCTATAATTCAAAATCAAATCAAAATCAAATCAAATTAATGTTTGTTTTGCTGATAATCAAGTAGTTCAACTAATGGCGAGCTGATGCAACTCAATGTGTACTTTATTAAGTGCCCAAATAGAAGTTTATGTATCAAGTTACATAATGGAAAATGTGAACATTTCCAATAATGGTATTAAAATAAATGTACAATTGTAGAGTGTACTTACTTCTTCTTCCTCCCCTTCCTCCTCTTCCTCCTCTTCTTCACCTTCTTCCTCAACTGCTTCATCTGCCATTGCTTCAGCATCTTCTTCTTCTTCGTCTAGGTCTGCACCAGATAATTCCCAGCCATAATACTTGAAGGGTTCTGCCAGGGTTTGTATACCAGATAAATTGAAAGTTAATAATGTTTTCATGTAACATTTACATTTCATGTAATAATCGTGGTTGGACTTTCTCAAACAAATTCCATTGTTGTGTATGTGATAATATTCTGAGAGTAACATGAGAACTGAATATATTCAAGAGCTTGATTTTGACAGAACTTTTTCTGAAAGGTGCTAAAGGACTCTAAAGGTTTTTGATTGAAATTTCATAGACCTGTTAGAAAAACTGAAGCCCAAGAGATTAAAGGGGCAGTGGCAGCACAGGAAATAAATTAGCTGAGAGACGGAAAGCAGAAAATTGCAGTGAAAAAATGTTTTACGTATTGGATAAAAGTATAGAGTGATGTCCCCCAGGCATTGGTATAATGCCCTTTCTCATTATCAATTTAGTGATTTTTGATATTAGTGATCTGGACTTGGATATAAAGGGAAAAATGTCAATATTTAAAGATTATATGAAAAGCTTGGAAATATGGTAAACAGGAAGATAAGTAGCATACTTCAGGAGTACATAAACTGGTGACATGGGCAGGCAATTGGCAGAATAAAATCCAATTTGGAGAAGTGTTGAGGAAAAATGAGAAGCAGTGTAAATTAAATGATACAAATTTAAAGAACAAAGAGAACTGCGGCTGGATTCTCCGATTCTCAGACTAAGGGTGCAATCTTCCCAAAAGGGAACAAAGAGCTCGAGCGAGCATGTTTGGCCGCGTGTTTCCCGGCACTCGTAATGCCCAGAAACACATGGCTATTCAACGCGACTCACATTGAATAAGGGGCCTAAATGGGAAGCTGAGGTTGCACATAGCCCCAGGTGGCACTGTCAGGGTACCCAGTGAGCACCAGCAGTGCCAGGTCACCACCCTGCCCAAAGAGCATGCAGCTGGGGGCCTCCGATTCACTTGGAGACTCCCATGAGTGCCTTCCGTTCGGTCCCCGTTTGTGGGGACCAGTGCTGAACGGCGATCGCCCGAGGTCCCCGAGGTGAAAGATTGAATCCCAAAGCCTCAGGTACCTCATGCATATTAGAGTAAGGCTCACGGCCTTGGTCCAATATGCAGATTTGCCAAAAAGCTGACTTGCCCATTGTGGGCGGGATTCTCTTTGCAACGCCTCGCGAGATTCAATGCAGGGTCTCCCGGCTTTCACGGCCATGCTGCGCCGTGGCGAGCTGCTTTTCCAGTGCAGTATGGCCGGAAGATCATGCCCTAAGTGTTGACACCGGGGCAGGATTTGTGGACTTCCACGACAGCAAAATTGGTGCCTCACCTGGATCGATTCAGCAACTGTGGAGGGGAGAGCACTGGCACCACATGGAACACAATCAATTCCAATGAAAAATGGTGCCAGATTCGCCGGATTCGTGATTGACACTCAGGAGCCCGACAAGCTGCAGCCGTATATACACATTTCACTCTCCACACACATTCAACCCAGCCAACAAGATGGCACTGGTTGCACTCATATGGCTGATGGATCGGTTGGGACCAGAGGGCATCTAGGGGATTAGCCTGGAACGACATTCATACAACCTGTGGCCCTATGCCAACAGTGGGCAGTCAGTGACGTGTGCAGCTGCATGGCTGTCTTGCAGGCTGTGGCAATGGTGTTCCCTGCTCATCCACCCTGATCCCACCCGCAGACTTTAGTTGTGGTCTTTTCTGAGATACCGAAACAAATTGGTTCCAGGGAGCTGACATTTTTCCGACATCTCCTCAAAACTATCAAACCTTCCCTCCACAAACCTCTCCAGACCCTTTGCCCTGCCATGACCTAAATGTTGAGTCCAAGCCCATCCACACAAAGTGATGATTGGGCAGCACAGTAGGTAGCACTGTTGCTTCAAGCGCCAGGGTCCCAGGTTTGATTCCCACTTGGGTCACTGTCTGTGCAGAGTCTGCACCTTCTTCCTGTGCCTGCGTGGGGTTCCTCTAGGCGCTCCCTTTTCCTCCCACAAGTCCCGAAAGATGTGCTGTTAGGTGAGTTGGACATTCCCGAATTCACCCTCTTGTGTACACGAACAGGCACCAGAATGTGGGGACTAGGGGATTTTCACAATAACTTCACTGCAGTGTTAATATAAACCTACATATGAGACTTATAAAGATTATTATATATAGGAGCCAACAACGACATGCAACTATGTTTAAAGTGCTGTCTGAACGGATTCCAGATTCTGAAGTACACACTACCATAAAATCACTTAGGTGCAGAAGGAGGTAATTCGGCCCATCGAGTCTGCAGCACTCCTCTAAAAGAGCACCCTACCTAGGCCCATGTCCCCACTCTATCCCCATAATCCAATAACTCCGCCTAACCTTTTGGAAACTAAGGGTCAATTTTATCATGGTCAATTCAACTAACCTGCACATCTTTGGATTGTGGGAGCAAACCGAAGCACCTGGAGGAATCCCACCCTTTTTACTTCCCCTTCTGTCCTCTCTAAAACAATGATATCCCGGCACATTAAGCTGCCAGTCCTGTCCCTCCTTTAACCATGTCTCTGTAATTGCAATTGCATCATAGTTTCATGCAGTAATCCAGGCTTTCAGTTCATCTGTTTTACCTGTTATAATTTTTGCATTGAAGCAAACCGCCCTCCAGACCTACAGTCCCGCTGAGCCCTGCAGTTTCCCTTTGCCTGTTCTTACTCTGCACCATGTTTATCTCAGTCTCACTTTTCTCCCCAGTCTCTAAACTTACTGGCCTGCTGTTCCGGTTCCCACCCCCTGCAATTACTTTAAACCCTCCCGAACAGCACCATTCTCGGGTCTTCAAGGAAGTAGAAGCTGAGATAGAGGGTCCATTGGTTATAATATTCCAAAATTTCTTGGATGCAGGTAAGGTTCCAGTTGATTGGAAAAATGCTAATGTAACACCCTCATTCAAAAAGGGAGGGAGGCAGAAAGTAGGAAAGCATAGACCAGTTAGCTTTACATCTGTCATTGGGAAATTGTTAAGACTCCATTATTGGAGGAGTAATAACAAGACATTTGGAAAGTCAAAATGCAATCCATCAGAATCAGCATGGTTTTATAAATTATGTTTGACTAATTTGCTAGACTTCTTCGTAGATGTAAAAAACCAAGCGGATAATGGGGATTCTGCAGATGTAGTGTATCTGGACTGCCAGAAGGCATTTGATAAGGTGCTACACAAAGGCTTAATACACAAGATAAGACGACATGGAATTCGGGATGATTTATTCACTTGGATAGAAGACTGACTAACTAACAAAGTACGAAGTCTTACAACACCAGGTTAAAGTCCAACAGGTTTGTTTCGATGTCACTAGCTTTCGGAGCGCTGCTCCTTCCTCAGGTGAATGAAGAGGTATGTTCCAGAAACACATATATAGACAAATTCAAAGATGCCAAACAATGCTTGGAATGCGACCATTAGCAGGTGATTAAATCTTTACAGATCCAGCGATGGGGTAACCCCATGTTAAAGAGGTGTGACTTGCATCAAGCCAGGACAGTTGGTAGGATTTCGCAGGCCAGATGGTGGGGGATGAATGTAATGTGACATGAATCCCAGGTCCCGGTTGAGGCCGCACTCATGTGTGCGGAACCTGGCTATAAGTTTCTGCTCGGCGATTCTGCGTTGTCGCGTGTCCTGAAGGCCGCCTTGGAGAACGCTTACCCGGAGATCAGAGGCTGAATGCCCTTGACTGCTGAAGTGTTCTCCGACTGGAAGGGAACATTCCTGCCTGGTGATTGTTGCGCGATGTCCGTTCATTCGTTGTCGCAGCGTCTGCATGGTCTCGCCAATGTACCACGCTTCGGGACATCCTTTCCTGCAGCGTATGAGGTAGACAACGTTGGCCGAGTCACACGAGTACGTACCGCGTACCTGATGGGTGGTGTTCTCACGTGTAATAGTGGTATCCATGTCGATGATCTGGCACGTCTTGCAGAGATTGCCATGGCAGGGTTGTGTGGTGTCGTGCTCACTGTTCTGAAGACTGGGTAGTTTGCTGCAAACAATGGTTCGTTTGAGGTTGCGCGGTTGTTTGAAGGCAAGTAGTGGGGGTGTGGGGATGACCTTGGCAAGATGTTCATCATCATCAATGACGTGTTGAAGGCTGTGAAGAAGATGTCGTAGTTTCTCCGCTCCGGGGAAGTACTGGACGACGAAGGGTATTCTGTCGGTTGTGTCCCATGTTTGTCTTCTGAGGAGGTCGGTGCGGTTTTTCGCTGTGGCGTGTTGGAACTGTCGATCGATGAGTCGAGTGCCATATCCCGTTCGTACGAGGGCATCTTTCAACGTCTGTAGATGTCTGTTACGCTCCAGACGCACAGAACAGCCATGGGGACCAAATTCGCACCCCAATACGCCAACATCTTCATGCACATGTTTGAACAGGACCTACTCTCCGCACAGGACCCTCAACCGACGTTATACACCAGATACATCGATTACATTTTTTTCCTTTGGACCCACGGCGAAGAATCACTGAAACGACTACACAATGACATTAATAGGTTCCATCCAACCATCAGACTCACCATGGACTACTCTCCAAAATCAGTTGCATTCTTGGACACACTCGTCTCCATCAAGGACGGTCACCTCAGCACTTCGCTTTACCGCAAACCCACGGATAACCTCATGATGCTCCACTTCTCCAGCTTCCACCCTAAACACATTAAAGAAGCCATCCCCTATGGACAAGCGCTCCGTATACACAGGATCTGCTCAGACGAGGAGGAGCGTAACAGACATCTACAGACGTTGAAAGATGCCCTCGTACGAACGGGATATGGCACTCGACTCATCGATCGACAGTTCCAACGCGCCACAGCGAAAAACCGCACTGACCTCCTCAGAAGACAAACATGGGACACAACCGACAGAATACCCTTCGTCGTCCAGTACTTCCCCGGAGCGGAGAAACTACGACATCTTCTTCACAACCTTCAACACGTCATTGATGACGATGAACATCTTGCCAAGGTCATCCCCACACCCCCACTACTTGCCTTCAAACAACCGCGCAACCTCAAACGAACCATTGTTTGCAGCAAACTACCCAGTCTTCAGAACAGTGAGCACGACACCACACAACCCTGCCATGGCAGTCTCTGCAAGACGTGCCAGATCATCGACATGGATACCACTATTACACGTGAGAACACCACCCATCAGGTACGCGGTACGTACTCGTGTGACTCGGCCAACGTTGTCTACCTCATACGCTGCAGGAAAGGATGTCCCGAAGCGTGGTACATTGGCGAGACCATGCAGACGCTGCGACAACGAATGAACGGACATCGCGCAACAATCACCAGGCAGGAATGTTCCCTTCCAGTCGGAGAACACTTCAGCAGTCAAGGGCATTCAGCCTCTGATCTCCGGGTAAGCGTTCTCCAAGGCGGCCTTCAGGACACGCGACAACGCAGAATCGCCGAGCAGAAACTTATAGCCAGGTTCCGCACACATGAGTGCGGCCTCAACCGGGACCTGGGATTCATGTCACATTACATTCATCCCCCACCATCTGGCCTGCGAAATCCTACCAATTGTCCTGGCTTGATGCAATTCACACCTCTTTAACCTGGGGTTACCCCATCTCTGGATCTGTAAAGATTTAATCACCTGCTAATGGTCGCATTCCAAGCATTGTTTGGCATCTTTGAATTTGACTATTAATGTGCATCTGGAACATACCTCTTCATTCACCTGAGGAAGGAGCAGCGCTCCGAAAGCTAGTGACATCGAAACAAACCTGTTGGACTTCAACCTGGTGTTGTATGACTTCGTACTGAGTTTAGAAGAGTGAGAGGGGATCTCTTTAAAACTTATAAAATTCTCACAGGATTCAGAAAGCATATTCCCGATGGTGGGGTGTCCAGAACTAGGGGTCATAGTTTGAGGATAAGAGGCAAACCTTTTAGAACTGAGGAGAGGAGAAATTTCTTCACCCAGAGAGTGGTGAATCTCTGGAATTCACTACCATAGAAAGTAGTTGAGGCCAAAATGTTGTGTAATTTCAAGAACGAATTAGATATAGCTCTTGGGGCTAAAAGGTCCAAGGGATATGGGGAAATGTAGGATTAGGGTATTGAACTTGATGATCAACCATGATCATAATGAATGGCGGAGCAGGCTCGAAGGGCCGAATGCCTTCTCTTGCTTCGATTTTCTATCTTTCTATGTTCGATCAGCCATGATTGTATTAAATGGCGAAGCAGGCTCAATGGGCTGAATGGCCTACTCCTGTTCTTTTGTTACTATGTCAGATCAGTTCCTAAAGCACGTTACTAAACCAGGCGGGTTTTTACGACAATTGATAATAGTTTCTTGGTCACCATTTAAGTTATTAAAATCACTGGTTTAAAATACATACAGGCATTACGTCTGCTAAAAGAATCATAGAATTTACAGTGCAGAAGGAGGCCATTCGGCCCGTCGAGTCTGCACCGGTTCTTTGAAAGAGCACCCTACCCAATCCCACACCTCCACCCTATCCCCATAACCCAGTAACCCGACCCAACACTAAGGGCAATTTTGAACACTAAGGGCAATTTTAGCATGACCAATCCGCCTAACCTGCACATTTTTGGACTGTGGGAGGAAACCGGAGCACCTGGAGGAAACCCACGCACACACGGGGAGAACGTGCAGACTCCGCACAAACAGTGAACCCAGTCGGGAATCGAACCTGGGACCTTGGAGCTGTGAAGTAATTGTGATAACCACCATGCTACCGTGCTGCCCAAAAAGCTGTAATTAAAGAGTTGTGTGAAGTCATGATTCATTTCAATCACTTACTTGATTACAGATAAAGGTCTAATTGCTTATTGTTATGATTGCTGGCGATTCCCTGGAGAATAGATCATTTATGAAGAAGCGGTGCTTAGTCCTAGCAAAGCAGGTCATGGAACTTAGTGGGATATAGATGATGTAATTAATGGAAGGAGCCAGGTCCATCTGTAGTTTTGCAGTCTGCTGGAATATTTGAAGTTCAACAGCAGTTTTGCCAAATGCTGTTAGGTTGACCAAAAGTTTACTGGATATGCTCTTGAAAGGAACTGTCTCCAAAAGTCTCCACAAGCTAAGAAAGTAAATCTGTTGCTAACATTATTTATAAGTGGCATTTTAACACTTATTGGGTTGCTTAATTGGAATTAGTGGCATGTGTAGATAGTGAGTTACCAGGTTTTTCCTTTTATTTAAAAACTGTTTAACTGATAATTGTAAAGCTATTTGATGTTAATATGGTTAATTCTGTGTTTAAATTGAAGTTTGATTTAAGGTAAAAGATACCTATTGGTCAGAGTCAATTATTCCTGAGGTGAAATATCCTTTCCTCACAGTTTTACAAACAGAATTTTTCTGTTTTCTTGTCCTGTATCCTAAAAGTTGTGGTCTCGTCCGACCTCCAACCACCACACCCGACCACTGCCATTCTCCTAACTCTGTGTGCCAGTTTGCTCCAGATTCATGCTCTCTGTGGGTTCTTGACTTCTCTGTGCCCTGGAGTTGACCAATATATTAAATTTGTCACAGAAATCATGAAGCAGTTTGAACAAAAATAGCGACTGTAATTATTAACTACCTAATTTTACACAGTTATTGCAGACCAAGAATATCAGTCAATGTAATCATAAATACGCTGTATATTTTGGCTGTATTGTAACATTCAAACATGCAGTAACTTTTAAAGTCAGACTGAAAGAATTGTTTGTGGTGATAGAAAATCTTGACTTACTTTCCATAATATGAATAACTTCTTCCAAAAGAGCTTCTGGCGTTTTCTCAGCAATCTCCAATATTTTATACATGGTTGTGGTAAGTGCTCCTTCAATCCCATTCCGGCTATTTATGTACTCAGCGATAATCCTGCGATAATAATTCATTTCTTGACCTTCTGGATAACCTCCTTCAGGAACCTCAGGCAATGTGATTTCTAAATTTCATAATGAAACATAATTTAATTTACCCTCCCATACATTTGGAAATTCATCACATTTCATTTAAAAAAAAATTTTAATTTATGAGTTCTGTAATCTATGTACCAAAGAATATTAACAATATTTAATTTGCTAAATTTGCCCTTGGGAGGTTCCCAGCCCGTGCTTTTATAAAGAATATTATTCTTGCGATGTGATACAACATTGGCAAGACGTATTTAACCTAGTTGCCTCAAGGGCATTTGGAATCACCCATATGGTGTGGAAACAGTTATTTGAAGGCCAGAGTTGGCATTTCACTTCTCTAAAGAACAACATTCACCTAGTTAGGTTTTCCATAGGTAAATACAGCTACTTCATGGTTATATTTGGGCAGCATGGTAGCATTGTGGATAGCACAATTGCTTCACAGCTCCAGGGTCCCAGGTTCGATTCCGGCTTGGGTCACTGTCTGTGCGGAGTCTGCACATCCTCCCCGTGTGTGCGTGGGTTTCCTCCGGGTGCTCCGGTTTCCTCCCACAGTCCAAAGATGCGCAGGTTAGGTGGATTGGCCATGATAAATTGCCCTTAGTGTCCAAAATTGCCCTTAGTGTTGGGTGAGGTTACTGGGTTATGGGGATAGGGTGGAGGTGTTGACCTTGGGTAGGATGCTCTTTCCAAGAGCTGGTGCAGACTCGATGGGCCGAATGGCCTCCTTCTGCACTGCACTATTATATTCTGGTACCACCTTTAAGTTGCCAAATGTCTATAAATTAAATTTAATAACTTGCTGGTGTGACAGAGGCGGACTTACAATGAAACACTGAGTGCTGCAGCTCAGGGTCCAGGCCAATGGGGGGCCCCATACTGAGAGATGGTAGCACAATGGCAAGCACTGCTGCTTCACAGCGGCCAGAGACCCACGTTCGATTCCCGGCTTGGGTCACTGTCTGTGCAGATTCTGCACGTTCTTCCCGTATCTGCGTGGATTCCTTCCCAGTGTTCCAGTTTCCTCCCACAAGTCCCGAAAGACGGGCTTGTTAGGTGAATTGGATATTCTGAATTCTCCCTCAGTGTACCCGAACAAGCGACATAGTGTGGCGACTAGGGGATTTTCACAGTAACTTCATTGCAGTGTTAATGTAAGCCTACTTGTGATAAAGATTATTTATTTATTATTTATTTATTTCATATAAAGCTCACATTGTGAAAAAGGAGAGAGAGGGATGACAAAAGCTGGTGGACTCCAACTTGGAGGTTGACCAATTACTGATGCATAGAAAAAATTTGACTTGACTTCCAAGAACAAAGCGGTGCATCAGTTACCACATTCTAGAGGCACCTTCTATGAACATGGGTAAGCTTACTTGTGACACTAATAAAGAACATTAGATGTCAGAGGTGTGGGAGCACCAATCAGACCTGGCAGCTCTGAATTTGCTGATTTCTGGAACCTTTCAACGGGTAATACATTGGGCTCTGTGTAGTGGATTGTTAGAGTGAGAAAAACAAGTTTACCAGACTTTGAGAGATGCTGGAGACTTAGAGCAGTTCAGACAGATCTCCTGAATTGCTGTGAGGTTTCTGAACTTTAATTAAGTGAAGCAGCAGCCAGGTTTCTGACATTTGGCAGAGTGGGGAGCCTAAAACAAAAGTGAGATCGCCGACCTAACTTCGGGATGTGAGCCTGTGAAGCCTTCAGTGAGGCGAGGAGAAGGCGCTGGCCAATGGCCATCGAGGGGAGCAGTGGGGTGATGAGGGCAGGCGGGCAACTAACCAATGAACAGAGGCAAGGCCAGGAGCACATTCAGTCGTTAAGGCTTGAGCGAGAGCCGAGAGGTGAGCAGTCGGGAGGTGCGAAGGCCAGGCAGGCGGCAGCATCGTGCTTTTCGAGGAACAGCAGCCAGCAGGGCGATGCAACCAGAATCAGAGGGTAGGGCTGAGAGTGAGAGGACTGTGCAGTAATCGGACCAGGCAGTGAGAGTGAGAGAGCAGAGCCAGGCCAGATAGCCAGCAGCCAGTCAGGAGCATATACGGTCATCGAGGCTCAGGGCTCACAGTCAAAGGGAGTGAATTGACTTTCAATGTAGAAGCCACATCAAGGCTCTGTCCTGGACGTGTTTGGTGGGACAGACAAGCTGCAGCTTGCCCCTGTAATGGGTCTCCACAATATTTAAGGGTGACTTGAAGGCCTCACAGATACAAAGCCACTTACCCCACCCTGGCCCAGGGGCGACCCCAACCTGGAACCCCTCAACCCCTGACCAAGCCCAACCACCCTGAGCGCTGTCTCACCCTTGAGAACTGGGGCAGCAGCTCCAGTGCCATTGAGTTGCTTACCGGAAAATGGAAATGGCTACTTACCTCCTCTTCCCCTCAGCAGCCATTGCACCAGCTTCACGTTTATAAAAAGTACTAAATGATGCCCGTGTGATTTCTCGCTGGTGAGTCAGGTAATTCCAGGGATGCCGCTGCATTCGACTTCAATCACACGAATGAGATCGAAATGAATGCAAATGAGGGTTAATGATATTCTTGCCATCTTTGGGCGAGATCCGGAACTCGCCATTGTTGTAGGCCGGGTGAATTGCAAACTGGTTTGTGCCTGGCATGAATCTCAATTTTGATCTTTCCCACTATTTACCCGGCGTAACCAGATTCTCTCCAGGTGCAACATAGTGGGTGAATCATGCCCAATGGATCAGGAATGAATTTTCCACTTACCCAGTTAATGTTGGGAAAGTTAAAGTCCCCGACTATTACTACTCTATTTTTCCAGCAGCTATCTGTAATCTCCTTTTATATTTGCCTCTTGATTTCCCACTGACTATTTGGGGGCCTAGAGTACAGTCCTATCAAAGTGATCTCATCCTTCTTATTTTTTAGTTCTAGCCATATAGACTCAGTGGGTGAACCCTTGGATATATCCTTTCTCTGTACTGCCATGATGCCAGGGGCTGGTTTAGCACAGGGCTAAAGAGCTGGCTTTTAAAGCAGACCAAGGCAGGCCAGCAGCACGGTTCAATTCCCGTACCAGCCTCCCCGATCAGGCGCCGGAATGTGATTGGGGCTTTGCACAGTAACTTCATTTGAACCCTACTTGTGACAATAAGCGATTTTCATTTCATGTTGTCCCTAATCAAAAACGCAACTCCCCCTCTTCTCATATCTCCTGGTCTATCTTTCCTATGGCATCTGTACCCCGGAACATTGAGCTGCCTGTCCTGCCCCTCCTTTAGCCATGTTTCAGTAATAACTATAATATCCCAGTTCCATGTACCTATCCATGCCCTGAGTTCATCTGCCTTTCCCGTTAGGCCTCTTGCATTGAAATAAATGCAGTTCAATCTGTGTCTCTGCCTTCCACTTTTCTCCTTACTGGCTTTTGTTTCTATCCCTTCTTTACTACGCTCTGACTTCCTGCATTGGTTCCCATGCCCCTGCCACATTAGTTTATTAGTTTAATTCTCCCCAACAGCGCTAGCATATAACCCCCCCCCCCCCCCCCCCCGAGGATATTGGTTTGGTTCCAGTCCTGCCCAGGTGTAGACCATCCGATTTGTAATGCTTCCACCTCTCCCAGAACCGGTTCCAATGTCCCAAAAATCTGAATCCCTCCCTCCTGCACTATCTCTCAAGCCACGCATTCATCCTGTCTATCCTACCATTCCTACTCTGACTAGTACGTGGCACTGGTAGTAATCCCGAGATAACTACCTTTGAGGTCCTACTTTATAATTTAGCTCCTAGATCCCTAATTCAGCATGTAGGACCTCATCCCATTTTTTTTACCTGTATCGTTGGTGCCTATATGCATCCCGACAGCTGGCTGTTCACCCTCTCCCTTTGGAATGTCCAGCAGTCGCTCCGAGACTTCCAGGACCTTTGCACCCGGGAGGCAACATACCTTCCTGGAGTCTCGTTTGTGTCTGCAGAAACGCCTGTCTACTCCCCTTACAATTGCATCCCCTATCATTATAGCTCTACCACTCTTTTGAGAGAGCAGTTAATAAAGCATATGGTATTCTGGGCTTTATTAATAGGGGCACAGAGTACAGGATCAGGAAGTTATGTTGAACTTACACCTCCGCTGGAATATTGTGTACAGTTTTGGTTGCCACACTATCAGAAGATAGTGTTGGCATTGGAGAGAAAGCAGACGAGGTTTACAAGAATGGTTCCAGAGAGGAGAAACTTCAGTTCTGGGGATAAATTGGAGAGATTGGGACTGTTCTTCTTGGAGAGAAGAAGGCTAAGAAGAGACTTGATAGACATGTTCAAAATCATGAGGGGGTGGATAGAGAAGATAGTAAAAAATTGCTCCCGCTAGCAAAAGGATCAAAAAAGAGAGGGTGCAGATTTAATGTGATTTTAAAAGAAGCAAATGTGATGCAGGAAAAAGCATGAGTGGTTCAGATTTGGACTGCACTTCCTGGAAGTGTGGGGGAGGTAGGTTCAATGGAGCCATTCAAAAGGGCATTACATGATTATTTGAACACAAACATCAATGTGCAGGGGTACAGTGTAAGGCAGCAAAATGGCACAAATCATGATGTTTATTTGGAGAGCCAGTGCGGTCATGATAGGCCAAATGGCCTCCTTCTGCGCTGTAACAATTCAATGACTGTGATTTAAGTGCTGGACTTTTGACTCTCAAAGGCACTTCAATTTGCTGGTGTTCAAGCCTCCTCCCTTTCCAACCTTGTAGTTGTGTTGGTTGTGGTCACAAGGCTCTCATTACAATGTAGATACAGAGCTGAGTCACACATTTTGAGTAATCTTCCCTCACCCATGAATCACATTAGCTGGAGGCTGGCATCTGTGCTGATCAGGACCTCTGAACTGTCAACTTTGAATTTTGTACCAAGTCCTGGAATGGGACTTGAATCCAAAGCCAGGACTCTGAGGCGAGAGTACTGCAAACTGAGTCCTGGATGACATGTAAAGTATTTTGATCAATGTATTGGTAGGACTACATTCATCCTAAAGGACCTATAAAATTGGTTCACTCATGAAACAGAGATAACGAAGATGACTGTCACATCTGGGGAAGATTCCGTTTGGGACTGATTAGCGTCTGATTCATGTTCCCACTGGGGCCATTATTCGGTAAGTGAATCAGGACATGCAAATAGGCCAGCATTCTGCTGGCTGAATTGAGAGCAATTCCTGACTCAGTGGGCATTGTAACTGCTTGGGCAAGAATTAGCATCAAAGAGCCTGATAGCTGGAGTTGTTTTTAAGCGCTCCACTTACCACATTCACTGCAGCCACGAAGGTGGCTCTCAGATGATCTGTCTCTCCAAGGTGGACCCACAGCTCCATGTCAGTGAGGAGAGGAGGGACACCCTCTTCCAGGAAGGGCTGCAGACTCCAGCCTGCCCAACTGAACAGGGCTGGGAGGAGGTGGCCGAGGCAGCCAGCGCTGCCAGCCTCACCAGGTGGTCCTTAAGGGTGCCTGGTGAGACCTCTGCCATGAGAGGGGCAAATAACCAGGGAGGATTCCAAAGGTTCTAGAATCCCTACAGTGCAGGAGTCCATTTGGCCCATTGAGTATGCACTGACCCTCCCCTACCTAGGTCCACTTCCCACCCACCCCGCCCTATCCTTGTAACCTGTAAATCCCTGGACACTAAGGGACAATTTAGCATGGCAAATCCATACTAAAAGTGCACTGCATGAAACCAAAGCACCTGGAGGAAACTCACGCAGACACGGGGAGAATGTATGAACTCCATACAGGCAGTCACCCAAGGTTGGAATCAAACCCGGGTCCCTGGTGCTGTGCAGCAGCAATGCTAACCACTGTGCCACCGTGCAGGTGTCCTTTGATTGGAGAGAGCTCTGTTGATCCCCTGCTTCCTCTGCAGTGGGGCAGTGCTTCTGAGGAGTTCCAAAACCAGGTGGGCCTCTGATTCAGCTTGGCCACGCCCATCCCCTTAATGATACAACTGAGGTATAAGGGTTTTGTAAGGGCCACGAAGAATTCAGCACGAGTTTTAAGGATACAAAGTAATAACATTTATTTACTATAACATATATACATAACAGTAGCAGTAACTTCCCTTGCTTCATACTCCTTCCTGCTGGTTCCTGAACTGGCCAGCTTTATTTATACTCGGAGTTTACTAGTGGTTTCTCCACCCCCCTCATTGGGGAAGCTCATACTCCCACAGGATTGTGGGATAGTCATTAGTCCCCAGCCAATGGTAAGTAGGCAGGTTATAACAAAGGGTTTCCAGGGGGGTGGCATGGGTGGGCTACCAGATGACCAGAGGCTCTCTGAACATTCAAAGGGCAGAGTTAGCACTCAGCAGTGTGAGCAGCCAGGCGCCTCTAAGTAGGGGTGCATATAAAACACATACTGCAGCAATGGTTGTCTGAACAAGGCCACTCCGGTCCCAAAGAGGCACCCGAGTTCATGGACTTGGCACCAAGTTGCTGCCTGCTACTACACCGGACCGGGCAGCCAGCCCCCAGCAAGCCCGACAATTTTAGAGGCTGCCTTACTGCAGCCATGGAGCCCAGGACCCGCTTCTGAATACTTGCACTAATTTGCGCGCGCGAGACTTCTGCCTAAGAGGGGTCGAGCATCATGCAGAGGTGGTACATGAAGTGTCCAAGCTACTAATGATGTTAAAATCCATGCAAATGATGGTTTTGGATGTGGGGCTCAAACTTCAATATTGTCGCCAGCAAGAGAGTGGGGCATGGTTTCCGAATCAGCACTGGGCGCAAAAAGGATTTTTTTCCTTATCATGTGATTCTATGCTCGAACATGCTACTTGCTCCCCGTCACAAAGCAGAGAATCTAATCCCTCGTCATCAAAGCAGCTGCATCAGGAGCAGCTCTCATGCAAGAATATGAGTGCTGAATCCAGTATAGTTTCTGTGTTCAGCTTCATTACTATCCCATGGGCAAACTAGAAGAAAAGTAACAACAGGATCAGGAGAAAGAGAGAGAGAGGGAGCAGGAGCGAGAGAGATGATTTTTTAGCTACAAATCTGAAAGGGAATCCAACACCTTAAAGTGCAGTGCAAGTTTTCAACTAAAAGGGGAGAAAATAATAAACATAATCTTTTATTATTGTCACAAGTAGGCTTACATCAGCACTGCAATGAAGTTACTGTGAAAATCCCCTAGTTGCCACATTTCTGCGCTTGTTTGGACACATTGAGGGAGAATTCAGAATGTCCAAATTACCTAACAGCATGTCTTTTGGGACTAGTGGGAGGAAACCGGAGGACCAGGAGGAAACCCACACAGACACAGGGAGAATGTGCAGACTCCGCACAGATAGTGACCCAAGCCGGAAATCAAACCTGGGACCGTGGAGCTGTGAAGCAACAGTGCTAATTACCGTCCTATATATACCTGAGTGTGGAGCCTGTGATATTGCTATGGAAAGTCAAACTCATCACTGTCACTCATTCTTAACATGTCAAACACAAGCTCAGCATTATTAACTTTTAGCACAACTTTGATGACCTTTAATGAGGAATGCACTCACTGATACATAACATACAGTAAGCAAGAGCAGCTGGAGCTACATCATTTATCTTCTGATCAGGACATTGAAACAGATCTTGGGGCTAACTTTTCAAAAGGTAAATTTCTGAATGTAATAAATTTCTATAAGCATTGGATACTGTGGCCAGGAGATTTCAGTGTGGCAGTTGTTTGGAAATTTCTAGGTCCTGGTGTATGGGATCCAACATCTGCAGTCCACCATGGAGCATATTGATCCAACAGGGCAATACACAGCAGAGCCCCAGTGACAGACGGGATATCTCATAAATAAAATACTGTTGTTTTACTGTTCTTGTGTTCAGTATCTAGACAGGCTGGCATACCTTAGATAGAGGAGTTTCAGTAATTTCAATGCTCATCCTGAGTGCAATCAGCGAGCTTGCTGAGACTCATCTGCATGACGAATAGGCATCATGATATAACTGTCTACTTGAACACGTTAGTATCCTTATGCCTCTCATCATCAATGACTGTGCAGATGGCAGAAAATATGCAGCTGCTGAAGTGGTGCAGACTGCTGCTGGCACATCCGGGGCGTCAGTCTCCGAACCCCCGCCGGGTCGGAGAATGGCCGTTGGCCGCTGTGAATCCCGCCCCCGCCCCCGCCGAAGTCTCCGAAGGGAGAAAAGTCGGCGGGGCGTTAATGGCGCCGCTGCCGCGGAGAATGTCACGGGTCTGCGCAAGGCAGCCGATTTTCGGCCTGCCGATATTCTCCCTCCCGGATGGGCCGAAGTCCCGTCGACGTGATGACCGTTCACGTCGACGTGAATCAAACCTCCTTTTCATCGGCGTGACCCGGTGCTCCAGGCTCAGGCCGACCAGCGAGGAGGTGAGTGACGGCCTGGGGGGTTGGCTCTGGGCAGGAAATGGCGTGGCCGCAGACTGATTGCGTGAGGAGAGGTATGTCTCGGCTTGTGTGTGTGTGCGGCGGGGGGGGGGGGGGTTAGAGTAGACTGGGCTCCGGGGGAGTGCCGGGAGGGGGTCCGTGCCGGGGTGGAGGTTGGGGGGGGTCCGTGTTGGGGTGGAGGTTGGGGGGGTCCGTGCTGGGGTGGAGGTTGGGGGTTGGGGGGGTCCGTGCTGGGGTGGAGGTTGGGGAGGGGGTCCGTGCTGGGGTGGAGGTTGGGGAGGGGGTCCGTGCCGGGGTGAAGGTTGGGGGTTGGGGGGGGTCCGTGCTGGGGTGGAGGTTGGGGGTTGGGGGGGGTCCGTGCTGAGGTGGAGGTTGGGGAGGGGGTCCGTGCTGGGGTGGAGGTTGGGGAGGGGGTCCGTGCTGGGGTGGAGGTTGGGGAGGGGGTCCGTGCCGGGGTGGAGGTTGGTGAGGGGGTCTGTGCCGGGGTGGAGGTTGGGGGTTGGGGGGGGTCCGTGCTGGGGTGGAGGTTCGGGAGGGGCTCCGTGCCGGGGTGGAGGTTGGGGGTTGGGGGGGTCCGTGCTGGGGTGGAGGTTGGGGGTTGGGGGGGGTCCGTGCTGGGGTGGAGGTTGGGGAGGGGGTCCGTGCCGGGGTGGAGGTTGGGGAGGGGGTCTGTGCCGGGGTGGAGGTTGGGGGTTGGGGGGGGTCCGTGATGCTGGGGTGGAGGTTGGGGGTTGGGGGGGGTCCGTGCTGGGGTGGAGGTTGGGGAGGGGGTCCGTGCCGGGGTGGAGGTTGGGGGTTGGGGGGGGTCCGTGCTGGGGTGGAGGTTGGGGGTTGGGGGGGGTCCGTGCTGGGGTGGAGGTTGGGAGGGGGTCCGTGCTGGGGTGGAGGTTGGGGAGGGGGTCCGTGCCGGGGTGGAGGTTGGGGAGGGGGTCCGTGCCGAGGAGGGTGATGGGAGGGCAAATGAGTTGGTCCACCTGGCCAGGTGCCAGCCTCCAACAGTTGGACCCATGCGGTCCATGCCACCTGGCTGGGGGGAGGGGATATGGGCAATGATGACATGTCGTCGTTCCCCTCCCCCCCACCAGGCCGTCATGTTTTCAGACCATCCAGCGATGTTGGCCGCCGTGGTGGCAGCCGCTCATGTCTATGTTGCCCTGGATGAGGAGGAGGAGGAGGAGGAGCGTGCCAGAGAGGCGGCGCAGGCTGCCGCAGAGGGGCAGGCGGCAGCCGCCCAGGCTGGAGGGACACCTGACCGACAGTACGAGGAGGGGGAGGAGGACGTCGCGGCCCCACGGCAACGGAGGCACCCGAGGGCGCCCCGTGTGTACCGGCCCCGGCAGTCATACCAGGACCTCACGGACCGGGAATGCAGGAGGAGACTCCAGATGAGCCGGGAAACCGTGGCACACATCTGCCACCTGCTGGCACACCTGTCACCGCGTGGCACTGGCGGGGGACACCCTCTCCCCGTGTCCGTCAAGGTTACGCTGGCCCTGAACTTTTATGCAACGGGGTCATTCCAGGCACCGAGTGGGGACCTGTCCGGCATATCGCAGACATCGGTGCATCGGTGCATCCGGGCAGTGACAGATGCCCTTTATGCCATGGCGCACCGCTACATCCGCTTCCCCGTGGACCGGGCCAGCCAAGATGCCCGGGCCGTGGGCTTCTCTGCCGTTGCCGGGTTCCCCATGGTCCAGGGCGCGATCGATGGGATGCACGTCGCCGTGCGGCCACCTGCAGATAACAGGGCCGTATTCACTAATAGGAAGGGGACCTATTCGATGAACGTACAGGTGGTCTGCGACCACCGCATGATGATCCTGCACGTCTGCGCCCGTCACCCAGGCAGTGTACACAACTCATTCGTGTTGTCGCGGTCATCCATCCCCGGCATGTACGAGGGACGCCATCCCCGGCTGAGGGGCTGGTTGCTGGGCGACAGGGGCTACCCATTGCGATCGTGGCTGATGACGCCTATACGGAGGCCACGCAATGAGGCGGAGAACCGCTACAATGATGCCCATGTAGCGACAAGGGGAGTGCTCGAGAGGTGCTTTAGCGTGCTGAAGATGCGTTTCAGGTGCCTGGACCTCTCTGGGGGCGCCCTCCAGTATCGGTCAGATAGGGTCAGCCGCATCATTGTGGTGTGCTGCGTCCTGCACAACATAGCCCAGCAGAGGGGCGATGTGCCGCAGGCAGAGGAGGGCGGAGTGGAGGAGCAGCAGGAAGAGGCCCAGTCCTCCCCAGATGAGGGGGATGGGGGCAATGGTCAGGGCAGACGGGGTAGACACAGGCGGGTGGCTGTCCACCGTTACCGGGTGGCCCAGCGGGCACGGGACAGACTGATAGCCGCCCGCTTCACTGACTAGATGGGCGTGGGAATCGGCTAGTATGGCCACAGACCGCACACCATGGCAACAGCCGACCACCCACACCCCCACCCATCCACCCACCCAGCACCCTCACCCCCCTCCCCAACCCCACACACCCCACCCGCGTGCACACCACCACCCCCCCCAATTGCCGATCCACCGGCGGCACAACGGGCCGGGCTCACCCAGTTGCGGGTGGACGCGTGTCTATCGCAGGCCATGGAGGATGATGACAACCCGCCCTGCGATGAGCTCCTGGCTCTACATCGTTGGACTATGTCTGACCCATGGCCACAGTACCACCATCCACCCGGACCATGCCTGCATGCGGCTGTGACACTGCAGCACACGGTCCCGTCCTCTGCCCGGGGGATGTTGATGGCGGCCCAGGGAGAAGGGGGCAGACTCACCTGGGGCTGAGGTAAGACCACCCGTCACACACACACTTGCGCTCAACGTACATGACACGCCCGCACACTTTGGACAGAGCACAAAGGCAGCTTCGGTAGGTGTAACATTGACTTTAATAACCAAAGGAGTTCATGCACGTGCCCTAGCCCCTAAAACTCATCTGTGCCCTGCACCCGTGCCAACTTACTCAGTGTCTAATTGTTTGGCCTTACGGGCCCTTTGACTACGTCTACGTGGTTCCCCAGACGGTACAGCAGAACTGGAGGTGGACTCCTGTGATTCCTGCCCTCTGACACTGGATCCGTTTGGCGGCCGTTTCCTGGGGCGTCCTGGCCTAGATGGGCCAGGCTGCGGCCCGGGCGACTGGGATGGCGAGCTGCCAGCCTCTCCTGCCCGTTGCCCACCCGATGCACCTGGGACGGAAGGGGGGGGGAGTCCGAGGTGTCGCGGTGTACCGGGACCTGCCCTACAGAGGGAGCCGGGACGGACCACACCACCTCCTCCTCCCTCGGGGTGCCCGATGGCCCCCAGGCCTCTACATGGGTGTGGGATGCGAACGGACTGGCCATCCGACGCGCCCCCGACATCTGGCGCTGCCAGTCCTGGAGGCCCGTGCTGGTATCGACAGGGGTCTGCAGGTTTGCAGCCATGGAGCCCAGGGGGTTGTCAAACCCTGTCTGTGACAGTGCGACGCCGGCTCGCACATGGCCACTGGCGCCGATGCCCTCAGCGATGGCCTGCTGAGACTGGGCCATGGCCTGCTGAGACTGGGCCATGGCCTGCAGAGACTGGGCCATGGCCTGCAGAGACTGGGCCATGGCCTGCTGAGACTGGGCTATGGCGTTGAGCGCCTCTGCCATCTGGCGCTGGCTCATTGCCTCCTGTGAGAGGGCAGCCATTTCCTGGGCCACAGACGCCGCCTGCACGGAAGGCCCCAGGCCTCGCAAACCGTTCCCCATGTCTGACACCGTCGCACCCATTGCCTCCACCGCGGACGCCACCCGTGCGGTGTCAGCCTGGGTGGCACGCATGACCGGGACCACTCCCAGCTCCTGGACGCGGGTGGACTCCTCCACCTGCGACCGCAGCCGCCGCAAGCCACCCGTCACCCTATTCGCTCGTCTCCGTGTCGGTGGTTGCATCGGATCTATGTGTGGGTGTGGTAACTGCAGGAACCCGGGATCCATCTGGGCGGCAGATGTTCGCTTGACCTGGGCTGCCCTCCGACCGCCCGGTCCCTCTGCTGCTCCTACCTCCACCTGCTGTACCGGGACGGCTGTGTTGTGCGCACCAGTGAGTGTACCAGACGCCTCATCACTAAAGTGCCCAACCGTGGTGAGTGTTTCTGTGATGGTGGAGGGTGTTGGTGACAGCATTGGCGTTGTGTCGTGCTCTTCGTCCCACTCTGACTCCATGGCACTTTGGGGTGGGGGTTCGTCTCCACCCATCCACTCTGAGTCACTGTCCGGTATTTCGTCTTCCCGGGTAGGGGTGTCCTGGGTAGTGCTGTCCCGGGTAGTGCTGTCCCGGGTAGTGCTGTCCCGGGTAGGGGTGTCCTGGGTAGTGCTGTCCCGGGTAGTGCTGTCCCGGGTAGTGCTGTCCCGGGTAGGGGTGTCCTGGGTAGTGCTGTCCCGGGTAGTGCTGTCCCGGGTAGGGGTGTCCTGGATAGTGGTGTCCTGGGTAGTGGTGTCCTGGCTCGGATGTGACGGGGGCCTGTGGCTGCCCCCCTCATCGCTGGGTGGTCGCTCCCGCACGTGACGGGGGTGTCGTCTCCCTGTTGCTCCAGGTCTCTCCATCTCCCGTGGTGTGCGAGGGGCATCCTACGGGCGTCGCATGCTGGAGGGTCCGGGTCTCTCCGTCTCCCGTGGTCTCCGAGGGGCATCCTGCGGGCGTCGCATGCTGGAGGGTCCGGGTCTCTCCGTCTCCCGTGGTCTCCGAGGGGCATCCTGCGGGCGTCGCATGCTGGAGGGTCCGGGTCTCTCCGTCTCCCGTGGTCTCCGAGGGGCATCCTGCGGGCGTCGCATGCTGGAGGGTCCGGGTCTCTCCGTCTCCCGTGGTCTCCGAGGGGCATCCTGCGGGCATCGCATGCTGGAGGGTCCGGGTCTCTCCGTCTCCCGTGGTCTCCGAGGGGCATCCTGCGGGCATCGCATGCTGGAGGGTCCGGGTCTCTCCGTCTCCCGTGGTCTCCGAGGGGCATCCTGCGGGCGTCGCATGCTGGAGGGTGCGGGTCTCTCCGTCTCCTGTGGTCTCCGAGGGGCATCCTGCGGGCGGTGTGCATCTGCGGGGATGGGTGCCTGGACGTTTGGTCCTGCGATACACAATGAAGCATGCATGGTTAGACATCAGGCAGTGATCAGGTGATACGGGGGAGGGGGATATAGGGGAGGGGGGATATGGGGACGGGCTGTTGGTGGCTCACTTGCTTGTGGGCCCCCGACCTCTGCATCAGCAACCTCCCGGTCCTCAGGTCCGCCAGCCAGTTCCAGGGCCCTTTCCTCGTGTACGGTCAGTGGCCTCTCATCAGCGGGCCCTCCTCCAGTCCTCACATGCTCCCTATGGTTGTGTGCGCGCTTCTCCTGTGGGGGGGGGGGTGGTGGCAGGGGTAAAAGGCAACAGTGTTAGGCAGGTATATGAATGCACGCCATTGGTTGCGCGTGCATTGCAGAGGTTAAGGTTAGGGCTGGATTCACTTGGGGATATGGGGGATATGGGGGAGGGGGGATATGGGGGAGGGGGGATATGGGGGATATGGGGGAGGGGGGATATGGGGGAGGGGGGATATGGGGGATATGGGGAGGGGGATATGGGGAGGGGGGATATGGGGGAGGGGGATATGGGGGATATGGGGGAGGGGGATATGGGGGATATGGGGGAGGGGGGATATGGGGGAGGGGGGGATATGGGGGAGGGGGGATATGGGGGAGGGGGGATATGGGGGATATGGGGAGGGGGGATATGGGGGAGGGGGATATGGGGGAGGGGGGGATATGGGGGAGGGGGGATATGGGGGAGGGGGGATATGGGGAGGGGGGATATGGGGGAGGGGGGATATGGGGGATATGGGGGAGGGGGGATATGGGGGAGGGGGGATATGGGGGAGGGGGATATGGGGGAGGGGGGGATATGGGGAGGCTCACCCTGCCTGCTCTGACGAGGTCATTCACCTTCTTGTGGCACTGGGTGCCTGTCCGTGGTGTCAGGGCCACAGCGGTGACGGCCTCTGCCACTTCCCTCCACAGACACCGGCTGTGGCGTGGGGCAACTCTGCGGCCGTGCACGGGATACAGGGCGTCCCTCCTCTGCTCCACCGCGTCCAGGAGCGCCTCCACATCGCGTGACTCGAACCTCGGGGCTGAGCGACGGCCAGCCATCCAGTCGGGTGTTGCGGTCGGGTGTTCTGGTCGGGTGGGGGGGAGCTGCGCGGCCTTATGAGCCGTCACGCCGTGCAGCGCGTATGACGCTGCACGGCGTGAACCACTGCGCAAGCGCGGATCCCGTTACGTCGCTGCTAGCCCATTTCGGGCCGGAGACTATCGTCCCATTTTTATGACGTGACGCAAGTGGGATTTGCGCCGTTTTTTGCGCCGATCGGCGGACTTTCCGCCGATAACGGAGAATTTCGCCCCTGAAGTCCTTGCTCAATTGCCACAGGTCAATGGCCATCACTGTCTCAAGAGTTATTAACTGAAACATAGTCAGCTCCTATGCTCCAACCACTGGGGACATCTTACAAGATATAAAAATAATAAATGCAAGAGAAGACTTTTAATCTATCTCATCCATCTGTCTAATAACCTTGAATTTGATATGCTGAGGGGCAAGCTTTCTAGTTTATTCTTGAAACATAATTGGCGGGATTCTCCGTTACCCAAAGGCGATACCTTGTGCTTGAATAACGTATATCAGTGTTCTTCAAAGTTGGCGGCGCGACACGCGGGTGGGTCGCGGGCGGGTGTCGGGAGGGTCGCGGAGCCGTTGTCCACGGCGCTCCCAATCGCGCAAATCCCTGCGCAGCAGTCGGCTTTTCATAACGCCGGCTGCAAGCGGCCGCGAACATGTTAAAAAAAATTTTTTGGCCACATTCATCGTGCGCGCATGATGATCGGCGCGCATGCGCATCATCGGGCACACATGTGCAGTGTAGCCGCTATTTTTTTAAACGGTTGCAGCTTTTTGTTTTACAAGTTCTGTAGTGGTTTTTATTCATTTATTCATTTAATTTTTATTTTTTTCATTTATTTTATTCATTTTATTTTTTTTACAAGTTCGGGAGGGTTTTATTCATTTTTTTCATTTATTTTACTCATTTTTTTTTTTTTACATGTTCGGCGGGGGTTTTATTTGATAAAATTTTACAGGAAAAAATTCAGAACTTGGGACAGATGGAGACTCCATACTTTCCGACACCAGAAGGCTTCACCTTCATCCAACAGGTTTCATTGGAGGAGCGTGTACGAGGGCCAAAGGGACCCAAAACCATTTCCTCCATTTTTGTCAGCAGCAAACAAGGTTAGAGAAAATGGTGGGTCGCGCAGGTCGGCCAGCGTGGGTCGCGAAGGACGGCCGGCATGGGTCGTGAAGTTCGGCCGATTGGTAAAAATGGGTCCCCGGAAAAAAGGTTTGAAGAACACTGATGTACATGGAATTACTATTTAATGGGCTGGATTCTCTGTTAGGTGACAACAAAATCGCGAAACATGATCGGCTCTGACACCGAAATCAAGGCTGATGCTGGCTTCACGCCGAATCGGCATTCTCCAGCCCCCCCAAAAAAACTCCGAAATCGTGGTGCCCGCCGTGCAGCCTGAAGGTACAGTATGCATCTCATTACCGGTCCAGACGACCGATTCTCTGGCGCCTCAGCGATTCAGCGCCTCTCATGGGCCAATTTCCCGAAGGCATGTTTCTAATGTGGTATAAAAAATCGTGAAACTGCCGTGCTGGCTGAGGGAGGAAGTAAGAGGTGGCATGGGGGGACTGAGGGCTCCCGGCTGGGCCACCGGGTGTGCTTTCTGTGAGGGGGCTGCCAGGGCCGGGAGAGGGCGCGGGCAGGGGCCGGGGGGGGGGGGGGAGAAGGGGACAGGCTGAGCAGCCGGGGAGCCCCCATCAAGACAGGGGCGTTGCCCAGGCAGGGACCGCCATCTTGCTGGCCATCCACACCGGCCCCTGGGTCCACGCAGTGACAACTGCTGTATGGATGCCCAACGACCTTATGGGTGCCCCCCCCCCCAACAGCACCTAACCCAAACGGCAGCACCCACCGGGGGACCACCCAGGACCACGCCGACGGCAGACCCCATTGAGGGCAGTGCCATCCAAAGGTGCCCCTGGCAGCAGGTACGCGTGCCAGGATCGGGGGCACTGACGAGGTCCAGGTGTGGGGCTTACGTGGTTGGGGCGCGCGGTGACAGCAGGGACCACCGTGTAGCCCATGGTACCTGGTTCGGCACGGGTGTATACGCCACGATTACATGTTTGCCTTTCACCCCCTGCAGAGAATTATGGCTCTTGGGCATCAACCTGCAATATTGGCCGCCGTGGCTGCTGCCCTGCGTGCAGCCCTGTGGCAGTGTGAGCGGGGGCGGCTCAGAGAGGAGGCGGAGGCTGCAGCAGAGGAGAGGGCTGCAGAGGGGCAGGTGGCAGCCGCTCAGGCGGAAGGCCGCTCGCCCTGCCTTACGAGGAGGAGGAGGAGGTGCGTAGGAGGCGCCGGATAAGGCCACGCGTTTACCGCGACCACATGTCCTTTGTGGACCTTCCGGACCGGGCATGCAGAAGGAGACTTTGGATGAGCAGGGTGACAGTGCAATCCATCTGCCAGATGATGGCATACTTGGCACCACAGGGGGAGGACACCCGCGCCCGGTGTCCGTCAAGGTGACGGTCGCCCTGAACTTTTACGCAACGGGCTCGTTCCAGTCGCCGAGCGTTGATCTGTCCAGTATCTCACAGGCATTGGCGCACAGATGCATCCGTGCAGTCACCTACGCTCTGTATGCCCAGCGGAGCGACACATACAGTACCCTGTGGACCGCGGCCTCCAGGATGCCCCAGCAGTGGGCTTCGCTGCCATCGCCAGGATGCCCCAGGTGCAGGGGGTCATCTCTGTGGTGCATGTCACCCTACGGGCACTGGCGGATAACAGGCCCCTGTTCATCAACCGGAATGGGTACCATTCGATGAACATCCAGGTGGTCTGTGACCATCAGATGTGGATCCTGCATGTCTGCGCCCAATTCCCGGGCAGTGTACATGAGTCTTTCATCCTGGGGCACTCAGTGATCCCTGACATGTTCAAGGGACACATCCCCCGGCTGCGGGGTTGGTTGCTAGACGACAGGAGTTACTCATTGCGGTCGTGACTGATGACACCTATACGGAGGCCACAGACCGACGCGGAGACTTGGTACAATGATGGCCATTGTGCGACCAGGGGTGTGGTCGAGTGGTGCTTCGGGGTCCTGGAAATGTGCCTCAGGTGCCTGGACCGCTCTGGAGGGGGCCCTCCAGTAAGAGGCAAGGAGGGTCGGACGCATCGTGGTGGTCTGCTGCGTCCTCCACAATATAGCCCAGCAAAGCGGCGTTGTGCTGGAGGAGGATGAGGAGGAAGGGCAGGCCTCGTCAGACGAGGAGGATGATGGGGAGGGGGACAATGAGCGGTACATGGGGCCTGGCCAGGCATGGGAGGCCGCACAATGTTATCGCCAGGGCCAGCGCACGGGACACGCTCATTGAAACACGTTTCACAGACTGGGAGGGGGTGGGGGAGGGGTGTTCACTGGCCAGGTCACCTCCCACACCACTGAACACCCTCACCTCCCACACCACCGAACAGTCTCACCTCCCACACCACCCGCATGCACACCACCTCCGTTATATATACCTGCCGTTCTACGAGCTGGGGCACTGGCTTGGGAGACAGCAGGTCTGGTCCATGGCATGGAGGATGATGACAGCCCACTCTGCGATGAGCTCCGAACTCCACATCGTATGACAGTGTCTGACTCATGTCCACAGTAGCACCTTCCACCTATGTGATCCCTGCATGCGAACTGGCCAGTCCATCACACGGCCCTGTCGAATAGGCTGGGGAGGGGGTGTTACACGGTGCACTCATTGGGCCTCACCTGTCCCCCACCCCCACTCCCAGTGGCCAGCACTGACCCCCCCACACCCATCAGCCAGAGCACAGAGGCAGGCTTGAACGGTGTGAACATGTGTTTATTGTGAACAAATTAAACAGTCTATGCCCTAGCCCCTATAACTAAGCTGTGCCCTGCATCCGTGCCAACTTTTTGGCATTACGAGCCTTACCACTATGCCTTGGTGGTTCCCCAGATGGTACAGCAGGAGTGGAGGCGGCCTGGTGTGTCCTGCGAAGAGGGTCCTGTTGGCTCACATCTCCTGTGGCGGCCAGGCCTGGATGGGCCCGGCTGCTTCTCGGGCGTCCGTGGTGTGGTTCCTGCCCACCCTGTTCTGCCCACCGCCCACCAGATTCATCAGGGACAGGTGGGAGGAGTCCGAGGTGCTGCGGTGTTCCGTCACCTCCCCTGCGGGGGTCACCTGCATGGGCTCCATCACTTCCTCCTCCCTCGAGGTGCTCGATGGACCCCGGGCTTCTCAATGGGATAGGGGTGCGAGCGGAGCCATCCACCGAGCCCACCCCCCCCCCGCCACCTGGTGCTGCCAGTCCTGGAGGCCCGCTCTGGTGTCGACAAGGGTCTGAACGTTAGCGGCCATGGAGCACAGGGAGTGGCCCATCTCCATCTGGGACTGCAACACTTCACTCTGCGACTGTGCCACTACAGGTTTTCCAGGAGCCCGGAAGCCATCTGGGCGGCAGCTGGTTCCTGGGTCCAGGCTGCCCTCCAACCATCCGGCTCCTCGGCAGCACCTACCTCCACCTGCTATAATGGACCGACTGTGTGGTGCGCTCCAGATTGTATCCCAGGAGCCTCGTCACTAGTTTGCCCAGCCAAGGTGATAGTCTCTGAGATGGTGGAGGGTGTTGGAGACTGCAGTGTCAGAAAATCAGTGTCCTCCTCTGACCCTAGCGCCGGGGTCTCCGGCTAAGGGCAGGTTCTGGCTGCTCTCCCCATCGGTGCTCTGCCGTCTGGGGGGCACCGGCTCTGGCACTGGCTGGGGCCCCCGGATGGGTCGGGCCCACCTCCGGCAGGTCCTGTCAGACACAAGACGGCATGTATGGTTAGACAGCCGAACGATGGTGAGGCATGAGGGTGAGGGCTGAGGTGAGGGAGTGAGGGGTGGCGGGGTCCGGAGCATGCAGCCCAGGGGTTTGGTAGCTAATGGGTGGAGGGTGGGGGGGGTCGGGTTACATATGTGCGAGGGTAGGGGGGCTCAGTGCCAGGGGCACAGCGCTGCCCACTCACCCTGGCCGCCCGAAGGAATTTATTCAGTGATGTGCAATTTATTCCTGCACTGGTTGCCAGTCTGACAGAGGCTCCCACCTCCGCCCATGCATGGCGAATGGTTGCATCTCAGGGCCTTCCTCCCGGGTCGGGGTTTCGCACCAGCCGCCTCTCCTCCACGGAGTCAAGAAGGGTCTCCAGTTGTGCTTCGTGGAAGAGCGGCGCTACTCTCTTTGCGGCCATGTTGGCTGCGTCGCTTGTGCGTGGGAGCATGAGAATCCCTTAAACTGTGCGGCAATCACGGAACCGGCGAATCCGCCGCCATTCCGCATCCAAAGTTTTGTGTGACGCCTGTGTTAGCCCCATTTGGAGTGTCTGAATGCCTTCACCTGTGGCACCATTTTTGCCGTAGTGAAACTCCACAGTTTTCACGACGGTGTCAACATTCAGAAACGGAGAATCCAGCCCACTGGGTCCAAACTGCCCAAGCTTGGTTTGAGGATTCTGTCTGCAGAAGCTCCCCTTCTAATACCGGGTTCCTCTCTCTCCCCTGAAGGTGCTGAATAAGTTTAAACACATATGATGACCTCATTAAATGTCATGGTAAGCACATCGTTTGTCACAATGGACTGAAATGTTTCACAAATGTGGAATGTGTAAAATGCTGCTATTTCAGATTTTGGTAGGTTTGCTATTTTAAACAAAAAACTACTATTTACGAGTCGACTGACCAGGTTCTAGTTCCGGTTCTGCTTCTGCTGGAGGCACAGGTTCCAATTTGATTTCAGGTTCTGGTTCCGTTGCCGATTCTGATTGAGGCACATTTTCAATTGGTGATTGTTGATCAGGCTCCGATTGAACTATTTCTGCTGAGGGCTGTGCCTCAGGTGTCAGTATGTCTGATTTAGATAGGGTAGGCTCATTCATTTCTTCATCAGCTGGAAGTGAAATGCAACAGTTGAGTTATTATGGAGCAAGCATGATTGACTTTTCCTGCCTGTTACTTTTATGTATTTGTAAATCAACAAATATATTGGTATCAGACTAAATTGATAAATTAAAAACAATTTGTCAACATTTTCACGATGTAGATTTTTTTTAAATTACAAAATGTCACAGCGACATTGTGGTACAGAGGGAGATTGTTTGGCCCATTGAATCAATGCAGACTCTGTTACAACAGGGATTCTTAAACTATAGTTTGCAACCTACAGTTGGGTGGCAGGGTGAACAATTGGGGGCACAGGTTCTCTCTCCTCCATGGTGATTATGGTGCACAGAAGTTCTGGGATCAGCTCTGAGCCTCCTTGACATGCGCACACCCTGTATTTTCCTTGCCTTGATCTGGTGGATGTTGCTTAATGAAATCAGCTCCTATGGTTACAATCAAAGTTTGCAAACTGAGAGGTGAAAAAAACATTCCTCTCTGACTTACAATTGTATTATTCCTTGTGTCTGAATAAAGCTCGTAGTCTTACAGTTGAAGTAGATGCTTTATTTGTATGAGTTTGTTCTCTCTCCAGTGCTTAGGCTATGTTACATCTGAGCTGCCTGTCTGTGTCCTGCTCACCAGCTGCCGTTCCTGTAAAGTGTCCTGACTTCCTGTTTTTGTTCTGGTGCTCCCTCTAGTGGTTACTCAGTTGTAGTGTATTTAAATTAACCTCTTGTGTATATACAGTGATGCATATCTCCACAACAATGACTCCCCCTCCCCCATCCCTCAACTCCTTTCTCTAACAATCCAAACTCCGTTCTAGCAGGTCTGGAAGCCTCAAAGTGCGCTTCAGCCAAATAAGTACTTTTGAAGTGTAGTCACTGTTATGATGTAAGAAATATAGCGGCTAATTTGCATGCATCAAGTTGCCACAAACAGCATTTAGATTTTGGTTTATTGTCACGTGTACCAAGGTACAGTGAAAAGTATTGTTCTGCGTACAGTCCAGACAAAGTTTTCCATACATGAAAAAACATAGGACATACGACAGATACACAATGTCAACACATAGACACAGGCATCCGGTGAAGCATACAGGAGTGCAGTACTACTCAGTAGAGAAGATGTGTGAAGAGATTAGTTCAGTCCATAAGAGGCTCATTCAGGAGTCTGGTAACAGTGGGGATGAAGCTGTTTTTGAATCTATTAGTGCGTGTTCTCAGACTTTTGTATTTCCTGCCTGATGGAAAAGATTGGAAGAGAGAATAACCAGGGTGGGAGGGGTCTTTGATTATGCTGCCTGCTTTCCCAAGGCAGCGGGAGTTGTAGACAGAGTCAATGTATTCACAACTCTGTAGTTTCTTATGGTCTTGGGCTGAGCAGTTGCCATACCAGGTTGTGATGCAGCCAGATAGGATGCTTTTTATCGTGCATCTGTAAAAATTGGTAAGTCAATGAGGACTAGCCGAATTTCCTTAGTTTCCAGAGGACGTACAGGCACTGTTGTGCTTTCTTGGTCGTAGCATCGACGTGGGTGGACCAGGACAGATTGTTGGTGATGTGGACACCTGGGAATTTGAAGCTGTCAACCATCTCCACCTCAGATCCGTTGATGAAGACAGGGGTGTGTATGATACTTCGCTTTTTGAAGTTAATGGGCAGCTCCTTAGTTTTGCTGACGTTGAGGGAGCGATTGTTGTAACAGAGCGCCACTAGATTCTCCATCTCCTTCCTGTACTCTGACTCATCGTTGTTCGAGATCCAACCCACTACGGTTGTGCCATCAGCAAACTTGTAGATGGAGTTGGAGCCAGATTTTTCCACACAGTCGTGTATGTGTAGGGAGTATAGTAGGGGACTAAGGATGCAGTGTTGCGGGGGCCCAGTATTGCGGAGGATGTGTTGTTGATTATCCTTAATGATTGTGGTCTATGGGTCAGGAAGTCGAGGATCCAATTGCAGAGGGAGGAGCCAAGTCCTACGTTTTGGAGTTTAAAAATTTTTTAAAAATAGAATTTACAGTGCAGAAGGAGGAGTTTTAATATGAGCTTGGCTGGGATTATGGTGTTGAACGCAGAGCTGTAGTCAATGAATAGGAGTCTGATGTAGGAGTCGTTGTTGTTGAGATGCTCCAGGACCAAGTGTAGGGCCAGGGAGATGGTGAACCCTAACGGAGGAGGGATAGAGCTGAAGGGATTACCATTCAAACAAACCCAAAACAAATTTCGCTACCTGGGGATCCAGATAGCCCATGACTGGACACAGATTCACAAGTGGATTCTGACCAGTCTGGCAGAGGATGTTGAAAAGGACCTACAGAGATGGGATGCACTCCTGATCTCCCTGGCAGGGAGAGTGCAGACAATCAAAATGCACGTATTGCCGAGGTTCCTCTTCCTGTTTAGATTCATGCCGATCTTCATTACCAAAGCCTATTTCCACAAAGTGGACAAAATGATCATGCCATTTGTGTGGGAGGGCAAGAACCCAAGAATCCCTAAGACAACACTGGCAAAGGAGGAAAAACCTGGATGGTGTGGTCCTGCCGAACCTAGAGTATTACCACTGGGCAGCCACAGCCAAGAGGGTGAGGGGATGGTTTTGAGAACTAAACACGGAATGGATAAGGCTAGAGGAGTCCTAGCCCTCACCACTGTAGCACTCCCGTCGCCCCCAACAAGGTACATGTCCTGCCCAGTGGTGGTAGCCACGCTGAAAACATGGAAACAATGAGACAGCATTTTCGTTTAACCGAGGTGTCTCCCCATGGCCCCCATCTGCAGCAAACTCAAATTCCCGCCAGCCATGCTTGACCACCTTTCAAAAATGGAGACAGGACAGGGAACGCTAGCGGTCATGGACTTTTACACAGGAGACAGACTCACGACCTGGGATGAACTGACAGAAGACCTGGACATGCTGACAGGACAGGAACTCAGACACCTCCAAATTAAACACTTTCTCCGCAAGGAGATATCAAGATATCAGGGCCCCAAGAGACATATTACTGGAGGAATTAATAAACACGGACAGTAAAGAGGGGGGACACTGTGGGAACATATATGGATGGTTACTGGATAGTGCAAGTCTACTACTGGACGAAGTCAGATGAAAATGGGAGGACAAATTGGGGAAGGAAGTGGGTTGGGGACTTGGGAAGGAAGTGGGTTGGGGACTCTGGAACGAAGCACTGAGTAGGGTCAACTCCACCTCCTCCTATGCCCGGCTAAGCCTCATGCAGTTTAAAGTGGTGCACAGAGCTCACGTAACCAGAACCCAAATGAGCAGGTTCTTCCCGGGGTGGAGGACAAATGTAAACAGTGCCAGGGAGGCCCGGTCAAACACGCCCACATGTTCTGGGCATGCCCCAGACTTGTCGGGTTCTGGACAGCCTTCTTCAAGGCCATGTCCAAGGTTGTGCGGGTGGAGCCATGCCTGAGAGCGGCAGTCTTTGGGGTATCGGACCAGCCAGAACTACATATGGGGAAGAGGGCTTTTGCTTCCCTAATCGCATGCCGAAGAATCCTGCTCGGCTGGCGATCAGCAGCATCACCTATAGCTGCAGACTGGCTGCCAAACCTATTGGAATTTCTCCACCTGCAGAAGATCAAGTACACCATCCGGGGACTTCAACAAAGCGAAGGGGCATTCATCAGCCTGTTCCAAGACCTGTTCGAGGCAAACAGCGATTAGGAAGGGGGACAGGGGGAGAGAGGGAGGAAGACACACACAAGGGAAATAGACAGAGGAGGGGGAGGGGAGATGGGACCCCATGGGGCCACAGAATGGAACATGGGAAAAGGAGAGGAGAAGATGGGCCATGCAGCCCCCCACCCATGACAAAAACTAACAACCCCAACAGAAAGAAGCGGATCGCAGTGTGTGGCACTCAGGGCAAAAGTCAACACTAATAGGGATAAGCTATCAACGAGGGAAAGGGAGGGAAGGTAGGGGTGCGTGAGGGGAAAAGGAGAAGGGGGGGGGTTGGGGGGAAGGCCATGTGTAAAAAGTGTTGTAAGTAAGAAACAACTTTATTTGTAAATATCTGGCACGCTTGAGCTTTTACTCTGTAAAAAGCAGAAAATACCAATAAAAATATTTTTAAAAGTGGATTGGGGAGGCTGATTTTTGGCATCTCAGGGAAACAAGGGATATGGGAAAGTGGATCGAGGCTACTGATCAGCCAAGATTGCACTGAATGGCAAAGCAGGCTCAAGGAGCCTATGGCCCATTCCCGTCCCTATTTCTTACATTCCTAATTTGAATTGAGAAATTTTAAATAGGAGTAGTAAACTGTAAGTCGAAGTTGAAGCTTTTTCAACCTTTGGATTTCACGAGGATCAAATGTACAAGTTTTAAAAATTTGTATGGGTTTATAACATATATTATTGTGAAATTTATTTAATTAAAGTAACATACCTTCATTTTCCCCTTTCGTCTCCTGCGATTCCATCTGTTGGCTTTCTGCTTCTCTTGAAGCTTCTAACATGGCTTGTCTATGGAAACAGTACATGATATTTATTATCTGCTTTGAGGTCAAGAACCTCATTTATATGCATTAATATATAATTATAGGGCTTCCCCGCTGTATTATTCCTTCGCCGTGGGGCACGTCTCCAACATTTTTTTCTTCTAAGTGTTCGACAATATGGTGAGAATAGCCACTGTGGCACTTTTTTCACCTGAGCCAGCACTTAGAAGAAAAATAAGATAATTCCACCTAAAGAGCACTTGGATTTCCAAGGTGCTACATCAAAGGTTCTCACACAAGGGGCGCAATTCAATGGAAAAACATCTCCAGTTTAGCGGGGTGTTTCTCAGCGGCTGCAGCATTCTGGTTGGCAAGCTGTGACTGGTGGAGTGCCACAGGAATCAGTATTGGGGTCTCAACTATTTGCAATCCATAGTTTGCACTGATCCTCCAAAAGAGCACCCTACCCAGGTCCATTACCCCATCCCTGTAACCTCACCTAACCTGCACATCTTTGGACTGTGAGTGGGAAAACAGTACCTGGAGGAATCCTGCGTAGACACAGGGAGAAAATGTTTAACTGTAGTTTATTTACTGACGGGCAGGGGGCACTCAGCACTGCGCTGCAAACTCAGCATTACAAACACCCACGTAATTATTTAAGCTCTTCAGTACTTCTTTAAAGGGAATCACTGTCACGGGGAAGTACTTTACTTCTAAAGCACCCTTTCGAAAAACTTTCAGAAACCTGATGATCTTCTGGGGGAGAGGAGCAACTTCAGAGATCTTCCACATGCTAGCTGAAAAGGTTGTGCTGTTGATGGATCTGGATTTGGATTTGGATCTGTCTCTATATTGTGGTAGATCGAATCGGGGCAGGACCTACTCAGTTAATGGTAGGGTGTTGGGAGAGTTATTGAACAAAGAAATTCAGGAGTACAGGTTCATCGCTCCTTGAAAGTAGACAGGGTGGTGAGAAAATCATTCGGTGTGCTTGGTTTCATTGGTCAGAACATTAAATACAGGAGTTGGGACGTCTTGTTGAAGTTGTACAAAACATTAGTAAGGCCACACTTAGAATACTGTGTACAGTTCTGGTCACCCTATTATAGAAAGGATATTATTAAACTAGAAAGAGTGCAGAAAAGATTTACTAGGATGCTACCAGGACTTGATGGTTTGAGTTATAAGGAGAGGCTGGATAGACTAGGACTTTTTTCCCTGGACCGCGGGAGACTTAGGGGTGGGCATAGGTAATAATAATAATAATAATAATAATCGCTTATTGTCACAAGTAGGCTTCAATGAAGTTACTGTGAAAAGCCCCTAGCGCCACATTCCAGCGCCTGTTCGGGGAGGCCGGATCAAGAATTGAACCCGCACTGCTGGCCTTGTTCTGCATTACAAGCTAGCTGTTTAGCCCACTGTGCTATAAGGTAGATAGTCAACATCTTCTCCCAAAGGTAGTGGAGTCTAAAACTAGAGGGCATAGGTTTAAAGTGAGAGGGGAGAGATACAAAAGGGTGTAGAGTGGCAATTTTTTCACATAGAGGGTGGTGTGTCTCGAACGAACTTCCAGAGGCATTAGTAGAGGAAGGTACAATTTTGTCTTTTAAAAAGCATTTAGACAGTTATATGGACAGGATGGGTACAGAGGAATATGGGCCAAATGCGGGCAATTGGGACTAGCTTAGTGGTAAAAACTGGGCAACACGGACAAGTTATGCCAAAGGGCCTGTTTCTATGCTATAAACCTCTATAAAACAAATTCATATTTCCCGACCTAATCTCTGCTTGCATTGATGTTCTCCCTCCCTCGAAGTCCAACATACTGCTCAATGTACTCTCTCAACCATCTTCGTACTCATAATATACTCTTCCCACTTGCACTTGTCTCCACTACTGTCCCGGCACCTAACCTTGCCTACTCCTTCTGATCACCTCCCACCTATATCCACCAAGAATTCCAATCCCAACCTCTAAGGCACTGTCTGAATTTGGTGAATCTAGTGATGATATCAGAATATTTGCAGGTAGGGGCAGCATGGTGCCATAGTGGTTAGCACTGTGACTTCACAGCGCCAGGGTCCCAGGTTCTATTCCCTGCTGGGTCACTGTCTGTGCGGAGTCTGCACGTTCTCCCCGTGTCTGCATGGGTTTCCTCCTGGTGCTCTGACGTACAGGTTAGGTGAATTGACCATGCTAAATTGTCCCTAGTGTCCAAAAAGGTTAGGAGGGGTTTTTGGGTTAGGGGGATAGGCTAGAGGGCTTAAATGGGTCGGTGCAGACTCGATAGGCCGAATGGCCTCCTTCTGCACTGTATGTTCTATGTCTACAGTTTCTCTTTCTTGCACTTCCAACTCCAATCTTCACGTGGAAAGTACAGAAAAACACAAACGACTAAAATCACACAAGAGAAAAGCAGCAGTAAGAAGAATTGTATGTGAAAATTGATCTACTCACTTATCAAGTTTACTTTTTTCTGCCAGTTCTTTAAGTCTATGTAACATCTTGACTTCAATCAGATCTTTATTCAAATTATACAATCTGTTCAGCAGGAAATGTCCTAATAGTATAAAGAAGAATTTGAAACTTTTATTAATCAGGATCGCAACCCCCCTCGTCTTCGAATCAAGCCCCGAATGAAAGACCTGACAGACCCAGCCCTTTACATAGAACATAGAACATAGAACAATACAGCGCAGTACAGGCCCTTCGGCCCACGATGTTGCACCGAAACAAAAGCCATCTAATCTACACTATGCCATTATCATCCATATGTTTATCCAATAAACTTTTAAATGCCCTCAATGTTGGCGAGTTCACTACTGTAGCAGGTAGGGCATTCCACGGCCTCACTACTCTTTGCGTAAAGAACCTACCTCTGACCTCTGTCCTATATCTATTACCCCTCAGTTTAAAGTTATGTCCCCTCGTGCCAGCCATATCCATCCGCGGGAGAAGGCTCTCACTGTCCACCCTATCCAACCCCCTGATCATTTTGTATGCCTCTATTAAGTCTCCTCTTAACCTTCTTCTCTCCAACGAAAACAACCTCAAGTCCGTCAGCCTTTCCTCATAAGATTTTCCCTCCATACCAGGCAACATCCTGGTAAATCTCCTCTGCACCCGCTCCAAAGCCTCCACGTCCTTCCTATAATGCGGTGACCAGAACTGTACGCAATACTCCAAATGCGGCCGGACCAGAGTTCTGTACAGCTGCAACATGACCTCCCGACTCCGGAACTCAATCCCTCTACCAATAAAGGCCAACACTCCATAGGCCTTCTTCACAACCCTATCAACCTGGGTGGCAACTTTCAGGGATCTATGTACATGGACACCGAGATCCCTCTGCTCATCCACACTTTCAAGAACTTTACCATTAGCCAAATATTCTGCATTCCTGTTATTCCTTCCAAAGTGAATCACCTCACACTTCTCTACATTAAACTCCATTTGCCACCTCTCAGCCCAGCTCTGCAGCTTATCTATATCCCTCTGTAACCTGCTACATCCTTCCACACTATCGACAACACCACCGACTTTAGTATCGTCTGCAAATTTACTCACCCACCCTTCTGCGCCTTCCTCTAGGTCATTGATAAAAATGACAAACAGCAACGGCCCCAGAACAGATCCTTGTGGTACTCCACTTGTGACTGTACTCCATTCTGAACATTTCCCATCAACCACCACCCTCTGTCTTCTTTCAGCTAGCCAATTTCTGATCCACATCTCTAAATCACCCTCAATCCCCAGCCTCCGTATTTTTTGCAATAGCCTACCGTGGGGAACTTTATCAAACGCTTTGCTGAAATCCATATACACCACATCAACTGCTCTACCCTCGTCTACCTGTTCAGTCACCTTCTCAAAGAACTCAATAAGGTTTGTGAGGCATGACCTACCCTTCACAAAGCCATGCTGACTATCCCTGATCATATTATTCCTATCTAGATGATTATAAATCTTGTCCCTTATAATCCCCTCCAAGACTTTACCCACTACAGACGTGAGGCTCACCGGTCTATAGTTGCCGGGGTTGTCTCTGCTCCCCTTTTTGAACAAAGGGACCACATTTGCTGTCCTCCAGTCCTCTGGCACTATTCCTGTAGCCAATGATGACATAAAAATCAAAGCCAAAGGTCCAGCAATCTCTTCCCTGGCCTCCCATAGAATCCTAGGATAAATCCCATCAGGTCCCGGGGACTTATCTATTTTCAGCCTGTCCAGAATTGCCAACACCTCTTCCCTACGTACCTCAATGCCATCTATTCTATTAGCCTGGGGCTCAGCATTCTCCTCCACAACATTATCTTTTTCCTGAGTGAATACTGACGAAAAATATTCATTTAGTATCTCGCCTATCTCTTCAGATTCCACACACAATTTCCCATCCCTGTCCTTGACTGGTCCTACTCTTTCCCTAGTCATTCGCTTATTCCTGACATACCTATAGAAAGCTTTTGGGTTTTCCTTGATCCTTCCTGCCAAATACTTCTCATGTCCCCTCCTTGCTCGTCTTAGCTCTCTCTTTAGATCCTTCCTCGCTACCTTGTAACTATCCATCGCCCCAACCGAAACTTCACACTTCATCTTCACATAGGCCTTCTTCTTCCTCTTAACAAGAGATTCCACTTCCTTGGTAAACCACGGTTCCCTCGCTCGACGCCTTCCTCCCTGTCTGACCGGTACATACTTATCAAGAACACGCAGTAGCTGATCCTTGAACAAGCCCCACTTATCCAGTGTGCCCAACACTTGCAGCCTACTTCTCCACCTTATCCCCCCCAAGTCGCATCTAATGGCATCATAATTGCCCTTCCCCCAGCTATAACTCTTGCCCTGCGGTGTATACTTATCCCTTTCCATCATTAACGTAAACGTCACCGAATTGTGGTCACTGTCCCCAAAGTGCTCTCCTACCTCCAAATCCAACACCTGGCCTGGTTCATTACCCAAAACCAAATCCAACGTGGCCTCGCCTCTTGTTGGCCTGTCAACATATTGTTTCAGGAAACCCTCCTGCACACACTGTACAAAAAACGACCCATCTATTGTACTCGAACTATATATTTTCCAGTCAATATTTGGAAAGTTAAAGTCTCCCATAATAACTACCCTGTTACTTTCGCTCATATCCAGAATCATCTTCGCCATCCTTTCCTCTACATCCCTAGAACTATTAGGAGGCCTATAAAAAACTCCCAACAGGGTGACCTCTCCTTTCCTGTTTCTAACTTCAGCCAATACTACCTCGGAAGAAGAGTCCCCATCTAGCATCCTCTCCGCCACCGTAATACTGCTCTTGACTAGCAGCGCCACACCTCCCCCTCTTTTGCCTCCTTCTCTGAGCTTACTAAAACACCTAAACCCCGGAACCTGCAACATCCATTCCTGTCCCTGCTCTATCCATGTCTCCGAAATGGCCACAACATCGAAGTCCCAGGTACCAACCCACGCTGCCAGTTCCCCTACCTTGTTTCGTATACTCCTGGCATTGAAGTAGACACACTTCAAACCACCTACCTGAACGCTGGCCCCCTCCTGCGACGTCAAATCTGTGCTCCTGACCTCTATACTCTCATTCTCCCTTACCCTAAAACTACAATCCAGGTTCCCATGCCCCTGCTGCATTAGTTTAAACCCCCCCAAAGAGCACTAACAAATCTCCCCCCCAGGATATTTGTGCCCCTCAGGTTCAGATGTAGACCATCCTGTCTGTAGAGGTCCCACCTTCCCAAGAAAGAGCCCCAGTTATCCAAAAATCTGAAACCCTCCCGCCTGCACCATCCCTGTAGTCACGTGTTTAAATGCTCTCTCTCCCTATTCCTCATCTCACTATCACGTGGCACGGGCAACAACCCAGAGATAACAACTCTGTTTGTTCTAGTTCTGAGCTTCCATCCTAGCTCCCTGAAAGCCTGCCTGACATCCTTGTCCCCTTTCCTACCTATGTCGTTGGTGCCAATGTGGACCACGACTTGGGGCTGCTCCCCCTCCCCCTAAGGACCCGGAAAACATCCCTGAAGCATCCATTTTAACCCAACCCTTTCTTAACCTAACCTGGTCTGCCACTTTCAGGTGCGTCTCCTGCAACAAGATTATATCCGCCTTCAAAACCCGCAGATGCGTCCTCTTCACTGGCCCGTTTAACCCTCTAACATTCCAGGTGATCAGCCTGGTTGGGGGGCACTTCGCCCCCCCCTTTGCTGATCAGCCATCCCCTTTCCTTCGCCAGCCCCCCAGCTATGTGTCGCGCTTCATCTGGCCCGCCTCCTGGCCGGCTCCACCCATGACCTCCTCACTGTTGCCATGCCCAGTTTCCATCCCCGTCAGCAGAACAACTCCCCCCCCCCCCCCCCCGCCCTGCAGCAACACCATCCTATCACCTAACCCCTGCCCTAATCTAGCTATATGGACCACCCCACCTTGGCTCCCGTTGACTAGCTGCACTCAGCTAGCCTGGGGCTCCCAGCCTCGGCTCCAGCCCGTCTCCCACCCATTGTTCCCAGTCACACCTCGCCCCCCCCCCCCGCCCCCCCCTCCACACCACTTCCTCAGATCATCCCTAATTAAGCAAACACTCTATACAAGTCATAAACAACCCCCACAATAGCACAATTCAAGTTAAACAAGAAAAAAAAGAGATAAGAAATAACAGGCACTCTCAGTCCTTCCCATACAGACACAGAAAAAAATTGCACAAAGTTCCCCTGAAGCATCCATTTTAACCCAACCCTTTTAACTGTTTTCTTTATTAGTTCCCCCCCCCAGTCAAATTCCAACTACGCAAACAGCCCAAACAGGAAACATTCAGGTACACCACGCAAAAACAACCAAAAAACACACAAAGAAAGATACATCACAAAACGGGAGAGACACCACATATGCTTAAAAGCTCTAATATGAGTCCAAACGTCCTCAGCTCAGGGCCAGCCTTTGCTTCTTAACGAAGTCCATCGCCTCTTCGGGTTTCTCAAAATAGTGGTGCTGACCCTCATACGTAACCCACAGTCGCGCCAGAAAAAGCAGCCTGAATTTCACCTTGTTTTTATACAGTATCTCCTTCACCTGCCTGTAGCCGCCCCTCCTCCTGGCCACCTCAGCGCTCAAATCACGGTAAACACGCAGGGTGGCCTTGTCCCAAGTACAACTTTGTGTGCTCTTTGCCCATTGCAGCACCCGTTCCTTGTCCAGGTACCTGTGAAAGCGTACCACCATCGCCCGTGTGGGACCCCCTTGTCGCGGCTGCCTCACCTGCACCCTGTGTGCCCCGTCCACCACCGACGGGCGCGGGAACACCTCGTTCCCCAGCAACTTCTGAAACATACCCTCTACATATGCGGCAGCGTCCAGCCAGTCTGCCCCCTCCGGGAGGCCCACGATTTTCACGTTCTGCCGGCGCGATCTGTTGTCCAGGTCCTCCAGCCTTTCCAGAAGCACTTTTGACTGGTCCCTCAGCCTCCGAATTTCCACATCCACCCCGTTTGAAAGTCAGCTTGCTCCTCCACTGACTTCTCCAACTGCTGGAGCTTCTCAGCCTGATCATCCAGCCTTTTTCCCATCCGATCAATCGACTTCTGAAGCGGCTCCAAGTTGTCACGCTTCAGAGCCAAAAAGCCCTCCTGCATAGTCTGCGCAGCAGTGGCTCCATTGTGGGCTGGGCTGTCGGCTCCTTGCTCTGCACACCAGCCATGCTGGTCCCTCACAGCCTCCACTGAGCCCTTACTCGACCACTTCTTCTGCTGTTTACGGTCCCTCCGGCTTCTTAGGTCCATACAATTCTGTATGGGTCCTGTGCCTGAGTACTATTGCTTTCCAGTTCCGCATTCAAAAGCGCAAAAAAGTCAGGGGAAAAGGTCCAAAAGTCCGACCGAAACGGGAGCCACCAAATGTGCGACCTACTCCCTCATAGCCACCACCGGAAGTCCCCCAAGATCAACATCTTGACACCAAGTTGTTCCCAGTTACTGGCACCGGCCCGAGCAGCCAGCCCCAGCAAGTTCAACAATATATGAGGCTTTTTGAGACTTTTCTTTTAGCCTTCTGCTTCCCCTCTGCAGCCATGGCGTAAATAATTGCAGAATCCTGCCTGGGAGACTTCCACCTAACAGGGGTGAAGCATTGTGGCGGGGTGCAGCATGAAATGTCCAAGTCGTAATGATATTAAAATCTTTGCAAATGACAGTTTTGCATGGATCTTCTGGTGCCGGACCTCGATATTGTCGCCTGCAAGGGACTGGAGCATAGGGTCGGCATCAGCTCCGGGCACAAAACAAATGTTTTCCATTTCACGTGTGATATGCCATCAATGAACACACGACAAGTGGTGAACGTAACTGAGGCTTTAATAAACTAATCAGAAAGCCCCCTGGCCTCGGATCCCGAACTGAGGCAGCGGCGGAGACCAGCCACCTTTATACTGAGCCCGAGGGGAGGCGGAGCCAGCAGGCTGTGGTTTACTACATTACATATAATACAGTGGCAGTTTACCACAATACACCTATTATATACTACAGTGGTTCGGAGCCAGCAGGGACAAGTCCAGGCATGTAACAGTACAACAGAGCAGTGGTTTACCACATTCACCCCCTGTGGAAAAAAAAAGAGTCCAGCAGGGGTGAAGTGGACTTAAAGATCAAGTCTGTCGGAGGCCTTGACCTTCCGCCGTGATCGCCTCAGTCACGGCTGTGGTGTGATCACCGGTGTCGAGACCTGCGCGTCCGGGAGCGTGTTGTCCTCTTCTTCACCCAGTAGTTGAGTCGGTCGAGGGGAGGGGGGTGGCGATGTGTGGGCAGGGGTGGTGGTGATGGCCGCCGGTGGGCCTGCGGGTGCCAGACCTTGAAGTAACTGGCTAGTGGTGGAGGAAGACAGTGTAGATAGGGGGTGGTGGTGATGGTCGCTGGGGAACCTGCAGGTGCCAAATCCCAGAGGGAGACTGTGTCCTGTCACCCGTCATGATGTGCCACGTAGGCATATTGTGAATATGCATGGAGGAGCAGGACCTTCTCGACGAGGGGATCTGATTTATAGCTCCTCACTTGCTTCCGGAGGAGGATGGGCCCTGGGACTGTCAGCCAGGACGGGAGCGAGACCCTGGAGGTAGACTTCCTGGGGAAGGCAAACCTACGTTCGTGCGGGGTCTTGTTGGTGGCAGTGCAAAGGAACAATGGAGTGGAGCGCATCGGAGAGGACCTCCTGCTAGCGGGAGATAGGGAGACTTCTAGACCGTAAGGCCTGGAGGACGGTCTTCCAGACCGTCACGTTCTCCCTCACCACCTGTCCGCTGCCCCGGGGGTTGTAGCTGGTCGTCCTGCTGGAGTCGATGCCCTTGCTGAGCAGGAACTGACGCAACTCGGCGCTCATGAAGGAGGAACCCCGATCGCTATGGATGTAGGTGGGGAACCCGAACAGGGTGAAAAGACTGTGCAGGGCCTTGATGACGGTGGCAGAGGTCATGTCAGGGCATGGGACGGCAAAGGGGAATCTTGAGTATTCGTCAACAATGTTGAGGAAGTACATGTTACGGTCAGTGGAGGGGAGGGGCCCTTTGAAATCGATGCTGAGGTGCTCAAAGGGGTGAGAGGCCTTTACCAGGTGCGCTCTGTCTGGCCGATAGAAGTGCGGTTTGCACTTCGCGCAGACCTGGCAGTTCCTGGTCACGGTCCTGACCTCCTCGATGAAGTAAGGCAGGTTGCTAACCTTGATAAAGTGAAAAAACGGGTGACCCCCGGGTGACAGAGGTCATTGTGGAAGGCCCGGAATCGGTCTACTTGTGCGCTGGCACATGTACCGCGGGATATGGCATCTGGGGGCTCTTGAGCTTCCCAGGTCGATACAAGATATCGTACTTGTAGGTGAGAGCTCGATCCTCCACCTCAGAATCTTGTCGTTCTTGATCTTGTCTTGCTTGTGTATTGTTGAACATGAAAGCAACTGACCGTTGGTCAGTGAGGAGAGTGAATCACCTGCCAGCCAGGTAATGCCTCTAATATCGCACAGCTTCTACAATGGCTTGGGCTTCCTTTTTGATGGAGGAGTGTCGAATTTCAGAGGCATGGAGGGTACGGGAGAAGAAAGCCACGGGCCTGCCTGGTTGAGTGTAGCGGCCAGAGCAAAGTCCGATGCATCGCTCTCCACCTGCAATGGAATGGACTCGTCCATAGCGTGCATCGCGGCTTTGGCAATATCTGCCTTGATGCGGTTGAAGGCCAGGCGGGCCTCAGCCGTCAGGGGAAAAATGGTGGATTTAATAAGTGGACGGGCCTTGTCTGCATAATTGGGGATCCACTGGACAAAGTAAGAGAAGAACCCCAGGCATCTCTTCAGGGCCTTGGGGCAGTGGGGGAGGGGGAGTTCCAGGAGGGGGCGCGAATGCGGTCGGGGTCGGGACCTAGGATTCCGTTTTCCACAACGTAGCCAAGGATGGCTAGGCGGGTTGTGCAGAAAACGCATTTTTCCTTATTATAGGTGAGGTTCAGGAGTTTAGCGGCGTGGAGGAAATGGCGGAGGTTTTCGTCATGGTTCTGCTGGTCATGGCCGCAGATGGTGACATTATCTAAGTACGGGAACGTGGCCCGCAGCCCGTACTGGTCAACCATTCGGTCCATTTCTCGGTGGAAGACCGAGACCCCATTGGTGACGCCGAAGGGAACACTGAATGGTAGAGGCGGCCATCTGCCTCAAAGGCAGTGTATTGGCGGTCCTCCGGACGGATAGGGGGCTGGTGGTATGCGGACCTCAAGTCAACTGTGGAGAAGACTCGATAATGCGCAATCTGGTTGACCATGTCAGATATAGGGTGGAGGGGGTACGCATCGAGCTATGTGTACCGGTTGATGGTCTGACTGTAGTCAATGACCATTCGGTGCTTCTCCCCAGTCTTGACGACCACCATTTGGGCTCTCCAGGGGCTGGTACTAGTCTCAATGATCTCCTCTCGTAGTAATCGCTGGACCTCTGACCTGATAAAGGTCCTGTCCCAGGCACTGTATCGTCTGCTCAGAGTAGCGACAGGCTTACAGTCCGGGGTGAGGTTAGCGAAGAGCGAGGGTGGGGCGACTTTAAGGATCGCGAGGCTACAGACGGTGAGGGGGGGCCAGGGGTCCACCAAACTTAAACATAAGACTTTGGAGGTGGCACTGGAAGTTGAGCCCCAGTAATAGGGCAGCGCAGATATGGGGAAGGACGTAGAGTTTAAAGTTAGTGTACTCTACGCCTTGTACAGTAAGGGTCGCGACACAGTACTCACGGATTTCTACTGAATGTGATCCGGAAGCCAGGGAGATTTTCTAGGTCACGGATAACATTGGGAGGTAGCAGCGCCTTACCGTATCTGGGTGTATGAAGCTGTCTGTACTCCCGGAGTCGAAATGGCAGGCCGTCGCATGCCCGTTGATCCGGACGGTCATCGTAGATTTCGTGAGATGATGAGGCCGGGACTGGTCGAGCGTGATGGAGGCAAGCTTCGGAAGGTGATGGGTAGGCTGGTTGGAGATAGCGGCGGCCAGCGTACGTCCGGGTCAGCAGGGCTCCCGGGAGGCTGCAGAGTAGTCTCAAGATGGCGGCCCCCATGGGTCGCGCATGGCGGGTGGCATCGGAGATAGCGTCAAAGATGGCGGCTCCCATGGGTCGCACGTGGCGGGTGAAATCGAAGATGGCGACGAAGGTGGCGGCGTCCGTGGGTTGCACATGGCACATAGCGCGGCAGCTGGGGGCGGCCCTAACAGGCAGCAGGCAGCGCTGCTGGGCCTAGAAGTTTTCAGGAGAGATCGGGCGTGGCAGGCTTTCGCAAAATGGCCCTTCCTCCCATACCAGGTGCAAGTCGCGTTCCGTGCAGGGCAGCGTTGTCTGGGATGCTTACCCTGGCCGCAAAAGTAGCACTTCTGGCGTTGGCGGGTGCTGCGCGGCACAGGCTTGCGCCGCACCCAAGTCGGATGATGGCGGCGCCCATGAGGTCCATGAGGGTGACACGTGGTCGGAGGTGTAGGCCTCCATGTTCTGGAAGGTCACCTCCAGCAAGTTTGAGAGCTGCACTGTCTCTGGGAGGCCGAGTGTACCACCTTCTAGCAATCGCTGGCGGATGTAGCTCGATTTCATGCCTGTGACATAAGCGTACCTGACCAACAGCTCCGCGTGTTGGGTAATCGATACCGCTGGCAGTCACAGCTCCGGCAGAGTACCTGCAAGGCACGCAGGAATTCTGCTAGTGACTACCCAGATATTGTCGTCTCGTGGCAAGAAGGTGCCTAGCATACACCTAGTTTACAGACTTTACATATTGTCCCTTCAGCAGCATTATCGCCTCCGTATACGAGGGGGCGTCCCTGATGAGAAGAAAGACTTGCGGGCTCACCCGTGGGTGGAGGATCTGCTTCTTTTGGAGGTCGGTGAAGTATTCGGTGAAAGATCCGAGGTACGCTTCGAAGCAGCTTAGCCAGTGCACGAATGTTGCAGTGGCGTCGGCTGCCTGTGGGTCCAGCTCCAGGCGATCCGGCTTGAGCGATGAATTCATCTTACTAGTTTAGTTTATGAAATCGATATGCCATCAATGAACACATGACGAGTGGTGAACGTAACTGAGTCTTTAATAAACTAAACAGAAAGCCCCCTGGCCTCGGATCCCGAACTGAGGCAGCGGCGGGGACGAGCCAACTTTATACCGAGCCCGATGGGAGGCAGAGCCAGCAAGCAATGGTTTACCACATTACATATAATACAGTGGCAGTTTACCACAATACACCTATTATATACTACAGTGGTTCGGAGCCAGCAGGAACAAGCCCAGGCATGTAACAATACAGCAGTACAATACAATACAGTGGTTTACCACAACGCGTTTCACAAACCAATCGCGATTCTCGCTTCCAGCGTCTCGAGTGGAGAATCCAGCCCATTTTTTATTAATACTAAAAATAGTTAATATTTCATTCAGACACGTCAAGAATATTATGATAATCTGACAAACTCCAATAACTTCAGGAGATACATAGAACATACAGTGCAGAAAGAGGCCATTCGGCCCATCGAGTCTGCACCGACCCACTTAAGCCTCACTTCCACCCTATCCCTGCAACCCAATAACCCCTCCTAAACCTTTTGGCCACTAAGGGCAATTTAGCATGGCCAATCCACCTAACCTGCACGTCTTTGGACTGTGGGAGGAAACCGGAGCACCTGGAGGAAACACAGGCAGACACGGGGAGAACGTGCAGACTTCGCACAGACAGTGAGCCAGCGGGGAATCGAACCTGGGACCCTGGCGCTGTGAAGCCACAGTACTATCCACTTGTGCTACCGTGCTGCCCATACTTCTGAGAATTTTCCCATGCACTCACAGAATCACAGAATACTGTGATGGGCATCACGGTAGCATAGTGGTTAGCACAGTTGATTCACAGCTCCAGGGTCCCAGGTTCGATTCCCGGCTTGGGTCACTGTCTGTGCAGAGTCTGCACGTTCTCCCCATGTCGGCATGGGTTTCCTCCGAGTGCTCCGGTTTCCTCCCGCAGTCCAAAGATGTGTAAGTTAGGTGGATTGGCCATGCTAAATTGCCCTTAGTGTCCAGAAACGTTAGGTGGGGTTACTGGGTTACGGGGATGGGCTGGCAGCATGGGCTTAAATAGGGTGCTCCTTGCATGGGCCGGTGCAGACTCAGTAGGCTGAATGGCCTCCTTCTGCACTGTAAATTCTATGAACAGGTGGGAGGTGGATTTGAGACCAGGAAGAGATCAGCCATGATCTGATTTAATGGCGGAGCAGGCTCGAAGGGCTGAATTGCCTACTTCTGCTCCTAACTCCTATGTTTCTACTACAGTGCAGAAGATGCTCTTCGGCCCATCGAGTCTGCACCGACATATGAAAGGCCCGGACCTGCCCACCAAATCTCACTTGCCCAAACTTGGCCCATAGCCTTGAATGTTATGGCGTGCCAAGTACTCATCCAGATACTTTTTAATGGATGTGAGGCATCCTGCCTATGCCACTCTCCCAGGCAGTGCATTCCAGACCATCACCACTCTCTGGGTAAAAGGTCTTTCCTCAAATTCCCCCTAAATTTCCCACCCCTCGTAACTGACCATTCAACTAAGGGGAACAGCTGCTCCCTATCTACCCTGTCCCTGCCCCTCATAATCTTGAACACCTCAATCAGGTGCTCCAGAGAAAACAACCAAAATCTATCCAAACTCTCTTCGGAACTGAAAACCCAGGTAACAGTCTGGTGAATCTTCTCTGCACCCCCTTCAGTGCAATTACATCCTTCCTATAATGTGGCGACCAGAATTGCACACAATACTCCAGCTGTGGCTTCACCAAGGCTCTTCACAGCTTCATCATGACTCTCTACTTTTGTAATCTATGCCCCAATTGATAAAAGCAAGTGTCCCATATGCCTTTTTCACTGGCCTATTAACCTGCCCTTCTGCCTTCAGAGATCTATGGACAAACGCGTCAAGGTTCCTTTGTTCTGTGGAACTTCCCAGTGTCAGACCTTTCATTGTATACTTTTTTGCCATATTACTCCTTCCAAAGTGTGTCACCTCACACTTTTCAGAGTTAAATTCCATGGGCGCGATTCTCCGAAATGGAGACGAAGTGTTCGCGGTCGTTAATGCCGTCGCATTTCACGTCGGCGTGAAATGGGCGCGGGGCCAACCGATTCTAGCCCCCACAGGGGGTTCACGCTGCTCCAACCTCCTTTCCTGGCACCAAATGGGCACCGCGCCAACCCGCGCATGCGCGGGGGACTTCTTCAGCACGCCGGCCCCACCGCAACATGGCGTGGGAGTTCAGGGGCCGGCCGCGCAACAAAGAAGGCCCGGGGTGGTGGGGGGGGGGGAGACGACGGCCCGCCGATTGGTGGGCCCGATCGCGGGCCAGACCCCATCGGAGGCCCCCCCGGGGACGGAGCCCCCCTCCCCCCCACAGGCCACCTCCCGATCCTTCGTGCTGAGTTCCCGCTGGCAGCGGCGAGGGGTGAACGGCGCCGGCGAGGCTCTGTCGTTTCCGCGCGGCCGCTCGGCCCATCCGGGCCGTGCGACCGGCGCCCCGCCAAATGCGCTGGCGTAAATGGCGCCGATTCTCTGCACCTCAGTGAATCACGCACCAGCGTCAGGGCGGTGTGGCGCCGATTCTCCGGCCCGGCGCGGGGCTGGGAGAATCGTGCCCCATTTGTCACTTATCTGCCCATTTGATCATCCCGTCCATATCTTCCTGTAACCCAAGATGCTCAGCCTCACTACTAACCACCCGGCCAATCTTTGTGTCATCTGCAAACTTACTGATCCTACTCCCCACATACTCATCTATGTAATTTGTATGAATGACAAACAATAGGGGGGCCCAGCATGAATCGTCGTAGTACGCCTCTGGTTACTGGATTCCAGGCACTAAAACAACCATCACCTACCGCTAAGCCAATAATTACAAATTCACCTGATCAAATCACCCTGTATCCCATGTGCATTTGCCTTCTTAATAAGTCTCCCATGTGGGACCTTGTCAAAGGCTTTGCTGAAATTCATGTAAACTGCATCAACTGCACTACCCTCATCTATACACTTGGTTAGTTGCTCAAAAAGTTCAATCAAATTTGTTAGGTATGACCTCCCTCTGACAAAGCCATGCTGACTATCCTTGATCAAACCTTGCCTCTCCAAGTGGAGATAGACTCTCTCCTTCAGAATCTTCTCCAGAAGTCTCTCAACCACTGACATGAGATGTACTGGTCTGTAGTTCCCTGGCTTGTCTCTACAACTTTTCTTAAATTTTGGGTCAGAGCCCCGGCAATCTTGCCCCTTACTTCCCACAACAACCTGGTGTCATAATATACACCAGTATATCATGGTGCATCCACACTGATGGACACACAGCAAGACCAATCAACACACACAACACAGCAGCCAATCGCCAGTTAGAGCACACTCACTATAAAGACAGGGGGCATCAGAGTTCCTGCTCATTCGGGATGCAGCCTCCTAGAAGGACAGAGCTTACAGCTTACAGCACAGATCTTCACCATGTGCTGAGTGCATAGACTGGTTAGGACAGGCATAGGTCTTTAGTTTAATCTAACAATGTGTTAACCCACAGTGAAAGTATGTTCAACAGTTTATAACTTAATAAAATAGTGTTGCACTATTTTAAGTGTTGGTGGCCTGTATGTGTTCCATGGATCCAGAGCACCCAACACATCACCTGGGACACAATTCATCCAGATCTGGAGTTTTATCCACTTTTAAGCCTGCCAATATCTCCAAACCGTGTCGCTCCCTATGACAATTTGCTCAAGAACCTCACAATCTCTCTCACCGAGTTCCATAACTACCTATTCATTCTCTTGGTTGAAGACAGTTGTGAAATATTCATTCAACACCATACCAATGTCCTCTGGCTCCACACACAGATTTCCCCCTCGGTCCTTAATGGGCCCTACTCTTTCCCTAGTTCTCCTCTCTACAGTGATATACTTATAGAATATCTTGGGATTTTCCCTACTTTTACCACCCAGAGCTTTCTCATACCCCATCTTTGCTCTCCTAATTGATTTTTTTAAGCTCATCCTGCACTTTCTGTATTCCACTAATGCCTCTGCCATGTGACTTTCCTCATTTTCCATGAACTTTTCTAATACTCTTTCCAAGTGCCACTCAAGTATCTGTGGTCAGAGATATGGAAAGCTGCACAAGGGTTGCCCAACTGAGGCCTTCGAGTTTTAGAATTGACTCAGAAATACTGCTTTACATGATCTGTCTTAATCTGTTGACTTTGTAGGCATCTTTGAATAATGAACAAATAAGTTGCAGGTACTTGAGGGAAGGAGCAATCTTTGAGAGCCTTATATTGCTTTCATGAGCTATGAGAATATAATATTGGTTATTAACCACTGGAATCATGCTTCTCCCAGTACCACCAATGTTTTCTTCACTTGTTCCTGGCAGCTAAAGGTGGTAGGCACGTCACTGCAGTTCTTGTAACTGCATTCACCTTTCTATAGTCCACACACAAGCATTGGGTACTGTCTGGTTTAGGTACCATCACTAAGGGTGAGCTCCATTGGCTGCAACCCACTTCAATTATGCCATTTTTAAGCATACTCTCAATCTCTTTGTTAACCTGTGCCAATTTTAAAGGATTAAGTCTATATGGATGTTGTTTGATAGGAACAGCATTTCCCACATCTACATCATGTATAGCCATTTTAGTACTTCCCAATTTATCTCTACAAACTTGCCCATGTGATATCAATAACTCTTTCAGGTCAGTTTGTTTTTCCTCTGGAAGATAACTCAACAATTTATCCCAATTTTTAAGAACATCCTCATTTTCCAATTTAATTTGAGGTACGTCAAATTCACAGTCATCTGGATTTGGTTTGTCACTTTGAGTTAGAGTCATTAAAACCTTTTTCTCTCCTTCCCTTTCAAAGTACCTTTTAAGCATATTCACATGACACACTCGGTGAGTCTTCCTTCTATCTGGTGTTTTTGCCACATAATTCACTTAATTACCTCACTTAATTTCCTTTCAATCTGATAAAGTCCACAAAACCTAGCTTTTAAAGGCTCACCTACCACTGGTAACAACACTAAAACTTTATCCCCACTGACAAAACTACGAACTTTGGATTTCTTGTCCACTACCTGTTTCATCACATTTTGTGCAACTTTCAAATGTTGTCTAGCCAATTCACCTGCTCAATTTAATCGTTCCCTAAAATTTGACACGCAATCCAATAATATAATTTCCGATTTCTTATCCACCAATTTTTCCTTAATCAATTTAAGTGGTCCTCTTACCTCATGACCAAAAATTAGTTCAAAAGGACTAAATTTGGTTGACTCATTAGGTGCATCCCTAACAGTACGAATGGAATTCCTTTATCCCAATCCTCTGGATAATCTTGACAAAAAGCGCTCAACATTGCCTTTAATGTCTGATGCCATCTTTCTAACGCTTCCTGCGATTCTGGATGGTACGCAGTTGATTTAAATTGTTTTATTCTTAAACTATCCATAACTTCTTTGAATAACTTTGAGGTATAATTTGATCCTTGATCCGATGAATGTCTGTGGGTAGTCCATATCTAGTAAAGAATTTAAGTAACTCCTCCACAATCCTTTTAGCTGTATTATTACGTACTGGAATGGCCTCTGGAAAGCTAGTAGACACATCCATTATAGTCAAAAGATATTGATTCCCACTTTTTGTTTTAGGAAGCAGTCCTACCCAATCTATTAGGACACTTGTAAAAGGTTCCTCAAATGCTGGAATGGGCCTGAAGGGCGCTGGTTTTATCACTGCTTCAGGTTTCCCTATCACTTGACATGTTTGACATGATTGACAAAATTTAACTACATCTTTATGTATTCCAGGCCAATAAAAATGTTTCTGGATTTTAGCTTGAGTTTTCCTTGTTCCCAAATGACCTCCCACTGGTACCTCATGTGCCACTCGCAACACCTCCTTTCTATACCCTACCGGCAATACTACTTGATGAACTTCTGCCCACTTTTCATTCGCCTGCATATGTACAGGTCTCCATTTTCTCATCAAGACATCACTTTTACGGTAATAACACTCTAGTATACTCTCAGATTCCTCTTCCGTATATGCTTTCTGATATATCCGTTTTATTTCTACATCTTTCTGTTGTAACTCCGCCAATTTTCCTGAACTAAAAATATCCGACTCATCCTGGTTCTTGTTCTTTTTCAACCATCTGATCAAAAATCGTTTCTGAGGGCAGCACGGTGGCACAGTGGGTTAGCTCTGCTGCCTCACGGCGCCGAGGTCCCAGGTTCGATCCCGGCTCTGGGTCACTGTCCTTGTGGAGTTTGGACATTCTCCCCGTGTTTGAGTGGGTTTCACCCCCGCAACCCAAAGATGTGCAGGCTAGGTGGATTGGCCACGTTAAATTGCCCCGTAATTGGAAAAAATGAATTGGGTACTCTAAATCTATTTTTAAAAATAAATTTTTAAAAATTGTTTCTGATAATTGCACTTCAACTTCATCTTATTCTTTGATTTCTCCTCTTGTCTTAACCTGTGACTTTGCAACCTTGTTGCTACACAATCTGGAAAAATCCCGGGATATTCGTCCTTCAACACTTCAGTTGTCTGATTTTCCACTGGCTTATCAACCACAGTAGGCATCACTCCCACTTGCGATCCAGCTATATCATTACCCAAGATAAACTGTATTCCTGGACAAGACAGTTTCTCTATTACTCCTACTACCACTTCAACACTCTTCACTGGACTTTCCAATGTTACCTTATATAATGGAACGCTACTCCTCGCACCCTGAATTCCACATAATACCACCTTTTCTGGCAACATTCTTCTCAAACTACACAATTCCTCATCTCTTACCATTAAAGATTGACTAGCTCCTGCATCTCTTAAAATTGTGACTTCTTTACCTGCTCCTTCAGATACACATGAGTAAACTTTACCCACACAAGTAAATTCTTTAAAGACATCTGGCACCTTCATATCAATTACTTCTTGAACAGGCTGTGTAATCGTTTGCACTTCCTTCGCTTCCCTTGCGCTTTCCTTGACCACTCTAACAAACCCCACTGTCTTATCCTGTTTCATCACATCAGCCTTCCCAGTGCTTTTCTTCAACCACCAACACTGTGACTTTATATGGCCTAGTTTATTACAATGAAAACATTTGAAACTTTTCATTTCTCTTCCACTCTCCTGGATTTCTTTTTAAATCTGAGGTACACTCTCTTTATTATCTCCCATCAGATCATCTTTACCTTTATTACTTGAGTATTTCTCATGTCCCCAATTTCTATCGCTCACCGGCTGAAACTGATGTCGGAAACCAAGACTTGATTTATGAACTAATTCATAATCATCTGCCATTTCTGCTGCTAATCTCACAGTTTTAACCCTCTGTTCTTCCACATGAGTTGTCACTACATCAGGAATTGAATTTTAAAACTCCTCCAAAAGCATAATTTATCTGAGAGCTTCATACGTTTGGTCTATTTTTAAAGCCCTTATCCACCTATCAAAATTACTCTGTTTGAGCCTTTCAAACTCCATGTATGTCTGACCAAATTCTTTCCTTAAATTTCTAAACCTTTGTCTGTAAGCTTCAGGCACTAGGTCATATGCACCTAAGATGGATTTTCACCTCCTCATATGTTCCAGATACCTCCTCTGGTAGTGATGCAAACACTTCACTAGCTCTACCTACCAGCTTTGTTTGAATCAGTAATACCCATATTTCCTGTGGCAATTTCATTCGAATTCTCAAATGAAATGAAAAAGGCTTCTACCTCCTTCTCGTCAAACCTTGGCAATGCTTGGACATATTTAAATAGATCCCCACCACATCTTCGACTATGACACTCTGTCTCATTATCCTCACCAATCTCATCCAACTGTATGTTTCCCTTTGCGTCTGCCAATTTTAACTGCTTTTCATGTTTCATAGCCATTTTATGAAGTTCAAACTCTCTTTTTCCCTTTCCTCTCTATCTCTTTCTTTGTTTCTTTCTTCTCTCTCATTTTCTTTTTCCTCTCTATCTCTATCTCTTTCTTTGTTTCTTTCTTCTCTCTCTTTTTCTTTTTCTCTCATTGCATATTCAAGGTGCTTTAATTCTTTTTCATATTCAAATTGCTTAATCTGCAACTGGAGCTTTGCCATTTCTAATGAGTCAGAATGTATCTCAGGCAAAATTAAATGCTCAGCTACCGCGGTAAGTACCTCACCTTTTCGCATTTTGCCAGGCAATGTTAACTGCAATGCTTTTGCCAAATCTAAGTGTGCTTTTAGTCTCTGTCCGTAAGGTATTGCGTGTTACCGTGTCCACCCCCAAAAACTCCTGAGCCTCTGAAAGAGCCATTGTCCACAACACACTCCCCACTTAAACTAAAATGCCACACCTGAAAAGCAACCACAATATGCTCACCCCTCACTGTCTTTAGGTTTGTTAAGCCAGATCAATCGATAGATTTTTATCCCCCTTGAGCCCCCAATTGTTATGGGCCTGGGTTTACAGAACCCCAAAATGTTTCATGGAGTTCAATCGACCCACAACTTTTAATAGATTGTGGTGAGGGAAGCACATGACGTACTCTCCAGGTGTGATACAGCAGAAATGGACAAATGGTTTTTAAAACAAAAGAATGTTTATTCTATGAACTCAAGTTAACCTTTTAAAATCAAACATTGAATATTTTAACACCCATTACTTCAAAGATAACCCCAAAATACTACAACACTAAATAATCCTTCAAACTGTTCCCTTAAACATCCAATAGACTTCAAACCTTCAAAAATAAGAACACATTAGGTTACATTCAATATATTTATAGTCTTTGGATTGCAGACATCAACAGACCAGCTCTGTGTTTCTTCCTGCAGCTCACAGCAAAACACACAGACACTCCCAGCTGCCTTCTCAAACTGAAACTCAAAAAGGCAGAAGTGAGCTCAGCTCCCCCCACCCTCTGACATCACTTCAGCAATATGATCAGCTCCATTTCCTAAAGGTAATTGCTTAAACATCCATTTCTTAAAGGTACTTTCACATGACACTGCATACCACAAATAAATGATGGCAGAGAGGCTGGGCCCAGACGCTCAAAGAATTTCTCTCCCTTTCAGTAATACTACCACCAACTTAAGTACGAAGTCTTACAACACCAGGTTAAAGTCCAACAGGTTTGTTTTGATGTCACTAGGTTTCGGAGCGCTGCTCCTTCCTCAGGTGAATGAAGAGGTCTGTGACAGACCTCTTCATTCACCTGAGGAAGGAGCAGCGCTCCGAAAGCTAGTGACATCGAAACAAACCTGTTGGACTTTAACCGGGTGTTGTAAGACTTCGTACTGTGCTCACCCCAGTCCAACGCCGGCATCTCCACATCATGACCAACTTAAGTGACTACCAAGAAGGGAGTTCAGAAATAAAAGAAGGTTTTCCGAAACCCCTCTTTAGAGGGAGAATGCTTAATAGATACATCTCCTTTGCCTTGTGCAAACAAAAACTTATACAACCTGAAACAACTTAACTCTAATTTTTGGGGCTGTTCTTCAGCATTTAAAACTTGCTCTAATTCTTTTGGTGATGCTGCAGATGATCTGTTGCCATTCTACTATATTTGCTCCCAGGAATTCCTGGGAATTCCTCCTGGATTTCCCAGGATTTCCTCCTGCTGAGGAAGTGTGGGGAGGTGGGAAAAGAAGTAAGTGGTCTCATTGGGAACCTAATCTGCATTGGCAAGCACATCTAATCCAAGAAAATGAGTTGGAATCGAAGAGAGGAGGGCATAAAAAGCCTGCTGTATTTCTCCCTTGGCAGTGAATCCCATGTGCAGGAAAATCCAGGATTCTATCCGGCTGTGAGAAATGCAATACATTGTTTGTTAATGAAATATATTTCCATCCATATTGAATGGTGGGTGTTTGGTGTATGTTATAGGAGATTTGCTGATACATAGGTTATTCTTACTACCAAAGCAAAATAAATTAAGTTAATTAATTTACTTACCATCATTCACAGCATTACTCAACAAGAAGATATTATCAGGTGCAAAACCTAGCTCGATCATTACTTTACAATGATCCATTCTTTCTGGGAAATCATCGAGCACCCAACCCCCAGCCACAGGATAATCAGGATTCTTCACTTGACGTTCTTCACTAATCTGCAAAATAAGCAAATCATAAACTGTAGAGTACATTTCTTTCATTAATATTGCTGTAATTTTCAGCAATGACTGTGGTAAAATTTGCATCCTATTAATGGGCTGAACTCCAGATTTTCCACATCCCCGTGATTTTCCGATCCTCTGGGCTGGGATTCACACAGGCGTGGATTGGTACAAGTATTTACCAGTATGGTCCTGACATGATGGAACTTGTGGTGGTAGGTGCCCCCAAAGTCGATCGTCTATCACTCACAATGCTAATTCTACCCACTCCACGCCCAGCCTCCCTACTAGGCTCCCACATAAGACCCCCCACTAAACCCCCTCACCAGACACCCCCATCAGACCGCCCCATCAGATCCACCCATCAAAGACCCTCACCAGGGGAGTCGGGCTTGGTTAGGGGGCTGAAGCATTGCAGGTCAAGGGTCGCCCCTGGGCTGGGGGAGGGGCTTTTCATCTGTGAGGCCTTCAAACCATCTTTAAATATGGTGGATATCCATAACAGGGACAACTACAATGTTGGTTGTCTGTCCTACCAAATGCTTCCAGGACAGAGTCCTGCTCTTGGTTCTATGCTGAAGGTCACTTTAACCCCCTTTGACTGTGAGCAGCCTCTAGCTTCACAGCTGAAGGCTATTGATAATGAGGAATTGGCCTTGTTGGTTGGGAGAGCATGTCACAGCACTGCAGAGGCTGCAGCTGGTGTTTTCTGTGTGCTCCTGCAAAACTGCCTGAAGGTCTAGATTTTGCTTGCTGCTGCCCCTTTTTCTTCTTTCACCTGGAGGGATGCAAGAGGAGGATTTGGCTGGCCTACTATTGGATCGAAGATGGGGAGGGGTGTTTTTATCACCCCCTCCTATTGTAAGGACCCTCTTTCAAATCCTTATCTGATCCTGGTTTCCGTTTTTAATCCCCGTCTTGTAGGCTACCTTTTGCAGGCTACCTTTTAAACTACAGACTTTGAACCCCCTCCCTGCCGCTGCAAGCTATTGTTTGAACTGGTGCAGGCACACCCCATGATCCAGTGTGCTATGTGGCATAGTCACGTGTTGTCATTTTGATGGACCTGGCTAGCAGCCAATTGACTCTTTTGAAATTCCATGCTTTATCCATTTTTGATTCTGATTGGTGGGGCCCTTCAGGAGATTCTGGAACAGAAGATGGAGTTTCCATTTTACTTAAGTTCTGCTTAGATCTCAAGAGCCGCAGAAGCAAGGTTGAAACACTTGCACTAACAGCTAAGGCTGGCAAGTTAAAACATTATCTCTAACCAGCCAGGCCTGTGAAGTTTAACTTCTGATTAAAAGACTGCAAGCAGTCTCTAGCCAGGCCTGTAAAAGCCTAGCTGCTGTATGGAAGGCTGCGGAAGGCACAGTGCTGATAGCTCTTCCCTGAGATCTATAGAGGTCTGTAAAAAGGGCACTTTACTTTCTCTTCACTACAGTTAATCTTGATTTGCAGAAAGAGCAGACAGGCATTCTGGGGCAGAGCGGATGGAAAACCTTCTTTTAAATTCTTAGGTAGAGAATTCTAATAATATCTCAGTGAGACTGTGAGTCAGTCTGGTGGAGGTGAAGTGAAGGTGACTCTCCAGTTGAATTCCTGCAGCTTGCGAGGACTAATTGAAGACAGATTCTAAAAGAGCCAAACCACCCGATGATTTCAAGATCGCCGACTACAAAGACTACCACCTCAGCAGCAAGGATTAATCTCAGCCCTTTAAATCCCCGTTACTTTTAACCTTTCCTACCCGCCCACTGTATGCCTGTCTTATGTGTGTCTGGGTGGAGGGTGGGACGGGGTTTCGGGAATGGTTAGATGAGTAAACCATTGTTCTATTATTTCCATTATATGTTTATCTCTTCTCTCATTATAAATAAACAGTTTTTAAAATGTTTTACTCATAAATCTGGTGCCTTTAAGTAATTGGAACAGTTGACGGTCAAAGATCTCAGGAAAACATACAAATTATTGGTTAATTTACTACTATTGGGACTCCAGGGCCTGTGGAGCTGTTATTGACCGTGCACTAGCCCACAGGGAGAGAGTTGGGACTGTGTGTCTGCTTGCTGTTGCCCCTTCTGCTTCTTTAACCTGGAGGGAAGGATTTGGCTGGCCTACTGCCGGACTGACGAAGGGGTGCTTTTCTCACCCCCTCTGCTATGTTCTGTGTTGGTGTAACTTCATGGAATGATTGATCCTGCCTTGAGAGCCTGCTGCTTGAACTGCTGGGGGGTGGGGGGGGGGGGAGATTCCGAATGCTGTTTCTGCTACTTGGAAGCTGTGTGTCTGCTTGCTGCTGCCTCTTTAGCAATTGTTGCCTGGAATGAGGAAAAGGAGAGAGCGAGCTCCAACTACTGCCAGTGCTGGCGAAAGGAGCAGAGTGGTGGCCTGATTCAACTGAGCAACTTACTGAAGGTATGGTGAGCTGCTCTTGCAACCTGCTGGTGCTTTTATTGTACTGCTGACTGTTTAATGTTCAATGTCTGGAAGCCATGTAATTGTTAGCTACTGCTTCTTTTACTTCTGTGGCTTGGACCATGAACTGGGTGGAATCAGGTGATTAGATGCAGGTATTATAGGAGGGAAGGGTGGCAAGATTTAAAAATGTACGAGGCGTTTTTTACACAGAGGGTGGTGGGAGTCTGGAACTTGCGGCCGGGGGAGGTAGACGATAGTGAATTTTAAGGTTCTTGATAAATACATGAATAGGATGGGAATAGAGGGATATGGTCCCCGGAAGAGTAGGGTTTTTTAGTTCATACGGGCAGCATGGTCAGTGCAGGCTTGGAGGGCCGAAGGGCCTGTTACTGTGCAGTAATTTTATTTGTTCTTTGATTGGGTGGAGTTGGTGACCAGACACCGGTACCATATGAGAGGGAGGGTGGTGGCTTGCTTCAACAGAACAACTTGAAGGTTATGAAGCAATGCCTTTGAAGACTGTTGGTGGCTTTATTGTGCTGGTGACTATTAACAGTTTCAGCTTTGGAGGCCCTGCAAATTGCTGGGGCCTTTTCGCACTGTTGGTTGTTTCTGTTTAATGTGTGGATGCTGTATGCATGCTATTGTACTGTTGCTGTTTACTGGTTAAAGCCTGGAGGCTGTGAGCTTGTTTGTGTTGTGTTCTGTGACTTTCCATTGCAGTGATGTACACAGAACATCTGGTGACTTAACTAGAAAGATGATTTATTGATTAACATGTGGAAAGATAACAAACAGAATAGTATACAGCCAAAGAGAAAATGCTGGACAATCTCAGCAGGTCTGGCAGCATCTGTAGGGAGAGAAAAGAGATAACGTTTTGGTTCCAGATGACCCTTTGTCAAAGCTAAAAGACAGAGAAAGTGGGAAATATTTATACTCTGGAGTGAGAATGAAAGGTGAGTGATAGCCACAGAAACCTAGGGAAACGGGGTATACAGACTAGGTTACTATTTGAGTTCAGGGAACTCTCCTGGAACTACCCTATGTACGACTGTTCTGTTGTACGCCTTACTAACTACTGGCGAGTGTCTCACATCACGTGATCGATGTCTGATGCCACCAGCTGGTTGGAGGTCATATTGTTAACTATGTACAATACTATTCACACGCATATCACCGCAGTGTTTTGCTGGAAAGGTGGAGGGGGTCATGGAACGATTTGACTGGGCAACTTGCTGAAAGTGTGGAAGAACTGCTTTCGTAGATTGCTGGTGACTTTACTGTACTGTTCACTGTTTAGTTTCTGGCAACCATGTGCTTGTTTGTTGCCACCTCTTTTGCTCCTGTTGTCTGGAGCCAGGAAAGGGAAGGACTCAGATGACCTACAGCCAGTGCTAGAGCAGGGGAAAGGGTGGCGGACCAATTTGACTGAGCAACTTGATGAGTGTGTTGCAAAAATGCTTTTACAGATTGCTGGGGACTTTACTGTACTGTTCACTGTTTAATATCTGGAAGTCATGTGTCTGTTTGCTGCCACCTCTTTTGTTTCTGTGGCTTGGAGCATGGAAGGGGAGGTAGTAAGATGACCTACAGCTAGTGCTGGGGGAGGAGGACAGGGTGGAGGACCAATTCGACTGAGCAACGTGATGAAAGTGTTGAAGCAATACTTTTGCAGATTGTTGGTGACTTTATTGCACTGTTGATTGTTTAATGTGCATTTAGTTTACTTTGTATAAATGTACTGATGTGGCTTTATGTTGAAATTCTGTAGTGGAAAGGTGCTTGTGTGTGATATTCTGTACCAGAAAGGTGCTCATGTGTGTATGTCATGGCACCTTTTCCTTGTCGGTTGCTGGTTACTGTGATATATGGACTGTTCAGTATTGTTTGTATAAAGGTATTGTTGACTGTTTAATGAACAAAATATTCTTCAGTGGTTTCTCATGCATACCCATGCCATGTCTCAGACAATGATTACTACATCACATTTCGATCAAACTTTGAAACCTGAACAGTTTGCCTGAACTCTATAAGCGTAAGCACCATAGAGGCAGCAGCCAACAATCAAACATTCAAGAGCTAGGCTTCAGCACCTGGGATATCATCGTGACCAAAGGGTGAGTGTGTGGATCAGGGGCACCTAATGTGCCAAGCAGGGGTCTGGGGTCTAGAGGCTGTGGCTGGAGGTGAATGTGCAGAACGAGATTTTCCAGCACAGCTCTGAGAGAACCATAGAAGTTTACAGCATGGAAACAGGCCCTTCGGCCCAACCAGTCCATGCCGCCCAGTTTTTTACCATTAAGCTAGTCCCAGTTGCCCGCACTTGGCCCATAACCCTCTATACCCATCTTACCCATGTAACCATCTAAATGCTTTTTGAAAGACACAATTGTACCCGCTTCTACTACTACCTCTGGCAGCCCATTCCAGACACTCACTACCCTCTGAGTGAAGAAATTGCCCCTCTGGGCCCTTCTGAATCTCTCCCCTCTCACCTTAAACCTATGCCCTCTAGTTTTAGACTCCCCTACCTTTGGGAAAAGATGTTGACTATCTACCTTATCTATGCCCCTCATTATTTTATAGACCTCTATAAGATCACCCCTAAGCCTCCTACGCTCCAGGGAAAAAAGTCCCAGTCTATCCAGCCTCTCCTTATAACTCAAACCATCAAGTCCCGGCAACATCCTAGTAAATCTTTTCTGCACTCTTTCTAGTTTAATAATATCCTTTCTATAATAGGGTGACCAGAACTGCACACAGTATTCCAAGTGTGGCCGTACCAATGTCTTGTACAACTTCAACAAGACGTCCCAACTCCTATATTCAATGTTCTGACCAATGAAACCAAGCATGCCGAATGCCTTCTTCACCACCCTGTCCACCTGCGACTCCACCTTCAAGGAGCTATGAACCTGTACTCCTAGATCTCTTTGTTCTATAACCAGAAGTGGTTAGCACAGGAGGCCCTCGTCCTCGCCCGATTCTCATAAGACGAGGCTTTGTCCATCAGCTCACACCCTATCCCCAACTCTCCTTCCACCAATCCCCACTTCCACCTTCAATCCCCTCTTTCCCACCCAATCCCTCCTTCCCCCCCAATCGCCCTTACTTCAAATCTCTCCATGCCACCAATTCCCCTTATTCCAAATCCTTCCTGCCCATCCCACTCTTCAATTCCTTCAAATACCGGCAATCCTTCCACCCCATCTCTCCTTCATCCCAATCCCCCTTCCGCTCCATTCCCCTCCGTCTCACCCATCTCCCTCTTTCCTAATCCCGCCGCCCTCCCCCGCCCCCGCATTCCCCGATACTCCCTCACCAACCCCCATTCCCAGACTACCCTGTTACACCAAGGGTCTGTGTAACAACACCCCAGGCTGATGGGTCTGTGTCAGCACTGTAGCATGTCAATATGCAAGGCAGGAGAGTGATGATTGAAGGGGGGTCCTGAGATGAGACCCCTTAAAACCGGATAGCTAGGATAACACTAAAATCATTCTACATAAGTTAGTTTATTGAGTATTGAGACGAATCATAGAAAGTATGCCCAGTAATCATTAACTATTGAATATGTATTTTTAGAACATAGCAGTAACAAGGATTCAAACACTTTCCAAAAGCAGTGGCTTGTAATGCATGATGGGATTTAAGCTAGCTAACTTGCCCATGTTTTGAAGACAAACAGAATTATACAGAAATAGTGTGGTCAGCAGTCACACAGCTCAGTAAGCAGTACTTATCAGTAGCCCCAACATCCTGTCTCAAAAAATCTATGGTGTAAGGAGGAACCAACTTCAGTATCCTACACCCAGACGAACAATGGGGTAGGCAGACTGAGATAAGTAACATGGGAATGGCAGCAAAACAAAACATAACAGACAAAGTGTCTTGGTAAACAACAGGTGGCAGGATGGAGTTGAATAATGAGCTGTTCACAGTCATCATGTTGCTTAAAGTCAACGTCATTGATCAATATAAAAGTGATAGCTCCAAGGACTGGATCAAGTCCAACTGGGGTGGGCTATTGATTTTTGAAAAATTGTATAATTGGGGCGTCTGCACCAGTGTAAAGTAGGGTGGTTTGGGCATTTATCCAAATCATTCTCCCTCGTACGTTCACCAAGTTTGGAAAAATAAAGCCGTCTTAACTAGAGTTGATGGGCGGGATTCTCTAATCACGTGGCAGAGTGTCCACGCCGTCGAAACACGACGGCGTGAACGGGCCGACCCGATGACTAATTCTGGCCCACAAAAGGGGCCAACACGGCACTCGAGCGGTTCAGGCCGCTCCAGCTGCTGATCCTGGCAAGAACTGATCCGCGGGATCCGCGCATGTGCAGGGCACCGGCGCCAACGCACGCATGCGCAGTGGCTTCCTTCAACGCCCCGGCCCCGACGCAACATGGCGCAGGGCTACAGGGGCCTGCGCGGAATAAAGGAGGCCGCCAGCCAGAGAGGCCGGCCAGCCGATTGGTGTGCCCCAATCGCTGGCCAGACAACATCAGAGGCCCCCCACAGGGGTCGGACCCCCCTCCTCCCCCATAGGCTGCCCCCCGACCCTTCCACGGCGAGGTCCCGCCAGCTGAGAGCAGGTTGTGACAGGGCCGGCGGGACTCGCCGTTTTTACGATGGCCGCTCACCCATCCCGGGTTGAAAATCGGCGGGCCGGCGGCGTAGAGTGGCCCCCCACCAGCGCCACGCCAATGACGCCGATTCTCTGCTCTGCAGAGAATCGCGTGCCGGCGTCGGGGCATCATGGCGTGATTCGTGCCGGTCGCAGGCTTTCTCCGGCCTGGCCCCGGCTGAGAGAATCTCGCCCAATGTGTCTGCAGGCATTTGTGTTTAGCTATGCTGTAACTAAGGGGGAGGAACCCCACGTAAAAGCCAGCTCAATACGCAGTCCTTGAAAATGCTCCGACAATGATAACACACTGTGAGGTTAGCTCTAGTGCCCTTCAGTTTATGCCAAAGTCTGACTCTTGCCTGTCTGCTGATATTCCATTCCACCTATCTACAGATAGCCTCTGAGTTTACTTGCTCTGCCAGTGTTGGTAGCTCCCCATTGCCTGCCCCATGGTGTTGACATCCTCAGTGATGCTCCTCAGTGACTGGGCCATGCTCTGCAATGTTTTGGAAATATCCACCTGCATCTGGGACATGTCTCTCAGTGACTGGGACATGATGTCGAGGCCCTCAGCGATAGTCGTCATAGACTGAGCCACACCAGGGGCTGGTTTAGCTCACTGGGCTAAATCGTTGGCTTTGAAAGCAGACCAAGGCAGGCCAGCAGCACGGTTCAATTCCCGTACCAGCCTCCCCGAACAGGCGCCGGAATGTGGTGACTAGGGGCTTTTCACAGTAACTTCATTGAAGCCTACTCGTGACAATAAGCGATTTTCATTTTCATTTCATTTCATTTCACCTTGGGCATCACCATTCAAGACTCAGAGGATGTGCTCCAGGCTTTCCACTGCAGTTGCCATCCCAGCATTGTCGGCCTCGGTGCCACGCATTGTCTGCATCATTCCTCATGTGCCCATAACCTTTGGGACTCCTCCAATCAGCTATGAACTCGCTGGACTGTCGTTAACTTCCCCTCCTGAATCTAATAGCTGTGTCCTATCATCTGCATCAGCTCTGTGAGAACCTTGTCCAGAGGCTAGGCATCTGACTGGGACCCAGCTGAGTACTGGGATCCAGCAGACCAAGACTCGCTTGGATGTTACTGCCTCCATCTGATGCGCATCAGCAACTGTACCTTGCTCACTAGATTGTGCCACAGAAGCCTGTCCACTAGTGGTGTACACCAAGTTGTCTCTGCACTGGGTGAATGTAGGGTGATAGCTGTGACGCCTCGATGGTGGTCTACTTGGAGCTCTCCTCCGAGATGGTAGTGGTGGGGGGTGAACGACTCCGGATGGCCCGGCCCCATCGGATGGAGATCTTGTCAGACAATGGACGTGCGGTCAGTGAGAGGGAAGGATCATTTTGTTTGCCATGAACAACTCACTTGAGACAGGTTATCTGGTTTGAAGGTGCAGTGGATCCTCATCTCTGCGGTACAACCAACCTCGCTGTCAGTGACTGCTCTCCCCTCAATCAACCCCACAATTTCCAAGGCCCGTTCTTCATGGGGGCAAGGACTCGAATCTCTGGTGCTCTGACAGCCCCCCCCCCCTCCCCCACTCCCACCGTCGTGGCCCTTTCCCTTATGGGCCAGGGTTTAGAGAACCCCAAAGTGTATCATGGAGTTCACCTGACCCACAACATTTAATAGATTGTGGTATGGGGAGCACACGGCCCACTCTACAGGTGTGGTACAGCAGAAATGGAAAAAGTATTTTTTAAAGCAAAACAATGTTTATTCTATTAACTCAAGTTAACCTTTTTAAAACAAACAGTGAACATCTTAGCAACCATTAATTCAAATACAACCCCCAAAGAATACAACACTAAGTAATCCGTAAGCTGTCCTTTTAATATCCAGAAGACTTTTTTAAAAAACCTTTAAACAGAAGCACATCAGGTTAAAGTCACTACTGCGAGCAGTTATTAGTTTTAAATCACCAAAGGATCGATTTACATTCTTTAGATTACAGAGAGAGACTCTAATACACCTTCTGGCTGTGACTGCAGCTATCCAGCTCTGAAACTGAAACTAAAAGATACCCTGCAGCAAACAGCCTAAAACGAAAGCAAAAGGCTGACAGGTTGCCCAGCTCCACCCACTCTCTGACATCACTTCAGTAATAAACACCTATATCTTCAAGGTACTCTCACTACAGATATTTATATACACACCCATTTATAAACACCCATTTCTTCAAAGTACTCTCACATGACAAGAATAAGCAATAATTTTGTATCAGTTTATTTAAGCGGATAATTTACACAAATGCTTCAGCCTGGAATATATCTTGGTGATGAGTGGGTGGGTCCGCTAGGGTATGCAGAAGGGGCTGCAGAAAAGTTGAGAACGTTAGCTGGCAATAATATATCTGTAATTTGGACCTGATGGTTTGAAAGGGATTAATGACAGTTTAGATTTCATTTCTAGGTTTCCCTTTCCCACAATGTTGAAATCCCCAAACTGCAAAACTGGCTCCTCCAATGCTTCAGAACCTCCTCCAAGTCCTGCTGAATTTCACTCTCTGGAACACCCATGCACTCCCAGATTTCAGGATGTCTCCCAGATATGCACAAATTCCCAAAATACATTCCCAGTGTTAACGCATCCCAGAACTGTTCCTAGTGCTCCTGGACCTTGAAATTTCCTTCCCACAATGTTCTTCTCCCAGTAACACTACAGGCCATTTCAGTGAACCTATAAGCCTAGTCCCTGGTACCTCCTCATGCCACTGTCTCAAGAATCCTGGAACCCCCCTTTTCCAAAGAAACCAAAAAACAGGGATCCCCTTTTAAAATATTGCTGAACTCTTTTTTTTAAATGTTTTTAATTCTCCTCCTTTTTCACATTTTCTCCCACATTTACATCCATCAACAATAAACAATACTCGGCAAGATATGTCAGTCCCCATAATAACAACGATCCCATCTACCCACCAACCCTCAAACCTCAACCCGCATGTTTACATAAACAAATGGCAAAAAGGAATCAGGGATTACCCGTAGTCACCCTTAATCTTACACAGCTCTCCCCCCCCCCCCCCCCCCCCCCCGCCAACCTCCCACCCACCCCACCGCAGGTCTCCAGCTCCTCCTGTCCACTGCCTCTTGTAAAACTCCTCCTCCCAACCTCGGTTCCTTCCCCCCAACTTTCCACCCCGGCTAGACCACTCGGACCCTGTTCTGCCAGGGTCCTATGGCCGCAGCCCCTCCCCCCCACCTCACTCCCGTTCACTGGCCGGTTTAAACCGGCCAGCGTGGAGGCCCCCGCCCGGGTCCCTTTCCCATTTGCCCGGCCCTAGGAAAGCCCAAAGATCCCCTTTTAGCACACAAACCCCGCATATCCACCTACACCCCAAAGAACTCTCATTTCGAGTGAAAGTCCCGTCCCTTCCCTTGTCCAAATATACACCACATTGGCTCCTTTAATCTCTACACCCGCGCGCAAAAAAAAAAGAAAATACAGTCATGAGGTTACATCGGCACATGGCCATTCCTCAATTTGTCAGTTCTGCCACAGTCCTTCTGCTTTTGCAAACTCCTCCGCTGCTTCCGCCGTTCCAAAATAAAAGTCCCTGAGCTTGTAAGTCACCCTCAGCTTCGCTGGATATACAATGCCGCACCGCACCTTGCTAATGTACAGTGCCCTCTTCACCTGGTTGAAGGCAGCCCGCCTCCTTGCCAGCTCCACCGTAAAGTCCTGGTATACACGTATACCAGCTCCAGCTTCTGCTTGGCCCAGCTCAGGACCTTCTCCTTCACCCTGTACCGACGGAGGCACAGAGTCACTGCCCTTGGCGGCTCACTCGCCTTTGGTATAGGCCTCCACGACCGATGAGCCCGATCCAGTTCATATCGGGAGGGATCCTCCCCCTCCCCCAATAGTTTTGCCAGCATCGCGGCAAAGTACTCAGTCGGCTTCGGTCCTTCAACTCCTTCGGGCAGCCCCACAATCCTCAAATTCTGTCACCTGGATCTGTTTTCCAGGTCTTACATTTTTCCTCGCAGATCCTTGTTAGTATCCATCACCTTCCGCATCTCTTTCCCCATCGAGGCAAGTTGATCACCGTGCTGCAATAACGTCTCCTCCACTTCCTTCAGCGCCTCCCCTTGCTCTCGCACCTCCGCCACTGCGCTCGCCACCTCCGTCCTCACCGGGGAAACCGCCTCCTCCACCAGTACACTCAAAACCTCCCTCATCTCCTTCCTCACCGTCTCCATGCATTTCGCAATCTGCGCCAACTGCTTTTCAAATTCTGCAGCCATCACCTTAGTTATTTCTTCAGCCGTAAGCAGTGCGGCCTTCCCTGGTGCTCCAGCCTCCATTTTTCCTAGTGACTCCGCGGTGACCTTTCAACTCCCCAACGGATCTCCAGCTGTTTTTTTTCCGGCCGTTTTTTTGCTCACCCTCGACATTTTTCTCTGTGCCTTTTTTCCTCCTGTGTCTTCACTGTGCCTCCTCCGTGCCTTCTCCCTTCTTCTGCCGCCTCCGCGGACCCTGGGACCGGGCTTAAAGCCCCGAAAATGCCGTTGCCGACCGGGAGCCCTCCATTGTGCGGCCGCCTCCCGCCCGCCGTCACCGGAAGTCTACTGCTGAACTCTTAATACACCTTTCAGAATTCCTGGATTCCAGAACCAACCCCAATAATGATATATCCTTGGTAATAATAATGGAATTTCAAACTGTTCTTAGAAAACAGTAACTGTACTGTGGCATGGGAAGGCGGCAAAAGCATATTAGAAAGATATACTGCCTGTGAACTACAACAATTGTTCATTCCTGTCTGGCGCAAAAGTAAAACGCTAAAGGTGGCCTAACCGTGACTTACAAGGCAAATTAATGATAGTATCGAATCCAAGGAAGAGGCATACAATTGGGCAGAAAAACCTACAGACCCGAGGATTGGGGTCAGTTTAGAATTCAGCAAATGAGGACAAATGTGTAAATGTCCAAAAAAGTGCAGGTTAGGTGGATTGGCCTTGCTAAATTGCCCTTAGTGTCCAAAAACAGTTAGGTGGGGTTACAAGGTTACGGGGATAGGGTGGAGGTGTGGACTGAAGTAGGTTGCTCTTTCCAAGGGCCAATGCAGACTCAATGGGCCGAATGGCCTCCTTCTGCACTGTAAATTCTATGATTCTATAAATGGATGAAGAAAGGGAAAATAGATTATGAGATAAAGCTTGCAGCGGACATAAAAACTGACTGTAAAAACTTGTGTAGGTATGTGAAGAGAAAACAATTGGTGAAGACAAAAGAAACAGGAGAGATTTCTTGTAGTATTGCATTGTTTTGCTTTATGTATAAAAAGTTAGAAAGTGAATAAAAATACTTAAAAAAGAAACAGGAGAATTTATAATAGGGAACAAAGACATGACTGACCCAACTAAATACATACTTTGGTTCCGTCAGAGGACACAAATAATGTACCAGAGATGTTGGAAAATGGAGGAACTAAAGGAAATCAGTATTGGTAGGGAAATGGTGTTTGGGAAAGCGGTGGGATTGAAGGCCAATAAATACCCAGGGTCTGATAATCTACATCCTAGAGTACTTAAGGAGGTGGCCCAAGGGGCTGGTTTAGCACAAGGCTAAATCGCTGGCTTTGAAAGCAGACCAAGGCAGGCCAGCAGCACGGTTCAATTCCCGTACCAGCCTCCCTGAACAGGCGCTGGAATGTGACGACTAGGGGCTTTTCACAGTAACTTCATTTGAAGCCTACTTGTGACAATAAGCAATTTTCATTTCATTCATTTTCATTTCATTTCAAGAAATAGTGGATGCATTGATGGTCATTTTCAAGATTGTATAGACTCTGGAACAGTTCCTATAGATTGGAGGGTAGCTAATGTAACCCCACTATTTAAAAAGGGAGGGAGAGAGAAAACAGGCTAGTAGGTCTGATGTCGGTAGTGTGGAAAATACTAGAGCCCATCATGAAAAATTTAATAGCAGAGCGCTAGGAAAACAATGGCAGGACCGGACAGAGTCAGCATGGATTTATGAAAGGTAAATAATGCGTGACAAATCTACTGGAATTCTTCGAGGATGTAACTAATAGAGTTGCCGAGGGAGAGCCAGTGGATGTGGTTTATTTGGACTTGCTGAAGACGTTCAATAAAGTCCTTTTTAATAATAATAATCTTCATTAGTGTCACAAGTAACATAAGTAAGCTTACATTAACACTGCAATGAACGGACGGCATGTGGCGCAATGGTTAGCAATGGTACTGCGGCACTGAGGACCCGGGTTCGAGTCCCGGCCCTGGGTCACTGTCCATGTGGAGTTTGCACATTCTCCCCATGTCTGCGTGGGTTTCACCCCCACAACCCATAGAAGTGCAGGTTCGGTGGAATGAAGTACTGTGAAAAAGCATGCAAAAAATTTTTTTTTAAATAAATAAATTTAGAGTACCCAATTCATTTTTTTAAATTAAGGGGCAATTTAGCGTGGCCAATCCACCTACCCTGCACATTTTCCGATTGTGGGGATGAAACCCACGCAAACACGGGGAGAATGCGCAAACTCCACGCGGACAGTGACCCAAAGCAGGGATCGAACCTGGGACCTCAGCGCCGCGAGGCTGCAGGGCTAACCCACTGCGCCACCGTGCTGCCCTATTAGCGTGCAAAATTGAAACACATGGGATAAGATCAGAATTTTGCTGATTCGTTCCTCATCCCATTCTCCGGTCTTCTCCACGTAACCCCTGATCTTAATGTTAATCAAGAAATCTCCTTACTGATCATGAACACCATGGGCGGGATTCTCTGTTAGCTTATGCTGAAATTGCGAGATGCGATTGGGCGGAGAATAGCTTCCGACACCAAAATTGCAGCAGGCGCCGATTTGGCGCCAAATCGTGATTCTCCGTCACCTCGAAATCGGCGTCAATGCGTTTCACTCCACACGTACATAGAACATAGAAAATACAGCACAGAACAGGCCCTTCGGCCCACGATGTTGTGCCGAACCTTTGTCCTAGATTAATCATAGATTATCATTGAATTTACAGTGCAGAAGGAGGCCATTCGGCCCTTTGAGTCTGCACCGGCTCTTGGAAAGAGCACCCTACCCAAACTCAACACCTCCACCCAACACCAAGGGCAATTTGGACATTAAGGGCAATTTATCATTGGCCAATTCACCTAACCCGCACATCTTTGGACTGTGGGAGGAAACCGGAATACCCGGAGGAAACCCACGCAGACACGGGGAGGACGTGCAGACTCCGCACAGACAGTGACCCAAGCCGGAATCGAACCTGGGACCCTGGAGCTGTGAAGCAATTGTGCTATCCACAATGCTACTGTGCTGCCCTTGAGAACAAATAAATCTACACTATATCATTTTACCGTAATCCATGTACCTATCCAATAGCTGCTTGAAGGTCCCTAATATTTCCGACTCAACTACTTCCACAGGCAGTGCATTCCATGCCCCCACTACTCTCTGGGTAAAGAACCTACCTCTGATATCCCTCCTATATCTTCCACCTTTCACCTTAAATTTATGTCCCCTTGTAATGGTTTGTTCCACCCGGGGAAAAAGTCTCTGACTGTCTACTCTATCTATTCCCCTGATCATCTTATAAACCTCTATCAAGTCGCCCCTCATCCTTCTCCGTTCTAATGAGAAAAGGCCTTGCACCCTCAACCTTTCCTCGTAAGACCAACTCTCCATTCCAGGCAACATCCTGGTAAATCTTCTTTGCACCTTTTCCAAAGCTTCCACATCCTTCCTAAAATGAGGCGACCAGAACTGTACACAATACTCCAAATGTGGCCTTACCAAAGTTTTGTACAGCTGCATCATCACCTCACGGCTCTTAAATTCAATCCCTCTGTTAATGAACGCGAGCACACCATAGGCCTTCTTCACAGCTCTATCCACTTGAGTGGTAACTTTCAAAGATGTATGAACATAGACCCCAAGATCTCTCTGCTCCTCCACATTGCCAAGAACTCTACCGTTAACCCTGTATTCCGCATTCATATTTGTCCTTCCAAAATGGACAACCTCACACTTTTCAGGGTTAAACTCCATCTGCCACTTCTCAGCCCAGCTCTGCATCCTATCTATGTCTCTTTGCAGCCGACAACAGCCCTCCTTACTATCCACAACTCCACCAATCTTCGTATCGTCTGCAAATTTACTGACCCACCCTTCAACTCCCTCATCCAAGTCATTAATGAAAATCACAAACAGCAGAGGACCCAGAACTGATCCCTGCGGTACGCCACTGGTAACTGGGATCCAGGCTGAATATTTGCCATCCACCACCACTCTCTGACTTCTATCGGTTAGCCAGTTCGTTATCCAACTGGCCAAATTTCCCACTATCCCATGCCTCCTTACTTTCTGCATAAGCCTACCATGGGGAACTTTATCAAATGCCTTACTAAAATCCATGTACACTACATCCACTGCTTTACCTTCATTCACATGCTTGGTCACCTCCTCAAAGAATTCAATAAGATTTGTAAGGCAAGACCTACCCCTCACAAATCCGTGCTGACTATCCCTAATCAAGCAGTGTCTTTCCAGGTGCTCAGAAATCCTATCCTTCAGTACCCTTTCCATTACTTTGCCTACCACCGAAGTAAGACTAACTGGCCTGTAATTCCCAGGGTTATCCCTAGTCCCTTTTTTGAACAGGGGCACGACATTCGCCACTCTCCAATCCCCTGGTACCACCCCTGTTGACAGTGAGGACGAAAAGATCATTGCCAACGGCTCTGCAATTTCATCTCTTGCTTCCCATAGAATCCTTGGATATATCCCGTCAGGCCCGGGGGACTTGTCTATCCTCAATTTTTTCAAAATGCTCAACACATCTTCCTTCCTAACAAGTATTTCCTCGAGCTTACCAATCTGTTTCACACTTTCCTCTCCAACAATATCGCCCCTCTCATTTGTAAATACAGAAGAAAAGTACTTGTTCAAGATCTCTCCTATCTCTTCAGACTCAATACACAATCTCCCGCTACTGTCCTTGATTGGACCTACCCTCGCTCTAGTCATTCTCATATTCCTCACATATGTGTAAAAGGCCTTGGGGTTTTCCTTGATCCTACCCGCCAAAGATTGTTCATGCCCTCTCTTAGCTCTCCTAATCCCTTTCTTCAGTTCCCTCCTGGCTATCTTGTATCCCTCCAATGCCCTGTCTGAACCTTGTTTCCTCAGCCTAACATAAGTCACCTTTTTCCTCTTAACAAGACATTCAACCTCTCTTGTCAACCATGGTTCCCTCACTCGACCATCTCTTCCCTGCCTGACAGGGACATACATATCAAGGACACGTAGCACCTGTTCCTTGAACAAGTTCCACATTTCACTTGTGTCCTTCCCTGCCAGCCTATGTTCCCAACTTATGCACTTCAATTCTTGTCTGACAACATCGTATTTACCCTTCCCCCAATTGTAAACTTTGCCCTGTTGCACGTACCTATCCCTCTCCATTACTAAAGTGAAAGTCACAGAATTGTGGTCACTATCTCCAAAATGCTCCCCCACTAACAAATCTATCACTTGCCCTGGTTCATTACCCAGTACTAAATCCAATATTGCCCCTCCTCTGGTCGGACAATCTACATACTGTGTTAGAAAAGCTTCCTGGACACACTGCACAAACACCACCCATCCAAACTATTTGATCTAAAGAGTTTCCACTCAATATTTGGGAAGTTAAAGTCGCCCATGACTACTACCCTATGACTTCTGCACATTTCCAAAATCTGTTTCCCAATCTGTTCCTCCACATCTCTGCTACTATTGGGGGGGCCTATAGAAAACTCCTAACAAGGTGACTGCTCCTTTCCTATTTCTGACTTCAACCCATACTACCTCAATAGGGTGATACTCCTCGAACTGCCTTTCTGCAGCTGTTATACTATCTCTAATTAATAATGCCACCCCCCCACCTCTTTTACCACCCTCCCTAATCTTATTGAAACATCTATAACCAGGGACCTCCAACAACCATTTCTGCCCCTCTTCTATCCAAGTTTCCGTGATGGCCACCACATCGTAGTCCCAAGTACCGATCCATGCCTTAAGTTCACCCACCTTATTCCTGATGCTTCTTGCGTTGAAGTATACACACTTCAACCCATCTCCGTGCCTGCAAGTACTCTCCTTTGTCAGTGTTCCCTTCCCCACTGCCTCATTACACGCTTTGGCGTCCTGAATATCGGCTACCTTAGTTGCTGGACTACAAATCCGGTTCCCATTCCCCTGCCAAATTAGTTTAAACTCTCCCGAAGAGTACTAGAAAACCTCCCTCCCAGGATATTGGTGCCCCTCTGGTTCAGATGCAACCCGTCCTGCTTGTACAGGTCCCACCTTCCCCAGAATGCGCTCCAATTATCCAAATACCTGAAGCCCTCCCTCCTACACCATTCCTGCAGCCTAGTGTTCAACTGCACTCTCTCCCTATTCCTAGCCTCGCTATCACGTGGCACTGGCAACAAACCAGAGATGACAACTCTGTCTGTCCTGGCTTTTAACTTCCAGCCTAACTCCCTAAACTTGTTTATTAGCTCCACACCCCTTTTCCTACCTATGTCGTTGGTACCAATGTGCACCACGACTTCTGGCTGCTCCCCCTCCCCCTTAAGGATCCTGAAGACACGATCCGAGACATCCCTGGCCCTGGCACCCGGGAGGCAACATAACTTCCTGGAGTCTCGCTCGTGACCACAGAATCTCCTTACTATTCCCCTAACCATTGAATCTCCTACAACTATTGCTTTTCTATTCTCCCCCCTTCCCTTCTGAGCCCCAGAGCCAGACTCAGTGCCAGAGACCTGGCCGCTAGGGCCTTCCCCCGGTAGGTCATCCCCCCCAACAGCATCCAAAACGGTATACTTGTTTTGAAGGGGAACGGCCACGAGGGATCCCTGCACTGTCTGCCTGTTTGTTTTTTTCCCCCTGACTGTAACCCAGCTATTCTTGTCCTGTACCTTGGGTGTGGTTACCTCCTTGTAACTCTTCTCAATCACCCCCCCTGCCTCCCGGATGATCCGAAGTTCATCCAGCTTCAGCTCCAGTTCCCTAACACGGTCTTTGAGGAGCTGAAGTTGGGTGCACTTCCCGCAGGTATAGTCAGTGGGGACACCGGTGGTATCCCTCACCACCCACATCCTACAGGAGGAGCATGTAACTGGCCTAGCCTCCATCCCCTCTTACCTGACAGAATATAGCTGCCCTGTGGACTAACTAGATCTCCGCCCTCCGACCCTGCTCCCAGTCAGCTACACTTTCTGTAAACTCCTGGCTCTCTTCTCACTCTTTGCAGAAATGTCGGAAACAAAATGAAAGGAGCACCTTACTCCCTCCTCACCTAACTCCCTCGGTCACCAAACTCTCACTATCGCACTCAAATGCACCAAATTCAGCACTCAGTGCAGTACAGTAGACACCGTTTGTATATCATTAGCGGACCCGACCCGGTATTCTCCAAATTCAGCACTCAGTGCAGTACAGTAGACACCGTTTGTATATCATTAGCGGACCCGACCCGGTATTCTCCAGGGTCTCCGTGATATTTGTGCTTGAGGTGCTACAGACCAAGTGCTGGATGGTGAAATTAGCCAGAGTAGTTCTTTCTTAGAACTGATGATCTAGGAGCAGGAGTAGGCAATTTAGCCTCTCAAGCCTGCTTCATCGTTCAATACAATCATGACTGATCTCATCCTGGCCTTAACTCCAATACTTAGTGTATTGCAAGAGATAGAAAACTGGTTGGCAGACAAGCAAGAAAGAAGCGGGTCTTTTTCCGAATGGCAGGCAGTGACTAATGGCGTACCGCAGGTATCAGTGCTAGGGCCTCAGCTATTCACAATATATATTAATGATTTAGATTAGAGAACTAAATGTATGTCTCCAAATTTGCAGGTGACACAAAGCTGAGTGGGAGGGTGAGCTGTGAGGAGAATGCAGAGATCCTTCAGTGTGATTTGGACAAGTTGACTGAGTGGACAAATGCATGGCAGATGCTGTTTATTATGGATAAATGTGAGATTATCCACTTTGGTCACAAAAACAGGAAGGCAGATTATTATCTGAATGGCTATAAATTGAGAGCGGGCAATGTGTAACGAGACCTGGGTGTCGCTGAAGATAAGCATGCATGAGCAGCAGGTGGTAAACAAGGCAAATGGTATGTTGGCCTTCATCGCGAGAGGACTCGAGTACAGGAGCAGGGATGTTTTGTTGCAATTATATCTTGCCTTGGTGAGACCACACCTGGACTATTGTGTGCAGTTTTGGTCTCCTTATCTTTAGAAGGGATGTTCCTCCTATAAAGAAAGTGCAGCAAAGGTTTACTAGACTGATTCCTGGGATGGCAAAACTGACATATGCATGGTAACACAGTGGTTAGCACTGTTGCTTCACAGCGCCAGGGGCCCAGGTTCAATTCCCGCTTGGGTCACTGTCTGCGCAGTCTACACGCTCTCCCTGTGACTGCATGGGTTTCCTCGGGGTGTTCCGAATTCCTCCCACAAGTCCCGAAAGCCGTGCTTGTTAGGTGAATTGGACATTCTGAATTCTCCCTCCGTGTACCCGAACAGGCGCCGGAGTGTGGCGACTAGGGGATTTTCACAGTAACTTCATTGCAGTGTTAATGTAAGCCTACTTGTGACAATAATAAAGATTATTATGATCAATCACCGCCTCATTTCGCTTGAGTGAGAGCACAACAAAACCAGAGAACCGTGCACCCTATCGGTTTCGCACTTCTAGCATTTACGCTATTTGGCAATTAATAATATGAATATGAAGGTATGAATTATGATTATTGGAGATATTTGGCAGCTGAATGATGGGGCATTGATCAAGGTATGAGACTAAAATGACCACTTGTAATAGTAATGGAACTTCTCTCAGCTCTGCATCCAGATCTTTAGGGCTGCACACCTGACATTTGCTAATAAAGCTTGTCTGATGTCTGTCTCATGTGCCACCTGGTCCACTGAAGAAAACTTGCATCTCTCCTGCTCTCTACGTCCTGAACCAAGGTCTCCAATGCAGTGTTGGAAAATGGTGACCACTCTCTGCCATGCTTGCCTCTTTTGCAGGTGAGAAATCACTTTGTAACGTCCAACACCTTGTCTAGCCAAAACCCACCCGCTCGTAAGGAGGCTGATGCACGATCAATTGCACAAAGACTAAAGTTGGGTACAACTGTGGCTTTATTACAGTCATATGCGTGGCCTCCTGCTGCAGCTGGCAAAATGACAGGGCACTGGAGGTCATGCATGTTTATACAGTTCTCCGTGGGCGGAGCCAGCCGGCAGGAGCTACCGGCGAACCTGTAGTGCAGGTCCTACCTTACATCTCCTATTACAGTGGTTCGCCCGCAGGCTGATGTGCCATGGTGCTGGTTAAATTGAACTCATGCTGACCTCTCATGATTTGCAATGCCTGCTCACGTGTTCAACCACTCAACAGCACACTTAGCACTGACTACACACTGCAATCATTTAAATTTAAAACGTAGCACAATGTTTGCAACCACCTATATTAGAAGCAATGATTGTGGGTTAACTGCACATCAAGATCGCCATGTCTATCTTCAGAAGTTATTGGAAGCTAATGAAAGATTTAATTGCATTATGACGCAAGTCACCTTTTCCAAAAGGTTTCTGCCATGTCCCTAAGACATGAAATAGATCATAAATTGTTTCAATCAAACCTTACCCCTTTGTTTATTTAAAAAGTGGATCTTACTGAATAGGCTGCGCTCAGTTACTTGATTCACAAGGTGGGCTACAGTTGCAGGACGAACACTTAGTAGAATCTTAGTAGAATTTCAGCTCTCATTGTAAGGACACATCATAATCATGGACCAGTCTCCCAGCCTGGTTCTATAACAAAGGGAGAGCCATTGAAACTCATAATACCTGCGTAGGCATTAAAAGCCAATGGGCGGCATTCTCAGTCGGCCAACGGCAAAATTGAGAAAGGCGATTGGGCGAAGAATCGGTTTTGACGCTGAAATCGTGGCGTGCGCCAAATCTCAATTCTTCGGTGCTTTGACAGCGGCATCAATGCATTCCACTCCGCACATAGAGTACATCCCGTTTGCATTTCATTTATTGGCTTGACCCGGTATTCTCCAGGGCCTCCGCGATTCTCTGCCTGCACTGGCGGGAATTCCCAGCGGCGAGATTCACTTGTGCTTTTAAAGATCAAGTAACAGAAAATCAAGAAATAGGCACAGTGGCTGGTGAGGAAGAGAGAGGAGATGGGGTCAGGGGTGCCGGAATGGGGAAGGGGGGGGGATATGCGGGGGCAGAGTCCGCAGTGCTAACGGGTAGCCCACTGTGTAGCCCGGTGGACCTGGCTAGGCACGGGGGTTCGCAACATGCTAACATGTCCACGTTTCACCCCCTGCAGACAATTGATATTGGAACACGACCAGCAATGGTGGCCTTCCTCCTAGTCATCGCAGCCATGGGATTTGCACTACAGCTGTATAAGTTGGAAGGAGGAAGCTACAGCAGTGGAGCCCAGAGGAAAAGGAGCAAGCCACTGATGGAGCAGAGCCAGCTGCCCAACAGACCTAGAAGGAAGAGGAGGAGGAGGTGCAAAGGAGGCGCCGCATGAAGCCTCTTGCGCCTGTCATTCGAGGACCTGCCGGACGAGGCATGCGAATACTCCGGCTGCGCAGGGGGACCGCATGGAATACCTGTAAGATCATGGCACACCTGGCACCACGGGGGAATGAGAAAAGACACCTGCTCTCAATGGCCGAGAAGGTGACGGTCGTCCTGAACCTCTACACCACGGGGTCCTTCCAGGCGCTGAGTGGGGACCTGTCCAGGATCTCACAGAGCTCGGTGCACAGGTGTATCCGCGCCATCACATAGGCCAAATATGTCCAGCCGGCACAGTACTTCCATTTAAATGTGGACCGAGCTCACCAGGACGCCCGGGCAGTGGGGTTTGCCGACTTTGCCAAGATGCCCGGGTCAAGGCGGTGATCGACAGGATGCATTTTGCCCTACGAGCACCTGCAGATAACAGGCCGGTCTTCACAAACCGAAAGGGGCTCCACTCGATGAGCATGCAGCTGGTGTGTGACCATCAGATGCGCATCATGCATGTCTGTGCCCCATAACCGGGCAGTGTGCACGATGCCTTCATCCTGGCACACTCGACAGTTCCTGGCCTCTTTCAGGTGCACCCCTTGCTGGGAGGTTGGCTCCTGGGCGACAGGGGTTATCTGCTGTGATCGTGGCTGATGACACCTATGCGGAGGCCGAAGACCGACGCGGAAACGTACTACAACGATGCCCATGTCTCGAACAGGGGCGTGATTGAGTGGTGCTTCAGCAACCTGAAGATGCGGTTCAGGTGCCTGGACTGCAGTGAGAGGGTCGCCCTCATTGTGGTAGCCTGTGCGTCCTCCACAATATCGCACAACCCTCGGTTGCACTTTCCACCATGCAAGCTAGCCATTCCATCACACGGCACCATCGGATACCATTGGAGGTGGGGATGGGTGACGCGGGGACGGATACCGGAATGGTGAGCACTGCCTGAACTGCAGTCCTTGAGCCAAGTCCACCCCGTCTGCCCATCTGTCCACTCCCAACCCGCGGTCCCCACTTTGCATCCAGCCCAGAGACCAGCGCACCCCTCACACCCTTCTGACAGAGCACAGAGGCAGGGTGTAAGATTGTGCACAGGTGCTTAATATGAAATCATATACACAGATTCGTGCCAATCCCCAATCGCTAAACTATACTCTGCAGCCGTGCCAATATAACTGGTGTCTACCTTTCTCGCCATACGGGCTCCAACTCTACATCTAGGTGGATCGCCAGACGGTATATCAGGCCTGCTAGGATGCCCGCCCTGTGACCTGCGTCTCCTTTGGTGGCCGTCTTCTGGGGCGACTGGGCGTGGATGGGCCCGGCTGCTGCTCGGGTGTCTCAGGTGGCATGGTGCCGCCCTCTTCTGCCCGCTAGCCACATGATGAGAGTCCGAGGTGCTGCGGGTGTCCTGGCACCTCCTCAGCAGGAGTCACTGGCATGGGCCCCATCACTCTTCCTCCCTCGGGATGCCCAATGGCCCCCGAGGTGCTCCACAGGGCGGGGGTGCGAGCGTAGATATCCAGTGAGGCTCCCCTGTCACCTGACACTGCCAGTCCTGGAGGCCCGCTGCCATCCCGACTAGGGTCTGCACAGGGAGTGGGCCACCTCCATCTGGATGGTGGAGGGTGTCGGAGACAGCTGTAATGGGAAATCTGTGTTGTTCTCGGACTTGAGCTCCTGGCTGTCCTGGGATGCGGGTTTATGGCTCCTGTCTATGTCCTCCTCAGCGCTAGTTAGCATACTTCTGAGTTAACCCTAAAGAGAGTATTCTGAAAGTCTCTTTAAAAACTGACCTCGTGAACAGAGGGTTTGGAGAAACATGTTACAGTCTGTTACAAAAATGAAAACAATTCTGCTTATAGACAGACAGTGAGAAATTAAAGGAGTTCACTTTCGTCTCCATCCCCTGTCCATAATACTTATGTTTAACTGAAACAAACTGACCTTTCAGGTTTATCACATATATGCAGTTTTACCTCTGAAATAGCTTTTATTAATGCATCCATGTAAGCATTCATTGGCAGTTCCAGAGGAGCCTCCATTGCTTTTTGAACAGCCTTGTTCAAAATTTCCTGTACCTCTGGATGGTCCTCAGTTACATCTGGAATTTTTAATTGTGCTTTTACTGCTTCTAAATATCAAAACATTTCACACATATTAATTCAGAAACTGTCCAAAATACAAAAAATATTAACATTATAAAAAATATTTTTCCAGCATGAAGTTCTTTTGGAAATATTTCATTTTACTTGGTGGCACATGTTCAGAACACTTGAAGAGGACACTCAGTAAAATGCATAACTCCATCACTCTGTGTTAACTCAATGTTATTGGGCAGCACGGTAGCGCAGTGGTTAGCAATGCTGCCTCACGGCGCCGAGGTCCTATGCAGGACCCAGACTCCACCTCCTATACGACCAAGGAGAGCCCCAAGGCCAGAGAGGAACAGTTGACCATTCCAACTCCTGTTGAATGTCAGGATGCCGGGGGACCTGTGGCACCCATGGATCTGGCAAGGGACGCAGATTCCGATATGGATATTGGACCGCCTGGCGACGATACGCCCCCACTGATTTTACTGGCAGCCTTTCCAGCTGTGCCATGCCAGCTATGACGGTCCTTGCGGAAGCGGCGGCCCCCGTTGCGTTACACACCTCCTGGGCCGGCTGTTGCAACCCTGGACCTCCGCCCATAACCCAAGCAGCCACGGTACCCTTCATCTGTGGCGATGGACATTTCTCCAGACTGGGGGGGTTGGGAGCGGCGTTATGCCCCCCTAAGGGGATGAAATTTGGATAGCATCCGATTCCCCTCCTACACCTCAGACTATGAGCTTAGTTAACGAGGGGGCAGAGTTTCCTCCCAATTGGAGGAGCTCCGCACAAGATATAAAGCCCGACCTGGAAGCAGTGACCCTGTGGTGAGTGTAGAGGAGTGAGTGTTGTAACCAGTGTGGACTAAAGAGAGTTGTACCCTGTCAGCCTGGCCTCTTGTGGAGTCTTTGCCTCTGTCTACAACAATGAGCATTCACAAACAGTATTGTGTAACAATAGGCAGACACCATTTGTTCATATGACAGTATACATTAATCATTACACCAAACGTTGATGTGTAAGCAATAATGAATTACACTTGAAAATGCTGCACAATTTGAGTCAATCTCTCTACTTGTTCCTTTCTTCCTCTCTACATGTTCCTTTGTTAATCAAGGGTTTGATGTAGCTTGATATAGCTTGATGCTTGATTCAACAGAGAATCTGCTACCCTTTTGTTACTACATATCAAAGAACAAAGAACAAAGAAATGTACAGCACAGGAACAGGCCCTTCGGCCCTCCAAGCCCGTGCCGACCATGCTGCCCGACTAAACTACAATCTTCTACACTTCCTGGGTCTGTATCCCTCTATTCCCATCCTATTCATGTATTTGTCAAGATGCCCCTTAAATGTCACTATCATCCCTGCTTCCACCACCTCCTCCGGTAGCGAGTTCCCGGCACCCACTACCCTCTGCGTAAAAAACTTGCCTCGTACATCTACTCTAAACCTTGCCCCTCGCACCTTAAACCTATGCCCCCTAATAATTGACCCCTCTACCCTGGGGAAAAGCCTCTGACTATCCACTCTGTCTATGCCCCTCATAATTTTGTAGACCTCTATCAGGTCTCCCCTCAACCTCCTTCGTTCCAGTGAGAACAAACCGAGTTTATTCAACTGCTCCTCATAGCTAATGCCCTCCATACCAGGCAACATCCTGGTAAATCTCTTCTGCACCCTCTCTAAAGCCTCCACATCCTTCTGGTAGTGTGGCGACCAGAATTGAACACTATACTCCAAGTGTGGCCTAACTAAGGTTCTATACAGCTGCAACATGACTTGCCAATTCTTATACTCAATGCCTCGGCCAATGAAGGCAAGCATGTCGTATGCCTTCTTGACTACCTTCTCCACCTGTGTTGCCCCTTTCAATGACCTGTGGACCTGTACTCCTAGATCTCTTTGACTTTCAATACTCTTGAGGGTTCTACCATTCACTGTATATTCCCTACCTGCATTAGACCTTCCAAAATGCATTACCTCACATTTGTCCGGATTAAACTCCATCTGCCATCTCTCCGCCCAAGTCTCCAAACAATCTAAATCCTGCTGTATCCTCTGGCAGTCCTCATCGCTATCCGCAATTCCACCAACCTTTGTGTCGTCTGCAAACTTACTAATCAGACCAGTTACATTTTCCTCCAAATCATTTATATATACTACAAAGAGCAAAGGGCCCAGCACTGATCCCTGTGGAACACCACTGGTCACAGCCCTCCAATTAGAAAAGCATCCTTCCATTGCTACTCTCTGCCTTCTATGACCTAGCCAGTTCGGTATCCACCTTGCCAGCTCACCCCTGATCCCGTGTGACTTCACCTTTTGTAGTAGTCTACCATGAGGGACCTTGTCAAAGGCCTTACTGAAGTCCATATAGACAACATCCACTGCCCTACCTGCATCAATCATCTCAGTGACCTCCTCGAAAAACTCTATGCAGTTAGTGAGACACGACCTCCCCTTCACAAAACCATGCTGCCTCTCACTAATACGTCCATTTGCTTCCAAATGGGAGTAGATCCTGTCTCGAAGAATTCTCTCCAGTAATTTCCCTACCACTGAAGTAAGGCTCACTGGCCTGTAGTTCCCTGGATTATCCTTGCTACCCTTCTTAAACAGAGGAACAACATTGGCTATTCTCCAGACCTCCGGGACATCCCCTGAAGACAGTGAGGATCCAAAGATTTCTGTCAAGGCCTCAGCAATTTCCTCTCCAGCCTCCTTCAGTATTCTGGGGTAGATCCCATCAGGCCCTGGGGACTTGTCTACCTTAATATTTTTTAAGACACCCAACACCTCGTCTTTTTGGATTTCAATGTGACCCAGGCTATCTACACACCCTTCTCCAGACTCAACATCTACCAATTTCTTCTCTTTGGTGAATACTGATGCAAAGTATTCATTTAGTACCTCGCCCATTTCCTCTGGCTCCACACATACATTCCCTTGCCTATCCTTCAGTGGGCCAACCCTTTCCCTGGTTACCCTCTTGCTTTTTATGTACGTGTAATGTATCGATTGATCTTACTTGCTGTTGCTTGTAAGTGTCCAATGGGTGGAGATGTTTATGTTGCATTTCATTTCTAGTCCCAGTACTATTTCAAATGTGTTGCCTGGCTGCAATCACCAGCAGGTCTCTATGAGAAATTTGGGTGGCTTGAAAATGGGTTGGCGAAGTATATTATTATGGACCAGGGTTTAGAAAACTCCAAAGTATATCATGGAGTGCACCTGACTAACAACTTTTAATAGATTTTGGTTATGGGGAGCACAAGGGTACACTTTCCAGGTCTTATGGAACAGAGACCTTCAGTATTTTTAGATCAAAACAATGTTTATTCTATGAACCCAGTTAACATTTTATAAACACAGTAAACATCTTATCAACTACCAACACACGTAACCCCACAGATACAATACTCGATAGGTAACCCTTAATACCTTTCCTAGCAACATCCATAAATTAAACCCTTTTTTAACAGACAACAGGTTTACATTCTCTACAGAAACAGGTATTACTTTGAAATCCCCAAGTGCGATTAAGACATTCTTTAGCTTGTAGAGAGAGAGATCATTATACATCTGCTTGCTTTGAATACAGCTCTCCAACTCTGAAAACAAAACCAAAATCAGAGCCACAAAGCAGCTTTTCAGCTCAAAATGAAAGTAAAAGACAGACAGCCTAGCTCCACCCACACACTGACATCACTGTAGCAATTTGATAAACACCCATTTCTTAAAGGTACATCCACCTGACAATATATATCAATCTATATATAAATTATGATGCCATTAGACATGACTTGGGGGGGATAGGTTGGAGAAGTAGGCTGCAAGTGTTGGGCACACTGGATATGTGGAGCTTGTTCAAGGAACAGCTACTGCGTGTTCTTGATAAGTACGTACCGGTCAGGCAGGGAGGAAGGCGTCGAGCGAGGGAACCGTGGTTTACCAAAGAAGTGGAATCTCTTGTTAAGAGGAAGAAGGAGGCCTATGTGAAGATGAGGTGTGAAGTTTCAGTTGGGGCGATGGATAGTTACAAGGTAGCGAGGAAGGATCTAAAGAGAGAGCTAAGACGAGCAAGGAGGGGACATGAGAAGTATTTGGCAGGTAGGATCAAGGAAAACCCAAAAGCTTTCTATAGGTATGTCAGGAATAAAAGAATGACTAGGGTAAGAGTAGGGCCAGTCAAGGACAGGGATGGGAAGTTGTGTGTGGAGTCTGAAGAGATAGGCGAGATACTAAATGAATATTTTTCGTCAGTATTCACTCAGGAAAAAGATAATGTTGTGGAGGAGACTGCTGAGCCCCAGGCTAATAGAATAGATGGCATTAAGGTACGTAGGGAAGAGGTGTTGGCAATTCTGGACAGGCTGAAAATAGATAAGTCCCCGGGGCCTGATGGGATTTATCCTAGGATTCTCTGGGAAGCCAGGGAAGAGATTGCTGAGCCTTTGGCTTTGATTTTTATGTCATCATTGGCTACAGGAATAGTGCCAGAGGACTGGAGGATAGCAAATGTGGTTCCTTTGTTCAAGAAGGGGAGTAGAGACATCCCGGCAACTATAGACCGGTGAGCCTCACGTCTGTTGTGGGTAAAGTCTTGGAGGGGATTATAAGAAACAAGATTTATAATCATCTAGATAGTAATAATATGATTAGGGATAGTCAGCATGGCTTTGTGAAGGGTAGGTCATGCCTCACAAACCTTATCGAGTTCTTTGAGAAGGTGACTGAACAGGTAGACGAGGGTAGAGCAGTTGATGTGGTGTATATGGATTTCAGTAAAGCGTTTGATAAGGTTCCCCACGGCAGACTATTGCAGAAAATATGGAGGCTGGGGATTGAGGGTGATTTAGAGATGTGGATCAGAAATTGGCTAGCTGAAAGAAGACAGAGGGTGGTGGTTGATGGGAAATGTTCAGAATGGAGTTCAGTTACAAGTGGCGTACCACAAGGATCTGTTCTGGGGCCATTGCTGTTTGTCATTTTTATAAATGACCTAGAGGAGGGCGCAGAGGGGTGGGTGAGTAAATTTGCAGACGACACTAAAGTCGGTGGTGTTGTCGACAGTGCGGAAGGATGTTGCAGGTTATAGAGGGACATAGATAAGCTGCAGAGCTGGGCTGAGAGGTGGCAAATGGAGTTTAATGTAGAGAAGTGTGAGGTGATTCACTTTGGAAGGAATAACAGGAATGCGGAATATTTGGCTAATGGTAAAGTTCTTGGAAGTGTGGATGAGCAGAGGGATCTTGGTGTCCATGTACATAGATCCCTGAAAGTTGCCACCCAGGTTGATAGGGTTGTGAAGAAGGCCTATGGAGTGTTGGCCTTTATTGGTAGAGGGATTGAGTTCCGGAGTCATGAGGTCATGTTGCAGCTGTACAAAACTCTGGTACGGCCGCATTTGGAGTATTGCGTACAGTTCTGGTCACCTCATTATAGGAAGGACGTGGAAGCTTTGGAGCGGGTGCAGAGGAGATTTACCAGGATGTTGCCTGGTATGGAGGGAAAATCTTATGAGGAAAGGCTGATGGACTTGAGGTTGTTTTCATTAGAGAGAAGAAGGTTAAGAGGAGACTTAATAGAGGCATACAAAATGATCAGAGGGTTAGATAGGGTGGACAGTGAGAGCCTTCTCCCGCGGATGGAAATGGCTAGCACGAGGGGACATAGCCTTAAACTGAGGGGTAATAGATATAGGACAGAGGTCAGAGGTAGGTTCTTTACGCAAAGAGTGGTGAGGCCGTGGAATGCCCTACCTGCAACAGTAGTGAACTCGCCAACATTGAGGGCATTTAAAAGTTTATTGGATAAGCATATGGATGATAATAGCATAGTGTAAGTTGACGAATGTGATATAAAATAGTTACTTTAGAGTTACTAGTTAATGTAATGTAGAAATAAGCCACTTTGATTTTTGCAGTTAGGGACAAAGGAATTTGAGACCGCATGGAAAAAGCAGGAAGAGGTGTGTCTATGAAGGTGATGCTTCATTGATAGGGGCCAGAGAAAGGGATTGGAAGTGAGCCAATCAGAATAGATCGAACAGGTCAGGAGGGACATAGGCTGACCTATGTCCGTCGAGTATGTGAAACTTGATACCATTTGAACTGATTTTGCAGAGATCCCTTTGTCTGTTAGTTCAGTCGTTTTCTGGAATGAAAGAGGCTGGATGTCTCTTACATTTCTGTAAGATGATTAAGCTTGCAAGCTAAATAAATAACTTCTGTTTACGTGCGAATCCGTCTCAACTTTTATTGAGGCCAGACTGACAGAGAAAGAAATCTGGAGATCAACATTTGGTGCCGAAACCCGGGATTTCTCTGGGCGATCCTGTTCCAACTGCGAAATCAGAATTAGACTGATTATGAACAGGAGGACGGGAACAAAGGGCCCTCAATGTAGAAATGGAAAACGACCAGCATTGATTGTTCCCCTCTTCTTATCGTCTGATTAGTCTGGTCACTCGCGGTTGGCACAGAAAGACCGCCTCGACGAAATCACAGGTCAGTCTGGGGATTAGCACTTTAATTGATGGGATTTCATATTGTTGTTTCGGCTTGGGTTAGGGTTCAGAGGCTGATGTGACTTTAAATAATAAAGGTTCAGTCTATTATCGGGGTTCAGAGGCTGATGTGACTTTAAATAATAAAGGTTCAGTCTATTATTAGGGTTCAGAGGCTGATGGGACTTTAAATAATAAAGGTTCAGTCTATTATATGGGTTCAGGGGCTGATGGGACTTCAATAGATGGGGGTTCAGTCCAGTATAACTGTTTTTAAATCTGAAGATGGTTCAACTCTATGTGTGAGTGTTTTAAATATATAGTTGATTAAGCTAAAATTGTCTCCTTGGACTGTAAAGTTCCGAGGTCTAGTTGAGATTGTGAGGTTGAAGCAGAAGTCTCTCAAAGGGTTAACAGCAGCAGGCGGAGTTGAAAACAGACAGTGCTTCTCACTCAGGCCTTGAGATAACAGTCTGCAGTGTAATCGGATACCTTTCCTTTGAGTCAGTGAACACCAGCAAAGTTACGTTTTGAATTAATTAAAGGAAACCAGTGGGTTTCTCCACCTCTTTGATAAAAGTTATTATTTTCGAAAGCAATTGATTGAAATTGCCAGAATCTTAAATTTTACTTACTTGAAATAAGGTTTATCTCATTTTATCTGGAGATTAATAGAAACTTAAAGAAGATCATGGACACCATTTTAAAAAGTGTCAATCTGAAGATGATAATTGATTTTGCTAATACTTATGATAGTTGATTTTGCTAATACTTATGTGTATGTAACAGAAAAAAAAACTTGTTAAAAGAAAAAATTGTTAAGATAAAGAAATAATTAAGTTGTAAATGTTATACAAGTTTGTGTTAAGCAAATTGTAAATTTAGTTCTGAGTTGAGATCAGAGCTAAGCTTGCAAGTTGCAGTAATTCAATTTGAATTTTCAAACATTTTTAAGTTTTAAAAAAAAAGAGAGCAAATAGAGAAAAGGACACAGATCTTGAATGCGTTGAATAGCACATTTCAAAGGCCCATAAATCTTTCTGTTATCTTAGACCTAAAACCTAGGAAGATTGATGAACCATAGGAATGTCTGGGGCGTTTTAATGAAATCTACCGGGGGCAGTCAGGCGATTTGCTGTATCAAAATGGTCAGAATTCCCCTCAATACTGTGCTATGTTAATGCATTGCCTACCACCTTCTGTGGTTACTGCTGTGAAATGTAATAACATGAATTGGACAGAGAACGACCCTTCCCAGATGGCAAGGGCAGTCAGATTTTACTGGAAGGAGGGTGTAGGCCAAGAAGGAGGCTCAGTTACAAAGGTTAAGACTGAGTATGTAATGAAAAAGGATGATCTGCGATCCCAACAAGCGGCAGAAATGGTAGTTTACCAGCAGGAGCTCCAATATAGTGACTTTGGGTGGGTGGATCAGCGAAGAGGAGGATGAGACAACAGTGCTATATTTCTATCACCCCCCAGTGGTGGACGTTAGACATTGAACAGCCACTATCACTGCATCACGTTACCCTGGCCTATGACAGAACTGGACGAAACAGGGAGTTGGAGGACAAATACTGGCCATTACTTGAGACCGAATGGCCAGTCAAGGTTACAGCCACAGTCACGGGAAAAGAAGGTACAGCCGATTTTGTTACAATATCACCACATTTATGGCCACAGTCAGCTTCGGTAAGCCCTCATATTACACGTCAGGTCCATGACCAGTACCATGCCAGGGATATGGGGCGAATGGTCAGCATCTTACCGCAGCTCGTCAGAATAGGTATGAGATATACCTTTTGAACAATCCACACGTCTGACATTTAAATACTGTACCACTATCAATCCAGCCTGTTTTCTTAGTGGTCCCCCTGTCCATGAAGACGCACCTGGCCACGACTGTTTAGCCTTGATTCAGGAAACTACCACAATAAGGGGCGATTTGAGTGACATTTCGTCAGAACAACCTGACATGATTATGTGTGGTCAAATATCCCACCGGGGTTTAGTTAATGACCTACTGCAGGCCCTCCTTCTGCCAGCGCAGATTTCCGTTATTAAATGTGCTGCCCACACGAATGGTACAACCCCAGTTGACAAAGAACAAAGAACAAAGAACAAAGAAATGTACAGCACAGGAACAGGCCCTTCGGCCCTCCAAGCCCGTGCCGACGTTGGTAATGAACGAGCAGATTGTGCAGCGCGCACAGCCGCACAAATTCAGCAAGTGATGGTGCCTAAAATGTTAAGTCAGACTAAACGATCTACTATGAATGTGTCTGCTTCTGACAAGCCAATGCCAACCATCCAAGACGTCATAAGGTTACAGGAGGACGCTCCTGAGAGTGATAAACAAATGTAGGAAACGGTTAGGTTGTACATATGATTCTGTTTCCTCTTTATGGACCACGCCTGCACATCAGACTTGTATGTCTGATGTACTGGCTTTATGGGTCATCGAATGTGTACACTTTGCAACTCATTGTGGGGCTCGGGGGACTAGTGATTTGTTGCTGGACACTTGGTGGCACCCTAAAATGCAGGGGTTGGCCCAAAGTATCAGTAATCGGTGTTTGATTTGTCAGCAATATAACACCGGAAAAGGTATCCCTTGTGGGAAGGGGCAAACCCCGTTGCCCAGTGGTCCCTTTGAGACGCTCCAAATGGATTACATTGAGTTGGAAAGGTGTCAATGTTATAAATATGTTTTGGTCATTGTGGATGTGTTCAGCAGATGGGTTGAGGCGTATCCGACTATCTATAGTAAAGCTGCTACTGTGGTTAAAGTCTTGATGAGGGAAATCATTCCCCGGTACGGTATACCAGCTCAGTTAAGTTCTGATAATGGGCCTCATTTTATTGGACAAATTAACAAGGAGTTTTGCTCCCAGTTGGGCATACGCCAGCAGTTACACTGTGCTTACAGACCACAGGCAGCCGGGGTGGTTGAAAGACACAATCAGACCCTCAAAACTAATTTGGCTAAATTAAGAGCAGACACGGGACTGACATGGCTTAAGTTGCTCCCCGTTGCCCTCTTCCAGCTGCGGGTTACACCTGCGGGACCGGCCCGGCTCTCTCCCGCCGAGATTCTCTATGGCAGGCCTCTTAGAACTCCCTGGAGCCTGCAGGTTCCCAGACGGGTTCAGTTTCATCAGATGACTGAGGAAATGACCACCTATGTTCTAGCCCTTACGCAAGTGCTCAAGGAACTCCATGGCCAAGTCCGCGCGGCTCACGAGCCATTGCCCAGTACCTAGCTCACTTTCAGTCCAGCCCGGTAGTTATGTAATGGTCAAAAATTGGACTAGGAAGGGGTCGGAGCCGCGATGGGACGGGCCCTTCCAAGTTCTCCTTACCACCCCCACAGCAGTTAAAGTGGAGGGGCGAAGTGCTTGGGTCCACCTACATCACTGTAAATTGAGCCCATCTCCACTACTGTAAAAGGTCGGATACTAACCTGCCTCCCTTCTCCAGTGCTATTTTACAGGTGTGGAGCATGATGGAGTGGCTACGCATCGTCTGTCTGATATTTGGCCTCACTTCGCTTGGCGTGTTATTGGCGATGGACATGGAAAAGGGGAATATTATGTATCTGTGTAGCCCCAACCAATCTACAAGGATACATCACCTATGCACAGGTGATGTTCTTCATTGCCCCCATATACGAGGACATGGTATCGACTCATGGAAGGTCATCAAAGTTAAGGAGAATGCGGGAGTCATGAAGCAGCTGCACCGGCCCCGGCGATGGGAAGGGAACATTATATGGACATTGCCTTGTTTTTGGAATACATGTAAATTTGATTTTGGATGTGTTAAAAGTGGTACAATAAAGGTAACATCAGGCTGTCAGAAGAGTGTAGGAAGAGACCATGAGAAAGAGAAAGGGACTAGAGAGAGGACGGGGCGTGTGAGAAGGGAAGTACAGCTAGAACGTAGGTTACCGGGAGATGCACGTAAGTTAATTAAAGGCCAAACTGAGGAAAACCCGGGTAGTATGAATCTCTTCTACCAGATTTACCACCGTCTGTATGGCCAGGGACGGGTTGTCTGCTACCCAAACCCCGCAGCGGTGTCTAGGTTATTTTCTGTTTCACCGCTTTGGGGCACTCCCCAAACGGTGGTTCATTGTCAGCGTTCCGAGCCATTGCCCGAGCAAGTCACTCTTCCTTACGATCCGGATTCAGCACCACCGGCTATTTGCCTTCCCCTCCCTCGGGATAATTCCCATTCACAGTACGATAGGCTGCGACGGTGGAGGGCGTACATACCTAGCCACTTCACTCCCAATAGGGATTCCCGGTCGTACGAGAATTGCTTCAGCAGTGAAGGATATGGCTGTTTGCTGGTAGAGGTGGACACAAATATAACATGTCTGTTTCCCACCTGTACGGACAGGAGGTGCCATATCACCCAGGCGTCTGGCCAATGCGTTTGTTATAACACCACTTGCGTTCCATTGAACGCTGGCCTCCAGCTCCTTTGTGGCTGGGCGAATGTCTCTCATATCACTGTTGGGAATAGGGCTTTCTGCATTGCTGGGCGGCCCGAATGGGCATTTCAAAATTGGATAAACTGGGCTACTGGGAGGTCCTTACGCAACCGGTATGCTCTTGACTATCTTCTGGCCCGTGAGGGTGGGGTATGCGCCATAGTACAGGGCAAGTGTATTATGGGGATTCAGGACTTGACTGCTAACATTACTAAATTTATGGATCGCATACGGGATCACTTGGACGGGATGCAGGATCCTGACTCTTGGGGTAACTGGGGATTTGGAGGATGGAAGGACTGGTTGATAAATATGGCCATGTATCTAGTGGTAGCTATCGGCTGCATCTTTGTGGGCCTGGCCATCCTTAAATGTGTGATGGGTAGAATGCTGGGTGCACTGGATCAGATCACCGCCCCAATCACCGAGAAAAAAATTTAACTGTTAAAATCCATGAGGGTGAAGCAGATGAAGGGGGGCTAAGACAGGAATTGGAAATGCAGCGACGAATCTTTTTAGATGAGGAACCGTAGCTATAGATTGGATAGTTCGGTTATCATGGAATGATAAAAGGAGGGAATGACGAATGTGATATAAAATAGTTACTTTAGAGTTACTAGTTAATGTAATGTAGAAATAAGCCACTTTGATTTTTGCAGTTAGGGACAAAGGAATTTGAGACCGCATGGAAAAAGCAGGAAGAGGTGTGTCTATGAGGGTGATGCTTCATTGATAGGGGCCAGAGAAAGGGATTGGAAGTGAGCCAATCAGAATAGATCGAACAGGTCAGGAGGGACATAGGCTGACCTATGTCCGTCGAGTATGTGAAACTTGATACCATTTGAACTGATTTTGCAGAGATCCCTTTGTCTGTTAGTTCAGTCGTTTTCTGGAATGAAAGAGGCTGGATGTCTCTTACATTTCTGTAAGATGATTAAGCTTGCAAGCTAAATAAATAACTTCTGTTTACGTGCGAATCCGTCTCAACTTTTATTGAGGCCAGACTGACAGAGAAAGAAATCTGGAGATCAACAAAGTTAGATGGCTTTTGTTTTTTGAATTCCCATGTCGGTGCAGCATCGTGGGCCGAAGGGCCTGTACTGCGCTGTATCGTTCTATGTTCTATGTTCTATCATGTGATAAGACATCCCAATGTGCCTGATAAGCTGAATGGATAGGTCTTCACCTGCCCATTTTTATGTTTTCATCTATCAAAGCCAGAACAGTTGGCACATGACATACTGATTGAATCGGTAGAAGCAAGTGCTTGATCATTCAAGTCTTGCATCTTCAAATCTCTCTGCTATTGTTTCGTGCTCACTGTGAAGTGTCCAGAAAATGCACTAGTCACAAGGCCTGATGAAGAGCCATGGATCTGAAATGCCATCCCTACTTTTTTCTCTCCAGATGCAAAGAAAAATCCTTAATGTAAATTAATCTGAGAAAATTACAGGCACAGAAAAATACAGCATGACCTCTGCTAATGAACATTTTTGAATTAATGCATGGATTCTTGCTAATGACTCTTACAAAAAATGTTTCACAATTAGAAATGTAAATTACTTTCTTTCCTAGTTAATACTGGATTTTCTTGTTCATTCAAGTAAAGGCAAACAATTGCACTTTTTGAGGTAGTGGAGGTTTATGTCAATAATTCTATCCTCTTTCACAGTATCATTAAACATTAGACATTCTGTGGAAGGGTGAAAAATTTCCTCATTAATTTTTGGTTTTACTTCTCCCAAGGTAGAAATAAAAGATAGCAATGTATACATAACACACTGGTGCATCTTATATTAGTCCATAAAATAGCAGACTGTTGAATAAAAGAAGTGTTATCAATAGTAATTTTAGAATATTAACATAGATAATAGAACAAGTCCAAACATTGGGCGCAATCTTCCAGCTACGCTGTGCCTGGTGAAAGCCGGGAGACCCCGTTCCTGCGAACTACACAGCTCGCAACGCCTCACGAGATTCAACTCAATCTCGCGAGGCGTTGCAAGGGTAATCTCAACCAGAATGAGCAGGAAAAGTTTTTGGCAAATCTGCATTTTAGAGCAAGGCTTTGGGATTCAATCCCTTCTCCGAGGGGAGCTCGGGCGAGTGCCGTTTAGTACTGGTCCACACAAACAGGGACCAGATGGGATGACACTCGTGGGGGCACTGTGAGTTTTGGGAAATACTTGGCTAAATCGCTCGCTCGGGGACTTTGTTCCCCTTTGGGTAGATCGCACCCATTGTATCTCAATATGCTGAGGAACAGAAAAAAATTTATAAAAAGCATTAAAGAAAAACATGTCACAAAAGTAAGTATTAGCTGGTATTAATATTCATTGAAATGTTGACCTACCTATATCAAAAGGTACTTTTGTTGAATCTTCCATTATTTTAGGATTTTCTGAGGGCAATACTGGAGGGAGTTGAGCATTTTCTTCTGTGGCTCTTCCTAAATCATACACAAAATAAAAGCTCTTCAAATTATATAAAATATATACCTGATGACACAATTGTTTTTTCTACTTTATTCTGAAAATATCGTTGCAAATAACTGGATCTGAATTTTTTTCAGAAAATATTTTATTTTCACTATTACAAACATTTGTAATTTTCACAGTTTAACACATTAATATTTCTTAAACAACTACACGGGCCAACACATGCAAAACACCTAAACGAACAAAAAACAGAAAAAAACGTCCCCTACTACCCCCGCCCTATTCCTCAATTACCCATTCTTATCTAACTGCCATGCCTCCCGTCTCCAGGCCACTAGGGAGGAGAAGGCCAGGACATCGGTCCCCCCCCCCCCCCCCCCCCCCCCCCCCCCCCCATGGACCCGGATCTTCCGATACCCCAAATATTGCCAGTCTGGACTCGGAGTTACCCTCCCTTCCAGGACTTCTGACATAACGTCCGCGAATCCCTGCCAGAATCTCCTCAATTTTGGACATGCCCAAAACGTATGTACATGGTTCGCCGGGCTACCCCCACACCTGGATTTGAATGTTACACTGACAGTTTACAGGTGGACTTCATGGGTGCGATCTTTTTAAAAAATAAATTTAAATTACCCAATTATTTTTTTGTTTCAAATAAAGGGACAATTTAGCGTGGCCAATTCACCAAGAGGCACATCTTTGAGACCCACGCAGACACAGGGATAATGTGCAAACTCCACACAGACAGTGACCCGGGATCGGGATCGAACCCTGGTCCTCAGCACCATGGGCAGCACTGCTAACTACTGCGCCACCGTGCTGCCTACATGGGCGCGATCTAACGGGAAAGTGTGGTAGTGAGCAGGAATGGCCGGGTGCATCCCGACGGCTGACCCGGTGAGACCGCTACTGGTATTGAATGTCAATTAGGGCTGTTAATTATGCCCCATGGGCTTCACATTGGAAATGACTGCCTGCCAGCTGACTTGCCTGCACCCTGCCCGGCAGCTCACTGCAAATGAAGGGTTAGAAGTGATGTGTTGGGCATTTTGGATCACATACAGGTCACCAACACTTGAAATAGTGCAACACTATTTTATTGAACCATTAACTCTTTAAACATATTTAGACTGTGGGTTAATACGATACTACCTTTAACTAAAGACCTTTGCCTTGTCCAAACCAGTTGATGCACTCAGCACATGGTGAATGTCTGTGTTGCAGGCTATGAGCTCTGTCCTCCTAGCTAGCTGCTACTCGAATGAGCGGGAACTCTGATGCCCCTGTCTTTACAGTGCGTGTGCTCTCACTGGTGATTGGCTGCGGTGTTGTGTATGTTGATTGGTCCCACTGTGTGTCCATCAGTGTGTGTCTGCACCATGATATACGGGTGTATATTATGACATCCCTCCCTCCTTTTATAAAAAAAATGTACCTGCGTGACAATGAATAGTATTTGGTGAATGTTCCTGACTACGTGTGTGCGAAATATTTACAGGACTATGTACATAAAAACTAAGCTATTTACATGGGAAGGTGCTTGATGCAGAAAAACTGTGTCACAAGAATAACGAGATGAACACTATATACAAACCACTTGAACGATTAAACGGAAGAACAGAACAGATCATAAAGTCCATAAGTCCACAAAGTTCACAAATTAAGTCTCTGAGGTGGGCGATGAATTCTGGTTGACCGCCTCAAGGGTGGATCGGGAGCCGCCGGCTGAGGAGCGAGCTGGACTGCAGCAGATCGAGGAGGATGCAGAGTGACCAGAATCTCTGGATAGTCCAGGTCAGGGCAACAGGAGGGCGTGGAAACAGTGGAAGATCACGTAGCGAGCGCGGAACGAAATGAAGGGCACGTCGATTGCGGCGCAGAATGGAGCCGTCCTGCAGACGAACCAGGAGCGAGCGGGGAGCCACCTGCCGAAGAACTACAGCAGTTGCAGACCAGCCACCATCCGGAAGATGGATGCGGACATTGTCATCTGGAGACAGAGCAGGGAGATCAGCTGCACGGGAGTCATGAGCCGCCTTGTGCTGTGCACGGGACAGTTGCATTCGTTGAAGGACCGGAATGTGGTAGAGGTCTGGGATGTGACTGGACGGTACCGTCGTCCTCAGGGTGCGACCCATGAGCAGCTGGGCTGGCGACAGGCCAGTGGACAGTGGGGCCGAGCGATAGGCCAGCAGGGCGAGGTAGAAATCGGACCCAGCATCGGCAGCCTTGCAGAGGAGCCGTTTTACTATGTGGACGCCCTTCTCCGCTTTGCCGTTGGATTGGGGGTACAGGGGACTAGATGTCACATGCACAAAGTTGTACCTTCTGGCAAAGTTTGACCATTCCTGGCTTGCGAAGCAGGAACCATTGTCTGACATGTAATTAGCAATAAATTGTATTTTTGACACCTCCCACCAACCAGACTACTGATCCTTATTAGAAGGTAAAATAAGAGTCCCAACAATGTCCCAGTCTCAGGTGGGCACTGCCGGGGTGCTCTGCTGCATGACCCAGTCACTGAGGACCGTGTTGGACAGTCGGGGTCACGACTGTTCACCACTAAAACATGTTACACCTGAGACATGTGAAGCCTCTGCCACGTTACCCCGCACCGCAGGCCAGCCTGCACTCCCCACCCTCAGTTGCCCTCTGCCCTCTTCCCTCCCCTGACTCCCTGAGCATGGTGGTCCTGGATCTGGGCAAAGGTTCGATTCCCGGCTTGGGTCACTGTCTGTGCGGAGTCTGCATCTTCTCCCTGTGTCTGCGTGGGTTTCCTCCGGTGCTCCAGTTTCCTCCCACAAGCCCCAAAAGACGTGCTGTTTGTGAATTGACATTCTGAATTCTCCCTCCGTGTATCCGAACAGGCGCCGGAATGTGGCGACTAGGGGTTTTTCACAGTAACTTCATTGCAGTGTTAATGTAAGCCTACTTGTGACAATAAAGATTATTATTATCTTCCATGTGGTGCCAAATCTGCACAGGTAACGCACCTGTTTTGGCGCACAAATTGGGAGCAGTGCCAACGCCATTGAAGGTGTGATGCACTCAAAAATGAAGCGTGGTCTCAGCAGCAGTGGCCATTTTAAACACTTGCCCGAAGTATCCATTATATGCAAAAGATGTGGAAACAGGCACTTACCGAGGCAATATCCAGCATATGGAAAAATTTGCACAAATGCAACGGTAAAAACCATTTTGCCAAACAGTGTTTTACAAACAAGAAAGTTAATCTACAAAGGTCCGTCAATACTATTGTTTATATTAACTTAAGAGGACACATTTTTCATCAATGTAGTCTTGAATGAAGACAGGGCCAATGAAGCCAAACAGAGTAAAATGTCGCCTATAGAAAAGGAAAGTTATAAAAATGATATTGCAACAGTAACAAAAGATAACTGGACAGTTTCTTTGTTAATGTTAAATTAGATACTCGCAGCACGATGGCGCAGTAGTTAGCACTGCTGCCTCATGGTGCTGACGTCCCAGGTTCGCTCCTAGCCCTGACCGTATGGAGTTTGCACATTCTCCATGTGACTGCATGGGTTTCAGCCCCACAACCCAAAAATATGCAGGGTAGGTGGATTGGCCACGCTAAATTGCCCCTTAATTGGAAAAAATGAATTGGGTACTCTTAAGAGTGAACCTCATCAGCATCAGTGATATTGAAGCTATGAAATTAAAACTCAGAATATTAAGCACGCCAGTCTTCTCGAAGGACTACAATGGTCAGAAAATTGACACATTAGGCATGGTGAACTCGATGTCCAAGTAAAAGATAAAGTTCACAATGTCAAATTCTCCATAGTAGCTACAGATCGTGAGTCTCTGCTAGGTGTTGAAGCGTGTGAAGCACTGGAACTGGTTAAAAGACTGTACAGCACTGACTGTGCACTGAGCACATACAGTGGGTCAGTGGAGTCCATTGTGCAAGCTTTTCCAAAACTTTTTCAGGGTTTTGGTGTTATGCCTTTCACCTACAAGATTCAACTTAAAAATGATGCTCAACCAGTGATACCCGCTCTGAGAAGAGTCCAGCACCATTATGTGACTGGCTAAAAGCTGAATTAGACATAACGACACATCTTGGTGTGAGCAAAAAGATCGAAGAGCCAACAGATTGGGTCAATTCGATGGTGTGTGTTAAAAAACGAAATACTGATCTCAGGATATGCATGGATCTAAATGCAAATATAAAAAGGGAACACTATCCGTTACCTAAGTGAGAGGAGATCACCGTAAGATGTCTGGTGTGACATATTTCAGGAAACCTGATGCTTCGCAAGGTTTCTGACATCTCAAGATAGATTAAGAAAGTACCAAGTATTGGATGTTCAATACTCCATTGGTAGATATTGTTTTCTTTATCTACCCTCTGGCATAATCTCAGCTTCAGAAATTTTCCACAGAGCAATGGAACACATTGTTGAAGGCATTCAGGGTGTTGGAATGTACGTCAATGACATCATCATTTGGGGTTCCACCCAAGAGGAACACAATGAAAAGCTACTAAGAGTATTGCAGAAAGTCAAGAAAAATGGGCTACATCTCAACAAGACCAAATGTCAGTTTGGTGTGAAGGAAATAACGTTCCTAGGAGAATAAAGCCCGATGACATGAAGATACAGCCATTATGAATATGCCTTGACCAACAGAACGAGTACTAAGAGTACTAGGCATGATTAATTTCATTGGTAAATTTATTCCAAACCTCTCAGCGAAGAGAACCTCTTAGAGAAGTCCGGTAAAAAGTGACTAACTACACTTGGACAGACAGACATGAACAAGAGTGGATCACATTAAAAACAGTTTGAACGACAACTCTAGTTTTCACATTTTTCGATCCAACTAAAAATACCAAGATTTCAACAGATGCATCGAAGGATAGTCTATGTGTAGTTTTGCTGCAACAGGAAAATGGTAGTGATTGGAAACCAGTAGCATATGCTTCCAGATCGATGACAGAATGCCATTATGCTCAAATAGAAAAAGAATGTACAGGATTAGTCAATGGATCAGAGGAATTCCACAGTTACATGTATGGTCTACCTACTTTCATTGTAGAGACAGATCACAGACCGTTGGTGATCGTAGTCAAGAAAACCCTTCGTGAAATGTCACCTCGCATTCAACGGATGATGATGAAACTTCAGAGGTGACTTTGAATTGATCTATACACCAGGCAAACACATTGTAGTAGCCAATGCGCTGTCCAGAGCTACAGCAGCACTAGATGACAATTCCATGGGAGAAGATGTGCAAGTTCATGTGGATATGATCACAGAGACACTACCAGTGTCAGATGCAAAGTCAAGACTGATTTTTGAAAAAACAGAGAAAGATGAAGCATTGCAAATGGTGATACACAATCTCAACAATGGATGGCCGAAAGGTTTGCTATGTGTAGCAAATGGTTTGTTACTAACACAAGAGAGAATCGTTATTCCACAGTCACTGCGCAAAGTCGCTACTAAAGATTCATGAGGGTCACCGTGGAATCGAGAAATGCAAGAAAGAGCGCGAGATAAGAACATAAGAACATAAGAACTAGGAGCAGGAGTAGGCCATCTGGCCCCTCGAGCCTGCTCCACCATTCAATGAGATCATGGCTGATCTTTTGTGGACTCAGCTCCACTTTCTGGCCCGAACACCATAACCCTTAATCCCTTTATTCTTCAAAAAACTATCTATCTTTATCTTAAAAACATTTAATGAAGGAGCCTCTACTGCTTCACTGGGCAAGGAATTCCATAGATTCACAACCCTTTGGGTAAAGAAGTTCCTCCTAAACTCAGTCCTAAATCTACTTCCCCTTATTTTGAGGCTATGCCCCCTAGTTCTGATTTCACCCGCCAGTGGAAACAACCTGCCCGCATCTATCCTGTCTATTCCCTTCATAATCTTATATGTTTCTATAAGATCCCCCCTCATCCTTCTAAATTCCAACGAGTACAGTCCCAGTCTACTCAACCTCTCCTCGTAATCCAACCCCTTCAGCTCTGGAATTAACCTAGTGAATCTCCTCTGCACACCCTCCAGTGCCAGTACGTCCTTTCTCAAGTAAGGAGACCAAAACTGAACACAATACTCCAGGTGTGGCCTCATCTTATACAATTGCAGCAGAACCTCCCTAGTCTTAAACTCCATCCCTCTAGCAATGAAGGACAAAATTCCATTTGCCTTCTTAATCACCTGTTGCACCTGAAAACCAACTTTCTGCGACTCATGCACTAGCACACCCAGGTCTCTCTGCACAGCAGCATGTTTTAATATTTTATCATTTAAATAATAATCCCTTTTGCTGTTATTCCTACCAAAATGGATAACCTCACATTTGTCAACATTGTATTCCATCTGCCAGACCCTAGCCCATTCACTTAGCCGATCCAAATCCCTCTGCAGACTTCCAGTATCCTCTGCACTTTTTGCTTTACCACTTATCTTAGTGTCGTCTGCAAACTTGGACACATTGCCCTTGGTCCCCAACTCCAAATCATCTATGTAAATTGTGAACAGTTGTGGGCCCAACACTGATCCCTGAGGGACACCACTAGCTACTGATTGCCAACCAGAGAAACACCCATTAATCCCCACTCTTTGCTTTCTATTAATTAACCAATCCTCTATCCATGCTACTACTTTCCCCTTAATGCCATGCATCTTTATCTTATGCAACAACCTTTTGTGTGGCACCTTGTCAAAGGCTTTCTGGAAATCCAGATATACCACATCCATTGGCTCCCCGTTATCTACCGCACTGTTAATGTCCTCAAAAAATTCCACTAAATTAGTTAGGAACGACCTGCCCTTTATGAACCCATGCTGCGTCTGTCCAATGGGACAATTTCCATCCAGATGCCTCGCTATTTCTTCCTTGATGATAGATTCCAGCATCTTCCCTACTACCGAAGTTAAGCTCACTGGCCTATAATTACCCACTTTCTGCCTACCTCCTTTTTTAAACAGTGATACTGAATGTTGGCCAGGAATAAATAAATATATACAGACAATGGTGGAAAATGTACCACTTGTCAACGATTAACAATATCGGCAAGCAAAGGAACCGATGGAGATGGACAAAATTCTGTCAGTTCCTTGGAAAAAGGTTGGGATAGACTTATAGTACCTTAAAGGTAAAGAATATTTGCAAATGATGGACTGCTATTCAAACTATCCTGAAGTAGCACAGTTGTCAAGCTTGGTAGCCAATAGTGTTATTATGCACACAAAAGCAATGTTTGCATGCCATGGCATCACTCAGGTCGTTATAAGTGATAATCAACCATGTTTCAATTGTAAAGAATGGAAGGCATTTGCACAGCATTATGACTTCAGACATGTAACATCAAGTCCATTGTATCATCAGTCTAATGTCAAAACGGAAAAAGACGTGCAGATAGTCAAAAAAACTACTGAAAAAATCCATGGACAGTCAATATCTAGCATATAATCCATATCTAGCATCGCTCAGCTATCGAGCATCTCCTTTAAGTTGTGGTTTGTAGCCATCAGAACTGTTGATGAGTCAATAGCTATGGACAACTCAGCATTGCCATACCAAATAGCAAGTAAATGACAAGATAAGGGATCAGTTACAATCTCAAAAGGAGAAGCAGAAGAGTTACAATGACAAGGTGACCCGGGCTCTGAAACATTTAAATCTGAATAATGCAGTGAGAGTGGAGGATCCTGATGGCTGGTCAAAATGTGCAACAGTATTACAGAAAATAGGTCCAAGATCTTCATAGAATCATAGAATTTACAGTGCAGAAGGAGGCTATTCGGCCCATTCGAGTTTGCACCAGCCCTGCGAAAGAGCACCCTACTTAAGCCCACACCTCCAACCTATCCCTGTAACCCAGTAACCTCACCTAACCTAATCTTTTTGGACACTGATAGCAATTTTTAGCATGGCCAATCCACCTAACCTGCACATCTTTGGACTGTGGGAGGAAACCGGAGCACCCGGAGGAAACCCACGGAGACACAAGGAGAGCGTGCAGAGCTGTGAAGCAACAGTGCTAACCACTGCGCTGCTGTGCCGCCCCACTTACACTGTAATCACGGAGCAAGGACAGGTACTAAGGAGAAACAGGCGAGCACTCCAAAAAGTCAAACAACCCATTCCTCAACTGCAAGCGGACAATGTCTCTGAAACCTTATATTTTTCAAAACCAAAAGAACCAGAGGACGAATCAAATATCATTGTACAGTCAGAGGTTCTGAGCAGTGAGGTGGTTATACCAGTTGCACCTGCAGAAATGTAAAACTGTAAAGCAGATTCAGCAGATCTACCAAAGTTGAGATGATCAACAAGGCATAGAAAGAAACCTGAAAGATTGAATCTGTAATTGGACAATATAATTGTGTGCGATAAATTATTGTGCTAAGCATATCATATAATATTTATTAAAATGATGTACATATGTTTTGTTCAAAATATCAAGGAAATGGGATGTAGTGATAAGCATAAGCAATTGTATATGTAAATGTGTTTGACCTCTAACCAATAGGTGGCAGGCAAGTTATACCATGTGGCACTGTAATCGAGGGGGAGTCTGGAGGAGAAGTTGTCGTGGTTAGTTCTGTTTTGTTATTGTTCCAGTTTGTTGATATTAGTTTCCAACCCACAGTTTGTTATACAATAATAAATTCAACTAGTCTAGAATTAGATGTTCTTTGGTACGCCGACTCAATCATTGTCACAGTACTATAACATAACACACACCACTGACCACAACGGGGGCCCTTGAGCACCGGACTCCAGACCCCGATTAGAACATTACTTGGATCGGGCGCAGGACCCCGCCACAACCAGAACACCCACCTTCTGCTCGCGAGGATGTTTCCAGTGCTGAAACCCAGCTCTTCGGCGTTTAATTGTTGGCTGCTGCTTCGGTGGTGTTGATGCCTTCAATGTTCAGGTAAAGTGTCAAGGCTTAACGGTTTGATTAGGATGCTAGGCAGTAACACTCGCCTGCAACCTCAGGTCGTGCAGCCAAAGGCTGCCACGGTCAGTGGGGCTTAAAGTGACCTGCACCATATTACCACAGACAGGGCTCTATCCTGTGGGTGTTCGGTGTGATGGAGAGGCCACAGCTGAAGTTGCCCCTGGTATGGATCTAGGGAGTGACATGGTGGACCCGGGGCGCTGAGCCCCTCGCCCCCCCAGCCCAGGGGTGACTGCCCACCGATGGCAGCTGACACCCCAACCTAGCCCGTCCACCTGCGGGGATTCTACCATCCGCCCTGAGCACTAGCCCAGTGCCTGCGAGTTGATTGCTCACTTTCCAAGATGGCTACTCATCTCCTCCGAACCCCACAGCAGCCATTGCGCTAGCTTCAGGTTTTTAAAGGTGTTCTAAAGAACGCCCACGTGACTGATCTCTGGGGAGCTGGTTAGATCACGGGAGGCCATTCAATAGGGATTCCTTCCCGTTTATGGGATGAACATTGGCCTTAATTGGTGATTTCTCATCACGTTGGGGCGGGATCTGGATCTCACCAATGGAAGCGGGCCGGTTAGATTGGAAACCGCTCGGCACCCAGTGTGGTTCCTGATTTCGGCCTGCCCCGTGATCGACGCGGCTCGCTTGGATTCATGCCCAGCTGCCGCAGCCATTAGGTGGTGCCCCGCCCCATGTTTCCAAAGATATCCAAAGATGTGCAGGTTAGGTGGATTGGCTATGCTAAATTGCCCCTTAGTGTTCAAAAGATATGTAGGTTAGGTGGATTGGCCATGATCAATGTGCAGGTTACAGGGATAGGGCGGGGGAGTGGGCCGAGGTAGAGTGCTCTTTTGGAGAGTCGGTGCAGACTCGATGGGCCGAATAGCCTCCCTCAGCATTGTAGGGATTCCATGGTTTCTTTATAATAACAAGCACAAATATGTTTGTGATCTGTTTTGCGCTTAACCTATCAAATTTGTAGATATTCTTCATCGAATTAGAAAAAAACATTTTACTAGTTTAATTGACTATTCATGCACTGAACACAGTTAGTTTTCACAATTTGTAGTTTTAAATCTGAATATTTATAGACAAATAACTGCAATTATTGCAGGGGCAGCACGGTAGCATTGTGGATAGCACAATTGCTTCACAGCTCCAGGGTCCCAGGTTCGATTCCGGCTTGGGTCCCTGTCTGTGCGAAGTCTGCACATCCTCCCCGTGTGTGCGTGGGTTTCCTCCGGGTGCTCCGGTTTCCTCCCACAGTCCAAAGATGTGCAGGTTAGGTGGATTGGCCATGATAAATTGCCCTTAGTGTCCAAAATTGCCCTTAGTGTTGGGTGGGGTTATGGGGATAGGTTGGAGGTGTTGACCTTGGGTTGGGTGCTCTTTCCAAGAGCCGGTGCAGACTCGATGGGCTGAATGGCCTCCTTCTGCACTGTAAATTCTATGACTAAAAGCTTCTATGATTACAAAGTGAATCAAGTGATATGGGGAGCAGGAAGGAAAGTGGAGTTGAAGCCCAAGATCAACCATGTTCATACTGAACAGGCTCAAGGGTCCATATGACTTTCTACTGCTCCTATTTTGTATGTCCTCATATTCTACGTTAAACATGGGTAGGAAATCTCCTGGTATCGACCACACTCTCTCTCTTGGCCAATGAATCAGTACTCCACCACACTGAACACCACTTTGAGAGTATTCTGAGAGTAGAAAAGATTAAAATCTCGTGGACCAGAATGAAAATAATCAAAAAGATGATCGGAATGTTGGCTGTTATGTCAAGTGGGGTCAGGGTACAAAATAGGAGAAGTTACTTTACAAATTTAAAAATGCTCTGGTTAGACCCCATCTGGTGAGGGTTTCCCTTAATAAGGGGGAACTTCTCAGTATAAATCTCCTGACCCTTCAGGGAGAGGAGTTGTAGCTTTGTTCATTCCTATCCTACACTGCGTTCCTGTGTCTCTTTTGTTGGATTCGACAGAACACGTTGCCGCTGAAGACTGTGGAGACAAAGTTTCTGAGCAACTTTGAGACAGAGATAAATAGGTTCTTGATTAATAAGGGGATTAGGGGTTACAGGGAGAAGGTGGGAGAATGGGGATCAGAAACATATCAGCCCTGATTGAATGGAGTAGCAGACTCAATCGGCCGAATGGCATAATTTCTTGATCATTGATGATTATGCGGTGATCTGACCAGTGTTTCAGATTAAAGTATTTTGTAGGGTAGGTAGAGGTAAACTATTTCCTCTGGAGGAGTATGGAGCAATGGAATATAATCTTAAGGTCACAGTTTGAAAGTTCAAGGGTGATGTCAGACAGTTCCTAGAATTTACAGTGCAAAGGAGGCCACTCGGCCCATCCAGTCTGCACCGGCTCCTGGAAAGAGCACCCCACTTAAGCCTACACCTCTACCTATCCCCATAACCCGGTAACCCCACCTAACCTAAGGGCAATTTAGCATGGCCAATCCACCTAACCTGCACATCTTTGGACTGTCTGCGTGGGTTTCCTCTGGGTGCTCCTGTTTCCGCCCACAGTCCAAAGATGTGTAGGCTAGGTGGACTGGCCATGCCAAACCACCCCCAGTGTCTAAAAAGGGTAGGTGGGGTTACTGGGATAGGATGGAGGTGTGGGCTCAAGTGGGGTGCTCTTGCCAAGAGCCGGTGCAGACTTGATGGGCTGAATGGCCTCCTTCAGCACTGTAAATTCTATGATTCTATAATGTGTATTCCAGAACTGCACATATTACTCCAGCTGTGGCCTAACCAATGTTTTACGCAGTTCCAGAATAACCTCCCTGCTCTTAAACTCTATGCCTCGGCTAATAAAGCCAAGTACACCATATGTCTTCTTAACCACTGTGTCCACCTGCTCTGCTACCTTAAGGGACCAGTGTGCATTCACACCAATGTCCCTCTGATCCTCGGTGCTCCCCACAGTCCTGCTGTTTATCATGTATTCCACTGCCTTGTTATAGTAATCCCATCAGTGTCGAAGAAGGCCATTCGGCCCATCGAGTCTGCACCGGCCCCTGGAAAGAGGACTGCACCCAAGCCCAAGTTCTCACCCATCCCCGTAACCCCAACTAACCATTTGGACACAAAGGGCAATCCAGCATGGCCAATCCACGCAACCTGCACATTTTTGGACCATGGAAGCTTGCAGAATTTTTTCTGTAGGTGGGATATGTTACCGAGCTCATCTGAGCCCCGCTTATTCAGCGAGGAAGCTGCAAAAATGCAGCTAATTGAATCAAGTGAGGACAGCAGATTTTCACTACTGTATTACCAACAATAATCCAACTGATTTTTCATGCAAAGAATAATGCAAATGGGACTTCCCCTAAAAGGCAATTGAGACTAAGTCAATTGAAAATTTAAAAACTGTTTGATGGATATTTCTGACAATATTGTTCAAATGTTTACATAAAGAAAGTGGGTAAATGGAGCAAAGATGGGGATCTGATGTAATCTAATTCAATGGTGCAACAGGCTCAGGATGCTGAATGGCCTACGCCTGTTCCTAGGTTTCTAATATAGAATATACTTTGAGATGGAGAATTTTATTGTCCATCACCAGGAATGGCTGTTATCACCATTGCTAGTTGAATCCTAAAGTTCATAGCTGTCAGACTAAGTTTGAGGTAAGTGGTGAGAGAACCAACCAAATGTGCAACCTATTTGATTCTGCCCTGATCATGTTACCTATCACAGATGCAAGAGGGCGCAAAATCCTGTTGTTGCACCGATGAACCCCTCCTACATGCTGTGTGGTACCACAAACAGGTTAGGTAGGCTAGATCAAGCTTAGATCCCCAGAAGCCTATTACTGTCACCCACCGAGGTATGTCTCTCTGTGTTGGTCAAGAGTGGGTGGCGGGGCATCATATCAGATGAGCCGGCACTGTCGGATGGATATACTGCAGGATAATGGAGATGTGTTCATTGGGAGGGACAATCATTGTCTGGAATTAACAACTCTGCGTCACGCCATTTGGGGGCAGGTGATCGATCTGTCCTCTGCCACCCCTGCGACCTCCAACGGCCATTCCTCATAGGGAGTGACCCCGCCGCCCGTCCGGGCCCTCTCCTGTCTGGGTCCTCTCTCGTCTGTTGTACGCAACTTCCCCTGCGAGGACACAGTGAGCCGCACGCCTCATTCATCGCGGGGGGGAGGGCAAGCATGGGCACTTATGGTGCTGAATGGGGGGGCAGGGGGGATGCATGTCACACGAGGCTGGTGCCAACCCACCCCGGCCCGGTGGAGGTCATTGATCTTCTTACAGCACTGGGTGATGGTCCTGGTGATGCTCCCTGAGCTGATGGCCACTGCTACTTCCTCCAGGGGCCACTGCTACTTCCTCCAGGCGACACTGGCTGCCCTGTGGCTGACCCTCCAAGCCCCTTGGGGGAAACAGGGTATCCCGCCTGGGCTCTACTGCATCTAACAATCTGGCCAGGTCAGCATCCCCAAATCAGGGGAGGGTGGTCTCCTCAGTGGCATGGCTGTGTGGGGTTTGCTCTGCCGGATAATATTAAGTGCAGCCGCCTCTCGTTACTGGGGAGCTGGTGAGCGAGGCACCTGGCGAATTAGCCGGTGGAACTATGATTTGCTGTGTGAAGCCCATGGGCCTTGTTAAGTGGACCAATTAATGTTTGATACCGGTGACGGCCTTGCCGGGTCGAGTCTCGGGAAGCTCACGGCCGTTCCTGCTCTCCACTATACTTAGAAACCTTCCATTAAATTTTGCCCCAAATATACGTAAAGCTGGTGGGAAAAACCTAGTTAAACTCGCCCAAAAGAAATGTTTCCATTAAATCACGGCCTTTGTTTCTCTCTTCACATATATGGCCAGACTTGTTGAGTATTTCTGGCATTTTCTGCTTCTACTTCAGATTTCTAGCCTCTGCAGTATCTTGTGTTGTAAAGGGCTGGGTGGATAGTTCTGGGACCAGAAAGTATAGTCAGTTTGGGTGTTATTCAATTTTCTCCAGAATTATTCTCCAGAAAGGAGAAAAGCAGAAAATTGTACGCCAATCAGCCGAACATCTATTTAAAGCGAAAGTACTGGAATTGATTATTCAGGTGGGAGCAGGATTCTCCAATCTGCCTATGACAGTCGGGCATGGTGAATCTGGCTGGAGTCAGAAATCCTCCGTGTAAAATTACATTGCATCCTCCCAATGGCAGGTCGGTCATCCCGCTGGCAGATCTCACGAATGCTCATTAAAACAGCTGCCAGCCGGTGTCCCATCAGTCTTTTCTATCTTGTGTCACGCTAATGGGAAGGTAAGCTGGAATAAAACCCAATTGCTAAAGAGTGGTGAGCACAAGGTGGTCCTCAGTTCGCCAGAGACTTTGAGCTCAGTACAACACTGCCATAGTGCTGCGCTGTTCACCACTCTGCTGGGGCAGACCAGTTCCTGTCTCCATTTCCATGTCAAGCTGGTCTTCATGGATAACACCCTGCTACTGGACCCATGAACCCTCCTGTGTCACCCTCTCAGTTCAGTACTGCACCCAGGGCTGGCAGTACAGAAGTTGTCTTAACCCCTGGTGCCACACTACAGTGTCTGTCTGGTCAGAACTGTGCTGTGGGACTCATGGGAGTACAAGGAGAAGGCCTGAGAGGGTGTGGTTCTGGTGACCTGATGAAGATAAGGGGGGGGGGCAATGTGGAAGGAGAGTTGAGCAAGAAAGAGGGGGTGGGGAATGGGGGAAAAAGGACTCACAATAACAGGCAGAAGAACAAGGTGAATGAAGAAGATGAACAAAGGAAAGAAGAGGGAAGACCGAGGGGAGGGATGTTGGATGAAAAGCTCACAACCGGGGGGGGGGGGGGGGTGTATGTATTAGGGGTAGTACGGCACCCAGTGATGCCAAGAGGCTATTGGTGGACAGACACTGGGTCCTGATTGGATCTGCCGCCTGCTGGCTCCACCCAGTAAGGCAGAGTATAAGAACCCGGGTTCTCCCAGCAGCCGCATTCTGTAACCGAGCTGCTGGGGAACAAGTCTGCGTAATAAAGCCATCGATTGACTTCATCTCTTCTCGCCTCGTGAGTGATTGATTGTGCGACAGGGGGGGGGTCAAAGGGATACCGCATTGTTTACTGTAAGAGGATTTACAAAGACTCCAGATGCAGTCGGTAGTGGTCCAAGTGGGATGTGGACACCTCACAGGTGAGGAGCTTGTGGGGGTGGGGGTTGGTTGAATCAAGGAACATACTTCTTATTAATGCTGCTCTCCTTTTCCCTCTGGGCTGCTGATATCCTACATGGCCTGGTGAAGACAGGTGGACTGAAGAGAATGAAATGATGTTCTGGACTGGTATTTCAATATGGCGCCGGAACATTAGAACACCTCCGGCAGACAAATCAGCTACCGACCCATCAGGTGAATCGGAGGGGATATCATCTGTGCATAATAAATGAAGTTCCAAATGCTGAACTGAAAGCTCTTGAGAACAGAGAAACAGCCTCTTAAAAAAACTGTGGTTAGAAAAACAGCTGCACCCTGAGTTAAGGAACCCCTGTCGAGCTTTCTGGACCTGGCAGTCAAATAGCTTGTAAAAGGCAATGATATGTGAAACTGAATCTAAACAATGTAGTTCAGAGGTTTTAGGCTTCTAGCTATACAAACAGGCTAGAAAAGGATAATGGATAATTGAATTTGACTGTGACAAAAACACTTCAAAGGTTTCCACCACATTAAAGAGAATACTTTTACCTTTCTCTCACAGATCCTTGAACTCCTAATACTGACGTACAGTTTAAGGGTTTAAGGTTGCAGATGGGAACACTTCAAGTTATTATCAAGAGAACTATATTTCTGACTTAATGTTTAAAGGACTGGAACAGCAGCCAAACGACTCCATCCCAGACGACGACCTGAGCCCCTCCAGCCCAGCACAATCCTCCCTGATCCCCCCTGCCTCCCATAAAGGACCACCCTTGGCAAGCTGGCTGCAACAGTAGGGAAGATATTCACCCCCTTGCCAAACCTCAGCCTGCAAGCTGCCAAGTCTCGTTTCTCAGGACTTTCACCAATTCATGCCAATGGGACCCATGGTTGGGGAGGCAGATGAATCGGGCATCATGCCCATAAATTAGATTTAAAACAGTTCTAATGAGCTATTTGCATGTTCATGCTGGGTCTGGGCAGGAACCTGGAATGGTGTGAAATGTATTCTTGGCCCGATACTCGATTCATCGGATCATCGGAATTCCATCCACTGGTAGGTGGCCCCATAGAATCCCAGCCATTAACTCGGTTTCTCCCTCCATAGATGCTGCCAGGACCTGCTGAGTATTTCCAACACTTCCTAATTTTATTCAACTGCAAATGTAAGTCGCAAAGCTCCTTTCTGCCAAGAAAATGATGTGCAGATTAAATAAATTTATGACAACGTGAGCCAGTGTAATCTCATCACCAAAATGAATGTATATTGCTGAGCTGAATTGATACCTTTTGATTCGTTGTCACCTTCTTCGTCTTCCTCAGCTATAACTGCACTGTCCAAACTAACTGGAGAAGCTGCTTGTCGTTCAAATTCAGCTGTAGAAGACAATAGTACGAGTATCCATCATTAATAAGAAATTTGGCCTTGAGTAACAAATAACTTTTACTGCAATACACATCTTAAGCACCGAAGCATTGTTGCTTCACAGTGCCAGGGATTTGGATTCGATTCCTAACTTGAGTCACTGTCTGTGCGGAGTCTGCACATTCACCCCGTGTCTGCGTGGGTTACCTCCGGGTGCCCGGTTTCCTTCCACAAGTCCCGAAAGACGTGCTTTTTATGTGAATTGGACATTCTGAATTCTCCCTCAGCGTACCCGAACAGGGACCGGAGTGTGGTGACTAGGGGCTTTTCACAGCAACTTCATTGCCACAAGCCTACTTGTGACATTAATAAAGATTATGAATAGATTATTATAAATAACAAATTTTGTTCTCGTCATGGGGGTCCCACCAACAGGCACGAAAGCGGGTGAGCAACTTTGCTTCAGCATTTCACGAGACCCAAGACCTTATCTTGTTAATGGCAACCAGCTAACTGACTGCCCCCAGAGTTGCCATCCCTATTAAGGCCAATTTTCTTCCCAGGAGAATCCAACCAGTCGGAAGGCCAGCAGCTCAGTAGGCTCTGGGAGCATAGCACCCTCTGAACCTCTGGAGTCTAGGCGCACTGCGGTTGACCAGGTAGGCCGCCACAGGTGGGTGGTCGGGATTATTGCGAGTATGGTGCAGCTATTGCTGCTGGGCGAACCCTTGTTTTTAACATAGAATTTACAGTGCAGAAGGAGGCCATTCGGCCCATCGAGACTGCACCGGCTCTTGGAAAGAGCATCCTACCCAAGGTCAACACCTCCACCCGATCCCCATAACCCAGTAACCCCACCCAACACTAAGGGCAATTTTGAACACTAAGGGCAATTTATCATGGCCAATCCACCTAACCGGCCCATCTTTGGACTGTGGGAGGAAACCGGAGCACCTGGAGGAAACTCACGCACACACGGGGAAGATGTGCAGACTCCGCACAGACAATGACCCAAGCCGGAATCGAACCTGGGACCCTGGAGCTGTGATGCAATTGTGCTATCCACAATGGTACCGTGCTGCCCCATAGAGTGTCAGAACAGGAGACCTCCTCCAACCTGCGAGGTCACCAGGATTTTCCTGGTAATTTCCCCATATGGCAGAGGACCCACATAATTAACAGTGATAGCAGGATGTCACAGAAAATACAGTGTAGAAAAGCCCTTCGGCCAATCGAGTCTGCACCACCGCATGAAAGGCACCTGATCTGCCAATCATATCCCCATTTGCCAGCACTTGGCCCAAAGCCTTGAATGTTAAGACGTGCCAAGTGCTCATCCAGGCACTTTTTAAATGAAATGAGGCAACCCGTTTTTACCACCCTCCCAGGCAGTGCATTCCAGACCGTCACCACCCTCTGGGTAAAAAGATTTCTCCTCAATTCCTCCCTGAACGCCCCACCACTCACCTTGAACTTGTGCCCCCTTGTAATTGACCCTTCAACTAAGGGGAACAGCTGTTCCCTATCCACCCTGTCCATGCCCCTCATAATGTTGTACAACTTGATCAGGTCACCCCTCAGTCTTCTCTGCTCCAGCGAAAACAACCCAAGCCTAATTCAACCTCTCTTCATAGCAGGCAACATCCTGGTGAAACGCCTCTGTACCCTCTCCAGTGCAATCACATCCTTTCGATAATATGGCGACCAGAACTGCACATTGTACTCCAGCTGTGGCCTCACCAATGTTCTATATAACTTCAACATGACTTCCTTTCTTTTGTATTTCTATGCTACGATTGATAAAGGCAAGTGTCCCATATTCCTTTTTCACCACTCTATTAAACTGCCCTTCTGCCTTCAGAGATCTATTTACAAACATGCCAAGGTCTCTTTGTTCCTCAGGACTTCCCAGTGTGGTGCCATTCATTGTATATTTCCTTGCCAAATTGCTCCTTCCAAAGTGTAACAACTGACACTTTTCAGGATTAACTTCCATCTGCCACTTTTCTGCCCATTTGACCACCCGCCTATATCTTCCTGTAGCCCTAGACTCTCAGCCTTACTGTTAACCACTCAGTCAATATTTGTGTCATCTGCAAAATGACTGATCCTACCCCACATAGTCATCTAAGTCATTTATATAAATGATGAATAATAGGAGGCCTGGCACAGATCCCTGTGGTGCATCACTGGACACTGGCTTCCAGTCACTAAAGCAGCCGTCTGTCATCACCCTCTGTTTCCGACAACTCAGCCAGCATTGAATCCACCTCATCAAGTTCCTTTGTATCCCATGTGCTTTAGCCTTCTTTATAAGTCTTCCATTTGGGACCTTGTCAAATACTTTGCTGAAATGCTTGTAAACTACATCAACTGCACTACCCTCATCTACACACTTAGTCACGTGCTCAAAAATTCAATCAAATCTGTTAGGCATGACGTCCCTCTGACAAAGCCATGCTGACTATTCCTGATCAAACCTTGCCTCTCCAAGTGGAGATAGATTCTCTCCGTCAGAATTTTCTCCATTAGTTTCCTTACCAGTGACGTGAGACTCACTGCCCTCTAGTTCCCTGTCTTATGCCACAGCCTCTCTTAAATAGTCGGGCCACATTCGCGGCTCTCCAGTCCTCTGGCACGTCTCCTGTGGCCAGAGAATAATTTAGATCAGGGCCCCTGCAATCTCCTCCCTCGCCTCCCACAGCAATCTGGACACAATTCATCCGGACCTGGCTCCACTTTTAAGCCTGCCAACACCTCCAATACTTTGTCCCTTCCTATGACAACTTGCTCAATAGCCTCACAGTCTCTCTTCCCGAGTTCCATATCTGCCTCATCATTCTCTTGGGTGAAGACAGATGAGAAATATTCATTTAACAACCTACCAATGTCCTCTGGCTCCAACCACAGATTCTCGCCTTGGTCCCTAATGCGCTCTACTTTTTCCCCGAGTTATCCTCTTCCCATTGATATACTTACAGAATATCTTGGGGTTTCCCCTACTTTTACCAGCTAGAGATTTCTTATATTTCCTCTTTGCTCTCTTAATTGCTTTCTTAAGCTCCATCCTGCACTTTCTGTACTCCACTAATGCCTCTGTTGCTTTGATCCCCTTATACTTATTAAAAGGCTCTCTCTTCCTTCTCATTGCATCCTGAATATCTCTGGTCATATTGTTTACAATATGAAAACAATAATGTGTTTTCATATTGTAAAAACACAATATGAGCTCCAACATAATTGGAAAGTACATAACAAGCATCTTCTTAGAAGTACTGAAGTAAAATTTAAAAACGCACCAGTAAAGTTAATAAAGACAACAATATAACTCATCATCAGATCATTGTTCTATGAATAGGGCAGTGGCGGCAAAAGTACCACACTCCCCCACACCGAGTTCTGCCAGCCAATCAAAACCATCCAACCCATCAAGCCTTGAAAGAGGTATTCTCCGAGGTTGTTGTGTTATGCTTCTTCATGTAGCATAAGCTGCTTCCTTGATGTATACTCTGACAAAGGAATGTTCAGACTTGGAGATAGGTTTAACACATTTATTGAACAGTTAACAATTCTCCTACTTGAGTTCGACTCTCCTGCTAATCTTGCTATAGTAACTCAGTCTAACTAACCAGTCTGCTCTAATCCACGTGTGGGTATGATGCTTCTGATCTGCCCCTGTGTCGCCTGTGGAAAGAGAAAGAGCATGTGTGCCCTGTCCTTTTATATTGGTAGCCCCCTTGTGGTAGTGTCACCTCTGGGTGTATCTTGACTGCCCATTGGTCGTGACCTATCTTACTGACCTATTGGTTGAATGTCTGTTTGTCATGATGTTTCTGGTGCTCCCTCTAGCGTTTACCTAGTCTTAGTGTATTTGCATTAACCCCTTGTGTATTTACAGTGATGCATATCACCACAGAGGTCTTAAGATGGCTTCCACAAAGCATGGGGGTCATTCACCAACCTGTATCAAGACCTATTTGAAGCCAACAACAGAGAGCGGGGGGCTGCATGGGAGCCACCGGGATCACAGCGAGCAGACAGAAACGAGAGGGGGTGTGGAAAAACAAGGCGGGAGAGACCAGAGAAAACACCAAGGGGGAGGCCACATGAAAAAGAACCCTCAAAATGCAGGCAGACAACAGGATGGGTGATTTGTTATGTTGTAGGTGTATAAGCGGCTTCCTTGTGGTGCACTTGACAAAGGAAGGTTCAGACGTGGAGATAACTTCAACATGCTTATTAAACTATTTACACTTCTATTACTCGGGTTCGACACTACTGCTAATCCTACTATAGCTACCCAGACTGACTAACCAGTTACTGCAATCCACGTGGTGGGTGTAATATTGAATCAACCCTGTGTCTGTACTCACTCACTGTCTCCACTGGAAAGAGGCAGATCATGTGTGTGGTCTCCTTTGTATGTAGGTTGGTGTAATGCCCTCTTGTGGTCGTGTCACCTCTGTGTGTATCGTGAATGTCCATTGGTCGTGTCCTATCCAACTGATCTATTGGTTGAGTGTGTGTGAGTGATGTCCCCGGTGCTCCCTCTAGTGTCTAGCTAGCCTACATGCATTTACACTGATGCACATCACCACATCCCCCCCTTTTTTATATGTTCATATTTTCTGCACACTTTAAGAAAATTGAACAAAGAACAGGTTGATAAGGTAAGGTATATACAAGTCATGGGAACAGTGATTAAACAATAAGTCCAAATCATTTGTGTGAGTCCATAAACCATCAACCATCATGGTCAAATGTCTCTCTTGGTTATGAACGCCATCAATGTCCCTGTGCCACAGGAACCAAGAAGTGGTCAAATCACTTCGCTGTCTGATTTGGAGTCCCTTTCTTTTTTCGATGTTTGTGATGGTGCTGTCGGATGGCATCTTGTAGCTGATAAGATGTTGACGTTGAAGAGGTACCATCAACATTCGAGGTCATGGATGTGCCATATGTTGAAGTTGGATAAGACTGTACATATTGGTTCTGGCCACGTGCTGTGCTGGAAGGGTGATCCTGCTGAGAACCGTTGAAGCTTGTCGAATTGGAAACAGAATTGCTGCTCGCATAAATACCTGGTGATGATGTGAAACTAGAACCTTGCATCTGATAGGAATATGCTGTCTGGCCAGGCTGGGGTGCAGCAAATCCTGGGCTGTAAGTAAGGTATCCAGACTGTAGTGCAGATTGCGCTTGCGGTAGTTCCCCTTCGGTCTTGATTCCATTAGTGGGCAATCTGTAGCGCTGGCCTGTTTGAGAATATGCTGCATAGACTGCTGGCTGCTGCATGCCTGAATACTGGGATTGTCCAGCATGAGCTGTCATTGGCTGCACTGCTGGTGTGGAAAAAATGTGTGGATATAGCTGTGGTGAATATTGGTGTATTCCTCTTGGACTGTAGCCGCTGCTTGTTATTACTGACCCAGTGTAATTGTTAAGTGATCCATCTCCTGTCGTTGTGGCATCTGCTGTCACCTGGAGCGTGCCATCACTGAGGTTGTGGCACTCCCTGTCTGGAGTAAAGTCCGGCTTACGTGAATCAGAGTCAGCGTTTGGTTGCTCCCCATCTGGAGTCTGGTCTGTTTTAACTGAGTCAGTGTTGGTTTGTTGATGCTTCCCATCCGGAGTCTTAGCAGGTTCACTGGAGTCAGCTGAGATTTCTTGAAGCTGCACGTCTGGAGTTGGAACATGCAGGAATGCATTGACTTGTGGAGAGGTTCGAGCGAATGAGGGTGGAAGTATCATGGTGTCACCGGAGTCACCAGTGGTCTCACAGTGATCGTCGAGTGCGTCTGTACACACTAGCTGAGGTCTGTCACTTTGCACATCTTGCATGGGAAGTGGGATGCTGTCGTCACTCGTCTCACATACCATGGGTAGATCCTCAGTAGCTGCTTGTTGTTCTCTTGGGTTGGGTAATTGTCAGAGTCTTCATCTGGTGGCGCAACCAATGTGGGTGGACTGTCATTGTCTTGCTGTTGTCCTTCATTTGGGCTTGGACTGTCATCGTCGCTTTGTTCTTCACTGTAGCAAGATGGTCATGGTCGTCCTGGGCGTCCTGCTGTGCACTGGAGCGTGTTAGACTATCATAGTCTTCTTGCTGTTTACTTGAGCATGGCAGACTTGCATCGTCTGCCGCTAGTTGGTCAGAGGAGGTTGCTAGACCCTCATGGTCTTGTTCCTGCAAGGACTGCGCATTGGAGTCTTGCATTGCTTCTATCGTGGAGGCTGTCCACGAACTCGCTGCGGAGGCTTGTGACACTGGAGTCACGTCTTGTGTGCAAGGACTGCGCTCTGGAGTCTTGCGTTTCTTCTATTGTGGAGTCTGTCCACGAGCTCGCTGTGGATGCTTGTGACACTTTAGTCACTTCTTGTTCGTGCAAGGACTGCGCTCTGGAGTCTTGCGTTTCTGCAATTGTGGAGTCTGTCCACGAGCTCGCTGTGGAGGCTTGTGACACTGGAGTCACTTCTTGTTCATGCAAGGACTGCGGTGTGGAGTCTTGCGTGTCTTCTTTCGTAGAGTCGGGAAACCTGAGCGGTGCGTGGACCATGCTCTGTGTGGCAGCAGGCCGCTCTCTTTGGGCTTGTACTGCTCTCGGTCTCTTGGTGTCAGGCCGCAGCGTAATCCTGCACTCACGAGTCGGGATGTCATATCTGCTGGGCTGAAGATCCTCAAATCCAAAGAACGAATCCGAGTCTGCGTCGGATTCAATACGGGTGTCGCCAATGTGCAACACGTCTAGTTGCGGTTTGGATTTGGTACGGGTAGCCTCCCAAGGTGAAAGGTTCGTCTGAGTCGTTGTCTTCTAGGACCATATCATCACTGTTTGCGTCGGAGCTGGCATTGGGCTCACGTGGTCCAGAGAAAATGTAAAGGTCGGTATCGAAGTATTCAAGGTCGGAATCATCGGTTTGGGCGTAGGTAACTGCTTGTTGCAGGGTTCTTTGGAGGTTAATTTCATTTCCTAGTTCAATTTGAGGCATTGGGCTGCCATTCCAGGTGCAGGAAAGTTGTTTTACGGCTTTAAAAGTTTTTTTCTTTGATTTGGGACGTTTCCCCTTTAAATGGGCGTGGTCCGGGGCCTCTGACGTCATGACGCAAGTGACTAACTGTGGATGCGCAGATCGCGGTTCCTTTACTGATGGCCGTTTTCGTGACTGCGCATGCGCGGCATCTCGTGCATGCGCAAACGGACCTTCCCGTTCTGTGCGCTTCTCGCGCAACTGTGCAAGTGCAGTCCCTTTACAAAGATGGCCTCCGATCGAAATTCTCTGCAGTTCTCTGCTCTGGGATCTTGGCATCGTGGTGAGTACTGGCGCTTCTCTTACCTTTTCTTGCTGGTTGGAGTGTGTTTTCCTCACAGTATTTGCCGAATTTGTCCAGGACTGCCTGGAAGTCACTCCTGTTTTGCCCCTTGAAGAACTTGAATTTTTAAAAGATTTCTTCTGCTCTGGCACCGGCGATGGTGAGGAGAAGCTCTGCTATTCAGCATTGGCCATGTCTTCTAGTTCAGCTGCTACCAGGAAGATTTCAAACATTTGTCGGAATACCCGCCAGTTTTCGCGGAGATCGCCGTGGCACTGGAGCTGCTGCGGAACCCGGATCTCGAACATTTTGCCTGGGTATCGTTGCTGGTTGTCACTGTACGCTGAGGTATGGCTATTTGGATTGAAACAGTTCACTCCTGTTATCATGATTTGTTATGTTGTAGGTGTAACATAAGCGGCTTCCTTGTGGTGCACTTGACAAAGGAAGGTTCAGACGTGGAGATAACTTCAACACGTTTATTAAACTATTTACACTTCTATTACTCAGGTTCGACACTACTGCTAATCCTACTATAGCTACCCAGACAGACTAACCAGTTGCTGCAATCCACGTGGTGGGTGTAATATTGAATCAACCCTGTGTCTGTACTCACTGACTGTCTCCACTGGAAAGAGGCAGATCATGTGCGTGGTGTCCTTTATATGTGGGTTGGTGTAATGCCCTCTTGTGGTCGTGTCACCTCTGTGTGTATCGTGAATGTCCATTGGTCATGTCCTATCTAATTGATCTATTGGTTGAGTGTGTGTGACTGATGTCTCCGGTGCTCCCTCTAGTGTCTAGCTAGCCTACATGCATTTACATTGATGCACATCATCACAATGGGAAGAGCAGAAAAAAAGGGAGGGGTGGCCAAGCGACAGGGAGAGGGAAGGGAAATTGAGGGCACTGTCCACAGACAGACACCGAACAACCACCCACGGTGAAGTAAAGGGCCTACGACAAGACCTGGAAATAGTGAAAAAAGGGAAGTGGGGTTGAGTGCCGAAAATGAACATGTAAACTATAACTGACTCATCTATCTTTTTGTACAGTAAAAATGCAGAATTTTAATTAAAATATTTCTTCAAAAAGAGGTATTCGACTAGTCTGAAGCCCCATTTGTTTTCCCTTCACATCTTTATCCATTTCTCTTTTGCAAGTTATCATTAAATCAAATCTATTTCCACCATCTTTTCAGAGACTGCTTCCAAGATTATAATAACATGGTGCAATAAAATCTCCACTTTATCGACCTCTTTTGCCACTATTTGAACTTCCGGATATTCAGAACAATTTCTATTTGCTTTCCCCAAACCATTAGGCTTTAGACTCCCAGACACCTCTGCTTTGAAAAAAAAGTTCTCCGTTATCTCCATGGAGCTAAAGACTCCCATCCCTTGTGCTACTTTAATAGACCTCCTCTGCACCCTGTCCAAAGCCTCAATGTGTACCATCTACAAGATGGTACACTAAAGTTCCTCAGGCAGCACCTTCCAAACCATGACCATTATCATCTAGAAGGACAAGAGCTGCAGATGCCTTTGAGCACCAACACTTGGAGGTGCCCCTCCAAGTCACTCATCATCATCCTGAATTCAGTCGCTGGGGGAAAATCCTGGAATTCCCTCCCTAACAGCACTGTGGGGGTGTACTTATGCCTCAAGGACTGCAGCGGTTCAAGAAGGCAGCCCAGCACCACCTTCTCAAGGGCAACTTGGAATAGGCAATAAATGCTGGCCCACATCCTGTAAATGATTTTTTAAAAATTCTCAATGTGTGGTGCCAGAATCAAACACAATACTTAGCTGGGGTCCAACCATGGATTTAGTATTACTCGCAGGTACTGTCTACCTCTATTTTTAATAGAGCCAAGGATCCCATTTGCAATTTTTAAAAAAACTTTCGCAACTTGCCCTGCCACCTTCATGTGAAGCCCCAATTCTGGATTTTCCTACAGGACCTTCAAAAATTTGCAGTTAAATTTATATTGCCTCTCCTCTCATTCTTCCTTCTTAAATATATCGTGGGGTTACGCACCATGCTAACATGTCGGCCTTTCACCCCCTGCAGACAAAGGATATAGGAATTCAACCAGCAATGGTGGCCTTCCAGCGATTCATCACAGCCCTGGGGGATGCTGCTCGAGGAGAAGGAAGCTGCAGTAGCAGAGCATTCCGCAGTGGAACAGGAGGCAGCGGTCCAGGATGCAGAGCCAGCCGCCCAACAGGCCGAGCAGGTGCCAAAGAGGCGCCTCATGAGGTCTCATGTGTACCGGCAGCGCCCGTCATTCGAGGACCAGCCAGACTGAGCATGCCGTTGTATACTCCAGCTGAGCATGGAGACAGTGCAACACATCTGCCAGATCACGGCACATTTGGCACCGCGGGGGTATGGTGGAAGACTCCTGGTCCTGGTGGCCGGATGCCGGACGCCCTGAACTTTTACCCCACGGGGACCTGTCCGAGATCTCAGACCTGGTGCACAGGTGCATCTGCGGCAACACGGAGGCCTTATATGCCCAGGCGGCTCAATACATCCATTTCAATGTGGATCAAACCCACCAGGGTGCCCGGGCAACGGGGTTCACCTCCATCGTCGACATGCACGTCCCCCTACGAGCACCTGCACATAACAGGATGCTCTACACAAACCGAAAGGAGTTCCACTCTATGAACATGCAGTTGATATGTAGCCACCAGTTGCGCATCATGCATGTCTGCGGCCTATACCCGGGCAGCGTGCATGATGCCTTTATCCGAGCACACTCGACGATTACTGACAACCGGGGGTTGGCTCCTGGGTGACAGGGGTTATCCACTGCGGTCATGGCTGACTACGCCCGGCAGATCTCTTTGTTTCCACAGAGTTGAATCCGGCTGTAAAATTCCAATGGCTTTATTCAGCACCCAGTGCAGCACAGTTACACTTCTTTAGCTGTTTCCAAGGCAAAAAGAGAGAGAGAGAAAGCTGTTTGCACGCTTAGTTCATATACCTGTTCCGTCACTGGTCTTAACCTTATTGGTGCATTTTAATTGCACTGCAAGGTCCTGATTGGTCTTCACTGGGACTGGGGCTGAGGTTGTTCCTGATTGGTGGTCGGGAGCGCATCAACAGTGGCATGACATCAGATGTTGGTGTAACGTGGGCTGCGGGGCCGAAATCGGGAGGTGGCGGCAGCCATTTTGATCGGGCTCCGGCAGAGGAGGTGGCGGCAGCCACACCACGGAGAGATGCTCCCCAACTTTCCGACCGAGGATCGGGCGCCGGCAGAGGAGCTGGTGGCGGCCACCCCATGGAGAGATGCTCCCAAACTTTCCGACCGAGGATCGGGCGCCGGCCACTATTGACCCCAATAAAGATGGCGCTAACTGCGAATGAGGGCGCCAGCGCTATCTGCGCATGCTCCATCAATGCCTGTCTGGAGACCACAGATCGACGCATTGACCCGCTATGACACCCATGCAGCAACCATGAACATGATCGAGCGGTATTTCGGCCTCCTGAAAATGCGGTTTGGAGGTTGACCGCTCTGGAGATATGACACTGAGAGGATTGCCCACATCATGGCAGCCTGCTGTGGCCTCCACAATATTGCACAATAGAGGGGTGACGTGCTAGAGGGGGAGGATGAACGCCAGCCCTCATCCAACGAGGAGGATGCAGGAAAGGTTGAGGGTAGGCATGAAATGGGGCCCAGGCAGGCATGGGAGGCCGCACGCAGTATGCGCCAGGGCCAACGCACACGAGATGCTCTGATCGCCGACTGGGGAGGGGGAGGGGAACTAACCAGGGGCACGTACCTCATCTCTCTCTACCTGCCGCACTACAGGGAGTGGCAGTAACACCGCGTTTGGTCCATGGGTTGGAGGGTGATGACAACTCATTCGGCGATTAACTCGAATGCTCCACATTACTTGACAACGTCTGACTCCTGCCCACGGTAGCACATTCCACCGTCCACCTGCGTGATCCCTGCTGCGAGCTGGGTATTCCATCACACGGCTACATCTGGGATGAGGACAGTCGGGAGGTTGATTGGTGAACCCAGGGCACTCAATGTTCACCTATTTTTACGTCCCCTCCCCCCGCCCGCCCCCTGACACCCGCTCTGGCCAGCCCATTCCTCACACCCATCTGACAGAGCACCGAGGCAGTGTGAACAGGTGTTTAATGTGACAACATATATACAGATTTGTGCCCTGCACCCATACCAACTGTTGTCTAACGCTCTGAACGTACAGGGCCTAACGCCATGCCTTGGTGGATCCCCAGATGGTACATCAGGAGTGGAGGCAGCCTGCTATGATTCTCGCCCTGCGACCTGGGGGGCCGTTGGCGGCCGTCTTCTGGGGGCGACCCGGCTGCTGCTCGGTTGTCACAGGTGGTGTGGCATTAGATGCATCAGAGACAGGAAGGGGGTGGCAGTCCGAGGTGCTGTGGTGTTCCGGTACCTCCCCTGTGGGAGTCACTGGCACGGGCCCCATCAGCCCCTCCCCCGGGGTGCCCGAAGGCCCCCGGGCTACTCCATGGGGTGGGGTGTGAGCGGAGCTATCCCCTGAGGTTCCCCTGCCACCTGGCACTGCCAGTCCTGGTGGCCCACTCTGGTCTCGACCATTGTCTGCATGCCCATGACCATGGAGCACAGGCAGTGGACCATCTCCACCTAGGACTGCACCACAACCAGTCTGCGCCATGTTGGTCAGCACCTGGGCAATGCCACCGACGTTCCCAGCCATGGCCGCGCTCAGGAGCACCGTTGCAATTTCCAGGTGGCTCTGGCACATGGCTGCCTGTGAGACGACAACCCTGACCTGGGCCTCAGTCAGCACCTGCACAGAATGCCCCAGGCCGTGGACTTGCTGATCCATAGCCAAAACCGTTGCCCCCAATGCCTCCACCACGGACGCCACCCGTGCGGTGTTGGCCTGGATGGCATGCATGGTTGTCACCACCTCCTACTCCTGCACGCGGTTGGACTCCTCCAACTACACCTGAAGGTACTGGATGTTCGCTGACAACCCCTCATGTAGTCATTGGCTCTGCGCCTGCATTTCCACAATCGATGGGACTGTTCATTCCAGAAGCCCGAAACCTGTCTGGACGGGAGCTAGTCCCTGGGGTCGGCCTGCCCTCTGATCGTCCGCCCCATCGGGTGTTCCTACCCTCATTTGCTGTACCAGATCAGCTGTGTGGTGCGCACCAGAGGGTATCCCAGGAGTGTTTTCACTAAAGTGCTCAACCAAGGTGAGTGTCTCTGGGATGGTGGAGTGTGTTGGAGACAGCTGTGACAGGAAATTGGTGTCATTGGGGTGTCCTGAGTCTCGGGTAGAGGGCTGCTGTCCAAGCTGCTCTCGTCGTCTCACTCCTCTAGCTTGGCGTTCTCCCTTTCCAGGGTCCACTGTTCAGCCATGGTCAGAGGCCGCAGGTCTGGTGGTCCCCGTCCAGTTTTCTCCCACTCCCGCCAGTTATGGGTGGCCTTCTCCTGGGAGGTGGGAGGCAAACATAAAACAACAGTCTTATACAGTTTGACACATGCAGCCCAGGGATGGGTAGGTGGTGGCCTCAGTGGCCAGTACACCTGGCCATGGCAGCTGGTATGGGTACCGGCATGTGGGGCAGGGTGGAGGTTCGGCTGCCCTCTGGGTGGGGAGGGGGGGTTCGGGTTACGGGTCTGGGGGACGGGGTTAGTGCCAGGGGCACAGTCCTGCCTACTCGCGCTGGTCGCCCTGAGAAAGGCATGCAGTTTTTTCTGGCACTGCTGGTCAGTCCGGACAGTGTTGCTAGTGGCGCTGACCACCTCTGCCACCTGTGCCCAGGCACAATGAATGTTGGTGGCTGGCAGCCTCATTCCTGGGCCGAGGTACAGGGTGGCCCGCCCCTCCTCCACCGCGTCCAGGAGGGTCTCCGCTCGGCATCCGTGAAACAGGGTGCCACTCTCCATCTTGTTGGCTGGGATAGTGTGTGTGGGGAGCAAAGTGTTTATATGCGGCTGTAGCTTGTCAGCCTCCTGAATGTCAATCGCGAAACCGGCAAATCCAGTACCGTTGGAATTGGAATCGATTGTCGTCCACGTGCCGCCGGTGCCAGCCCCTCAACAGTACCTAAATCGGTCCAGTGGTGCCATCAGATTTGCTGTCGTGGAACTCCACAAATCCTGCACCGGCATTAACACTTAGGGCTGGATTTTCCGATTTTGAGGCTATGTCCAGAGCATCTGTCAAGTCTTACGACCAAAAAGTCAGCACTGCCCCCGCACCGATGCTCCACCCGGTGGGGGGCTAGCAGCCACGCTCCGGCTTTACCTGCAGATAGATAGAGAATTGCTGGCCACACATGCGCACGGTGGCGACCTGTGGCATCTGCACCGTACAACATGCCGCCAGCCACGCGCAGACCCGGCCTGCCAGATACTGTCCCCCTGTAACCCCACCATCGCCACCCCCGGACCAACCCCCACCAGTCCCCCCTGCTCCTGCCGAAGCCCCACAGCCAGCAGAACGGCTCCCCCAGCCTCCGACTGTGGTGGCGCTGGACACAGTCCGCAGCCGCCACGCGCTGTCCCCGAAAGCTGTGAGCACACCTGCCCCATGCCGTCAGGAAGTCGGCCCATCGGGGGTGGAGCATCAGTGTAGGGTCTCAGGTGACATTCCGAGGCTGTCCCAACGGCGAGCGGCGTACTCAGCAATTACGCTGTTTTCGAGGGTGCGGCGCATCTGAAAAATGCGTCACCCTCAATTTCGGCATAAAAACGGATTCTCCAGCCAATTGCCGAACGCGATTTCGCCGTCAGCATTCGAAGAATCCAGCCCTTATTCTTCCCATGTTTCTTCTACCAAAATGCATTTTGCTGCATTGAAGTTCATCTGCCAGGTGTCTGCCCATTTGGCCAACTTGTCAATATCCCTCTGAAGTCACTCAACGTTATCCTCAAAATTCACTATTCTCCCTAGCTTAGTATCATCTGCAAATTTAGAGATGTTGCCCTCAACACCCACTTCTAAATCATTTATATAAATCAGAAAAAGCAAGAGTCCCATCACTGAGCCCTGGGGAACACCACTTTCAACTTGTCTCCAGTCTGAGAAATTCCCATCGAAACCTACCCTCGGCTTCCTATCACTTAGCCAACTTCTAATCCATGCTGCCAAGGACCCATCAATCCCAAACATTTTCTAATTTCCTAACCAACCTGCCATGTGGCACGATATCAAATTCTTTCTGAAAGTCCAAATATACAACATCCACGACACTACCTTTATCCACTGCCTGTGTTTCCTTGTCAAAGAACTCAATTAAATTTATCAGACATGACCTGCCCTTGACAAAGCCATGTTGACTGTCAAGTATTAACTTATTTTTCTCTAAGTGTATATTTATCTCATCCCGTATTATGGCCTCCATCAATTTTCCCACGAATCATGCCAAGCTGACAGGACAGTAGTTTCCTGGGTTATCCTTTGCCCCTTTCTTAAACAATGGCATCATACTTGCAATCCTCCAGCTCCCACCAGACTAATCCGGTGTCCACAGAGGTCTGGAAAATTTCGCAATATGCTTCCTTACCTCTCTCAGCAATCTAGGATGCATCCCATCTGGGCCTGTCGACTTCTCTACCTAGAGAGCTGCCAGCCTTATTAGCACCTTTTCTTTATCACGATACTGCTCAGTTGCTCAACACCCACATTTTCAACTGGGCATTGAGCAACTGAGCAGTCTAATGATAAAGAAAAGGTGCTAAAAAGGCTGGCTGCATTCCAGGCACTCTAATTCCCATCTAATTTGATAAAGACAGAAGCAAAGTCCTCATTTAGTACTGCTACCATACCCTCCGTTTCAGTGAGCAGTTTCTTGTCCCTTATGGGCCCCACTCTATCCTTCGCTGATCTTTTACCATTAATATGCTTGAAGAATATTTTGCTATTTGTTTGAGCGCAGCCTACAATCCTTTCCTCGTGCTTCCTCTGAGCCTTTCTTATTCCAGCCTCAGCCTCTCTCCTGCTTTTGAGATATTCTTCCTGCTATTATTATTCTGGCACGTCCCCATGTCTGCATGGGTTTCACCCCCACAACCCAAAGATGTGCAGGTTAAGTGGATTGGCCATGCTAAATTGCCCCTGAATTGGAGAAAAAATAATTGGGTACTCTAAATTTATTTTAAAAAAATGATTCGACACATGTCATATGCCTCTTTTTTCTTCCTTATTTTGTCATCAATATCCTTCGTCATCCAGAGTACTCTAGCTTTGGATACCCCGTATTTATTTCTCATGGGTATGTACCTAACTTGCACCTTATTAATCTCTCCCTTGAAAGTCTCCCATTTTTCGTCCACTGTTTTATCCACCAAGATGCATTTCCAATCAACCTGCTCCAGTTCAACTTTTAGACCCCTAAAATTTTCCCTTTTCCAGTCTGGGGTCTTAATCACAGACTGATTTTATCCTTTTCCAACTTAATACTGAATCATATTATTTTATGATTGCTACTTCCCAATGGCTCCCCCAATCTGACATTCTCCACATACCCTGCCTCATTTCCTGGGACCAGATCCAGCACAACTTGCTCCCTGGTAGGACTGGAAAGTTCCAGAAAGTTCTCCTGCACACATTGCAGGAATTTCTCCCCTTCCATGCCCCACTCTGTACTCTCTTCCCAGTCTACGTTAGGGTAATTAAAATCCCCAACTATCACAAACCTACTTGCCCTGCAGGTTTCCATAATCTGCCTAAACATGCTCTCTTCCACTTCCTCCCATTATTTGGAGGTCTATAATAAATACCAAACAAGTCACCGCTTCTTTCCTGTTTCTCAGTTCCAACCATATAGATTCTAATTCAGGAACTGCATCTCATTCAAGAGTTATGATACTATCTTTGACCAAGATTGCTATATCTCCTCCCTTTTTACCCACACTGTTCCTACTAAAAACTTTATAACATGGGATGTTAAGTATCCAGTCCTGTTCTGGCTTGAGCCATGTTTCTGTCAATGCTACTACGTCATATTCCACTAGAGCAATTTCTGCTTCCAGTTCCCCAATTATGTTCACTATACTCTGTGCATTTACATACAATTTAACCCTGCTCTTCAATTTATTGCCTTTTGGGAGGTGACCATTTCTTTATTCACTGTCAACACTCAAGCCTTCTCTCACTTCCTTTTCCCTATTCTCCAACTTCTCTTTTGTCCTCACTGGCACTTGGCCATTAATCAACCCAGCCCCCTGTTTTACAAGTTTAAATCCACCCCACTACACTATTTACTCTCTCCGCTAGGAGATTGGTTCCATTTTGGTTCAGATGAAGCCCATCTCTTATAAACAGCTTTCTCCTTTCCCAAAACTGATCCCAATGACCCCAAAATCTAAACCCCTCCCTTCAACACCATCCCTCAAGCCACGCATTTACCTTCCTAATCTGCCTTTGCCTAAATGGTGAAGCTTGTAGCACAGGTAGTATTTCTGAGATTACTACCCTGGAGCTGCTATGTTTCAACCTACTCCTCAACTCCTGAAACTGGTCCTGCAAGACCTCAAAACTGTCCCTTCCTATGTTGCTGATTCCCACATGAATGACAACCTCTGATTATTCACCCTCCCTTTTCAGAAGTTTGACCAGCCGATCCATTATGTTCCGAACTCTTGCACCCGAGAAGCAACAGACCATACTCACAATCTTGTATGCAAACTAGACTGTGTATCCCTCAAACTACTGAGTCACCCACTACTACCACCTTTCTTATCTGCCCTCTCTTTTCTCAGGCACCATGATGCTATGGTTTTCCCTCGAGTCATCTTCATAGGCATCTAATATTTCATACCTGTTAGACAGCTCTAAGGAGTCCTGGGTTTCCTGGACCTGCTGCATCTTTTCCTTGTCTACCTTTAGCCCCATTAGCTTGCCCAACACTACCTCCCTAGTGATAATGATCGTTTCTAGGTTCTCTCCTGCCATTGCCTCCTTGATATCAATTATTGGCATGTTATTTGTATCTTCCACTATGAAGACGGACACAAAATATCTGTTCAATGCCTCGGCCATTTCCTCATTTCCCATTATTAAATCCCCCTTCTCATTCTCCATAGGACCAATGTTTACCTTCATCACTCTTTTTCATTTTCCATATTTGTAGAAACTTTTTCGACCTGTTTTTATATTCTGAGCTCATTTACTCTCATAATCTATCTTACTTTTCTGTATAGCTTTTTTCGTGGCTTTCTGTTGACCTTTAAAGATTTCCCAATCCTCTAGCTTCCCACTAATTTTGCCACTTTGTATACATTTTCTTTCAATTTGATACCCTCCTTTCTTTCCTTCGATATCCATGGCTGATCTTTTCACTGGTATATACTTTTACTGAGCAGAAAGTCCTCCACTGTTCCTGAATTGCCCCACCAGAACGTCTTTGCTCCAAGTCTACCTTAGCCAATTGTTCCCTCATCCCATGAATAATATTCGAGCTGGATGAACTATTGAGAATTAATTGGCACCCCCAGAATCAATAACATAAAAGGTGGGAACATAAAATAAACGGATAGAGAAAGCAACAAAAACAATTATTACTTTATAGAACTAAAGAATACAAGCTGTTTTTGTAAATTAAAAAACAGAATAACCGAGTCTTGATATTTTGCTTAAATGGGGGAGACAATTGCATTGTGGTATTGTCGCCAGTAAGGCAGAGACCCAAAATAATGATCTGAGGACCCGGGGTTGAATCCCACCATGGTAGAGTGAAACCTGAATTCAAAATCTGCAATTAAAAGTCAAAAGAAGACCATGAAATCATTGTCGATTGTCATAAAAACCCATCTGGTTCATTAATCGCCTTTAGGGAAGGAAATCTGCCGTCCTTACCTGGTCTGGCCTACATGCGACTCTAACTCCACACCAATGTGGTTGACTCTTAAAATGCCCTCAGGGATGGGCAATAAATTGTGGCCCAGCCTGCGATGCCCACACCCCATGAAAAACATTAAATTATTTTTTTTAATTGTTTACTGAATTTACCTTGAGCATATTCCTCCAACATAGTCTTTTCCAGTTTATTTCGAACGGTAAGTATTGCTGATACCAGGGTGTCTGTCCGAGCTTGTTCAATGTTGTCAAACTTCAATTTCTGCCGCTGTGGCTCCAAAAGCTGGAACATGTCCAGAATCTGAAATATTGTTTTATACCAGTTATTATTTGAATGATGAGGCAGATTTCTAAGCTTTTGCAGTGGAAACTAGGGCCGGGATTCTCCGACCCCACGTCGGGTCGGAGAATCGCCGGGAGGCGGAGTGAATCCCGCCCCACCGCTCCGACGCCGGCTGCCGAATTCTCTGGCATCGGTATTTGGGCGGGGGCGGGGATCACGCTGCGCTGGTCGGGGGCCGTTGGCAGTGGCCCCCCTGGCAATTCTCCGGGCCCCGATGGGCCAAGCGGCCAACGTTTTTGGCCAGTCCCACCGGCGTGGATTAGACAAGGTCCATACTGGCGGGACCTGGCTTTGAGGGCGGCTAACGGAGCCCTCGGGGAGGGGGGGGTGGGGTGGGGCGCGGACGGATCCGGCCCTGGGGGGGCCCCCACGGTGGCCTGGCCCGTGATCGGGGCCCACCGATCTGCGGACGGCCTGTGCCGTGGGGGCACTCTTTCCCTCCGCGCCGGCCTGTGTAAGGCTCCGCGATGGCCGCCGCGAAGAAGAAACCCCCTGTGCGTGAATCACGCCAGCGGTTCTGTGCATGCGCCAGAACACGCTGGCGCTCCTACACATGCGCCAACTCGCGCCGGCCGGCGGAGGCCCTTCGGTGCCGGTTGGCGCGACGCCAACCACTCCAGCGCCAGCCTAGCCCCCGGAAGGTGCGGAGGATTCCGCACCTTCCGGGCGGCCCGACGCCAAAATGGTTCACGCCACTCTTTGGCGCCGGTACGGCCCGCTCGCCGATTGCGGGAGAATCCCGCCCTAGATTACCATGCACTCTGGACCTTTGACAATTTTTACAGACCTGTAGTAGTAAGGGTTTTGCAGTACTTATTTCCTCCAAAGATTCTCTTGCTGGTAAAATCAACTAGTACTAGAACAGCTCAATGTATTTCCTCATTGTTCCTCCATATATTCAGCCATAACCCTTCTCTATGTACATGCCGTAAAGGCAACAGATCGGACTAAAAGTCCCTCCCAATGCCAACCAGGAGTCCTCAGTAAAAGTAGCATTATAGTGGGTTCCATCCAACAATTCTAATAACAGCGTCCACAGTGGTGTTCCTTTAAAATGAATTCAAAATGAACCCATTGAAATTCCCTCTTCTGACTTGGGATATGCTGAAACAGGCAAGAACTATTTACTGCCAGAAGGAGAGTGGTGAGGCAGGTGGGCATTTATGATGACTGGTGAGAGGCAGAGCGATCACCAATGACCAGTAAATTGGGAACTTGCAAATAATATGAATACTGCATGTTCACAGAGGTGTATTTTGTTAAAATACCTTGAATAAAAATGAACTTGCCTCTTTTTGCATGAATTGGTATGAACCTTTCATACAGCACCGAGATAGGAAATTAAGTGGGTAATGTCATCGATATTGTTGTGACAGCACTTCCTTGGCGTGAGAGAATGTACAACAATCAAGCTGCGCTGAATTTCTAACGTCCCATTCTCTTTCCATTTGTCATAAAGAGAACCTCATAGGATTCCTTCAAGCATCCTCCAGATGATGGCTGTCAGTCTTCATTACCTGTAATTCCCTAGCTCTTATGTACTTTAAAAAAAAATTTTTTTTTACATGGTACCTAATCCCATCTCTGAATCTTGTGAACTATTAAAGGTATGGGCAGGGAGTGCAGAGGCCCTGTCCCATCTTTCTACTCATTCTCAGAGCTCTATTGATCTTGTGCTTTCCTAATCTAATCATGCTGACATCTATTTTCATATTTATAATGTGGAGATGCCGGCGTTGGACTGGGGTGAGCACAGTACGAAGTCTTACAACACCAGGTTAAAGTCCAACAGGTTTGTTTCGATGTCACTAGCTTTCGGAGCGCTGCTCCTTCCTCAGGTGAATGAAGAGGTCTGTTCCAGAAACACATATATAGACAAATTCAAAGATGCCAAACAATGCTAGGAATGCGAGCATTAGCAGGTGATTAAATCTTTACAGATCCAGAGATGGGGTAACCCCAGGTTAAAGAGGTGTGAATTGTCTCAAGCCAGGACAGTTGGTAGGATTTCGCAGGCCAGATGGTGGGGGATGAATGTAATGTGACATGAATCCCAGGTCCCGGTTGAGGCCGCACTCATGTGTGCGGAACTTGGCTATAAGTTTCTGCTCGGCGATTCTGCGTTGTCGCGGGTCCTAAAAGCCGCCTTGGAGAACGCTTACCCGGAGATCAGAGGCTGAATGCCCTTGACTGCTGAAGTGTTCCCTGACTGGAAGGGAACATTCCTGCCTGGTGATTGTTGCGCGATGTCCGTTCATTCGTTGTCGCAGCGTCTGCATGGTCTCGCCAATGTACCACGCTTCGGGACATCCTTTCCTGCAGCGTATGAGGTAGACAACGTTGGCCGAGTCGCACGAGTATGTACCGCGTACCTGGTGGGTGGTGTTCTCACGTGTAATAGTGGTATCCATGTCGATGATCTGGCACGTCTTGCAGAGATTACCATGACAGGGTTGTGTGGTGTCGTGGTCACTGTTCTGAAGACTGGGTAGTTTGCTGCAAACAATGGTTCGTTTGAGGTTGCGCGGTTGTTTGAAGGCAAGTAGTGGGGGTGTGGGGATGACCTTGGCAAGATGTTCATCGTCATCAATGACGTGTTGAAGGCTGTGAAGAAGATGACGTAGTTTCTCCGCTCTGGGGAAGTACTGGACGACGAAGGGTATTCTGTCGGTTGTGTCTCATGTTTGTCTTCTGAGGAGGTCGGTCCGGTCTTTCGCTGTGGCGCGTTGGAACTGTCGATCGATGAGTCGAGTGCCATATCCCATTCGTACGAGGGCATCTTTCAACGTCTGTAGATGTCTGTTACGCTCCTCCTCGTCTGAGCAGATCCTGTGTATACGGAGCGCTTGTCCATAGGGGATGGCTTCTTTAATGTGTTTAGGGTGGAAGCTGGAGAAGTGGAGCATCATGAGGTTATCCGTGGGTTTGCGGTAAAGCGAAGTGCTGAGGTGACCGTCCTTGATGGAGACGAGTGTGTCCAAGAATGCAACTGATTTTGGAGAGTAGTCCATGGTGAGTCTGATGGTTGGATGGAACTTATTAATGTCATTGTGTAGTCGTTTCAGTGATTCTTCGCCGTGGGTCCAAAGGAAAAAAATGTCATCGATGTATCTGGTGTATAACATCGGTTGAGGGTCCTGTGTGGTGAGTAGGTCCTGTTCAAACTTGCGCATGAAGATGTTGGCGTATTGGGGTGCGAATTTGGTCCCCATGGCTGTTCTGTGCGTCTGAATGAAGAACTTGTTGTCGAAGGTGAAGACGTTGTGATCCAGAATGAAGCAGATGAGTTGCAGAATTGCGTCTGGAGATTGGCAGTTGTCGGTGTTGAGTACTGAGGCTGTTGCAGCAATGCCGTCGTCATGGGGGATGCTGGTGTAGAGTGCCGAGACGTCCATTGTGACGAGGAATGTTCCTGGTTCAACTGGTCCATGGGTGCTGAGTTTCTGTAGGAAGTCCGTCGTGTCGCGACAGAAGCTGGGTGTACCTTGTACGATGGGTTTCAAGATGCCCTCGATGTAGCCAGAGAGGTTCTCACACAGGGTCCCATTGCCTGAAACGATAGGGCGGCCTGGTGTGTTGGCCTTATGTATTTTTGGGAGGCAGTAGAGATCTCCAATGCGGGGAGTACGTGGGATGAGAGCACGTAGGGTGCTCTGAAGATCTGGATCCAAGGTCTTGATCAGTCTGTTAAGTTGGCGGATGTGTTCCTTGGTCGGATCTGCGGGTAACTGTCTGTAGTGTTCTTGATTGTTCAGTTGTCGGTATACTTCTTTGCAGTAGTCCGTTCTGTTCAGTACGACAGTGGCCCCCCCTTTGTCTGCTGGTTTGATGACGATGCTGTGGTTGGTCTTGAGAGCGCGGATGGCATTGCGTTGTGCTTGGGTGACGTTCGGGGTTGTCTTGTGAATGCGACTGATGAATCTGGCATTGACGCGACTCCTGACGGCTTGAGCATACATGTCAAGTCTAAGGCAGCTGCCTTCCGGAGGGATCCAATTCGACTCTTTCCTCTTCGGTTGCCGCACCGCAGATCTCTCGGTCTGCTGTTCCGGTTCATTGGTAGTCTGCTTGGGTTCGCTGTTGGCGTCTTGGGATCCAGGTCTTCAGAGCACCCTACGTGCTCTCATCCCACATACTCCCCGCATTGGAGATCTCTACTGCCTCCCAAAAATACATAAGGCCAACACACCAGGCCGCCCTATCGTTTCAGGCAATGGGACCCTGTGTGAGAACCTCTCTGGCTACATCGAGGGCATCTTGAAACCCATCGTACAAGGTACACCCAGCTTCTGTCGCGACACGACGGACTTCCTACAGAAACTCAGCACCCATGGACCAGTTGAACCAGGAACATTCCTCGTCACAATGGACGTCTCGGCACTCTACACCAGCATCCCCCATGACGACGGCATTGCTGCAACAGCCTCAGTACTCAACACCGACAACTGCCAATCTCCAGACGCAATTCTGCAACTCATCTGCTTCATTCTGGATCACAACGTCTTCACCTTCGACAACAAGTTCTTCATTCAGACGCACAGAACAGCCATGGGGACCAAATTCGCACCCCAATACGCCAACATCTTCATGCGCAAGTTTGAACAGGACCTACTCACCACACAGGACCCTCAACCGATGTTATACACCAGATACATCGATGACATTTTTTTCCTTTGGACCCACGGCGAAGAATCACTGAAACGACTACACAATGACATTAATAAGTTCCATCCAACCATCAGACTCACCATGGACTACTCTCCAAAATCAGTTGCATTCTTGGACACACTCGTCTCCATCAAGGACGGTCACCTCAGCACTTCGCTTTACCGCAAACCCACGGATAACCTCATGATGCTCCACTTCTCCAGCTTCCACCCTAAACACATTAAAGAAGCCATCCCCTATGGACAAGCGCTCCGTATACACAGGATCTGCTCAGACGAGGAGGAGCGTAACAGACATCTACAGACGTTGAAAGATGCCCTCGTACGAATGGGATATGGCACTCGACTCATCGATCGACAGTTCCAACGCGCCACAGCGAAAAACCGGACCGACCTTCTCAGAAGACAAACATGGGACACAACCGACAGAATACCCTTCGTCGTCCAGTACTTCCCCGGAGCGGAGAAACTACGTCATCTTCTTCACAGCCTTCAACACGTCATTGATGACGATGAACATCTTGCCAAGGTCATCCCCACACCCCCACTACTTGCCTTCAAACAACCGCGCAACCTCAAACGAACCATTGTTTGCAGCAAACTACCCAGTCTTCAGAACAGTGACCACGACACCACACAACCCTGTCATGGTAATCTCTGCAAGACGTGCCAGATCATCGACATGGATACCACTATTAGCGTGAGAACACCACCCACCAGGTACGCGGTACATACTCGTGCGACTCGGCCAACGTTGTCTACCTCATACGCTGCAGGAAAGGATGTCCCGAAGCGTGGTACATTGGCGAGACCATGCAGACGATGCGACAACGAATGAACGGATATCGCGCAACAATCACCAGGCAGGAATGTTCCCTTCCAGTCGGGGAACACTTCAGCAGTCAAGGGCATTCAGCCTCTGATCTCCGGGTAAGCGTTCTCCAAGGCGGCCTTCAGGACCCGCGACAACGCAGAATCGCCGAGCAGAAACTTATAGCCAAGTTCCGCACACATGAGTGCGGCCTCAACCGGGACCTGGGATTCATGTCACATTACATTCATCCCCCACCATCAGGCCTGCAAAATCCTACCAACTGTCCTGGCTTGAGACAATTCACACCTCTTTAACCTGGGGTTACCCCATCTCTGGATCTGTAAAGATTTAATCACCTGCTAATGCTCGCATTCCTAGCATTGTTTGGCATCTTTGAATTTGTCTATATATGTGTTTCTGGAACAGACCTCTTCATTCACCTGAGGAAGGAGCAGCGCTCCGAAAGCTAGTGACATCGAAACAAACCTGTTGGACTTTAACCTGGTGTTGTAAGACTTCGTACCATATTTATAATGCTATTCAATTCAGCTGGAGCATAGGCACCATCAACAGGACTAAAGACTGATATGAAATAATTATTTGTGACCTGTATTGGCCTGAGAATCAGTTTGCATCAGTCCAAAATTGTCTTTCAGTGTCCTTATACAATCTTTAATGACATAGCCGAAAAGATCCTTACTATTATAACTACAGTTATGCACAATCTTCTGTTCCAGAGGCATCTTAGCTACTATAATGATTGAAATCACATACTGGATTGTAAATAAATAGTCTTCGGTCCCCACCACAAATTCCATTTACTTGCCACCAACACCATTCTTTTCCTTAACGGTCCCCACCACAAATTCCATTTACTCGCCACCAACTCCAGCCTTTTCCCTAAAAGCTGTCCAAAATTATAGCAGACTATTTGCAACCTATCTGTCACACTTGACCCCAAAGATGGACATCAACCACATATATCCAACATGGAATGAGCGGGCTGTCTTATGAGGAAAGTTTGGAGTTTAAAAGAGTGAGACATGGAAAGGAAGTTTCCATTTGTGGTGGGTGAGTCCAAAACTAGGGGATACAGTTTTAAAATTAGAGGTCGTCCTTTTAGGACAAAGATGAGCAGAACTTTCTCTCGGAGGGTTGTTCAATTTTGGAACTCTCTGCTTCTTATAAAGGTGGAGGTGGGGGTAATTTGATATTGTTAAGGCAAAGAAGGATAGATCATCCTTGTTAGGCAAGGGAATCAAATGTTATCGGGGTAGACGGGAATACGGAATTTGAAACATAAACAGATCAATTATGATCTGATTGATTGGTGGAGCAGACTTGAGGGCCTGAATGAGCGACTTCTGCTCCTATTTTGTATTTTCATACATCCATTCCCTCACCAAAACCCTCTGACTTCATCTCTGTGGCATCACCTGACCACTGTGGTGATATGCCTGTGCACAGTTCTGTATTTAGTTAGCAATGTGACCTCCAACCAGCTGGTGGCGATAGAGATCCATCACTGCCCCAAGACATCTGCCAGTTGGTAGTAAGTCGTACAAGAACATAGTCGCACTTAGAGTAGCTCCAGGAGAATTCACTTGTCTGTATACAGCCATCGTCTGTATTATAGTTCAGCAGTTATCTTTGCCACGGGCTTGTTAATAAATCATCTTTACAGTTAAATAACTTATATGTTCTGTGTACATCATTACAATGGTTATATCACAGAACACAACAACCTCTGCATCAACTCATCTGATGCTAAAACCCTCATCATGCCTTTTTTGTGTACTATTTCAACATTCTTCTGGTCATTCTCTCACCTTTCACTACCCCTAAACTTGAGGTCATCCAAACCTGAATTAAAAGAATGGGCAGTGCACATGACCAGTAGCTCACAAATAAAATTGCGATTGGCACATTTCTGGACAACAATTCAGAAAGTCAAAACTTAGACAATAAATATTTACTCCTATCTCCACACGTTTTGCTCCTTCTGCAGTCTTACATCCCATCCTGGATTGAGAAAGTACTTATGGTCAGATCCCTACCTGCCCATATGTTGATTGTAAGACCGTACAAGCTGCTTGAAACCGCCTTTATTAATTAGTACAGTTAGCCCTTTAATTGATGTCAGGTTGACAGTCGACCTCCCAAAATATCAAGATGCAGCGTTTCTCCCAAATTCATCAAAATCTATTTTATGATGCACTGGGAGAAGCAGACACTCACCCACATGCAAGTTTAAATTGAACTGGAAAAGAAGGGTGTGATCTACCGGCCATGTTGCGCTCTAAATTGAGCATGGTGCAACCGGTGAATGCCGGGAGATCCCTCTCGCAGGCTTCCCGACAGTTTTCATGCCTTGCAGGATTCACCCAAGTTCTGTGAGGTGTTGGAGTCAGAATCCCGCCCACAAGGGGCGGGACCAAATGCGTGCGCTGAAGCCGGTTTTAAACCAACTTTGGCTAACTTACACAGCAACCACAGGCCTCCCTCGACTCTCAGGCCTCCCCAGCGAGGCCACAGCCAGACATTGTTTAGCACTGGTCCACACAAACATGGTCCAGGCCGAACGGCAACCAGGAAGGGTCTTCTGGGCCATCAGAGACCCCTGGGTGGCCAGGGTAAGTGCAGGGTGGTTCGCTGCCCCCCCCACCCAGGCATTTTGGCACTGCCCGGCTGGCACTGTGAAGATGCCCAGATGGCACTGCCAAGCTGACAGGTGGATTGGCTGGGTGTCAGTGCAAAGGTGCCCAGGCTGGCATTGCCAAGGGTCAGGGGCTGAGGGGGCTATGCCCATGAAAGGAGGGTGGTTTGAAGGGTGGGGATGTGCAGGGCAGGTAAGTAGGGGCTTCCGGGAAGTTGGGGGGAGGAGGGGTGATGGTGGGGATCTTGGAAGGGAGTGGGTGCTGAAAGGGGGCTTGGGGAGGGGGGGGGGGGGGTGGGAGGAGGGCTGTAGAGGGGGGCCCCAGGAGCCCCATAGATGGGTGTCCTCATTTGGGGAAGGTGGGGTATTGCCCAATGCGTGGGGGGGGGGGACATTACCCATGGGTGGGGGGGGGTGGAGGACCCACAAGCTCATTTAGAGATCAGGACACCCTTTCAAAATAGAGGCCAAACTCAGAGTTCAGCTCTCCAGTGCTTAAAAAAATTCTAACTGTGGGCTAAACAAGTAAGAAACTCCGCAGGGCTCAAAAAAGTGACGAAGGCGCGATCTCCCCAAAAGAGTACAAAGTCCCCGAGCAAACGCATTTAGCCGCTTGTTTCCTGGCAGTCAGTGCAGAGAAACACATGGCTATTCAACGCGACTCATGTCGAATAAGGGGCCTGAACTGGGAGCATGCGGCCAAGGCCGCATGTAGTCCTGTTTTTTTACCATGGCGTTGTAGCAAGAGAATGACGTCCCAATCTCCGAGGCCCCCAAAAGAATCGCCGACCTCCCCGCCCCTACCCCCACCCCCAGCCTTGGCAGTGCCAGACTAGCACCCAGGTGGTACTGCCAGGGTACACCAGCAGTGCCAGGCACCACCCTGCCCAAAGGCCTTGCAGCTGGGGGCCTCCAATCTCCCTGGTGACCCCCACAAGTGCCGTTCTGTCTGGTCCCCGTTTGTCAGGACCAGTACCAAACGGCGATCATCCAAGACGAACGGGTCGAATCCTAAAGCCTCAGGTACCTCGGAAATCTGCATATTAGAGTGAGACTCGCTGTCTCTAATATGCAGATTTGCCAAAAGGTGCTCCCGCCCATCATGGGCACGATTCACCTTGAAATGTCTGTTGAATCTCGCGAGGCATTGCGAGTCGGGTAGATCCCGGTAGCAGGGTCTCCTGGCTTTCAACGGCCATGCTGCGCCACAGCGATCTACCTTTCCGGTGCAGCGTGGCCGGAGGATCATGCCCCACATGTCATTTTATAGCGGTGGGGATCTCGCCAGCAGAGCCGGCAGGAAACTCCCTGAAAAACCCGCCATGGGCAGCACAGTGGTTAGCACTGCTGCCTCATGGCACTGAGGACTCGGGTTCAACTCCAGTCCCAGGTCACTGTCCGTATGGAGTTTGCACATTCTCCCAGTGTCTACATGGGTCTCATCCTCATATCCCAAAGATGCGCAGAGTAGGTCGATTGGCTACACTAATTTGCCCATTGATTGGAAAATTGAGTACTCTAAATTTTTTTTTAAAAAAGAAAAACAACAATCTCTCCCTCAATGCCAGCGATACTACAGAGCTGGTCATTGACTTCAGGAAGCAAAGTACTGAACACACCCATCAGCATCAATGGGGCCGAGGTGGAGATGGTTAGCAGTTTCAAATTCATTGGGGTACACATCTCCAAAAATCTGTCCTGGTCCATCCGTGTTGGCGCTACCACCAAGAAAGCACAACAGCGCCTATACTTCCTCAGGAAACTAAGGAAATTCGGCATGTCCACATTAACTCTTACCAACTTTTACAGATGCACCATAGAAAGCAACCTATCTGGCTGCATCACAGCCTGGTATGGCAACTGTTCAGCCCAAGACCACAAGAAACTTCAAAAGAGTCATGAACACAGCCCAGTCTATCATACAAACCTGCCTCCCATCCATTGACACCATCTACAGCTCCCGCTGCCTGGGGAAAGCGGGCAGCATCATCAAAGACCCTTCCACCCGGCTTACTCACGCTTCCAACTTCTCCCATCGGGCAGGAGATACAAAAGTCTGAGAACACGCACGAACAGACTCAAAAACAGCTTCTTCCCCGCTGTTACCAGACCATTAATATTACATCTCTGTATGCCTCACCCGATGCCGGTATTATGTAGTTACATTGTGTACCTTATGTTGCCCTATTATCTGTTTTCTTTTATTTCCTTTTCTTTTCATGTAATGATCTGTTGAGCTGCTCGCAGAAAAATACTTTTCACTGTACCCTGGTACACGTGACAATAAACAAAATCCAATCCAAAACGCGCCACAAATGAACTTAACATTTTTTCCGGAGAATCGCATCCTGAGGGCAGGATTCTCCGGCCGCGTCTGCCCGGCAACCGAAGAATCCCGCCCGAGGCCAAAGGCTTCTCCAATGTCGTCGTCTCTCCCGTGGCTTTCTTGTAGTGGGAGGGGCGAAGAATCAAGCCCTAAGTGTGGGCTAAACCGGTGAGAAACTACCCAGGGCCGGAAAAAGTGACTAAGTGCCATTGAATAGTGGTTGGGAACTCAACTCGCCAGTGGGAGACTGCCCGAAAAACCCGCCATAAATGTTGGAGAACTCGCTGGAAGGAAACTCCCTTAAAAACCTACCACAAATGAACTTGGAACTCAGACTGTACAAGTTAGATGCAAATCATAAGGCTATCTCACATTCAAATCTGCCGGTCTCATTTATGACTAATTTCATGCCTCTGTAAATTGGCGACTAGAAAGAGGTGATTATGTATATCATGCTACCTACACTCATCTGGAAGAGGGTCCTTAAAGAGACTGGAAATGGATGCCAAAGCTGTAAGTACTCTACATAATAATCACATGGCGTAAAATGGAGTTATGAAATACCTTTGCATCATATTTCTGTGCAATCAATTTGCAGAGTGTGGTCTTTCCTGTAGATTTTGGGCCCAGTATTGCAACCTTGCAAGGTGGACGAGGCTGTGGAGGGAGAAGATATGGTCGAGGATTGGAGATAAACTTTTTCAAAGTTTCTTCAGATGAAAGAAAATACATTTTGTCCAAATAGCTGCAAAATAGATTAAAAAAATTATGACCACTCGGTGCACATTTGAACTTGAAACTGAATAGGCAAAGAATAGAATAAGCTTAATGACAAGGTTTTGTTCTAGATCCTCTAGAACAAAAGAATGCTAAAAGTAATACATTTTATCAAAAGGAAATATACAATAACTCGAAAACCATAATGATTTCAATGAATCTTACTGTAAACTGACAACAATCAAATGGAATTTAAGGCCCTAATATTAATCTATCCATCCTCAGAGTGGATGGCACAGTCATGTGATTAAAAATTAAAATACGGGAGCACAGTCCCAATGAGCCTATTTCAGGTTCTGGTTAAGGGCCTCACAGCGCCGAGGACCCGGGTTCGATCCCGGCCCCAGGTCACTGTTCATGTTGAGCTTGCACATTTTCCCCGAGTCATCCCCACAACCCAAAAAGATGTACAGAGTAGGTAAATTGGCCACGCTAAATTGCCCCTTAAGTGGAAAAATAGAATTGGGTACTCTAAATTTGTTTGTTTTTTAAATCCTACAACCCCCTTCCTAAGAGGATTATGGGTTTACCAGTTCAACAAGGCAACTTAACACCACTTTCACAGATGACCAACAAATGTTGGCCTCACCAGTAATGCCTACATTCCATGAAATAATAAAAAAGTGCCTGCTCCTATTTATATTGGGGTGTGGGGGCGGAGAGGGAGTGGTGCAAGTATTCTGCCCTTGATGAGCGTGATACTTTTCAATGCATTGGGAACCTAATTTAAATTTAACCATTCTTTGGGCAAACCAGCAGCAAAATGAAGGTGCAGCTGCCAGTTCCAAAAGACAACATAGGAAGAGAAGTAGGCCATTCAGCCCCTCGAGCCTGTCCTGCCATTGAATGAGATCATGGCTGATTTGTGACCTAACTCCATAAACCTGTCTTTGGCCTGTATCCCTTAATATCCGCAACAAAAATCTCTCTATCTCGGATTTAAAATTAACAACTGATCTAGCTTCAATTGCTGTTTGTGGGAGAGAGTTCCAAACCTCACCCTTTTTAAAAAAAAATTCCAATAAAGGGGCAATTTAGCATGGCCAATCCACCTACTCTGCCGCATCTTTGGGCTGAGAGATGGGGAGAATATGCAAACTCCACACGGACAGTGAAGTGACCTCGGGCCGGGATTGAACCTGGGTCCTGGGCGCCGTGAGGCAGCAGAGCTAATCACTGTGCCACCTCTACCATTCTTGGAGTGAAGAAGTTCTTCCTAACATCTCTTCTGAACAGTCTAGCCCTAGATTTTAGACTATGTCCCCTAGTTTTAGAACCTCCAACCAGTGGAAATAGTTTATCTTCATCTACCCTGTATTTTCCTGTTAATATCTTGAATCTTGAGTACTTGAAGAGGCAGCATGGTAGCATTGTGGATAGCACAATTGCTTCACAGCTCCAGGGTCCCAGGTTCGATTCCGGCTTGGGTCACTGTCTGTGCGGAGTCTGCACATCCTCCCCGTGCGTGCTCCGGTTTCCTCCCACAGTCCAAAAGATGTGCAGGTTAGGTGGATTGGCCATGATAAATTGCCCTTAGTGTCCAAAATTGCCCTTAGTGTTGGGTGGGGTTACTGGGTTATGGGGATAGGGTGGAGGTGTTGACCTTGGGTAGGGTGCTCTTTCCAAGAGCCGGTGCAGACTCGATGGGCCGAATGGCCTCCTTCTGCACTGTAAATTCTATGATACTTCGATCAGGTCAGCCTTAACCTTCTAAATTCCAGCAAAAACAGGTGTAATTTGAGTAATCTCTCCTCATAACTCAACCCCTGTAATCCAGGTATCATTTTTGTAAACCTACATTGCACTCCCTCCAAGGCCAAAATATCCTTCCTAAGGTGTGGTGCCCAGAATTGTTCAGAGTACTGAGAGTGTTGGTGTGGGAGCATTTTAGTGATAGTGGCCACAACACGGTTCAATTTAAATTTGTTATGGACAAAGAAATAGGCAAGTTGCAAAAAGAAGGTTTTGGATTGGGGAGGGAGAAGGAGTAGATTTTAACAAAAGAAGGCAGGAACTGGCCAAGGTAGACTGGAAAGAGGTCCTTGTGGAAGAACAGTGGGGGGTGTTCAAAGATGAAATGGAGAGGGTACAGGTCAATATGTTTCCTCTGGGGTAATAGGAAGGTGTAACAAACCCAGAGAACCATGAATTCCCGGAGACATTCAGGATACAATGAAAAGGAAAAGAGAGGCTTTTAACAAGATTAACGGGAGCAAGTCTGCAGAGGCATTAGTGGAGTAAACAAGTGTCGGATGGGGTTTAAGAAATCAATTAGGTGAGCAAAGAGGGGATAGGCGAAAGGTCTGGCTGGTAAAAGTAGGGAACATCCCAAGATATTCTATAAGTATATCAATGGGAAGAGGATAACCAGGGAAAGTGTAGGGCCCATTAAGGACAAGGGGAAATCTGTGGGTGGAGCCAGAGGACATTGATAGGGTGTTGAACAAATATTTCACATCTGTCTTGAACCAAGAGAATGAGGAGGTAGTTAGGAACTCGGGAGAGAGATGGAGGTTCTTCGACCAGAAGACCAGAAGTAAAATGAGCAAATTGTCGTTGGGAGTGACAAGGTATTGGATGACAAAGGGTCATCTGGGCTTGAAACATTAGCACTTTTCTCTTCCGACAGATGCTGCCAGACCTGCTGAGATTTTCCCACATTTTCTCTTATGTTTCAGATTCCAGCATCCGCAGTAATTTGTTTTTATAAGGTATTGGAGGTATTGGCGGGTATAGAAGTGGACAAATCTCCAGGTCCAGATGAATTATGTCCCAAGCTTCTGTGGGAGGCGAGGGAGGAGATTATCAGGGTTCGGACCCCAATTTTTTTTTTGAAAAAAATATTTTATTGAGGCATTTATAGTTTTAACATTTCCACATTTTAAACAACAGAGATCCATCAGGTGCAAAAACCCCACAGTAACACACCCAACTTCCCCCAGCCCTAAACTCTAATTACCCGTGCATTAGATTCCCTGCCCTTATTCGCCACTTCCATGCCTCCCCATTCCCCCCCACACCCCATCTCCATCCCCCCCCACCCCCCCACCACCCTCCCCACCCCCCTGACGGTCAATTTTCCTTGAAGAAGTCGATAAACGGCTGCTACCTCCGAGCGAACCTCTGTAATGAACTCCTTAAGGCGAACTTAATCTTCTCTAGCCCAAGAAACCCTGCCATGTCACTGACGCAAACCCCCGACTTCGGAGGCTCTGAGTCCCTCCATCCCAGCAAAATCCATCTCCGGGCCACCAGGGATGCAAAGGCCAAAACGGCGGCCTCTCTCCCCCACTGGGCTCCCGGATCTTCCGACACTCCAAATATTCCCACCTCTGGACTCGGAATCACCCTCCCTTCCAGGACCTCCGACACAACATTTGAAAATCCCTGCCAAAATCCCTCAGCCTCGGACACACCCAGAACACGTGCACATGGTTCGCAGGACTTCCCCCACACCGCCCCTCCATCTCCTCAAAAAACCTACTCATCCGGGCCACAGTTAGATGAGTCCTGGATCAGGCTAAGCCTGGCACATGACGAGGATGCATTGACTCTCCTCAGGGCCTTCTCCCATAACCTGACTTTCAACTCTCCTCCCAGCTCTTCCTCTTCACCTCCCCAATTGGAACCCCTTCCCATTCCATCAGTCCCTTATATATTTCCGAGACCCTCCCCTCCCCAACCCCTGTTTTAGACATCTCCTTATCCTGCAGTCCCTTTAATGGGAGGCGAGGGAAGCTCGGGACCTGCCTTCGAACAAAATCCCGTACCTGCAGGTACCGGAACCTGTTCCCTGAGTATAAGAATTGGCAAGTCATGTTGCAGCTGTATAGAACCTTAGTTAGGCCACACTTGGAGTATAGTGTTCAATTCTGGTCGCCACACTACCAGAAGGATGTGAAGGCTTTAGAGAGGGTGCAGAAGAGATTTACCAGAATGTTGCCTGGTATGGAGGGCATTAGCTATGAGGAGCGGTTGAATAAACTCGGTTTGTTCTCACTAGAACGATGGAGGTTGAGGGGCGACCTGATAGAGGTCTACAAAAGTATGAGGGGCATAGACAGAGTGGATAGTCAGAGGCTTTCCCTCAGGGTAGAGGGGTCAATTACTAGGGGGCATAGGTTTAAGGTGAGAGGGGCAAGGTTTAGAGTAGTTGTACGAGGCAAGTTTTTTTACACAGAGAGTAGTGGGTGCCTGGAACTCGCTGCCGGAGGAGGTGGTGGAAGCAGGGACGATAGTGACATTTAAGGGGCATCTTGACAAATACTTGAAAAGGATGGGAATAGAGGGATACGGACCCAGGAAGTGTAGAAGATCGTAGTTTAGTCGGGCAGCATGGTCAGCACAGGCTTGGAGGGCCGAAGGGCCTGTTCCTGTGCTGTACATTTCTTTGTTCTTTATTCACATGGTAACTCAAACTCCTCCTCTAGCTCCTCCAGGCTCAGGAAACTCTTGTCAATGAAGAGATCCCCAAATCCTGCCCGCTGCCATCTCCTGAAGCCCCCGTCCAGCCCCCCTGGGGCGAACCGGTGGTTGTCACAGATCGGTGACCACACCGACGTCCCCTCCAGTCCCATGTGCTGCCTCCATTGCCCCCACACTCTCAGGGTTGCCACTACAGCTGGGTTTGTGGAGTATCGAGCCGGCGAGAGGTGCCGTTATCAGAGCCTTCAGACTCGTTCCCTTGCAAGATGCCACCTCCACTCGTTCCCCCACTGATCCCTCCCTCACTACCCATTTCCAAACCGTCGATATATTAGCTGCCCAGTAGTAATTAATCAAGTTCAGAAGGGCCAAGCCCCCCTCCCCACGCCTCTCAAGAAGGACCTTCTTCACCATCGGGGCTTTCGCGGCCCATATAAAACCCGAGATCGCCGCATTAATCTTCCGAAAAAAATGCCTTGGGAATGAAGATTGGAAGACACTGAAACACGAACAGCAATCTTGGGAGGACTGTCCACCTACGGACGTCCCCTTTTATTTGCTCAATCAACCTGCCCAAATTTAGTTTATGAAGCTGTCCCCAGTCCCTTGCCACTTGAATCCCCAGGTGCCTAAAACTCCCTCCCACCACTTTGAATGGCATCTCTCTCAGTCTCCTCTCCTGCCTGTTTGCCTGGATCGCAAAGACCTCACTTTTGCCCATATTCAGTTTGTAACCTGAGAACCGACCAAATTGCTCCAGTATCCCCAAAATTCCTGCAATTCCCCTCAATGGATCGGTTATATAAAGGAGCAAATCATCTGCATAGAGCAAGACCCTATGTTCCACCGCCTCTCACACTATCCCCCGCCAAATGTTCAATGCTCTCAGCGCCATTGCCTAAGGCTCAATAGCCAGGGCAAACAATAGTGGGCAGAGTGGACACCCCTGCCTTGTCCCCCGACACAGACTAAAATACTCTGATCGAACCCGCGTTGTCCTTACATTCACCACCGGTGCCTGGTATAGTAACCGGACCCAATCCACAAATCCCTGTCCAAACCCAAACCTTCCCAGGACATCCCATAAATACTTCCACTCCACCCGATCAAAGGCCTTTTCTACATCCATGGCCACCACCACCTCGACCTCGCGCCCCTCCGCAGGCATCATTATTACATTTAGGAGCAGCCTAATGTTGGACGTCAGCTGCCACCCTGAACAAATCATGTCTGGTCCTCCCCTATTACCGCCGGAACACAGTCCTCTATATGTGTGGCCAAGATCATTGTCAGCAATTTCGCATCCACATTTAAAAGGGAGATTGGCCTATACGAACCACAGCCCTCCGGATCCTTATCCCGCTTCAAAATATGGGAAATCGATGCCTGCGGTAGGGGAGCACTCCCAGCTCCTTCAACTCATTAAAAGCCTTTACCAGGAGCGGTCCCAAAAGCCCGGAAAACTTTTTATCAAATTCAACCAGATATTTTTGGTTTTCCTGCTGGCTTTTTCCCCATATTCATACACCGCCCCCTTTACCCTCCTCAGCTGTCCCTCTGCCTTATCTGTGGACAGGAGCCCAAATTCCAGCTGCAGTCTCTGATGCTGCTTCAAAAGCATGTCATCCGGAGTGTCCGCATACCTCCTGTCCACCTGTAAAATATTGCCTACCAGCCTGTCCAACATCGCCTGCTCAGCCTTCTCCTTATGGGCCTGAATTGAGATGAGTACCCCCTAATAACAGCCTTCACTGCCTCCCAAACTGTCCCAGCCAAAACCTCACCCATGCCATTGAACTTTATATATCCAGGAATGGCCTCCCTCACCTGCTCACACGCCTCCTCCTCTGCTAACAGTCACACATCCAATCTTCATTGCGGGTGCTGGGCCTTTCACTTACTGACTTGCAAGTCTACCCAGTGCGGGGCGTGGTCTGACACCACTATTGCTGAATAATCAGCATCTACCACCTCAGCCAGCAGCGTTTTGTCCATCACAAAGAAGTCTATCCGGGAATACACCTTATGCACATGGGAGTAGAATGAAAACTCCTTACTCCTTGGCCTCCCAAATCTCCATGGATCGACCCCTCCCATGCGCTCCATAAACCACCGAAGCTCCTTCCCAGACCTAGAACTCGACCCATCCAGCCTCGGATCCAGGACCGTAATGAAATCTCCCCCCATAATCAGTCGATATGAGTCCAGGTCCGGGACTTTCCCCAGCACCCGTCTAACAAACTCAACATCATCCCAATTCGGGGCATATATATTTACCACGGCCATCCCCTCCAGCTTCCCACTAACCATTACATATCTACCCCCTGGGTCCGCTTCTATTTTCCCCACCTCGAATGCCACCCGCTTATTAACCAAGATCGCTACCCCCCTCGTTTTAAAGTCTAATACCAAATGGAACACCTGCCCAACCCATCCCTTCCTTAACCTAATCTGGTCCCCTACCTTCAGATGTGTCTCCTGCAACATAGCCACGTCCGCCTTCAGTTGCCTCAAGTGTGCGAACACACGGGCCCTTTTGACTGGCCCATTCAGTCCCCTCAAGCGTGCGAAGACACGGGCCCTTTTGACTGGCCCATTCAGTCCCCAGTCTGGTCTGGGGGCACTCCGCCCCCTCCCCTGCCTATCAACCATAACCTCTCCCAGGCCTGTCTGTGGTCCACGACCCGCACCTCCCCTGGCAACTCCTGTCATCAACCCTCCTCTAGCTAACCTGGAGCCCTGCCCATGGCACCTAGCATTCCTGATTCCCCTCCCCCCCTCCACCCCACTCTTAGTGCAAACAGTCAAAACAAAGAAAGAAGTAAAAACAAACAGTCCCTCCCAAGGTCCGAACACAAAGACCCACCCCTCATCCCTTAACAAAGCACTATAAACCAACCTAACCCCAACCAGAACTGAAAAAGGGAAAAAACAAAAGAAATTCGAACAGCATAAACCCAAAGTTTTTCACAACATAGTTCAGTTCTCCTCAATCTAAGTTGAAGGTCCTCCTTCCTTCCTAGTCCATTCTCCTTCATAATGTCTGCTGCCTCCTCCGCTGAGCCAAAGTACAACTCCCAGCCCCCATCGGTCACCCATAGGCAAGCCGGATACAGTAGTCCAAATTTTACGCCTTTCTTGTACAGGGCTGATTTGACCCTATTAAAGCTCGTCCTCCGCTTCGCGAGCTCTGCTCCCAGGTCTTGGTACACCCGAGTCTCAACATCTTCCCAAGTGCATCGCCTTGTCTACCTGGCCCACCTCATGATGCGTTCCTTGTCCAGGAACCGATGCAATCGTACCACCATCGACCTCGGCAGCTCACCCCCCTGGGGTTTGCGCATCAGTGCCCTGTGGGACCGATCCACCACCAACGGCTGGTCAAATGCACCTTCTTCAAGCAGCTTCTACAGCACCTTCCTCACATACGCATCCACATGCGTGCTGGGGCAGCGCGGTAGCATTGTGGATAGCACAATTGCTTCACAGCTCCAGGGTGCGTGGGTTTCCTCCGGGTGCTCCGGTTTCCTCCCACAGTCCAAAGATGTGCAGGTTAGGTGGATTTGCCATGATAAATTGCGCTTAGTGTCCAAAATTGCCCTTAGTGTTGGGTGGGGTTACAGGGTTATGGGGATTGGGTGGAGGTGTGGACCTTGGGTAGGGTGCTCTTTCCAACAGCCGGTGCAGACTCGATGGGCCGAATGGCCTCCTTCTGCGCTGTAAATTCTATGATAATTCTATGACACCCGATCCTTCGATTCCCTCCTGCAGACCCACGATCCGGATGTTCTGCCTCCGAGATCGATTTTCCAGGTCCTCCACTTTCTCCAGCAGTCTCTTCTGGTCATGCATCAGCCCAATCTCTGCTACCATCGAGGTGGACTGTTCCTCCTGCTCCCCCGCCTGCTCCTCCAACCTCTGGATCGCCTGTCCCTGGGCCGCCAGTCTCGTCTCCACGCGGTCAACCACCGCCTTGATCACGACCACCACCCGGCCAGGTCCTAATCACTTGCCTTCCACCCTTGGGTGAACTTCTCATTTAAGAAGCTCACCAACTGGTCCATTGACCACTGAGCCGGTAAGGCCGAATCCTGCCTGTCCACCATCTCGGCGTGCGCTGTCCGCTCCTCACTCGCCACTGCCATCTGGTTTGTTCCTTTCTGAGTACGTCTGGACCGCAGCTCCATAAATTAGGGGTCACTCTCTTCTGGTCTCACTTCTGCGCCTGTTTCCAACAAAATTCCTGCGACAAACCGGCGTAAAGGCCACAAAAAGACCACCATGAGCGGGAGCTGCCAAACATGCGACCATTCACCCATTACCCTCTGGGCAGCACGGTAGCACAAGTGATTAGCACTGTGGCTTCACAGCGTCAGGGTCCCAGGTTCGATTCCCTGCTGGAACCCTGCATGTTCTCCCCGTGTCTGCGTGGGTTTCCTCCGGGTGCTCCAGTTTCCTCCCACCGTCCAAAGACATGCAGGTTAGGTGGACTGGCCATGCTAAATTGCCCTTTGTGACCAAAAAGGTTAGGAGGGGTGACTGGGTTACGGGGATAGGGTGGAAGTGAGGACTTAAGTGGGTCGGTGCAGACTCGATGGGCCGAATGGACTCCTTCTGCACTGTATGTTCTATGGTCTATGACCACCACTGGAAGTCCTGACCCAAATTTTTAATTCCTCTCGGACCACGAGAGAGCTGCTAGAGGACTGGAGAACAGCTAATATGGTCCCACTATTTAAGAAAAGGTTGGAGAGACATAAGAACATAAGAACTAGGAGCAGGAGTAGGCCATCTGGCCCCTCGAGCCTGCTCCACCATTCAATGAGATCATGGCTGATCTTTTGTGGACTCAGCTCCACTTTCCGGCCCAAACACCATAACCCTTAATCCCTTTATTCTTCAAAAAACTATCTATCTTTATCTTAAAAACATTTAATGAATGAGCCTCAACTGCTTCACTGGGCAAGGAATTCCATAGATTCACAACCCTTTGGGTGAAGAAGTTCCTCCTAAACTCAGTCCTAAATCTACTTCCCCTTATTTTGAGGTTATGTCCCCTAGTTCTGCTTTCACCCGCCAGTGGAAACAACCTGCCCACATCTATCCTATCTATTCCCTTCATAATCTTATATGTTTATATAAGGTCCCCCCTCATCCTTCTAAATTCCAACGAGTACAGTCCCAGTCTACTCAACCTCTCCTCGTAATCCAACCCCTTCAGCTCTGGGATTAACCTAGTGAATCTCCTCTGCACACCCTCCAGTGCCAGTACGTCCTTTCTCAAGTAAGGAGACCAAAACTGAACACAATACTCCAGGTGTGGCCTCACTAACACCTTATACAATTGCAGCAGAACCTCCCTAGTCTTAAACTCCATCCCTCTAGCAATGAAGGACAAAATTCCATTTGCCTTCTTAATCACCTGTTGCACCTGAAAACCAACTTTTTGCGACTCATGCACTAGCACACCCAGGTCTCTCTGCACAGCAGCATGTTTTAATATTTTATCATTTAAATAATAATCCCTTTTGCTGTTATTCCTACCAAAATGGATAACCTCACATTTGTCAACATTGTATTCCATCTGCCAGACCCTAGCACATTCACTTAGCCTATCCAAATCCCTCTGCAGACTTCCAGTATCCTCTGCACTTTTTGCTTTACCACTTATCTTAGTGTCGTCTGCAAACCTGGACACATTGCCCTTGGTCCCCAACTCCAAATCATCAATGTAAATTGTGAACAGTTGTGGGCCCAACACTGATCCCTGAGGGACACCACTAGATACTGATTGCCAACCAGAGAAACACCCATTAATCCCCACTCTTTGCTTTCTATTAATTAACCAATCCTCTATCCATGCTACTACTTTTCCCCTTAATGCCACATCCATTGGCTCCCCGTTATCTACCGCAATGTTAATGTCCTCAAAAAATTCTACTAAATTAGTTAGACACGACCTGCCCTTTATGAACCCATGCTGCGTCTGTCCAATGGGACAATTTTCATCCAGATGCCTCGCTATTTCTTCCTTGATGATAGATTCCAGCATCTTCCCTACTACCGAAGTTAAGCTCACTGGCCTATAATTACCCGCTTTCTGCTTCCCTCCTTTTTTAAACAGTGGTGTCACATTTGCTAATTTCCAATCCGCCGGGACCACCCCAGAGTCTAGTGAATTTTGGTAAATTATCTCTAGTGCATTTGCAATTTCCCTAGCCATCTCTTTTAGCACTCTGGGATGCATTCCATCAGGTCCAGGAGACTTGTCTACCTTTAGCCCCATTAGCTTGCCCATCACTACCTCCTTGGTGATAACAATCCTCTCAAGGTCCTCATCTGTCATAGCCTCATTTCCATCAGTCACTGGCATGTTATTTGTGTCTTCCACTGTGAAGACCGACCCAAAAAACCTGTTCAGTTCCTCAGCCATTTCCTCATCTCCCATTATTAAATCTCCCTTCTCATCCTCTAAAGGACCAATATTTACCTTAGCCACTCTTTTTTGTTTTATGTATTTGTAGAAACTTTTACTATCTGTTTTATATTCTGAGCAAGTTTACTCTCATAATCTATCTTACTCTTCTTTATAGCTTTTTTAGTAGCTTTCTGTTGCCCCCTATAGATTTCCCAGTCCTATAGCCTCCCACTAATCTTTGCTACTTTGTATGTTTTTTCCTTCAATTTGATACCCTCCCTTATTTCCTTAGATATCCACGGTCGATTTTCCCTCTTTTTACCGTCCTTCCTTTTTGTTGGGATAAACCTTTGCTGGGCACTGTGAAAAATCACTTGGAAGGTTCTCCACTGTTCCTCAACTGTTTCACCATAAAGTCTTTGCTCCCAGTCTACCTTAGCTAGTTCTTCTCTCATCCCATTGTAATCTCCTTTGTTTAAGCACAAAACACTAGTGCTTAATTTTACCTTCTCACCCTCCATCTGTATTTTAAATTCCACCATATTGTGATCGCTCCTTCCGAGAGGATCCCTAACTATGAGATCCTGAATCAATCCTGTCTCATTACACAGGACCAGATCTAGGACCGCTTGTTCCCTCGTAGGTTCCATTACATACTGTTCGAGGAAACTATCGCGGCTACACTCTATAAACTCCTCCTCAAGGCTGCCTTGACCGACCTGGTTAAACCAATCAACATGTAGATTAAAATCCCCCATGATAACTGCTGTACCATTTCTCCATGCATCTGTTATTTCTTTGTTTATTGCCTGCCCCACCATAATGTTACTATTTGGTGGCCTATAGATTTCTCCTATCAGTGACTTTTTCGCCTTACTATTCCTGATTTCCACCTAAATGGATTCAACCTTATCCTCCATAGCACCGATGTCATCCCTTACTGTTGCCCGGATGTCATCCTTAAATAGCAGAGCTACACCACCTCCCTTACCATCCACACTGTCCTTCCGAAAAGTTTGATACCCTCGGATATTTAACTCCCAGTCATGACCATCCTTTAACCATGTTTCAGTAATGGCCACTAAATCATAGTCATTCACGATGATTTGCGCCATCAACTCATTTACCTTATTCCGAATACTACGAGCATTCAGGTAAAGTACACTTATGTTGGCTTTTTTACCTCTGTTCTGAATCTTAACACCTCGATCAGTAACCTCTCCTAAGTTATATTTCCTCTTAACCTTTCTCCTAATTTTCCTTGTCGTCGAACCCATATCTTCCTGTAACAACCTGCCGCGTCGCTTACCATTAATGTTTTCATTTCCTGTTTTATTTCTTTTAGTATTCCTGGTCCTATTCACTGAGCTCCCCTCAGTCACTGTACCTTGTACTGTCGCCCTTTTTGATTTTTGACTATGGCTTCTCTGCCTTACACTTTCCCCCTTACTGCCTTTTATTTCTGTCCCTGTTTTACTACCTTCCAACTTCCTGCATCGGTTCCCATCCCCCTGCCACATTAGTTTAAACTCTCCCCAACAGCTCTAGCAATCACCCCCCCTAGCACATCGGTTCCAGTCCTGCCCAGGTGCAGACCGTCCGGTTTGTACTGGCCGCACCTCCCCCAGAACCGGTTCCAATGTCCCAGGAATTTGAATCCCTCCCTCTTGCACCATCTCTCGAGCCACGTATTCATCCTCTCTATCCTGACATTCCTACTCTGACTAGCTCGTGGCACTGGTAGCAATCCTGAGATTACTACCTTTTGAGGTCCTACTTTTTAGTTTAACTCCTAGCTCCCTAAATTCAGCCTGTAGGACCTCGTCCCGTTTTTTACCTATATCGTTGGTGCCTATGTGCACCACGACAGCTGGCTGTTCACCCCCCCCCCCCCAGAATGTCCTGCAGCCGCCGCTCCGAGACATCCTTGACCCTTGCACCAGGGAGGCAACATATCAACCTGGAGTCTCGATTGCGTCCGCAGAACCGCCTGTCTATTCCCCTTACAATTGAGTCCCCTATCACTATAGCCCTGCCATTCTTTTTCCTGCCCAGCTGCGCAGCAGAGCCAGCCACGGTGCCATGAACCTGGCTGCTGCCGCCTTCCCCTGGTGAGCCATCTCCCTCAACAGTATCCAAAGCGGTATATCTGTTTTGCAGGGAGATGACCGCAGAGGACACCTGCACTGCCTTCCTACTCTTGCTCTGTCTTTTGGTCACCCATTTACTATCTCCCTCAGTACCTTTCACCTGCGGTGTGACCAACTCGCTAAACGTGCTATCCACGACGTCCTCAGCATTGCGGATGCTCCAAAGTGAGTCCATCCGCAGCTCCAGAGCCGTCATGCGGTCTAACAGGAGCTGCAACTGGACACACTTCTTGCCCGTGAAGGAGCCAGGGACAGTGGACGTGTCCCTGAGCTCCCACATCGCACACGAGGAGCATGACACGGGTCTGAGATCTCCTGCCATGTCTTAAGCCTTCGGTTAACTTGAACAATTTCAATTTCCCCCCCAAAAATGTAACTAAATAAATAAACAATGAAGAAAAAAATAAATAAATATAGCAATGAAAAGAAACAGAAAAACAGAAACACTACTTACCAGTCACAAAAAGCACTTCCTCCCCACCCAGCTTCGAATTCCCACCTCGAATCAAATTCCCAAACTCACTCTTTGCTGTCTCACTCCTGGCTGTCTTCTCTCTGGCTCACTGGGAGACAAGCCAGGGAACTATAGACCAGTGAGTCTCACGTCAGTGGTTGGGAAACTACTGGAGAAGATTCTGAAGAAGAGAATCTATCTTCACTTGGAGAGGCAAGGTTTGATCAGGGATAGTAAGCATGGCTTTGTCAGAGGGAGGTTATGCCATACAAATTTGAGCACGTAACCAAGTGTGTAGATGAGGGTAGTGCAGTTGATGTAGTTTACATGGATTTCATTTGGGGCTGGTTTAGCACAGGGCTAAATAGCTGGCTTTTAAAGCAGATCGAGTCAGGCCAGCAGCGTGGGTTCAATTCCCGTACCAGCCTCCCCGAACAGGCACCGGAATGCGGCGACTAGAGGCTTTTCACAGTAACTTAATTTGAAACCTACTTGATACAATAAGCGATTTTCATTTCATTTCATTTCAGCAAAGCCTTTGACAAGGTCCTACAAGGGAGACTTATTAAGAAGACAAATGCACATGGGATACAGGGTGATTTGATAAGAAGGATTCATAATTGGCTTAGTGTAGGAGACAGAGGGCGCTGGTAGGAGACAAAGGGAGATGATAGACGGATGCTTAAGTACCACAGCGATCCGTGCTGAGCCCTGCTATTGTTTGTCATTTTAAAAAATGACAGATGATTATATGAGGAGGGGGGTGGTAGGATCAGTAAGTTTGCAGATGACACAAACATTGGCTGGGTGAGGCTGAGCGTTTTGGGTTACAGGAAGATAGAGACAGGATGGTCAAATGGGCGGATAAGTGGCAGATGGAATTTAACCCTGAAAAGTGTGAGGTGATACACTTTGGAAGGAGTAATTTAACAAGGAAATATACAATGAAAGGTCTGACAGTGGGAAGTTCAGAAGAACAAAGGGACGGACCATGGCGTGTTTGTCCATAGATCCCTGAAGGCAGAAGGGCAGGTTAATAGCGTGGTGAAGAAGACATATGGAACACACCTTTGTCAATCAGAGCATAGATTACAAAGCAGGGAGGTCATGATGGAGCTATATTGAACTTCGGTGAGGCCACAGCTGGAGTACTGTGTGCAATTCTGGTCGCCACATTATAGGAAGGATGTAATTGCACTGGAGTGGGTGCAGAGAAGATTCACCAGAATGTTGCCTGGGATGGAACATTTAAGTTATAAAGAGAGGTTGGATAGTCTGAGTTGTTTTCTCTGGAGCAGGGAAGACTGAGGGGTGACCTGATTGAGGTGTTCAAGATTATGAGGGGCATGGACAGGGTGGATAGGGAGCAGCTGTTCCCCTTAGTTGAAGGTCAGTTACAAGGGGACACAAGTTCAAAGTGAGAGGTGGGAGGATTTGAGGAAAAGCCTTTTTACTCAAAGTGGTGATGGTCTGGAATGCACTGCCTGGGAGGGTGGGAGAGGCGAGATGCCTCATTCTTTAAAAAGTACCTGGATGAATACTTGACACGCCATAACATTCAAGGCTATGGGCCAAGTGGGATCAGTTGGGCAGGTCAGGGCATTTCATACATTGGTGCAAACTTGATGGGCTAAAGGACCTCGTCTGCACTGTAGTATTCCCCAAGTGGAGTCTAACCGGGGTTTTGTGTAGCTGTAGCATAACTCCTGTGTCCTTACATTCCAATCCTCTACGAGTCTTTTTGATTATAGAATTTACAGTGCAGAAGGAGGCCATTCGGCCCATCGAGTCTGCACCGGCTCTTGGGAAGAGCACCCTACCCAAGCCCACACCTCCACCCCATCCCCATAACCCAGTAACCCCACCCAACACTAAGGGCAATTTTGGACACTAAGGGCAATTTATCATGGCCAATCCACCTAACCTGCACATCTTTGGACTGTGGGAGGAAACCGGAGCACCCGGAGGAAACCCACGCACACACGGGGGGGGGTGTGCAGACTCCGCACAGACAGTGACCCAAGCCGGAATTGAACCTGGGACCCTGGAGCTGTGAAGCAATTGTGCTATCCACAATGCTACCGTGCTGCCCGTGGTAGTTATCTTCTGCACCTGGTATTTTGAGGACCTATGGACCTGAACCCCCAAGTCTCTTTGGACATCCACTGTACCAAACCGCTTTCCATATTGAAAGTACTCTGCTCTATCGTTTTATGGTCCAAAATTGATAACCTCACACTTGCTTAGATTAAATTCAATCTGCCACAATTTTGCCCATTCATCCAGTCTGTCAATATCTCCTTGCAGTTTTATGCCATCAAGGGTGTCTACAATGCCACCTAATTTTGTATCATCTGCAACTTTGGATATATGACTTTCTATGCCATCATCCAAGTCATTTATGAATAATTGAGGCCCCAACACAAATTCCCTGTTGTACAACACTCGTCATATCCTGCCAATTAGAGTAATTACCCATTATCCCCACTCTGTCGCCTGCCACTCAACCAAAGTCCTAAACATGTCAATAATTTACCCTCAACTCCATGGGCTTAGTTAAAATTAACAGGCTCTTATGTGGGACTTAGACATTTTCCTGTCCACTATATTAGTTACCTCTTGAAAAAATTCAATGAGATTAGTCAGGCATGACCTTCCCTTTAAGGTGTTCAGTTACCCCATCCCTGATTACAAACTCTGGCAATTTCCCATAAGACATAGGAGCAGAATTAAGCCACGGCCCATCGAGTCTGCTCCGCCATTCAATCATGACTGGTATTTTTCTCATCCCCATTCTCCTGCCTTCTCCCCATAACCCCTGATCCCCTTGATGAAAAACCTATCTATCTCTGTCTTAAAGACACTCAGTGATTTGGTCTCCACAGCCTTCTGTGGCAAAGAGTTCCACAGATTCACTACCCTCTGGCTGAAGAAATTCCTCCTCATCTGTTTTAAAGGATCGTCCCTTTAGTCTGAGATTCTGTCCTCTGCTTCTAGTTTTTCCCAAAGTGGAACCATCCTCTCCACGTCCACTCTATCCATGCCTCGCAGTATCCTGTAAGTTTCAATGAGATCCCCCCTCATCCTTCTAAACTCCAATGTGTACAGACCCCGAGTCCTTAACCGTTCCTCATACGACAAGCTCTTCATTCCAGGGATCATTCTTGTGAACCTGCTCTGCACCCTTTCCAAGGCCAGCACATCCTTCCTTAGATACAGGGCCCAAAACTGCTCACAATACTCCAACTGGGGTCTGACCAGAGCCTTATATAGCCTCGAAGTACATCCCTAGTCTTGTATTCTAGCCCTTTCAACATGAATGCTAACATTGCATTTGCCTTCCTAACTGCGGTCTGAACCTGGACATTAACCTTAAGAGATCCGTGAACAAGGACTCCCTTTGTGCATCTGAGTTCCTAAGCATCTTCCCATTTACGAAAATAGTCTATGCCTCCATTTCTCCTTCCAAAGTGCACACTTTACCACATTGCATTGCATTTGCCACTTCTTTGCACACTCTCCGAGCCTGTCCAAGTCCTTCTGCACCCCCCCTGCTTCCTCAATACTACCTGCCCCACTACAGATCATTGTGTCATCTGCAAACTTAGCAACAGTGCCTTCAGTTCCTTCTTCCAGATCATTAATGCATATTGTGAAAGGTTGTGGGCCCAGCACCGACAATATACCCACCACAGATGTTAGGCTAACTGGTCTGTAATTCCCTAGTGTCCCCTTTCACCCTTCTTAAAAGGTGGAGTGACATGTGCAATTTTCCAATGCAGAGGGACTAATCCTATATCTAGGGAACACTGGAAGTTATAGTTAGGACATCTAAAATGTGCTCCCCTACTTCTTTAACACCCTTGGATGGAAACCGCCAGGTCCTGGGGATTTGTCACTCTTTAGTTCCATTAATTTGCTATGATGGGAGATGTCGGCGTTGGACTGGGGTGCGCACAATAAGAAGTCTTACAACACCAGGTTAAAGTACAACAGGTTTGTTTAGAATCACCAGCTTTCGGAGGGCAGCTCCTTCCTCAGGTGAACGCACTCAGAAAACATTGCACCACCCCATCATTAAACCAGTCAGATGATACCACATCCAGTACCACCGGATGCAAAAGGACCTGGACCTCACACTCACAACACAGGCCAGCAATAAAACCTCAGACCAGCGCTCGTTTTCCACATCATTACTGGGTCCAAAAAAGCACCACAGGCACTCTGCACACCGATTCCAGACGTCCATACCAGGGTCCCAACATCCAAAGGCCCGAACAGGAGCAACATAAATCAATAAACTCCATACCTCAGTCCAAAAAAAATCTTCAGGTAAGTTCCTGAGCCACACAAATTGCACAACAACAGCTCAGTTTTACCCTCATCACCAAGTTAATAATGGCACTGGGAATCCACAGTGAGTGGCAAAGGGTTTATTAACACAACACTATATACATGAGACCAAATTACAGATTACCAGGTCCTCTCTCCTTTCTAGTCAGCCTCATATTGGTAACCATTTATACCAGTGCCAGTAGGCCACCCTGTGGATAGTAGGCCACCTCAGCTGGGTATGTCATGTGCAGGTTGTTATAGCAAACTTCCCCCTTAACAAGTCCCAATTTCAGTCTCCCTTCCTCCGCTTCCTTCCACCAACCTGCTCCTGGACCTGGCGAAACGTGCCATGCACAGGTCAGGAAGCAGGCGACCGAGGGGGGGGGACGTCTGTTGGCCCCTCTTCCGCGGCTTTATGTGCAGCCGATGTCCTTGGAGAGGGAGCATGCGGTGTTCACGGGCAAACTCAAGGCCTTCCGTGCTCACAGGGGTTGGACTGCTTTATCGACGCCGATTTTCACATTTTGGTTTGGTGTTTTTAAGTTTCCGTTCCTCTTTGTTCTTTTTAGGCTGTACGCCGTTTGTTCTTTGCAGGAACGGCCCCCTTTAATTTATGCCTTAATTAGTTTCAGTTCTTCTAATTGGTTGATAGGCCCTATAATACATCCTTCCACACTAACAAGCCCAACACATAATTTATTTCTCCCTGATTACTGAAAGTGCCCCAAAGTGCTGTAGCCTCCTGCCACTGTTTTTTTCAAGAAGGCCTCCCAGTAGGGAAATGAAAGAAAAAAGTGAGAATGACAACCTGCCATTGAATTTGGAATAATCTCCCCATTCCAGTTTTGTCATGTTTCCTCTACCTATTCCCTCTCCCCCACACATTTTCTGCCTCCTCATAAATAATAAAATAATAAATAATTCATAAAGAACAAATTTTCAGCTCAGAATGAGTTGCTTTGGATCTGATCTATCAAACATCCACCTTAAGTAACTAATATCTTGATTAGGTTATTTCAAGCAAACAATACAGCATCCGTAATTTTGAAATGTGGAATTGCTTTGGATCTAGTAATTCAGTTTCACATACTCAGAAATCAGCGCCAGATGAAGACCGAAGTCCTGGCCCCCTGAAGCCTGTCCACCATCTGTAAGGCACAATCAGGCGTGTAATGGAATACTCTCCACTTGCCTGGATGAGTGTAGCTCCAACAACACTCAAAAAGCTCAACACCATCCAGGACAAAGCAGCCCGCTTGATTTTTGATTTGATTTGATTTGATTTATTGTAACATGTACCGAAGTACAGTGAAAAGTATTTTTCTACGACTGAGGGAACGTACACAGTACGTACATAGTAGACAAAAAGAATAATCAACAGAGAACATTGACAAATGGTACATCAACAAACAGTGATTGGTTACAGTGCGAAACAAGGAGCCAAACAAAGCAAATACGTGAACAAGAGCAGCAGGGGGTGTCGTGAATAGTGTTCTTACAGGGGAAAAAATCAGTCCAAGGGGGAGTCGTTGAAGAGTCTTGAAGCTGTGGGGAAGAAGCTGTTCTTATGTCTGGATATGTGGGTCTTCAGACTTCTGTACCTTCTGCCTGATGGAAGGGTCTGGAAGAAGGCAATGCCTGGGTGAGAGGGGTCGCTGATAAGGTTGTCCTGCCTTCCTGTGGCAGCGGGAGATGTATACAGAATCAATATGGGGGTGGCAAGCTTGTGTGATGCATTGGGCTGAGTTCACCACACTCTGCAATTTCTTGCGATCTTGGATCGAGCAGTTGCCATACCAAGCTGTGATGCAGCCGGATAGGATGCTCTCTATTGCACATCTGGAGAAGATTGTGAGAGTCGATGCAAACATGCCATATGTCTTTAGCTTCCGTAGGAAGTAAGGACGTTGTTGGGCTTTCTTCACTGTTGCAGCAACGTGAGTGGACTAGGACAGACTGTTGGTGATAGTGAACCCCAGGAACTTGAAGCTATCGACCATCTCCACAAACATTCAAACCCTCCACCACCGACCAACAGTGGCAGCCTTGTGGTACCATCTACAAGATGCACTGCAGTAACTCACCAAGGTTCCTTAGACAACACCTTACAAACCCGCGACCACTACCATCTAAAAGCACAAGATCAGCAGATACCTGGAAACCCCATCATCTGGAGGTTGCCCTCCAAGTCACTCACCACCCTGACTTGGAAATATATTGCTGTTCCTTCACTGTCGCTGGGGCAACATCCTGGAAAGCCCTCCCTAACAGCACAGTAGGTGTACCTACACTTCAAAGACTGCAGCGGTTCAAGAAGTCAACTCACCATCACCTTCTGAAGGGCAACTAGGGATGGGCAATAAATGCTGGCCTAACCAGCGATGCCCACATCTCGTAAATTAATTTTAAAAATAAGGCCCGATCCACACCATGGGCGATACAATGGAGCTGCTGAGGCGCTTTGGCTCTTTTTCAGGATACAAGTTAAACTTGGGAAAAAGTGAGTACATTCCAGTAAACTCCCCGTAGAGGGAAGTTAATCTAGGGGTGCTACCTTTTTTAATTGCGTGCTCCAGCTTTAGGTATCTGGGGTTTCAAGAAGCCCGGAATTGGGGCGGTCTCCATAACCTGAACTATGCGAGCTTGGTACCAGCCAAGACCGATCAGCAAAGTAAGATAATCTTCCCCTGTCTTTGACAGGCAGGGTCCCGTCAATTAAGATGAACATTTTACCAAGGCATAGATTTTTATTTTTGTTCCAGTGTTTGCCGATCTTTTTCTCTGAATCCTTTTTTGGGGGAGTCAAAAAGTTGATTACGTCCTTTATTCAAGACTGCGAGAATTTGTCGGGCACTTCTTCAAAGGGATAGACAGTCAGGGGGCTTGGTGTTGCCAAACCTGATATTTTATTGCTGGGCAGCTAATGCGGAGAAGATGTTAGGTTGGTGTAGTGATCCAAGAGCCATGTGGGTGCAGATGGAATCTAACTCATGTAGAAAGCTGTTTCCACTTTGAAGATATGGAGACAATTCCGACAGCATGTTAAATTGGGGATCAGTGTCAAAGCTGGCTCCCATTTGTGCGAATCATCTGTTCGAGCCTGTGAGATTGATCTGTTCTTGGAGGGCTGGATACCAGTCTGGAGGAACTTTCGGAAAAGTTTGGGCTCTCACGGTCAGATTTATTCAGATATTTACAAGTTCTCAACTTTGCGAAATAGATTTGACCGACATTTCCCATGGCGCCTCCAACCTCTCTAATGGAGAGGGTTATTTCACTCACAGGCTCGGAGGAAGGAAGCATTTCTGGTATTTATGGACAGATCATGTTGGAGGATTTTGGAGGATAGGGTACATTTGACTAAGTCTGGAATGAGTCGCTTTTTTTCAGGGGTGAAAGACAAGTGCGAGCTGTGCTCAAGAGGTCCGGCTAACCATGCGCACATGTTCTGGTCTTGCCTCAAGCTTGTGGGTTTCTGGGTCTCCTTCTTTAGAACCATGTCGCCGATTCAGAAAATTGAGCTGGAGCCCTGTCCCTTAGTGGCCAAATTCGGGCTGTCAGACTTGTCGGGGCTGCAGATGCACACGGGGGCCAATGTCCTGGCCTTCGCCTTGCTGGTTGCCCGGAGGTGAGTATTGCTAGGGTGAAGGTCTGCTTCTCTGCCAAATGCCTCAGTCTGGCTGGGAAATCTGATGGAGTTCCTGTACCTCGAGATAGTCAAGGTACACTGTGAGAGGAGCAACTGAGGGGTTTTAGCGATGGCCACCGTTAGTTGCTAAGGAGGGGAGAAGGGAAGAAGGAAAAGGGGAGGGGTTAAGCTATCTTTTGGAGTTTTATGTTTATATTTGGGGTTTTTTTTCTGTTCTGTTATTTGGTATTATTTGGTATTATCTAAAATGGAAAATTTGAATAAAAATATATATTTTTTAAATAAAATATATTCTAAAGCTTTAAAACTATGAAAATATTACTGAAAATTTGTTAAAATTGTACCTCGCAGCAAACTGTAATTTTCCCATAACAAGGTTTCCCTCAAATAAAGACACAGGACATGCTCGGCCCCATTTGCTCCTACGCCAGCGGTATCCAGGTGCTGTACGTTTCAGTGCTGCAACTGATCGAAACAGGTCTTCCTGTTGAGGAACATTTAAAAAGAATTGTTAAGTTATTTTGGTATATTTTCCTATACAGATTCAGAGCTGGTTTAAGCACAAAAAGTACTGTTGCTCATCAAAAGACTGGGGTCAGAGTCAAGAGCGTTTGGAGGCTGGAGGAGTGTGGATGATCGTGAGTGAGGGTTGGAGGCGGATACATGTCCATGACATGAAATTTTAAAATGGAATTGGGAGGAGGACTCTTGCTCATCCTATCTTCAAAGTCAGGTAAGTATAATTCAAGAAATTAACTTGCAGATAGCAGGCCCACCAAAGCACTACCAAACTAATCTTCAATCTCAAAGAGAATAAATAGTACATGTAGGAAAAGGGACCATTTAGTGGTAAGCTTAATTTGTAGATCAATTTTTAGAAATCAAAAGAGCTGTGCTAGCGATAAGGCATCAGGGAGAAAGCCATGGATTTTCTGAGAGTGAAAATCCAAGCTTTACTGACATCCAACATAAAAATGCAGAAGGAATCAATCAACACAAGTTTCAGGATCAACTAGATCAAAAAATGACTCCAACTGAACACAGAAGCAGTGATTGAGGGTCTTTTTGACAGAAAAAAATAAGCCACCACCTCCTGAGTGTGATATTCTTAAGTAAGAACTTCTTTGAATCAGCGTAACCTCCTTCAATTCTGTTAAAGTGGCTTCTCCCATGATGATACTTATATTTGTCTATGGGATTGGATTGGTTTGTCACGTGTACCGAGGTACAGTGAAAAGTACTGTTCTGCATGCAGCTCAAACAGATCATTCCGTTGAATGAAAGGAAATTGTATAATAGGGAAGACATAAAATACACAATGTAAATACATAGACACAGGCATCGGGTGAAGCATACAGGATATCCTAGTGATAGCAGTACCGAGTGTGAGGAGGAATGGGAATTCAATTTCTTTTTAAAAAAACACGTTCAGAAACTAGTTCAAGTCCTAAACAAAACTTCATTTTTCCTGACTGGATTTCTCACATCATCAATTTCTTCTGGTGTTTCTTCTTCCTCATCATCTTGTAAACGTTGTACTAAAGCTGCAGGTTGTAGGCCCAAGAATTCCAATTTATACATCACCGACTAAAAATCAAAGGAAAGAAAAGCACCAAAATTAAATGTACATTTAAAAATACTGTCCTACACACATAAAAATTGGAAGAACAATGATATAACTGTAAATTATGTGCATTTAGAACAGCATTTTATAGCTTGTATTCTTGTTTTCAGGAAAGATGAGCTTAAAAATATAGGCATTCTCATAAAATAACGACATCAACTTTTCATTATAATTTTTTCAAATTCTCCAAATTAGTACTGTTCCATTTGATTTCACTGAGGACAGAGCATATCAGAAATACTCAGAATCACAGAATACTACAGTGCAGAAGAAGCCATTCGGACCACCGAGTTTGTACCAACGCATGAAAAACACATGACCTGCCTACCTAATCCTATTTGCCAGCACTTGGCACATAACCTCGAATGTTATGACATGCCAAGTGCTCATCCAGGTACTTTTTGAAGATGTAAGGCAACCCGCCTCTACCACCCTACCAGGCAGTGCATTCAAGAACGTCCACAACCTTTAGGTAAAAAGGTTTTTCCTCAAATCCCCCCGAAACCTCCTATCCCTCACCTCGAACATGTGTCTCCTCGTAACTGACCCTTCAACTAAGGGAAAGAGCTGCTCTCTACCCATTGTGTCCATGCCACTCATAATGTTGTGTACCTCGATCAAGTCACCCCTCAGTGTTCTCTATTCCAGCAAAAACAACCTAGACTATCCAACCTCCCTTCATAACTTAAATGTTCCATCCCAGGCAACATCCTGGTGAATCGCCTCTACACCCACTCCAGTGCAATCACATCCTTCCTATAATGTGGTGACCAGAATTGCACACAGTACTCCAGCTGTGACCTCACCAAAGTTCTATACAACGCCAACATGATCTCCCTGCTTTTGTAATCGATTGATAATAGCACATGCCCCATATGCCTTTTTCACCACCCTATTAACCTGTACTTATAGAGTAATTGTCATCAATGTTTACAGCATGGAAACAGGTCCAGACCGCCCACTTTCTATCACTAAGCTAGTCCCACTTGCCTGCATTTAGTCCATATCCCTCTATACCCACCCTGCCCATGTAACTGTTTAACTGCCTTTTAAAGGACACAATTGTACCAGCCCCTACCACTGCTTCTGGTAGCCCATTCCAGATGCTCACCACCCTCTGTGTGAAGAAATTTTCCCTCTGGTCTCTTTTGTATCTCTCGCCTCTCACCTTAAACCTATGCCCTCTAGTTCTAGACTCCTCTACCTTTGGGAAAAGATGTCGACTGTCGACTATCTACCTTATCGATGCTCCTCATTATTTTATAGCCCTCTATAAGATCACCCCTAAGCCTCCTACGCTCCAGGGAAAAAGTCCCTGCCTATCCAGCCTTACTTCATAGCTCAGACCATCTGGTAGCATCCTCATAAATCTCTTCTGCACTCTTTCTAGTTGAACAATATCCTTCCTATAATAGGGTGCCCAGAACTGAACATAGTATTCAATGTATAGTCTTACCAACAAGACATCCCAACTCCTGTATTCAATGTTCTGACCAATAAAACCTAGCATGCTGAATGCCTTCTTCACCACCTTGTCCACCTACGACTCCACCTTCAAGGAGCTATGAACCTGTATTCCAAGTTCTCTTTGTTCTGTAACTCTCCCCAACTCCCTACCATTAACTGAATAGGTCCTGCCCTGATTTGACCTACCAAAATGCATCACCTCACATTTATCCAAATTAAACTCCATCTGCCGTTCATCGGCCCACTGGCCCAATTGGTCAAGATCCTGTTGCAATCTGATATAACCTTCTTCACTATCCACTATGCCACCAATCTTGGCGTCATCTGCAAACTTACTAAACATGCCTACTACATTCTCATCCAAATCATTAATATATACAACAAATAACAGTAAAAAAGGGTTTTGTGGCCATTACGGAGACATGGATTTCACAGGGGCAGGAATGGTTGTCAGATGTTCCGGGGTTTAGATGTTTTAAGAAGAATAGGCAGGGAGGTAAAAGAGGTGGGGGAGTGGCACTGTTAATTAAGGAGTGCATCACAGCTACAGAAAAGGAGGTAGTCGAGGAGGGTTTGTCTACTGAGTCAGTATGTGTGGAAGTCCAAAACAAGAAAGGAGCAGCCACTTTATTGGGAGTTTTCTATAGACCTCCCAATAGCAGCAGAGAGATGGAGGAATAGATTGGGCGGCAGATCATGGAAAGGTGCAGAAGTAACAGTCATGGGTGATTTCAACTTCCCTAATATTGACTGGAACGTCCTTACTGCAAATGGTTTGGATGCAGCAGATTTTGTCGGGTGTGTACAGGAAGGATTCCTGACTCAACATGTAGATCGGCCGACTAGGGGGGAGGCCATATTGGATTTGGTGCTTGGCAAGAACCAGGCCAGGTATCAGATGTCTCGGTGGGAGAGCATTTCAGTGACAGTGACCACAACCCCTTGACCTTTACCATAGTCATGGAGCGGGATAGGAACAGACAGTATGGGAAGGTATTTAATTGGGGGAGGGGAAATTATACTGCTATTAGACAGGTGCTGAGGAGCATAAAGTGGGAACAGTTGTTCTTGGGGAAATGCACAACATTAATGTGGAGGTTGTTTAAGGAGCACTTGCTGCGAGTGCTGGATAGTTTTGTCCCACTGAGACGAGGAAGGAATGGTAAGGTGAAGGAGCCTTGGATGACAAGAGAAGTGGAGCTTCTAGTCAAGAGGAAGAAGGAAGCTTACATAAGGTTGAGGAAGCAAGGATCTGACTCGGCTCTCAAGAGTTACAAGGGAGCCAGGAGGGAAATCAAAAATGGACTTAGGAGAGCTAGAAGGGGGCATGAAAAAGCCCTGGCGGGAAGGATTACGGAAAACCCCAAGGCGTTGTACACTTATGTGAGAAATAAGAGGATGATCAGAGTGAGAGTAGGGACGATCAGGGATAGCGGAGGGAACTTGTGCCTAGAGTCTGATGAGATAGGGAAGGCCCTAAATGAATATTTTGCTTCAGTATTCACTGAGGGGCCTTGTTGCTCATGAGAGCAGCGTGACCCAGGTTAATAGACTCAAACAGGTTGATATTAAGAAGGAGGATGTGCTGGAAATTTTGAAAAGCATCAGGATAGATAAGTCCCCTGGGCCAGACGAGATATATCCAAGGTTACTACGGGAAGCAAGGGAAGAGATTGCTGTGCCGTTGGCGATGATCTTTGCTTCCACACTCTCCACTTTAGTAGTACCGGATGATTGGAGGGAGGCGAATGTTGTTCCCCTGTTCAAGAAAGGGAATAGGGAAATCCCTGGGAATTACAGACGAGTCAGTCTTACGTCTGTGGTGAGAAGAATATTGGAAAAGATTCTGAGAGATAGGTTTTATGATTATTTAGAAAAACATAGTTTGATAAAAGATTGTCAGCATGGCTTTGTGAGGGGCAGGTCATGCCTCACAAGCCTCATTGAATTCTTTGAGGATGTGATGAGACACATTGATGAAGGTCGGGCAGTGAATGTGGTGTATATGGATTTCAGTGAGTCATTTGATAAGGTTCCCATGGTAGGCTCATGCAGAAAGTTAGGGGGCATGGGATACAGGGAAATCTGGCTGTCTGGATACTGAATTGGCTGGCCATAAGAAGGCAGCGAGTGGTAGTGGATGGAAAGTATTCCGCCTGGAGGTCGGTGACCAGTGGTGTCCCGCAAGGATCTGTTCTGGGACCTCTGCTCTTTGTGGTTTTTATAAATGACTTGGATGAGAAAGTGGAAGGGTGGGTTAGTAAGTTTGCCGATGACACGAAGGTTGGTGGAGTTGTAGATAGTGTCGAGGGCTGTTGCAGGTTACAACAGGACATTGACAGGATGCAGAGCTGGGCTGAGAAGTGGCAGATGGAGTTCAACCTGGATAAATGTGAAGTAATTCATTTTGGGAGGTTGAATTTGAATGCTGAATACAGGGTTAAAGGCAGGATTCTTGGAAGTGTGGAGGAACAGAGGGATCTTGGGGTCCACGTGCATGGATCCCTCAAAGTTACCACCCAGGTTGAATGGGTTGTTAAGAAGGCGTATGGTTGGACTTCCGGTTGCGATCCGCGAGGCTCGACAAAAGATCTCCGACAATGAGGACGAGATCTTAGGCTTGGCGGTAAAGATGGAGGCGCACGAGGCGCTCCACAAGAAATGGCAGGAGCGGTTCGAGGAGATGGCGAATCGGTCGAGGCGGAAGAATCTGCGGATTCTGGGCCTCCCGGAGGGGCTGGACGTGGGGGCCTATGTGGTCACCATGCTGAACTCGCTGATGGGAGGGGGGTCCTTCCAGGGACCCCTGGAGCTGGAAGGAGCCCTTAGAGTGTTGGCGAGGAGGCCCAAGGCTAACAAGACTCTGCGGGCGGTGCTGGTGAGGTTCCATCGGGTCGTTGATCGGGAGTGTGTGCTCAGATGGGCCAAGAAGGAGAGGAGCAGCAGGTGGGAGAACGCAGAGGTTCGAATATACCAGGACTGGAGTGCGGAGGTGACGAAGAGGAGGGCCGGGTACAATCGTGCGAAGGCGGTGCTGCACAGGAAGGGGGTGAAGATTGGCAGGCTGCAGCCGGCGCGACTGTGGGTCACCTACAAGGACCGGCACTGCGGGGGAGGGGTAGGCCCGAGTCGGGGGTGAGGGGACTGGGCCTGTAAAAGGAGCTGCGTCAGAGGTGGCGGGGCCGGGTAGGTGGAAAGTGCAAGCTTTTTCCAGCGCTGACTGGTGGGGGTGGGGCCGGGGCGGGGAAGCGAGGGTTGTTTCCCGCGCTTAGAATGGAAGGAGGAGGGGGAGAGCCTACTGATGGGGAACGGGAGAGGAGGGTGTGCCACACAATGGGAGGAGTCGAAGGAGAGGCGGGAGTGGCCGGTGTCAGCTGACTTGCGGAAGTGCAATGGGGGGAGTAAATCAGCTAGGATGGGTCCTAGCCGGGGGTGGGGGGGGGGGAAATCGAGTTGCTGCTATGGTCAAGCATGCTATGCTGCTGGAGCAAGTTGGGGGGGGGGGGGGTCGAGACGGGGGAGGTGCCGCCGTGGGGAACAGGCCGGGTATGGGGTGCGGGTGCGTGGCTGACCGAGGAGGGGTTATGGCTAGTCGGCCGGGGTGGGGGGGGGGCGGGTAGCCCCCTGATCCGGCTGATGACCTGGAATGTAAGGGGACTGAACGGCCCGGTTAAGTGGGCCCGCGTGTTCGCGCACCTGAAGGGGCTCAAGGCGGATGTGGTTATGCTCCAGGAGACACACCTGAAGGTGGTAGACCAGGTAAGACTGAGGAAAGAGTGGGTAGGTCAGGTGTTTCACTCGGGGCTGGATGCCAAAAATCGAGGGGTGGCGATCTTGGTGGGAAAGATGCCATTCGAGGCGCCGAGCATTGTGGCAGATAATGGCGGTAGGTACGTAATGGTAAGTGGTTGCAGGGAGAGAGTGTGGTACTGGTCAATGTGTATGCCCCGAATTGGGAAGATGCGGGTTTTATGCGGCGTATGTTGGGTCGGATCCCAGACTTGGAAGTGGGGGGCCTGATAATGGGGGGAGACTTTAACACGGTGCTGGATCCGGCACTGGATCGCTCCAGGTCTAGGACGGGTAGGAAGCCGGCGGCGGCTAGAGTGCTGAGGGGGTTTACGGACCAAGTGGGAGGGGTGGACCCTTGGAGGTTTGCAAGGCCGGGGGCTAGGAAATTTTCATTCTTCTCACATGTCCATAAGGCTTATTCCCGAATCAACTTTTTCATTTTGAGTAGGGCGCTGATAGCGAGAGTAGAGGATACTGAGTATTCGGCAATAGCCATGTCGGACCATGCCCCGCATTGGGTGTACTTGGAGATGCGGGAGGAGAGGGACCAGCGCCTGTTGTGGTGCTTGGAGGTGGGGCTGTTGGTGGATGAGGAGGTGCGCGAGCGGGTCCGAGGAAGTAAAGGCAGGTACTTGGAGACCAACGACAATGGGGAGGTCCGAGTGGGGATGATATGGGTGGCACTGAAGGCGGTGGTGAGGGGAGAGCTGATCTCCATTAGGGCCCACAAGGAGCGGAGGGAGCGGGGGGAGAGGGAGAGGCTGGTGGGGCAGATGGTGAGGGTAGACAGGAGGTATGCGGAGGTGCCCGAGGAAGGATTGTTGAGGAAGAGGCGCAGCCTCCAGGCTGAATTCGACCTGGTGACCACCAGGAAGGCGGAGGTGCAGTGGAGGAAGGCCCAGGGGGGCAATTTACGATTCCGGGGAAAAGGCAAGCCGGATGCTGGTGCATCAGCTTTGGAAGCGGGACGCAGCTAGGGAGATCGGGGGAGTTAAGGACAGGGGAGGGAGTGTGGTGCGGAGTGGGGTTGGCATCAATGGGGTCTTCAGGTACTTTTACGAGGAATTGTACCGATTCGAGCCCCCACGGGAGGAGGGAGGGATGGACCACTTCCTGGACCAATTGCGGTTTCCAAAGGTGGAAGAGGGACTGGTGGCGGGATTGGGGGCCCCGATTGAGCTGGAGGAACTGACCAAAGGGATAGGAAGCATGCAGGCGGGGAAGGCACCGGGGCCGGACGGTTTCCCGGTCGAATTCTATAAAAAATATATAGATCTGTTGGGCCCGTTGTTCGTCAGGACCTTCAATGAGGCAAGGGAGGGGGGGGCTTCGCCCCCGACGATGTCCCGGGCACTGACTCATCTCCTTGATCCTGAAGCGGGACAAGGATCCCCTGCAGTGTGGGTCTTACAGACCGATTTCGCTGCGAAATGTAGATGCCAAGGTGCTGGCGAAGGTCTTAGCCACGAGGATTGAGGATTGTGTGCCGCAGATCATCCATGAAGACCAGACAGGGTTTGTGAAGGGGAAGCAGTTGAACGCGAATGTGCGGAGGCTTTTGAACGTTATCATGATGCCGGCGAGGGAGGGGGAGGCGGAGATAGTGGTGGCGATGGACGCTGAGAAAGCCTTCGATAGGGTAGAGTGGGGGTACTTGTGGGAGGTGCTGAAGAGGTTCGGGTTTGGGGAGGGGTTTGTCAGGTGGGTTAGGCTTTTGTATGAGGTCCCGATGGCGAGTGTGGCCACAAACAGGAGGAGGTCCGAGTACTTTCGGTTGCACCGAAGGACGAGGCAGGGGTGTCTCCTGTCCCCCCTGCTCTTCGCACTGGCGATTGAAACCCTGGCTATGGCACTGAGGGAGTCAAGGAACTGGAGGGGGTTGGTGCGGGGTGGGGAGGAGCATAGGGTGTCGCTCTATGCGGACGACCTGCTGCTATATGTGGCGGACCCGTTGGGAGGAGTGCCGGAGGTAATGAGGATTCTTAGGGAATTCGGGGACTTTTCGGGGTACAAGCTCAACATGGGGAAGAGTGAGCTGTTCGTGGTCCACCCAGGGGACCAGAAGAGGGGGATTTGCGAGCTCCCACTAAAAAGGGCGGAGATGAGCTTCAGATATTTGGGGGTCCAGGTGGCCAGGAGCTGGGGGGCCCTGCATAGGCTTAATTTCACAAGGCTGGTGGAGCAAATGGAGGAGGAGTTCAAGAGGTGGGACGCGTTGCCGCTGTCCTTGGCGGGTAGGGTGCAGTCAATCAAAATGACGGTGCTCCCAAGGTTTTTGTTCCTGTTCCAGTGCCTCCCTGTGTTCATCCCGAAGACATTTTTTAGGCGGGTTAACAGAAGTATAATGGGGTTGGTGTGGGCGCGAGGGACTCCGAGGGTGAGAAGGGTGTTCCTGGAGCGGAGTAGAGATGGGGGGGGACTGGCGCTGCCCAACCTCTGTGGGTACTACTGGGCCGCCAATGCGATGATGGTGCGCAAGTGGGTGATGGAGGGGGCTGCATGGAAGATGCTGGAGACGGCGTCTTGTGTGGGTACGAGTCTGGGGGCGCTGGCAACGGCGCCGCTGCCGCTCCCTCCAAGGAGGTATACCACGAGCCCGGTGGTGGCGGCTGCCCTCACAATCAGGGGTCAGTGGAGGCGGCATAGGGGGGAAGTTGGGGCCTCGGCGTGGACCCCAATAGGGGAGAACCACCGGTTCGCACCAGGGAGAGCAGGTGGAGGGTTTTCGGGGTGGCACAAGGCAGGGATACGAAGGTTGGGGGACCTGTTTGTGGACGGGAAGTTCGCGAGCCTGGGTGAGCTGGAAGAGAAGTACGGGCTCCCCCCGGGGAACACCTTTAGGTACTTACAGGTAAGGCTGTTTGCCAGACGGCAGGTGGTGGAATTCCCGCGGCTACTGCCACACACAGTACAGGACAGGGTGCTCTCGGGGGAGTGGGTGGGAGTGGGGAAGATCTCGGAAACTTACCAGGTGATGCAGGAGGAGGAGGAGGCCTCGGTGGTGGAGGTGAAAGGTAAGTGGGAGGAGGAGTTGGGAGAGGAGATTGAGGAAGGGACGTGGGCAGATGCCCTAGGGAGGGTCAACTCTCCCTCATCGTGCGCGAGGCTCAGCCTCATACAGTTTAAGGTGCTGCACAGCGCACACATGACCGGGACAAGGATGAGCCGTTTTTTTGGGGGTGAGGACAGGTGTGTTAGGTGCTCAGGGAGCCCAGCAAATCACACCCATATGTTCTGGGCATGCCCAGCGCTGGAGGAATTTTGGAAGGGGGTAGCGAGGACGGTGTCGAGCGAGGTAGGATCCAGGGTCAAACCGGGCTGGGGGCTCGCAATATTTGGGGTCGCAGAGGAGCCGGGAGTGCAGGAGGCGAAAGAGGCCGATATTCTGGCCTTTGCGTCCCTGGTAGCCCGGCGAAGGATTCTTCTTCAGTGGAAGGATGCGAGGCCCCCAAGAGTGGAATCCTGGATCAACGACATGTCGGGGCTCATTAAATTGGAGAGGGTGAAATTAGCCTTTAGAGGGTCGGTATAAGGGTTCTTTAGGCGGTGGCAACCGTTCTTAGACATCCTGGCAGAACAGTAGACATTGGTCAATGGCAGCAGCAACTCGGGGGTGGTGGGGGGGGGGGGGGGGGGGGTGGTGGTGGTGGGGGGGGTTTACTTTATTTCTGTTTTGGTTATTTACACTGGAGGGTCCAGGGGGGTGTATATACCAGTTGTGTTAAGTCGGGGTGTTAATGTTAATTTATTATTTATGTACAGGGGGAGGGGGGAGGGAGGGTTGTTGTTTTTAGACCATGTTTTGTACTTAACCCTGTTGGGTTCCTTTTTCATTTTGTTAGATATTTTATGAAAACCTGAATAAAAATAAAAAAAATAAAAAAAATGTTTTAAAAAGGCGTATGGTCTGTTGGCTTTCATTAACAGGGGGATTGAGTTTAAGAGACACAAGGTTTTGCTGCAGCTTTATAAAACCCTGGTTAGACCACACTTGGAATATTGTGTCCGGTTCTGGTCGCCTCATTATAGGAAGGATGTGGATACTTTGGAGAGGGTGCAGAGGAGATTTCCCAGGATGCTGCCTGGACTGGTGGGCATGTCTTATGAAGAAAGGTTGAGGGAGCTAGGGCTTTTCTCACTGGAGCGAAGAAGGAAGAGAGGTGACTTGATAGAGGTGTACAAGGTGATGAGAGGCATGGTTAGAGTAGATAGCCAGAGGCTTTTCCCCAGGGTGGAAATGGCTGTCACGAGGGGACACAATTTTAAGGTGATTGGAGGAAGGTATAGGGGAGATGTCAGAGGTAGGTTCTTTCTTCAGAGAGTAGTAGGTGCGTGGAATGCACTGCCAGCGGAGGTGGTGGAGTCAGAGTCATTAGGGACATTTAAGCGACTCTTGGACAGGCACATGGACAGCAGTAAATTGAAGGGGTTCGGTTAGATTGACTTAGATTAGGATAAAAGGTCGGCCAAAGGGCCTGTATTGTGCTGTACTGTTCTATGTTCTATGTTTTCCTCAAACCCGCCCACTCCTAACTTTGAACTTGTGTCCCCTTGTAACTGACCTTCAATTAAGGGGAACAGCTGCTCCCCATCCACCCTGACCATGACCCTCATAATCTTGAACACCTCAATCACGTAACCCTCACTGTTCTCTGTTCCAGAAAAACAACCTCGCCCTCTCTTTATAACTTAAATGTTCCATCCCAGGCAACATTCTGGTGAATCTTCTCTGCACCCCCTCCGGTGCAATTACATCCTTCCTAAAATGTGGTGACCAGAATTGCACACAGTACTTCAGCTGTGGCCTCACCGAAGTTCAATATAGCTCCATCATGACCTCCCTGCTTTGTAATCTATGCTCTGATTGACAAAGGTGTGTTCCATATGTCTTCTTCACCACGCTATTAACCTGCCCTTCTGCCTTCAGGGATCTATGGACAAACACGCTAAGGTTCCTTTGCTCTTCAGAACTTCCCAGTATCAGTCCTTGATGGTATACTTCCTTGTTAAATTACTCCTTCCAAAGTGTATCACCTCAAACATTTCAGAGTTAAATTTCATCTGCCACTTATCCGCCCATTTGACCATCCTGCCTATATTTTCCTGTAACCCAAGACACTCAACCTCACTGTTAACCACTCAGCCAATATTTGTGTCATCTGCAAAATTACTGATCCTACCACCCACATAGTCATCTATGTAATTTATATAAACGACAAACAATAGGGAGCCCAGCATGGATCGCTGTAGTACACCGCTGGTCACTGGCTTCCAGACACTGCAGCATCTGCCTATCATCACCCTCTGTCTCCTACCACTAAGCCAATTATGAATCCACCTATCAAATCACCCTGTATCCCATGTGCATTTGCCTTCTTAATAAGTCTCCCATATGGGACCTTGTCAAAGACTTTGCTGAAATCCATGTAAATAACATCAACTGCACTACCCTCATCTAGACACTTGGTTCGCTGCTCAAAAAATTCAATCAAATTGGTTAGGCATGACCTCCCTCTGACAAAGCCATGCTGACTATCTTTGATCAAACCTTGCCTCTCCAAGTGAAGATAGATTCTCTCCTTCAGAATCTTCTCCAGTAGTTTCCCAACCACTGACGTGAGACTCACTGGTCTGTAGTTCCCTGGCTTGTCTCTACAACCTTTCTTAAATAGTGGGAACTCATTGGCTATTTTCCAGTCCTCTGACACCTCCCCTGTGGCCAGAGAGGAATTAAAAATTTGGGTCAGAGCACCTGTAATGTCTTCCCTCGCCTCCCACAGCATCCTGGGACACAATTCATCCAGGCCTGGAGATTTGTCCATTTTTAAGTCAGCCAATACCCCCAATAACTTGTCACTCGCTATAAATCTGCCCAGTAAATCTTTCTTTTCTCCATCCCTTCCTTTTTGGCTGAGTGTAGAGACAAAGCTGTGAGCCTTCTTTTGTGTTTTGGTTGTGTGAAAATAAACTAACACTTTTAAGTTCATCCCATCTCAAGTTTGCTGTGATTATTAATAGAAAATTGGATTGCACGAAAATCGAGGAGTTGGGAAATACATAATAAAGAAAGAAACAATTCAATAACGTCTTCCTGTTTATGGATGGCAGGTGAGTGGAGAAATTAGTGGTGTTTAAATTAAACCCCTTCTGTCTGCAACAGATAAGACTGCATTGTTTTAAAAAGAGAAAAACTTTTTTCTTTAAATTATTCAAATGCTGTTGCACAATTTTCTTACCATAAATATCTCATTCGTTTTTTTGTTTCCATCCAGTTCTATTAGATTTTGATGGTCATGATCGGTCATATAATCCTTTGTAGTTGATAGACAAAAAAAAGCATTGAGACATAATTCCATTATAACAAAAATATAAAAGTACCATAAATGCTGTGAATGTCGTACTAACTACAAATTCAAGTCAAATCTAAAAAACTTGCAAGAAATTATTCCATACCTCTAAAAGCCTCAGCATTTTGTCTTTGTACATGGCCACATATTTTTCGATAGTTGAAAGAAGATCTTCAGGTCTCCTCACTAAACGAGCGGCAAGGCTCATGCCACCCTCTGCAGTCTCTTCCTAATCACAAAGATTGACAAAATATATTTTACAAATGCCTCTAATATTATGATAATTCAGAAATTAGGTGGGTAGATCCTGCAGAGAAAAGAATCATGCATAAAAAGGTTAACAATATTTAAATGACTACAATAATATGTATGACATGGTAATGTAATGTTCCAATAATAATCTTTATTGGTGTCACAAGTAGGCTTACAGTAACACTGCAATGAAGTTACCGTGAAAATCCCCTAGTCGCCACACTATGGCGCCCTTTCGGGTTCACTGAGGGAGAATTCAGAATGTCCAATTCACCTAACAAGCACGTCTTTGGGGACTTGCGGGAGGAAACCGGAGCACCTGGAGGAAACCCATGCAGACACGTGGAGATTCCGCACAGCTAGTGACTCAAGCTGGGAATCGAACCTGGGTCCTGAGCACTGTGAAGTAACCACTGTGCTACCATGCTGCCCTTTTAGCTAAAAATATATACTTCTGTACACTGCGAGTACATTTAATTAACTCAGAAAATGTTTAGTTTTGCATTCATTTTGACAAAATGGCCCACCGACTAAGTTGCATACATAGCTTTGAATGTCTAATTTCATGAAACATGTGTAAGAGTGAATTAATAGAGTGAGTAAAAGGGGAATAGATCTGGAGGGGAATCGGGCTGGAGGCAGCCGCCGGTTGTGGCTCTCTGTCTCTCCCTCCCAGAGCTGGGCTCTGTTTGAAAGTAGCCCGGGGGAGGGGGAGAGGAGGGAAAGTGACAAACCCGGGACCCGGAGCCAGACTCGCTACATTGGAGGGACGACTTTAGAAGAGCGGTGAGGCAGAGCTGAGAGTTAAGGCCCTGAGCGCCGATACCAGGGCAGAGAGGGGGGCATTTGTGAAGAGCCGGGCACTCAGTATTGATCGAGGGTCGCTAACCAACACAGTGTAGATTTCATTTCCACACTTGTTCCGTCTTCAAGATGCAGACTTGGTTAAAAGGCAAACGTGTTGGGTACTGTTTAGCACAGGGCTAAATCGCTGGCTTTGAAAGCAGACCAAGGCAGGCCAGCAGCACGGTTCGATTCCCGTAACAGCCTCCCCGAACAGGCGCCGGAATGTGGCGACTAGGGGCTTTTCACAGTAACTTCATTTGAAGCCTACTTGTGACAATAAGCAATTTTCATTTTTCATACTGGCTGAGCAAGAAGATCAAAAAGCTGAATTTCCAGGCCTTCACGGACATTTGCAGGAAAAGAGGCCTGACATTGTGCAGCTAGATTTGGAAAAACCCATCGAAGAGCAGGGACCACTTGATGTTATAATCCACAAACTGACCAGAAGCGGACCAAAATGATGCACAGTCCCAGGAATTGGTTCAGAGGTTTCAGGATTATATTGACGCACACCCAGAGACCATTATTCTGGACCCACTGCCTGCAATCAGGACCCTGCTAGATAGATGCAGATCTTTCAAGCTGATCCGCAGACTGGATGGCTACATGCAAAATAATAGAGTCTGTTCCCCGCCTTTTATGGAACTGAGCAGTCTGTGTGGGTAGGACATCATGGCAGAGATTGAGAAGCACAAGCTGATATTCCCATTCATTTGCAAAACCTGAGTGGCACACGACACCAATTCCCATGAGATGGCAATTATATTCAGTGAAGGTGGTTTGAAAGATATGAAGCCACAGTGTGTCATCCAGAGCTTTATAAACCACAATGCAGTCCTCTACAAAGTGTTTGTTGTCGGAGAGACTTACAGCATGGTTGAACAGCCATCATTGAAGAATTTTTCGAGGGACCTTTCAGACAGGAAAACAATATTCTTCAACAGTCGCAATGTCTCAAAACCAGAGTCGTTGTCTGATTTAACAGCACTCAATGTAGTGGAAGGTGTCTTAAGACCCCCAAGTGATGAAGTCATCAGAAAAATATCCAGGACACTTTGTGAGGCACTTGGCATATCCCTCTTTGGCATTGACGCAATCATCAATAACCAGACTGGCCAACATGCTGTCATCGATATTAATGCATTCCCAGGATACGAAGGTGTCCCAGGGTTCTTCACTGAGCTAATAATCCACATCAAGGTTGTCCTGCAAGATCAAAACCCGGAACCGGCTCAGTTCAACTGGAACAGTAAGGCAGCTGAGCAGGCTGCCAGCATCTGTGGGGAGCGGGCCTGTCCTGCTGCTTCAGGCTTTGTGATCATGGGAGCAAAAGATCCATGGCTTGTAGAAGATGACCCAAGCAGTAGCAAGAGGTTGCAGCACCAACGACTAAGTTGCAATTCTGCTTTGCCACCCAACTTTCAGAACTGTGTTGCTCCCATGGCAACTAAGGCATCTTCACAATAACCACTGAGAACACTGGACCAAACGCAAGGCTTGATCTGTGTGGGGATCAATCTGAACCACTTTCTTAGACTAATGGAACAATTTATGTTTTGCCTGAATGACTTCACAGACTCACAAAGACTGGAGCACAGTATCGAAGGGATATTGAGGAGCAGGTTGCAGATCCTTTGATAAACTCAATCCAATTCTTGTTAAGTATTAACATAGCAAAGGTTGTTTCAGTGAGCTTTTATCATACACTAGCTATTACTAATGCTCTCAACAGGAGTCAATCACAAGTGGCTAATTCAGTTAATCAGGTATCTTTCCTTTCATCCTGGGTATTTGAGAATTTCATCTTTCTTCCCCCTTGACATTTCACCTTAATCAGCACACAGGACCCAAATGGTTTGTGCTCGATTCAAAGTTGTAGCTTCCTTTTAGAAACTGTAAGATATTTGAATTCTGTGGATCTTCCACATTGTTAGACTCCAGTAAGATATGTTCTGCATATCTGAAAGGTGGTTGAAGCTTGAAGAGGGCAAGTTGGGCGGCACGATGGCGCAGTGGTTAGCACTGCTGCCTCACGGCACCGATGACCCGGGTTCGATCCCAGCCCTGGGTCACTGTTGTTGCTCATTTTAGCCTTAGTTTACTTTATTCTTATTCTGTCACCTTTGCTCATGAGTCACCAGGTATCTTTCTGATACCGCCACATGGTTCAAGTCCAAGTAATGATTAATAATGCAACACACCGCTTAGTAAGAGTTAAACCAACACTCATTTATTATATACAGCAATTAATACTTATACAATAATCCTACTTCTAGACTACTACCTACCACTAAAGGCCAATACTTAACTTTGGAAATGACCCACCAGGTCAGGGAAACGAATGGTCTTTCGAATTGGTTCTGAGCCTGCGGGATTCAAAAGCTGGTACAAGTCGATAGTCAGGAGAGCCTATCTGGTAGCGATCGCTGGAGTAAAACTCACAGTTTTCTTGGAGAAGGTTCTCGAAGGTTGCGAGCAGGAAGAGAAGGGGCGATTTGAACTTGGCCCCTATTCTTATAGTCCCCAGGGGCTTCCCGCCTCATGGGGCAGACCTCGTACCTGGTTCCAAGTGATTGGACTTGGTCCCAATCACTTGGTTCGATATGCTCCAATAATGGGGCGATTCCTTGATCGGGGGGTGGTCGTTTACCTTTCTTTGTGTTAGCCCCTGCTGGCGCCGAAAGGACTGGGTCGGCTTTCAATTGCTAATTTGTAGCAATTGTTCCCGGGGATGGCTGATTAAAATGCAGATGGCTGGGTTGTTGTGATGTTGATGGCTGCAGGTATCGGTCTGGACTGACTTCCCCAGAGGTGAATACACTGTTTTACCTGCAGCTGTCCGTTTGAGTCCTGTTGGCTGATTTTCCCATCAGCCACTTTCGTTCACCATTTTAAATCGGGGTTTGACCATTCTAATCGGGAGTCAGACATTTTACATGGCTACACTGTCCGTGTGGAGTTTGCACATTTTCCCCTTGTCTGCGAGGGTTTCACCCCCACAACCCAAAGTTGTGCAGATTGGCCATGTTAAATTGCCCCTTAATTTAAAAAAAAAGAGAACAGGGCAAGTTGGAGGCGTTGTTTGGCAAGAATTGTTCTCGGTAAATAGATGTTCTGTATTACAAATAAAAATCTAAATGATAAGATTGAGGGGATATTGATGTATGGTAAAGTCACATTGCTTCCAGGTAGCAGCATGTAAACTAAGGCAATTTAAAAACTGCACAAGGCAGACTCCCAGGGCAGAGGCGTGATGGTGTGGTATCCTTCACGCCCATCTTCTTGTTCAGTTTAATCGTCGCTAATGATGCACTTCCATACACGTCTTCTCTTCATTAGGAAACCAAGATGTGGAGATGCCGGCGTTGGACTGGGGTGAGCACAGTAAGAAGTCTTACAACACCAGGTTAAAGTCCAACAGGTTTGTTTCGATGTCACTAGCTTTCGGAGCGCTGCTCCTTCCTCAGGTGAATGAAGAGGTATGCTCCAGAAACATATATATAGACAGATTCAAAGATGCCAGACAATGCTTGGAATGCGAGCATTAGCAGGTGATTAAATCTTTACAGATTCAGAGATGGGGTAACCCCAGGTTAAAGATGTGTGAATTGTGTCAAGCCAGGACAGTTGGTAGGATTTCGCAGGCCAGATGGTGGGGATGAATGTAATGCGACATGAATCCCAGGTCCCGGTTGAGGCCGCACTCATGTGTGCGGAACTTGGCTATAAGTTTCTGCTCGGCGATTCTGCGTTGTTGCGCGTCCTGAAGGCCGCCTTGGAGAACGCTTACCCGGAGATCAGAGGCTGAATGCCCTTGACTGCTGAAGTGTTCCCCGACATTAAATTGCATTGTCCAAGACCAAGCATTGTCTGGCATCTTTGAATCTGTCTATATATATGTTTCTGGAGCATACCTCTTCATTCACCTGAGGAAGGAGCAGTGCTCTAAAAGCTAGTGACATCGAAACAAACCTGTTGGACTTTAACCTGGTGTTGTAAGACTTCTTACTTTGGAAACCAACAGTGGGAATGAAATTGTGGAAATAGCTATAAAACATCATCCATAGATTGCAATGGTTACAGCTCAATGTTGCAGATAGTCATTACTTACCCTTCATTTCCCTTTCTTCGAAAAGCAGCATTGAGAAATGTGTGACGTATACTTGCTCATATTCTAAGTTCGCACTTGACAAAGAGCTGAAGTGGGTAGTGTCTCCGGTCAGCTCAGAGCTCTTTCCCCATGATGACAGTACTTCAGTATTTAACCAGAGCCTGTCAGTTTCAGTACTGCTCGCCTATAATTCTGAGTTTAATTGATTTTACAATAATATGGGAAAAGGAAGAGTCAGAAGTAGGTTACTTGTGTGCTTGGAGTGTTATAGGAGGAAAGAAATGGGAAGTTACCCATTAGAAACCAAAGGTAAATGTCTGTTTTCTTTTATTAATTTAATAATTCCAAGCAATCACTGCTTCTTAAATTACCTTTTTATGCACAAAACAAAAATCCATATTTTTTTTGACTCAAATCCAAAATGATTAGGTATGATTAACTACGGAGGAGGACACTGGGCGAGCAATTTTTTTTGTGTCATAATGGTTTGCATTGTAATTAAGACCTAAAGTCAAACTTAATGACAATGTGCCTGTTGGAAAATGTTGCACCATTATTAGGCGAATGTATTGCTGTAATAAACACTCCAGTTCACATGATTTAGCTTAGGAGAACTTTGTTGAGTGTATTGTAACAGCCTACACCTCTACCACTCTAACCTTTTTGCAACCCTTAAGACAATATTATGCCCAGAGCCATTTGGGTGGTTATAGATGGGACTTGCCCCCTTTGGGTTCCGTTTTTGCCATGGAGACCAGGCCTAAATATGTTTACAGCAAATTAAGTTTAGTGTACTAGCTATTAGATGACCATCTTAATATGTTGATGTATTTCCTCTCTTCTCTCATTGCATGAGAAGTAATGTGAAATTATTACGTGATTTTCTTATTGCCTTAATCTATTGGCTCAACTCTGTTGCACTGCTTCATTCTTCCATATAAACTACTGAAAGTTGATTAGGCATAAAGTAATTTTTTTTAAATTAGAGCTTTTTTTTTGTTAATATCGGAGTTGAGATTCACAACTTTCACCTGCATGAGCAATATTACCAAAAGGTGGTAAATTTATTTCACCTCAATATCCCATTGGCATAAGCGTTGCCATAGTACCTGCAATCTTAAAGTGATGCAGCATGGCAAAAATAGATATTTTTAATAAGGATTAGTTGCTCATGGATAAAGCAGATTTCCTTCAGTGATGTTGTCAGATGGGCCCTTGGGGATCTGGCACAGCTCACAAGAATTGTTTATTTTCCTTCATCTCCTCCCCGCTGCAAATTCCTCAACTGGAGAACACAATTCTCCATTGTGTGGAGAATCGCTCAGCGATCAGAGCCAATTCTGCTGTTTTGCTTATCCCTATGGGTGGTACCTTGGGTGGGGGTGCCTGGCAAAGATTTGGCAAAATTCAGCCAGCAGCCAGCCTGCGAGAAACTGAATTTCTGCCCTTGCGCTTTGAATGGCCAGTATTCTTTGATAAAACCCCATTCTTCAACTCTGCTGTTTTGTAAAACACCAAACAATCCACAGTATTTTCATCCAAACAGTCCAGTAACTGTTCTAAATTTCTACAAGAATAATGGATTAACACATTAACTGCTGGCATTTAAATTAGTGCTACTTCAATGAACTCATTCAGTTATCTGCTGCAAAAACACTTTTGCAATGGGAAAACTGAGAGATTATAACATTCCCTGTTTATTTTGTGTCAGCGTGTTCCAAATGACTGATATTTTTGCTTCATCGTTTTAGTTCTTGTCCCAAGTCCAGAGTTCTTTGTGTTTTAAGTTGGCATCCTTGGTATCATGCATCAAGTGAAGTCCAGCAAATTCCTGCGTTCACCTGAACCTCAGCAATTCTTAGTTAGACAGATTGGACCAAATATACAGGACGTCCATCCAGTGTCAAGACAATGTAACTCAATGCTTTCTGGTAATATTGTACAATGGGAATGTATTTGTTTAGATTGTGCACTCTTAGTGACCAGTGGAGTGTGTAGTCTATAATATGTATTATATGAAATATATATTTTGTGGCAACAGTTATCACAGCCTACACAGCTTCACGAAATTGTCTTGTATATTAGTTTATCCATTCTTTTTTTAGCAATTGCTGCTTATATAAAACCAAAAATATTTGACGTTTAACAAAAAAAAAGGGGAATAGATCTAACACCCCTACATTAGAGTATTGAGCACATACTAGTTAAATGCTTATACCTTCAGGGCTTGAAGAACTTTGTGAAGAACTTTCAAGTACTTTTTGAAGAACAGACAGTTTTCCAGAGGATTACAAACAAGCTTCTGGATGAAGGTTAAATAATAAACCTACGTGTGGTAGTATGTATTAGGGGTCATGTGGGACTGGAAGCCCTAATGTCATTGGCTGACAGATCCCGGGTCCTGGTTGGCCGTTGACCTCTAGCTCCGCCCTGAAGACGGAGTATAAGAAGCCGGAGTCCTCCCCCGCAGGCCATTCTACTATCGAGCTGCGGGGGAACAGACACGCTTAATAAAGCCTCATCGACTTCACTCTATTCGTCTCACGGAGTCTTTGTGCGCTACACTACGCAGGCAAGATCAGAATATTAAAACAATGCTCGATGTACTGATTAACTGTGTAAGCAGACTGTGGCCCGATTCTCCGAACTTGTTGCGCCCTTGCTCAAGCGTAACAAGGCCACTGAATAGCGGGAGAGGCCAAAATCAAGATCTGCGCCAGGCGCCAAACAGTTTGCGATGCAACCAGCCTGCTCCTGTCGCCGAAATTGGGATCTTGCCGTAGCGAGGTGAGAAACCAATTATCACCACATAAGCCCCATTTCCATACAACTAATGAGAACGATGCCAAATCCAATCGCCTCCCGTCATTCAGTGGCCCCCCCAGCAAGTTCTCACTCTGGCGCCGATTAGTACTCCTTTTGAAAAACGTGAACCTGCGGGAGGGCATCTGTGGGAAGCCGAGGAGGTGAGTAGCCACCTTTGATCACAGGTAAAGAGCCCGGGGGGTGCGGGGGTGGGCCTTGGCTGGGGCTGGGGAACACCACGATACCAACCCCTGGATCCTGTGTATCCATTCCGGGGGCAACCCTTGTCCCTGCCCGTCTGCCCCAGCGACCACCTGTAACCCCACCGACTGCTGAGGCCTCATGCTGCACGGCTGAAAGCTATTGCTGATAGGGAATTGGCAATCGTGGTTAAGTGAGCAATTCACAGATGCCAGGTGGATTCCTGTAGGTGGGTGGGCCATGTAGCACGTGGGAATCATTGCCTAGCATCCCAATTAAACCTTGATGACTGGACACTGTGGCTGAACACTGTGGGAAGCAAGACCTCACACGCAACATCCGAAAATCCAGGGGGTGGGACACAGCCCAGGGGCCATGTCCAGGGCCGCAGGGTGGGTGGGTGCCACGGGGAGGGGGGAGGTGGAGGGATGGCTACAGAGATGGGAAAGGGTCTGGGGGTTCAGGCCACATTGCAGAAGAAAGTGACAGAGGCATCCTAATGGTTGTGCAAAAAGGATTTTCATGTGCTGTATAATACCCCACTCCTGTGGGTGCCTCCCCCCCGCCGGCCGCCCCCTCACCAATCCTCAACGTGCCTGGCCCTCCTAGCTCTACTGCTATATTGGTTGTGATCTTTCAGAAATCACTGGAGGCAGGAAGAGTCGCAGAGGACTGGAAAGTGGTTAATGTAACACCACTGTTTAAGAAGGGAGGGAGGCAGAAGACGGGAAATTATAGGCCTGTTAGCTTGACTTCGGTCATTGATAAGATTTTAGAGTCCGTTATTTAAGATGGGATCGCGGAATACCTGGAAGTGCATGATAAAATAGGACTGAGTGAGCACGGCTTTGTCAAAGGGAGGTCACGCCTGACAAATCTATTAGAGTTCTTTGAGGAGGTAAAAAGGAAGTTAGACAAAGGAGAAACAATGGACGTGATTTATTTAGATTTCCAGAAGGCCTTTGACAAGGTGTCGCATAGGAGATTATTCAATAAGTTAAGAGCCCGTGGTGTTAAGGGTAAGATCCTGGCATGATAGAGGATTCGCTGACTGGCAGAAGGCAGAGTGGGGACATAGGGGTCTTTTTCAAGATGGCAGCCAGTGGCTAGTGGTGTGCCTCAGGGGTCTGTGCTGGGACCACAACTTTTCACAATATACATTAATGATCGGGAAGAAGGAACTGAAGGCACTGTTGCTAAGATTGCAGATAATACAAAGATCTAGTTCGTATTGAGGAAGCAGGAGGGCTGCAGAAGGATTTGGACAGGCGAGGCGAGTGGACAATGAAGTGATAGATGAAATACAATGTGGAAAAGTGTGAGGCTATGCACTTTGGAAGGAGGAATTTAGACATAGACTATTTTCTAAATGGGGAGATGCTTAGGAAATCAGAAGCACAAAGGGACTTGGGAGTCCTTGTTCACGATTCTCTTAAGGTTAACGTGCAGCTTACATTGGCAGTTAAAATGCAATGTTAGCATTCATGTCAAGAGGACTAGAATACAAGACCAGGGATGTACTTCTGAGGCTGTATAAGGCTCTGGTCAGACACCATTTGGAGTATTGTGAGCAGTTTTGGGCCCCCTATCTAAGGAAAGAAAGATGTGCTGGCCTTGGAAAGGGTCCAGAGGAGGTTCACAGGAATGATCCCTGGAATGAACAGCTTGTCATATGAGGAACGGTTGAGGACTCTGGGTCTGTACTCGTTGGAGTTTAGAAGGATGAGGGGGATCTTATTGAAACTTACAGGATACTGTGAGGCCTGGATAGAGTTTCCACTTGTAGGAAAAACTAGAAGCAGAGGGCACAATCTCAGACTAAAGAGACGATCCTTTAAAACAGTGATGAGGAATTTCTTCAGTCAGAGGGGTGGAAATCGGGGCAGCTGGTGCCCACCGTCGCCACTCCATGGGACGGGTCCAGGTTGGCACTTTGCGGGCGATCTACCATGTGACAATGGTAACTCTTTTTAACATGATTTCATGAGATATAAGACCATAGAACCATGAGACATAGGCGCAGAATTAGGCCACTCGGTCCATCGTGAATCGGAGCTGTCCTTGGAACAAACAGTTTAGATTTGTCAGGCTCACGAGCTCGCAGCACAGCATTCTAAAATGTTTCTCAGTAATGGTGGCATCTTCTTGGAGGAAAGCACTCCGGCTGATTTCCTTTTTCCAAAAAGACGGGAAACTTCCGATTCCTTCAGCAATCGTTCCCTCAGCTTATTTTCATTCACAAGAAACACAATTTGGTCCCGAATCTTGGAAGATTCCACCACAGAAAAATTTCAGGTTTTATCTTTTAATTTTAAATCAGTGATGAAATGACCTATGGACTCTTCTGTCTTCTGTAAACGTGATCTAAAAACATAGCATTCATAAATTTCATTCTTTATGGGGGTGAAATGTTCATCAAATCTTCAAATTACTTTGTTAAAAGTTTTACTATCTTCATCATTTGCAAATGTAAAAGTATTAAACAGCAATTGCTTCGGGCCCTGCCACTATTAGGAGCATCGCTACCTTGCCTGAATCTGATTAATCTCCTAAATTTACAGCAGTAGGATACAGTTTAAATTGTTGTTTGAACACAAGCAAGTTGCTGTCCATATCACCATGAAATCTGAGACTCATTGATGGCTTCAATGACTCCATGTAGTTCATTCATGCAGTCTGTAAAATCTTCAAATCTCTGTGGACCTCGTGGCAGGCTCGATGTGATAATTTTTTCTCAGTGTTTAATACCATCCAACCCAGGTATCATGTAATGTTCTTGTTGGATGGCCTGATTTATATTACAGGAACATTTGTAGCTAAAGCTATAAATTATTTATTAACATTAATTGTGGTCGACTATATACAAAACAACAGATGAATAACAGTATGAAAATGCACAAACCACTATCTCTCTCTCAGCTCCCTCATCAGTCTGAGGTCACCTGACTCTAACATTCACTTATATACTAATGACACTCCTAGTGGTCAGTCGGTGAATTACGACACAACCATGATATCACTCCATTAACCTGAAGAGAATCTTGAACTAGGACTCCTAAGTTCCTTTGTACTTCTGATTTCCTAAGTCTTTTCCCATATAGAAAATAGTATATGCCTCCATTCTTCCTACCAAAGTGCATAACCTCACACCTTTCCGCATTGTATTCCATTTGCTACTTCTTTGCCCACTCTCCTACCCTGTCCATGTATTTCTGCAGCCTGCCTGCTTCCTCAATACTACCTGACAAACTGCATATCTTTGTATCATCTGCAAACATCGCAACAGCGCCCTCAGTTCCTTCTTCCAGATCGTTAATGTATATTGTGAAAAGTTGTGGTCACAAACGCTGACCCCTGAGGCACGCCACTAGTCATCCGCTGCCATCCTGAAAAAGACCCCTTTATCCCCACACTCTGCCTTCTGCTAGTCGGCCAATCCTCTATCCATGCCAGTATCGCCGAGCAGAAAATTATAGCCAAGTTCCGCACACATGAGTGCGGCCTCAACTGGGACCTGGGATTCATGTCGCATTACATTCATCCCCCACCATCTGGCCTGCGAAATCCTACCAACTGTCCTGGCTTGACACACTTCACACCTTTAACCTGAGGTTACCCCATCTCTGGAGCTGTAAAGATTTAATCACCTGCTAATGCTCGCATTCCAAGCATTGTCTGGCAGCTTTGAATTTGTCTATATATTTGTTTCTGGAACATACCTCTTCATTCACCTGAGGAAGGAACAGCGCTCCGAAAGCTAGTGACATCGAAACAAACCTGTTGGACTTTAACCTGGTGTTGTAAGACTTTGTACTGTGCTCACCCCAACGCCGGCATCTCCATATCATCAGTATCTTAACCTTAACACCATGGGCTATTAACTTATTTAACAGCCTCCTATACGGCACCTTGTCAAAGGTCTCTGGAAATCAAAATCGATCACGTCCACTGGTTCGCCTTTGTCGAACTTCCTTGTTATATCCTCAAAGAATTCTTAGATTTGTCAGACATGACCTCCCCTTGACAAAGCCGTGTTGACTCAGTCCTATGTTATCGTACACTTCAAGGTACTCCGCGATTTCATCTTTAGTAACGGACTCTAAAATCTTACCAGTGAACAAAGTCAGGCTAAGCAGCCTATAATCTCTTGTCTTCTCCCTCTCTCCCTTCTTAAACATTTTCCAGTCCTCTGGGACCCTACCTGCCTCTCGTGATTCCTGAAGGATCACCACCAATGCCTCCACAATCTTCTCTGCTATCTCCTTTAGAACCTTGGGGTGTAGTCCATCCGGTCCAGGTGATTTATCCACCTTCAAACCTTTCAGTTTCCCCAGAACCTTCTCCTTAGTAATGGTCACTTCACTCACCTCTGCCCCTGATTCTCCTGGAGCTCTGGCATCCCACTGGTGTTCTCCACTGTCAAGACTGATGCAAAGTAACTATTCAGTTCCTCTGCCATTTCTTTGTTTCCTATTACTACTTCTCCAGCCTCATTTCCCAGTGGTCCAATGTCTATTCTTATCTCTCTTATCTTTTATACAAAAAACAAAAATCTTGCTATCCTCTTTTATATTACTGGCTAGCTTACACTCATATTTCATTTTCTTCTCCCTTATTGCTTTTTTAATTCTCCTCTGCTCGCTTTTAAAGGCTTCCCAAACATCTGGCTTCCCACAAATAATCGCCACCTTGTATGTTTTTTCTTTTGCTTTTATGCATTCCCTGACTTCCCTCATGAGCCATGGATGCCTCGTCCTCCCCTAGCATGTTTCCTCCTCCTTGGGATGAATGTCTGTTGTGCCTCCCAAATAACCTCCAAAAACTCCTGCCATTGCTGCTCCAATGTCTTCTCTGCTAGGCGCCCCTTCCAATCAACTCTGGCCAGCTCCTCCCTCATGTCTTTGTAGTTCCCTTTATTCAATTATAATACTGTTACATCTGATTCTAGTTTCTGCCCCTCAAACTGCAGGGTATATTCTATCATATTGTGGTTACTGCCCTCTAAGGGTTCCTTCACCTTAAGTTCCCTAATTAGGTCTGCATCATTATACATCACCAAATCCAGATTTGTTTGTTCCCTCGTAGGCTCTCATAGAATCATAGAATTTACAGTGCAGAAGGAGGCCATTCGGCCCATCGAGTCTGCACCGGCTCTTGGAAAGAGCACCCTACCGAGGCCCACACCACCCAATCCCCATAACCCAGTAACCCCATTCAACCAACCCTAAGGCCAATTTTGGACACTAAGGGCAATTTAACATGGCCAATCCACCTAACCTGCACATCTTTGGACTGTGGGAGGAAACCGGAGCACCCGGAGGAAACCCACGCACACACGGGGAGAACGTGCAGACTCCGCACAGACAGTGACCCAAGCCGGGAATCGAACCTGGGACCCTGGAGCTGTGAAGCAATTATGCTAACCACTATGCTACCATGCTGCCCAAGCTACTCCAAAAAACCATCTCGTAGGCATTCCACAAATTCCTTTTCTTGGGATCCACTACCAACCTGATTTTCCCAGTTCATCTGCATATTGAAGTCTCCATGATTATTGTAATTTGCCTTTTTTACATGCCTTTTCTATCTCCTGATTTATTTTCTGCCCCACATCCTGACTAGTGCTAAGGGGCCTGTACAGAACTCCCAACAGGATCTTTTTTCCTTTCTGATTCCTCAACACTACCCACATAGATTCTATGCCTTCCGACCCAATATCGCTCCTTGCTATTGATTTAATTTCATTCCTTACTAACAATGCAACCCCACCCCCTCTGCCCATCTGCTTGTCCTTTCAATAGGACACATCTTTGATATTTAGATCACAGCCCTGATCCCCTTGTAGTCATGTCTCTGTGATGCCCACATTGTACCGGCCAATTTCAATGTGCGCAACAAGCTAATTTATCTTGTTCTGTATACAACACCCTCAGTCCTGCATTGATCACCCTCCTTCTCATATTTGTCCCTTTTTTTGCTCTCCCAGATTCCTGCCACCTTCTATACTCTCTGTTCTATTATGTGTTCTGGAAACTTTACTAAACTCTCCAGAGCCCTTGGCCCCTTTAATTAGTTTAAAGTCCTCGCCACTAACCTGCACTTCTACCTTTACCTTTAGCTTTGATTTTCTAATTCTCTATACAACTGAATGATTTCCCCCACTATTTAGTTTAAATCCCTATCTACAGCCCTAATTGTGCAATTCACCAAGACTTTGGTCCCAGCATGATTCAAATTAAGACCGTCCCATCGGAACAGGTCCCAGTGAGTGTCAGTGGAATATGTGGATGCCAGGATTTGGTTCCGATAAAATTAGGCCATGTGGGATGGCCTGCACAGCTGCGGTTTTGTTATTATAATCGTTATTATTGGGCTTCAGCACTGTGGATATCCTTGCGATCAAAGGATAAGTGTGTTGATAAGGGGAGGGATCCTGAGCATTGTCTCCCTAATGTTCCTGGCAGGGTCTGGGGGTGTGGCCAGGGGTGAGTGTGCAGAGTGAGGTTCTCCAGCACAACTGGGCTCACTGGATGGCACTCTGAGAGAAGGTGGGACACGTAAGGGTGGGGGACGTTTGGGGGACTTGAGGGCTCTCTCTTCCAATTCCTTAACGACACAACAATATAGCTAGTCTTGTTGGTCCCACAGAGGCTGCCCTCGTGGTGCTGGTCTAGGCGGCCAGATGCTGGAAAAAGCAGCAGCAGCGTCGAAGCAGGCTGGAGGTGGCACCGCATGTGCAGGGGTCCGTCGCACACCCTGACGATCTGGCTGCCCAACAGGACGAGGAGGAACCCACAGGAGGATACCAGCGATGGTCCAACGTAAACAGGCGTCGTCAGTCTTTCGAGGAGATGACGGACAACATGTGCCGCAGGAGACTCTGCTTCAACAAAGAGACAGTTCTGCACCTGTGACACGTCATCGCGGGCTTGGCACCGTGTGAAGGAGGTGGACACTTCATCCCGGTGGGCGTGAAGGTCACCGCAGCCCTGAACTTCAATGCAACCAGTTAATTCCAGGGCATATCACAAGCTACAGACAACGAGTGCATCCGTGATGTTATAGGTGCCTTGGGTGCCCGGGCACTACACTATATTAATTTTGACCTGGACCAACGCCACCAGATGTCCGGGCAGCAGGATTCTCCACTATCGCCAGGATGCCCCAGGTCCAGGGAGTAACTGGTGGCACGCATGAAGACTTGTGTGCACTGGGGCATTAGGGAATGCCCTATAGTAACAGGAAGGGGTTCCACTCCCTGAATGTTCCACTCATGTGTGGCCACCACCTCCAGGTCATGCATGTGTGCGCGCTTCCCGTGGAGCGTGCATGACAACTACATCCTGGGACACTCGGAGATCCCCAGCATCTTCGAGAACCACTCCAGGAGGACAGGTTTGCTCTGGGGAGATAAGGGGTACCCGCTGAGATCCTGGTTGATGGCGCCAGTGTGGAGACCACTCATGCTGTCATTGAGTGGTGCATCGGACTGTTCAAAATGTGGTTCCGATGCTTGGAATGCCCTAGTGGTGCACTGCAATACCTACGTCTCCCATTTTGCGGTGGTCTGCTGTGCCCTCCACAATGTGACACAGCAGCGGGGTGACACCCTGGAGAAGGAGGAGGGACATGTGGCCTTCTTTGGGAGGGGGAGGATGTAGACCAGGAGAAGATGTTGGACGTGCCCAGGGAGGACCCGCGGGTGACCGGAGGAGGACAGGCAGCGGCAAGGGTCCGGCATGCCCGGCGGACTAGGGAGGCCTTTATCCTTTCCCCTTCTCATTGAACGAGGCTTTGTCTGTCAGCTCACCGTCTCTCCTCCCCAATCCCTCCTCCCCCCCCCCAATCCCCTCCTTGCCTCCTCCCCCATTCCCCTCCTTCACCCTCTCCCATTCTTCGACCCTCCCACCCCCGACTACCCTGTTATACCCTCCCAGGGTCTGTAACATCACCCCAGGATGATGGGCTTGTGATGGCACTGTCAGCGGGTCAATATAAAAGGCAGGTGAGTGATGATAACTCGCTATGTGGAAAGCTCTGGTGCTCCTCAGTTTATGCCAAGTCTGACTCCTCATGTTTGATCTTCAACCACTGTGTACGTGGGGGTGGGGGTAGCGGAGGGCAACATGGGGTTGGGGTACAGGCAGCCCGCTGTGAAGATTAACGTGACAGAAGCTGCAGATGTTTTGCCAGTCCTGGCAGCTCCCCACTGTTTGTACAATGGTGTTGACACCCTCAGCAATACTCCTTAGTGACTGTGCCAGGTTCTGCAGTGCCCCACAAAGCTTACGATGCCCTCTCTTTGTCCCCGCAGAAGAAGATAGCTCATAATAAGCAGAAAAGTCCACGCTGGGGGGGAGGAGTAGCAGAGATCCGAGTCCTCATCCACTATGAGGAATGGGCCGTGGTGATCGCGTGGTTGTCTGAGGAGAGCAGCAGCAGCCACCAACCCAAGGTTGGCCTGCACCACAGAGGTGAGGATTCACTACACCTTCATCCAGATGACCGGCCTCAAATGAGTTGTTCATGTCAGAGAAAATGATCCTTCTCACTGACCCCATGTCCATTCTCTCGCAGGATCTCATGGGGCCTGGCCATCCGGAGTTGTCCCCCACCCCCTCCACCCAAGAGTTGTCCCCCACCCCCTCCAAGGAGAGCTCCGAAGAGACCAGCATGGAAGGATCACAACTATCACCCTCACATTTCACTAACGCAGATACACATGCCTCAGTGGGCACCATTAATGGATAGATTTCTGGGGCACAATCTGATGAGCGCCACACAATTGCTGATGCACATCGGGTGGAGGCAAGGATCATCCAAGGGAGTCAGCAGTCGGAAGTCTACTGGACCCCAGGACTCAGCTGAGTCCCAGTCAGATGCTAAGACTCTGGATAGGGTTATCCCAGTGCTGATGCAGATCATAGGACGGGGCAGAAAAAAACTGCACAACATTCTCAGGGCAGCCAGGGTGAGTAGGCAGCACAGTGCCCCGACACCAACCCTCGTCCCACACACCCGAAACTTTACCCCCTTCCCACCTAGAGAAAGCACCCACATACCAGCACCCATACCGGCTGCCATGGCTGAGTGCCCTGGCCATTGAAGCCACCAGCTACCCATCCTCTGGGCTGCATGCGTCGGACTGTCTAACACTGCATTTTCTGTACACCCCCCCACCCCCCCCACCCCCAGGAGAAGGTCGGCCATAACCGCTGGGAGCAGGAGAAGACTGGAGGGAGACCACTGGACCAGCAGCCCCTCACCGCAGCAGAGCAGAGAGCCCTAGATGTGGTCGGCTGGCCTGAAGAAAGGTTAGTCGCCGAGGTGGAGATCAGCATCAGGCGAGGTGGTGGGACCCCGCTCAGTTGTGGTTCACTCACCGCCCTTACACCCATCACCACTCCCACAACACCCCCACACTCATAACACCCCCTCCCCTGAGCCTCATCCAGAACCCCAGGTGTCGACCAGCGACAAGATGATACCGACAAGGATGGGAACCATCGACCCGAATACCAGTTCACCCCGGAACCCGAGTCCGGGATGACACTGATTTCCTGTCACAGTTGTCTCCAACACCCTCCATCATCCCAGAAATACTCACCTCCGTTGGGAATGTTAGTGAAGAGGCTCCTGGGGCACCATCGGTGTGCACCACACACATGCCCCGGTACAGCAATTGGAGGTAGGAACTACCGAGTGGGCAGATGGTCGGAGGACAGGCCAATCCCAGGGACTAGTTGCCGTCCAGGTGGGTTTCTGGTTTCTGGAATAGACGGTCCCATCAATTGTGGAGATGCGGTCGCAGAGCCAGTGACTACATGAGGGGTTGTCATCGAGCATCCAGCACCTGGAGGGGTCCAACTGCATGCAGGAGCAGGAGGTGGTGCCGGCCATGTGTGCCATCCAGGCCAACACTGCCCTGGTGGCGTCTGTGATGGAGGGCTTGGGGGTGAGGGTTTCGGCCATGATTGAGTATGTCCAAGGCCTGGGGCACTCTGTGCAGGTGGTCGCTGAGGCCCAGGACAGGGCTACCCTATCACAGCTAGCTTGTGCCAGGGCCACCTGGACATTGCAGCGCCACTCCTGAGCAAGCCCAGTCACAGCAGGCCATGGTTGAGAGCATCGGTGGCATTGCCCATGTGCTGGCCGACGTGGCACAGGGAGGTGGCCCAGTCCCAGAAGGAAATGGCACAGTCACTGACTTATGTGGTACACACCCAGGGGGTGGTGGCACAGTCACAGTCTGATGTGGCACAGTCCTAGAAGGAGGTGGTCCACTCCCTGTGCTCCCTGGCTGCGAGAATGCAGACCCTGGCTGAGACGGCAGCGGGCCTCCAAGACTGGCAGGGGAAGCTTCAGGGGTTAGCTCCTGCTTGCATCCCCGTCCCATGTAGTACCCTGCAGGCCATTAGGCATCCTGAGGGAGGAGGAGGTGATGGAGCCCACGACACTGACTCCCGCAGGGGAGGTGCCGGAACACCGCAGTGCCTTGGACTCCCACCACCCCCCCCCCCCCCTGTCCCTGGCACATCACATGGGCAGCTGGCAGAACATGGTGGCACCATACCATCTTTGACATGCGAGAAGCAGCCGAGCCAACCCAGGCCCGGTCGCCCCAGAAGACGTCTGCTACAAGGGACACAGGGTGGGAATTACAGTAGGCCGCCTCCACTCCTGATGTACCCTCTGGGAATACAGTTGTATCCGTAAGGCCTGAAAATTAGACACCAGTTAAGTTGGCATGGGTGCAGGGCACAGTTTAGCAATAGAGGCTAGGGCATGAATCAATATATATATGTTTTCACATTAAATACCTGTGCACAATATTACAACCACCTCGGTGCTCTGCCTCTGTCCGACGCGTGAGATGGTCTGGGCTGGCCGCAGATGGGGCGCAGGTGGGCGGAGTTGAGGGGGAGGAGAATTGAACCCGATTCCTGGCGCTGTGAAGCCGCTGTGCTAACAATTGTGCAGAGCCTGGAGGCGATCAGAGCATCCCGCACGTTGGCCCTGGCACACACCTTGTGCGGCCTCCCGTGCCTGCCCCGGCCAATGTCCTGCCCATCCTCGCCCTCCCCCACATTCACCTCATCGGACAAGGCCTCCTCCAGCATGTCACCCCTCTACTGCACAATGTTGTGGAGGACGCATCACGATGCAGGCGACCCTCCCAGCAGTACACTGGAGGGCCCCTCCAGAACAGTCCAGGCACCTGAACCACAACTTCAGGGTGCGGAGGCACCATGTGATCACGCCCGTCAACCATTTGGCTGGTGGCAATCTGCAGAACCAGGGGCCAAGATGGGTGGTCAGTAGGGTGCGCAGCAAGATGACTACGTTGCAGGCCACGGCAATGGCATTCCATGCTAGTCCAGTGGGGGTCACCCCGGCCCCTCGCTTGTGTCCCCAGCACTGGCAGGGCCCCCACCCCACCCCTACACACTGTCACGTCCTAACTCTCCTCTCTCCCTCATCAACCATGGTGCCTGTTTCTCGATTTTTAAAAGCACAAGTGAACCTTCCCGTTGGGAATTCCCCCCTTGGAGGAGGAGAATAATGGAGGCCCCAGAGAATACTGGATCAGGCCTGCTAATGATATTAAAACGGCATTTACTGTACATGTGGAGTGGAACGCTTTGATGTCGCTTTCGAGTCCAGAAGATTTAGCGTGAACCCTGCGCCCGCCACAATTTTGGTGTCAATACCGATTCTCCGCAGAATCACCTTTCCTGATTTTGCCGTCGATCGACCGAGAATCCCGTCCGCAAATTTTAAGGTTGGTCTTAAAGGGAGGGAGGGCGTGAGGTGGAAAGATGAAGGCGTTCAACAAGATGAATTCTAGAGCATGACGTGTTCAAGACAAAAAGTAAAAACACAGGGATATTGAACAACAGTAACACAGCCAGTGGCTAGAACAGCATTCAATCTTATGTTTTCATTCCTCTTTCTCTCTCTATGTACCCTTTGATTTTCTTCCTTGAATACTCAATTTCCTGCTCTCTTACCCCAGGAGTGCAGAGGGCCAGAACTTCACCTTCCCAAAGTGCAGCCCATCATTACAATATACACATGCACTACATCCAAAACCTTTAATTGTAGGGGAGCTGCAATTTTAGCTATTAAAAATCCGCAATGGTACACGTACAGAAACTGTTCATATTGTTGTAGCATGCCAAACCAAGAATGGGTATCTATGGTAGGATAGATCTTAATTTTCTTTATTGGTGACTAGCTAAGTGCTACAAGGGTGCTGAAGTGATAAAGAGGATTTTTAAAATCAAAGAAATCATCTTTCAAACATTGAGTAGCTACGTTTAAACAGTGTAACCCACATTCCCTGGTGGAAGCTTCATTCGCAGGGTTGTGGATTGGAGAATTTGAATCACAATGTTGCATTGCCTTTACATGCTCGGAGAACACAACCACATCTTCAATTTTTAATTTATGCAATAATGCAGAAATTAAAATAGATCAAATTAAATGTTTACCTCTTCAAGCTCTTCAGTCATTTCTTCCTCTTCGTCATTCTCCTCTTCCTCAGTTTCTCCTTTGATTTTTTCTTTTTCTACCTTCTCTGGATCCCATTGTTCTCGCGGGTATATTTTGCCTGTGAGAGGATCTTGACGTTGTCCAGACACACGTTCACACAAGTCATGATCAGGACACTATCAACAAATAAAAAATAAATGCCTTGAACGTTTTTGCCTGAAATATTTTGTATAATCTGATTCTTTTTAATGTTATATTTAATCATGCTTCAAATCGCTTCTTTTACTCATTTGTGTGTCAAACATAACTGAAACATAATCATTTTTTTAACAAATAATTTTTATTAAGGTTTTCATAAAATATCAATAACAAAATGAAAAAGGAACCCAACAGGGTTAAGTACAAAACACAGTCTAGAAAAGCAACCCTCCATACCCCCTCCCCCCTGTACATAAATAGTAAATTAACATTGCCACCCCGACTTTAACACAACAGGTGTATATACACCCCCTCAGACCCCCCAGTGTGCAGAACAAAAACAAAAATAAAGTAAACCCCCCCCCCCCCCCCCGAGTTGCTGCTGCCATTGACCGATGTCTACCATTCTGCCAAGAAGTCTAAGAATGGTTGCCACCGCCTAAACCCTTGCACCGACCCTCTCAAGGCGAATTTCACCATCTCCAACTTAATAAACCCCGCCATATATTTGATCGAGGATTCCACACTTGGGGGCCTCGCATCCTTCCACTGAAGAAGAATCCTACGCCGGGCTCCCAGAATACCGGCCACTTTCGCCTCCTGCCCTCCCGGCTCCTCTGCGACCCCAAATATTGCGAGCCCCCAGCCCGGTTTGACCCTGGATCCTACCACCCTCGACACCGTCCTCGCTACGCCCTTCCAAAATTCCTCCAGCGCTGGGCACGCCCAGAACATATGCGTGTGATTTGCTGGGCTCCCTGAGCACCTAACACACCTGTCCTCACTCCCAAAAAACCGGCTCATCCTTGTCCCGGTCATGTGTGCCCTGTGCAGCACCTTAAACTGTATGAGGCTGAGCCTCGCGCACGATGAGGAAGAGTTCACCCTCCCTAGGGCATTTGCCCACGTCCCTTCCTCAATCTCCTCTCCCAACTCCTCCTCCCACTTACCTTACACCTCCACTACCAAGGCCTCCTCCTCCTCCTGCATCAACTGGTAAGTTTCCGAGATCTTCCCCACTCCAACCCCCCCCCGCCGAGAGCACCCTGTCCTGTACTGTGTGTGGCAGCAGCCGCGGGAATTCCACCACCTGCCGCCTGGCAAATGCCCTTACCTGTAAGTACCTGAAGGTGTTCCCCGGGGGGAGCCCATACTTTTCCTCCAGCTCACCCAGGCTCGCGAACTTCCCGTCCACAAACAGGTCCCTGAACCTTCGTATCCCTGCCCCGTGCCACCCCGAAAACCCGAAAACCCTCCATCTGTTCTCCCTGGGCCGAACAGGTGGTTACCCCAGCTACCTCCCTGTGCCGCCTCCACTGCACCCAGATTTTGAGGGCAGCCGCCACCACCGGGCTCATGGTATACCTCCTTGGAGGGAAGGCAGCTGCGCCGTTGCCAGCGCCCCCAGACTCATATCCACACAAGACGCCGTCTCCAACCTCTTCCATGCAGCCCCCTCCCCCTCCATCACCCACTTGCGCACCATCGTCGCATTGGCGGCCCAGTAGTACCAACAGAGGTTGGGCAGTGCCAGCCCCCCGCTATCTGTACTCCGCTCCAGGAACACCCTTCTCACCCTCGGAGTCCCTCGCGCCCACACAAACTCCATTATACTCCTGTCTAAAAAAGGCCTTCGGGATAAACACGGAGAGGCACTGGAACAGGAACAAAAACCTTGGGAGCACCGTAATTTTGACTGACTGCACCCTACCTGCTAAGGACAGCGGCAACGCGACCCACCTCTTGAACTCCTCCTCCATTTGCTCCACCAGCCTTGTGAAATTAAGCCTATGCAGGGCCCCCCAGCTCCTGGCCACCTGGACCCCCAAATATCTGAAGCTCCTCTCCGCCCTTTTTAATGGGAGCCCGCCAATCCCCCTCTCCTGGTCCCCTGGGTGAACCACGAACAGCTCGCTCTTCCCCATGTTGAACTTGTACCCCGAGAAATCCCTGAATTCCCTAAGGATCCTCATTACCTCTGGCATTCTCCCCACCGGGTCCGCCACATATAGCAACAAGTCCTCTGCATAAAGCGGCACCCTATGCTCCTCCCCACGCCGCACCAACCCCCTCCAGTTCCTCGATACCCTCAGTGCCATAGCCAGGGGTTCAATCGCCAGTGCGAAGAGCAGGGGGGGACAGGGGACACGCCTGCCTCGTCCCTCAGTGCAACCGAAAGTACTCGGACCTACTCCTGTTTGTGGCCACACTTATCTACGGGACCTCATGCAACAGTCTAAACCACCTGACAAACCCCTCCCCAAGCCCAAACCTCTTCAGCACCTCCCACGGGTACCCCCACTTTACCCTATCGAAGGCTTTCTCAGCGTCCATCGCCACCACTATCTCCGCCTCCCCCTCCCTCGCCGGCATCATGATAACGTTCAAAAGCCTCCGCACATTCGCGTTCAACTGCCTCCCCTTCACAAACCCCGTCTGGTCTTCATGGATGATCTGCTGCACACAATCCTCAATCCTCGTGGCTAAGACCTTCGCCAGCACCTTGGCATCTACATTTCGCAGCGAAATCGGTCTGTAAGACCCACACTGCAGGGGATCCTTGTCCCGCTTCAGGATCAAGGAGATGAGTCAGTGCCCGGGACATCGTCGGGGGCAAAGCCCCCCCCTCCCTTGCCTCATTGAAGGTCCTGACGAGCAACGGGCCCAACAGGTCTATATATTTTTTATAGAATTTGACCGGGAAACCGTCCGGTCCCAGTGCCTTCCCCGCCTGCATGCTTCCTATCCCTTTGGTCAGCTCCTCCAGCCCAATCGGGGCCCCCAATCCCGCCACCAGTCCCTCTTCCACCTTTGGAAACCTCAATTGGTCCAGGAAGCGGTCCATCCCTCCCTCCTCCCGTGGGGGCTCGGATCGGTACAATTCCTCGTAAAAGTCCCTGAAGAACCCATTGATGCCAACCCCACTCCGCACCACACTCCCTCCCCTGTCCTTAACTCCCCCGATCTCCCTAGCTGCGTCCCGCTTCCAAAGCTGATGCACCAGCATCCGGCTTGCCTTTTCCCCGGAATCGTAAATCGCCCACCTGGGCCTTCCTCCACTGCACCTCCGCCTTCCTGGTGGTCACCAGGTCGAATTCAGCCTGGAGGCTGTGCCTCTTCCTCAACAATCCTTCCTCGGGCACCTCCGCATACCACCTGTCTACCCTCACCATCTCCCCCACCAGCCTCTCCCTCTCCCCCCGCTCCTTATGGGCCCTAATGGAGATCAGCTCTCCCCTCACCACCACCTTCAGTGCCACCCATATCATCCCCACTCGGACCTCCCCATTGTCGTTGATCTCCAAGTACCTGTCTATACTTCCTTGGACCCACTCGCGCACCTCCTCGTCCACCAACAGCCCCACCTCCAAGCGCCACAACAGGCGCTGGTCCCTCTCCTCCCGCATCTCCAAGTCCACCCAATGCGGGTCATGGTCCGACATGGCTATTGCCGAATACTCAGTATCCTCTACTCTCGCTATCAGCGCCATACTCAAAATGAAAAAGTCGATTCGGGAATAAGCCTTATGGACATGTGAGAAGAATGAAAATTCCCTAGCCCACGGCCTTGCAAACCTCCAAGGGTCCACCCCTCCCATCTGGTCCATAAACCCCTTCAGCACTCTAGCCGCCGCCGGCTTCCTACCCATCCTAGACCTGGAGCGATCCAGTGCCGGATCCAGCACCGTGTTAAAGTCTCCCCCCATTATCAGGCCCCCCACTTCCAAGTCTGGGATCCGACCCAACATACGCCGCATAAAACCCGCATCGTCCCAATTCGGGGCATACACATTGACCAGTACCACCCTCTCTCCCTGCAGCTTACCACTTACCATTACGTACCTACCGCCATTGTCTGCCACAATGCTCGACGCCTCGAATGACACCTTCTTTCCGACCAAGATCGGCACCCCTCGATTTTTGGCATCCAGCCCCGAATGGAACACCTGACCTACCCACCCTTTCCTCAATCTTACCTGGTCTGCCACCTTCAGGTGTGTCTCCTGGAGCATAACCACATCCGCCTTCAGCCCCTTCAGGTGCGCGAACACGCGGGCCCGCTTGACCGGCCCATTCAGTCCCCTTACATTCCCCCCCCTCGCCAACTAGCCATAACCCCTCCTCAGCCAGCCACGCGCCCGCACCCCATGCCCGGCCCGTTCCCCACGGCGGCAGACCCCCGTCTCGCCCCCCCCCCCCCCCCCACTGGCTCCAGCTCCCCCTTGACCATAGCAGCAGCAACTCAATTCCGCCCCCCCCCCCCCCCACCCCTCCACACCCTCCCCCCGGCTAGGACCCATCCTAGTTGATTTACTCCCCCCATTGCACTTCCGCAAGTCAGCTGACTCCTGCTGACCTCGGCCACTCCCACCTCTCCTTCGACTCCTCCCATTGTGTGACACATCCTCCTCTTCCGTTCCCCATCCACAGGCTCTCCCCCTCCCCCTTCCATCCTAAGCGCGGGAAACAACCCTCGCTTCCCCGCCCCGGCCCCGCTCCCTCCAGTCTTCAGCGCGGGAAAAAGACCACGCTTTCCACCTACCTGGCCCCACCACCTCTGCCGCAGCTCCTTTTATAGGCCCAGTCCCCTCACCCCTGATTCGGGCCTGCCCCTCCCCCGCAGGGCTCCATCTCACCGCCAGCCATCCACCCCTGTTCCCTTTGCTTACCCCCCTCCAAGAGCCCCCCCGACCAACCCAACCAGAACAGTGCCCAACCCGCCCTAACCACCCTTACCGACCAGAAAGAGAAAAACACAAAAGAAAAAAATGAAATCAAGAGCAAAGGACCCCCCCTCCAAAAGTAACATATCAACCGCAATCCCCCAAACGCCCATCCCGACCCTCAATCTGTGTCCAACTTCTCGGCCTGAACAAAGGCCCACACCTCCTCCGGAGACTCAAAATAATGGTGCCGGTGTAATGGTACAGTCGCGCCGGCTGCAACATGCCAAACTTCAGCCCCTTCCTGTGCAGCACTGCCTTCGCTCGATTGTACCCGGCCCTCCTCTTCGCCACCTCCGCACTCCAGTCCTTGTATATCCGAACCTCCGCGTTCTCCCACCTGCTGCTCCTCTCCTTCTTGGCCCACCTGAGAACACACTCCCGATCGACAAACCGATGAAACCGCACCAGCACCGCCCGCGGAGGCTTGTTAGCCTTGGGCTTCCTCGCCAGCACTCTATGGGCCCCTTCCAGCTCCAGGGGCCACTGGAAGGACCCCGCTCCCATCAGCAAGTTCAACATGGTGACCACATAGGCCCCCACGTCCGGCCTCTCCAGCCCCTCCGGGAGGCCCAGAATCCGCAGATTCTTCCACCTCGATCGATTCTCCATCTCCTCAAACCGCTCCTGCCATTTCTTATGGAGCGCCTCGTGCGACTTCACCTTTACCGTCAGGCCTAAGATCTCGTCCTCGTTGTCGGAGATCTTTTGTCGGGCCTCGCGGATCGCTACCCCCTGGGCCGTCTGTGTCTCCAGCAGCTTATCAATAGAAGCCTTCATCGGCTCAAGCAGGTCCGTTTTAATCTCTCTGAAGCAGCGCTGGATACCCTCCTGTTGCTCCTGCGCCCACTGCATCCACGCTGCCTGGTCTCCGCCTGCCGCCATTTTGTTCTTCTTCCCTCGCACCTTCTTCGGGTCCACCACCTTTTTAGTCACCCCGCTCCTGGTAAAAGCCATATACTATCGGGGAATTGTTGTAATATCCTTCCCACACCGGGAAACGTCGAAAAAGTGCCAGCCCTGAAAAGAGCCCAAAAGTCCGTTTTTGCGGGAGCTGCCGAATGTGCGACTTAGCTCCGCATAGCCGCAACCGGAAGTCAACTGAAACATAATCATAGCAGACAACTCATATCAAGAAATGTGTTTGTCACTTTAGGGTTCTGGGAACTAATTATCATTGGGTCCAATGATCTATCTCCTTAACTGGTAATTGACTCGGGATGAGTCAATGGGGCAGCATGAGGATCGGTTGACCTCGCTGGAGGCGGAGATTGAAATGGTGATGAGCAGCCAGAAAAGGCTGAGGGAGAAGCTGGAGGATCTCGAGAACTGTTCCAGGAGGCAAAACCTGGCGATCCCTGAAGACATTGATGGCACAGAGGCCACGCAGTATGTGGCAAGCATGCTGAAAAAGCTGATGAGGGTGAAAGCCTTTGACCAGCCTCTCGAGGTGGATCGAGGTGAGGAGGAGGCTGCAGGTGGGGGAACTGCCGAGGGCGATGGTGGTGAGACTGCATCAGTTCCTTGATAAGGAGAAGATCCTGAAGTGAGTGAAGTAGGCCAAGAAGTGTACCTGAGAGACGAGTGAGCTACAGATATACCAGGGCCTGAGAGCGGAGTTGGCAAAGCGGAGGGCCGAGTATAACCGGATCAAGGCAGCCCTCTACAAGAAGGGGGTGAAGTTCGGGGTTCTGTACCTCACCCACTTGTGGGTTTCACAAAGTTGCAAGAGTTTTATTTTGATTCGCCTGAGGAGGTGGTGGACTTTATGAGGGTCCATGGACTGGTAGAAGTGCGAGGACACTTTGAAGTTGGGCTTTGTGTAAAATGTGGCATTGTGGCCGTAAAGGGTGGATGGATTGGTGTAGGCTGCGATGGTGGGAGTGTTGATGGTGAGCCTATTGTTTTTCCATATATGATTGTTGTTTGGAAGGATGGTGGGGGAGGGGTGGATTGGGGGGATGAGAGATGGTCAGAGGACTCGGGCAGGAGCAACCATGCTAGTTGGTTGGGCTAGTTAACGGGAGTGAAATGGGGGGCTGTCGGGAGGTGGGGTGGGGGTGGGGGAGGAGAATGGGTTGGTTTCTGGTGTGGTTATGGGGAGGGATGAGATGGGTGAAAGGGTTGTTCACATGGATGGTTGGTGTTGCGCAGTTGGGCAAGAAGGGATGGCAGTGGACAGCTTGGGCGGGCCTGGAAAAGTGCGTGACGCAGGCCGAGTGGAGCTGGCTAAAGAAGGGTTATGACTGATCGGCAGGGGAGGAAGGGGTGGAGCGGGCGCCCCACCTGACCAGGCTGGTTACATGGAATGTGCGAGAGTTGAATAGGCCGGTTAAACGGTCGTGTGTTTTCACGCACTTGAGGAGTTTAAAGGCAGATGTTGTGTTCCTGCAGGAGATGCACCTAAAGTTGGAGGCTCAGACGAGGTGAAGGAAGGGACGGGTGGGGCAGGTGTTCCACTTGGGGTTGGATATGAAGACAAGGGGTGTAGTGGTACTGGTCAACAAGAAAGTGGTTTTATAGGTGTGTAATATTGTAGCCGAGCCAGGGGGTAGGTATGTGATGATTAGTGTGAAGCTGGAGGGGATGCCGGTGGTCCTGGTGTCAGACACATGGAGATTTGGGAGACCGAGAGCAAAGGAGTTCTTGTACTTCTCACATGTGCACCAGGTGTACTCCTGGATCGATTTTTTCAGGATGGACAAGGCACTGCTGGCGGGGGTGGCCGATCGTGGTTTCTGGCCACGCACTGCACTGGGTGGATTTGCAGGTGGCACGGAGGAGGCCCAGCGGCCGCAGTGGAGTTTGGATGTGGGGTTATTTGCGGATGAGGGGGTGTGCAAGAGGGTGAGGGCCAATGAGGGATCTGCAAGAGGGTGAGGGCTGCCATTCGAGGAGCGGAATGACACGAGGACGTCTTGCCTCCACATTGTGGGAGGCACTTAAGGTGGTAGTCAGGGATGAATTTATCTTGATCTGGGCGCACAGGGAGAAGGTAGAGCGAGAGGAGAGAGCAGGCGAGCGGCTGAGATTTTGAGGGTGGATTGGAGGTGCTCGGTTGCGCCAGAGATGGGCCTATTAAAAGCGAAGCAGAGGCTCCAGATGGAGTTTGGGTTGGTGTCCACGGAGAAGGCGGTAGGATAATTGCGGATGGCCAGAGGGGTGGTGTACGTATACTGAGGAAAGACGAGTAGGAAGTTGCCGCACCAACTGAAGGCAGCGACAAGGGAGACTGATAGGGTGAGGGATGAGAGCAGCAAGGTGCTGTACGGCCCAAGAGGAGTGGCTTGGGTATTTGAGGCCTTCTACAGAATGTTGTATGAGTCAGAGCCTGCGTATGCAGAGGAGGGTATGAGACGGCTCTTGGACACGGTAGCACAGTGGTTAGCACTGTTACTTCACAGTACCAGGGTCCCAGGTTCGATTCCTGGTTTGGGTCACTGTCTGTGTGGAGTCTGCACATTCTCCCCATGTCTGCGTGGGTTTCGTCCGGGTGCTCCGGTTCCCACAAGTCCTGAAAAACGTGCCGTTAGGTAATTTGGACATTCTGAATTCGCCTTCCATGTACCCGAACAGATGCCGAAATATGGTGACTAGGGGCTTTTCATGGTAACTTCATTTCAGTGTTAATGTAAGCGTACTTGTGGTAATAAAGATCATTATTATTAGACGGTTTAACGTTCCCTAGGTGGAGGAAGGGCGGGTGCAGGGACTGGGGGCCCCGATTGGGCTGAGGGAGGTGATGGATGGTGTCGGATTGATGCAGACAGGGAAAGCCCTAGGGCTGGACAGGTTCCCAATAGAGTTTTAGAAGAAGGTTGTTGCTGAGTTGGGGCCTCTGCTAGTGGGGATGTACAACGATGGGAGGGAAATGGGGGAGCTCCCACCCACATTATCGCAGGCATCCATATCGCTGATTTTGAAGAAAGAAATGACCCGGAGAAGTGTGAGTCATATCACCTGATAACGCTGCTTAATGTGGATGCGAAGTTGTTGGCGAAGGTGTTAACATCACGGATAGAGGACCAGGCGTGATAGGGGAGGACCAGACGGGGTTTGTGAAGGGGCGGAAGTGTTGGCAAATGTGCATAGGCTGCTTAATATAATTATGATGCCCTTGGAGGGCAGGAGGTACACTGGGTCTGTACTCGTTGGAGTTTAGAAGGATGAGGGGGGATCTTATTGAAACTTACAGGATACTGCGAGGCCTGGATAGAATGGACGTGGAGAGGATGTTTCCACTTGTAGGAAAAACTAGCAGAGGGCACAATCTCAGACTAAAGGGATGATCCTTTAAAATAGAGATGAGAAGGAATTTCTTCAGCCAGAGGGTGTGAATCTGTGGAACTCTTTGCCGCAGAAGGCTGTGGAGGCCAAATCACTGAGTGTCTTTAAGACAGAGATAGATAGATTCTTGATTAATAAGGGGATCAGGGGTTATGGGGAGAAGGCAGGAGAATGAGGATGTGAAAAATATCAGCCATGATTGAATGGTGGAGCAGACTCGATGGGCCGAGTGGCCTAATTCTGCTCCTATGTCTTATGGTCTTATGAACCCAAGCACCAGGCAGGCAACACAACCTTTGGGATTCTCGATCCTGTTCATAGAGAACAGTATCAATGCTCCTAACTATACTATCCCCAATTCTGACTATATTTATTTTCTTTCCCCCCACCTTAACCACGGTGCTGTGGTCAGTTGATCATCCTCCTTGCAGTTTGCGTTCCTGACCACACAGAGAGCAAGAATCTCAAACCTGTTGGACAGGGACAAGGGCTGAGGCTCATGCAACCCTACCTACTGGGTCCCTCTTCCTGCCTCCCCTTCACATACCTATAGAAACATTGAGAGTCGGTTTTCATGTTCCCAACAAGCTTACTCTCATTCTCCCCTTCTTAATCAATCCCTTTGCTGATTTCTAAACTGCTCCCAATCCTCAGGTCTATTGTTTTTCTTGCCCAACCTGTGTGCCTCTTCCTTGGATCTATCACTATCTCTAATTACCCTTGTTAGCCATGGTTTGGCCACCTTTCCGTTTTACTTTTATGCCAGACAGGAATAGACAATTGTTGCTGTTCACCCATGCTTTATCTGAATGTTTTCCATTGCTTATCCACCATCGTCCCTTTCAGTAACATTCCCCAAGCAATCATAACCAACTCGTGCCTCATATTGTCATAGTTTCCTTTATTGAGGCTCAGAACCCTAGTCTCAGAATCAACTACATCACTATCCACCTTGATGAAAAACTTTTATGGTCACTCATTCCTAAGGGGTCTCACATAATTAGATTGCCAATGACTCCATTCTTATTACACAATACCCAGTCTCGGGTGGCCTGTTCGCTAGTTGGTTCCTCAACATATTGATCCAGGAAATCTTGCTGTATATGCTCCAAGAATTCCTCCTCTTCACTAATTTGATTTGCCCAATCTGTATGCAGAAAAATTACAGATGTTCCTTTATTCCATGCATCTATAATTTTCTGTTTAATGTCATTCCCAACACCATTACTACAGTTTGGGGATCTATATACAACCCCCACTAAGGTTTTTTGCTTTTGCTGTTTGTCAGGTCTACCCATACAAATCCAACATTGTCGGAGCTAATGAGCGAAATTCTCCTTTTAGGGGACTATGTTCTCCCGCCATAGCTGAATTGCACCCGATTTGCGTTCCCGCTTTCCAATCACCTCCCATCACGCTGGAGTGATTTTGAAGTGGTCAGCTGGAAATTGACAGCATTTAACTCTGTTTGATGTGGTCCAGGAGATGTCAATCAAAGCTTGATGTTCATAAACATTGTGGTTAGTGCACTTCAGGGTTACTCAACCATGAAGTGAGATGAATGGAACAATGCTGACAGCTGTGTTGTGTATGGATCAAAGATCTGAGGGGTCTAAACACAGCTGACTGGTTTTCTCGTTTGTGAAATTGACAGGTGATGATTCCTGCGGCTGAGCCAGAGGACCGGAGAATCATGCAGGCCAAGAGAACATAGATATCATAGAATTTACAGTGCAGAAGGAGGCCATTCGGCCCATCAAGTTTGCAACTTAAGCCCACACCTCCACTCTATCCCCGTAACCCAGTAACCCCAGCTAACCTGTTTTGGACACCAAGGGCAATTTATCATGGCCAATCCACCAAACCTGCACATCTTTGGACTGTGGGAGGAAACCGGTGCACCCAGAGGAAACTCACGCCGTCACTGGGAGAACTTGCACACTCCGCACAGACAGTGACCCAAGTTGGCAATTGAACCTAGGACCCTGGACCTGTTGCCCGGCCCACTAATTCAGTGCAAGTGGGTCAACAAAACCCGGAGCGCGAACCTCGATCAAGACGCCAGCAGGGGGCCGGAGCATCGGAAACGGATCGGTGCCCATTTTCTGGATTCTCCACTATATCAAGAACTCCGCTACCGGTGGCGCAAGGCGGAGAATTTCACCAAATGTTTTTCCTCTCTATTGCGTTAATCTTCTCTTTAACCAGTAATGTATTTCCACTGCCTTTTCCTTTTCGTCTGTCCTTCCTAAACATTGATTGCTCCTGAATGTTCAGTTCCCATCCCTGTCTCTGTAATCCCAACTTAATCACGCTGTTTACATCTATTTGCGTATCAATTCATCGACTTCATTGCGAATGCTCAGCACGTTATGCCACAAAGCCGTAAGGCTTGTCTTTTTAGCATTTCCTGTCCCATCCCCATTATTGTTCACTGCGGCCCTGTTCGAATCTGGCTCTTGGTTTCCCTGCCTATCTCTTCTTATTTCCTCTTTCTGTCTATTGTTTTTGTCCTTGATTCCCTCTTCTCTAACTCCTTGCATAGCTCTGCAGTATCTGCCCTACCTTTTCCCATGCCCTGGCTGCAGATCATGTGCCACATGTCTCACAACGTGTATGTCACTCCTGTAACCACATTGCCAATATTTGAGCTGCTACCTACCTGAACAAGATTGAGTGACTTTTTTTCTCATAATCGCTATCTTCTTGTTCTTCCACCAATAGAGTTTTTTTTCCCTTGATTCCTAATTACTTCAGTTTTGCTCAGGCTCCTTGATGCCATTCTGTCAAGAGCAATTACTTTCAACTCACCTCTGGAGTTTCGCTCTTTGGTCCATGTTTGGGCCAAGGCTGTAATGATGTCAGCCACTGAGTGGCCCTGGCAGAACCCAAACTGAGCATCAGCGAGCAAATGATTACTTAAGTAAGTTTGCTTTATAGCACTGTCAATGATTCCTTCCATCACTTTGCAGATGTTCAAGAGTAGATTAATGGGCCGTAGTTGGGAAGGTTGGATTGGTCCTGCTTTTTGTAGACAGTACAAACAAGGGTAATTTTCCACATTTCCAGGTAGATGCCAATGTTATCGTTGTACTGGAACAGCTTGACTAGGGGCCGAGATATTTCTTGAACACAAGCACTATTGCTGGAAAATTATCAGGGCCTAAAACTTTTGCAGTACCCAATGCCTTCATCGTTTTTTTGATATCATGTAGAGTGAATCGAGCTGGTTGACGACTGGCATACATAATTCTGGGGACCTCAGGAGGAGACCAAGATGGATTGTCCATTTGGTAACTGGCTGAAGATAACTGCACATGCTTCAGCTTTGCACTGATTGCAGGACTCCTTCATCATTGAGGATGGGGATATTTGTAGAGCTTCCTTCTTCTCCCCGTTAATTGTTTAATTTCCCATCACCATTTATTTACGACTGGATGTGGCAAGACTGCAGAGCACACTGCGTCCCTTGTTTGGCATGCAAGTAATAATAATAATAATGATCTTTATTATTGTTTCAAGTAGGCTTACATTAACACTGCAATGAAGTTACTGTGAAAATCCCCTAGTCGCCACAGCTTCACCAAGAATGCAAGATGCTGCTCCTCACGTGCCCTCCTGCAACCTTAATCGAAGAAGGGTTGATTCCCCCAGCACGATGGTAATGATAGAGTGGGGGAATGCCGGGCCTTGACGTTACAGATTGTGGTTGTATCTAATTCTGCTGCTGCTGATGGCCCACAGCTCCTCATGGATGCCTCATCTTGAGTTGGTAGATCTGTTCAAACTCTATCAACTTTATCAGAATGATGGTGCCAAACAACATGATGTGAAGATGAGGCTTTGTCCTCACAAGAACTTTGCAGCAGTCACTCTTATCAATATTGTCATTGGCTTCCGGTGGCGGCCATGGGGTGAGAGGTTGCATATTTGTCAGCTCCCACCCATAGTGGTATTTCTGTGGCCTTTACGCCAGTTTGTTGCAGGAATTTTGTAGGAAAAAGATTCAGAAGTAAGAGCAAAAGAGACCCCTAGTTTATGGAGCTGCGGTCCAGAAGTGTCCAGAACGAAGCAAACCAGTTGGTTAAGGCAAGCGAGAAGCAGACAGCACACGCAGAGATGGCAGATGTGCAGGGACTGGCCCGATCAGCTCAGTGGTCGATGGACCAGTTGGTGAGCTTCCTGAATGTGATGTTCACCCAACTGCAGAAGAAAAGTGCGGAGGACCTGACCCGGGCGGTGGACTCGATCAAGGCGGTGGTTGACCGCATGGAGACGAGACTGGAGGCCCAGGGACAGGCGATCCAGAGGCTGGATAAGCAGGTGGGGGAGCAGGATGACAAGTCTACCTCGATGGCAGCAGAGATTGGGCTGATGTGTGATCAGCAGAAGCGACTGATGGAGAAGGTGGAGGACATGCAGAGTCGGTCGCGGAGGCAGAACATTCAGATCGTGGGCTTGTCGGAAGGAATTGAAGGATTGGATGCGGATACATAGGTCAGGAAGATGCTGGAGAAGCTGCTTGGGGAAGGTGCGTTCGACTGGCCTTTGGAGGTGGATCGGGCGCACAGGGTGCTGATGCGCAAACCTCATGGGGGCGAGCCAGCGAGGGCAATGGTGATGTGATTGCATCAGTTCCTGGACAAGGAACGTATCATGAGGTGGGCCAGGCAGACGAGGCAATGCACTTGGGAAGACATTGAGATGCGGGTGTACCAGGACCTGAGGTCAAAGTTAGAGAAGAGGAGGGCGAGCCTTAATAAGGTCAAGGCGTAAAGAAGGGCGTAAAGTTCGGACTACTGTACCCGACCCGCCTATGGGTGACCTATGGGGGCTGGGAGTTGTACTTTGTCTCGGCGGAGGAGGCAGCGGATTTTATGAAGGAGAATGGACTGGCAGAAGAAGGATGATCTTGTCATGGGAATGTCACTTTAAGAAATGTTTGTTGGCTCAAGTGGCTGCAGTGATGTCAGAGTGTGGCTGAAGCCGAGCTCTGGCTCTTCTTTTTAGTTTTGTTTTGAGAGCTGGATAGCTGCAGGCAAAGCAGGATGTGTGTGAATCTCTGCAGGCTGGGGAATGTTCATTTGGTGATTTCAACGTGGTAACTGTTCTCAGTAGTGAATTTAAATCTGATCTCGGCAGCACGGTGGCTCAGTGGTTAGCACTGCTGCCTCACGGCGCCGAGGTCCCAGGTTCGATCCCGGCTCTGGGTCACTGTCCATGTGGAGTTTGCACATTCTCCCTGTGTTTGCGTGGGTTTCGTCCCCACAACCCAAAGATGTGCAGGCTAGGTGGATTGGCCATGCTAAATTGCCCCTTAATTGGCAAAAATGAATTGGGTACTCTAAAATGTTTTTTAAAACTGATCTCTGTGTAAAAAGGGTTATTTTTTTTGTCTTGTGGATGTTGCAAGGAAAGATTAAGAGTTACTTATAGGATTTGTATTCTTTGGGGGATTTATTGGTGTTGATGGGCAGCATGGTAGCATTGTGGATAGCACAATTGCTTCACAGCTCCAGGGTCCCAGGTTCGATTCCGGCTTGGGTCACTGTCTGTGCGGAGTCTGCACATCCTCCCCGTGTGTGCGTGGGTTTCCTCCGGGTGCTCCGGTTTCCTCCTACAGTCCAAAGATGTGCAGGTTAGGTGGATTGGCCATGATAAATTGCCCTTCGTGTCCAAAATTGTCCTTAGTGTTGGGTGGGGTTACTGGGTTATGGGGATAGGGTGGAGGTGTTGACCTTGGGTAGGGTGCTCTTTCCAAGAGCCGGTGCAGACTCGATGGGCTGAATGGCCTCGTTCTGCACTGTAAATTCTATGATAGTTGTTAAGATTTTTACTGTGGGTTTATAAAGTGTTAACTGGTTTCATAAATAAACATTGTTTTAATTTAAAAATACTGAAAATCTCTGTTACATCACATCTATAAGGTAGGCCCATGTGCTCCCCATAACCACAATCTATTCAAAATTGTGGGTCAGGTGAACTCCATGACACACCTTGGGGCTCACTAAACCGTGGCCCATAACAATCTTGAACTTTGATTGAGGAGATCTGTACTATACTGTGACAAACTTTGGGTTTATGTTGCTTGAATTTTTTTCGTTTTTATTTCTCCGCTTTTTTCGGTTCTAGTTGGGGTTCGGTCGGTACACTGTGCTTTGTTGAGGGATGAGGGGTGGGCCTTTGTATTCGCACCTTGGGAGGGATTGTTTGTTTGTTTGTTTTTACTTCTTGCCTTTGTTTAGACTGTTTGCACTAGGAGCGGGGGGGAGGGGAATCAGTAGGGGGTAGGATACTAGGCCCCATGGGCAGGGGTTGCCAGGCTAGTTGAGCGGGCTAGTTCACGGAAGCAGAGTGGGGGGTGAGCTGAAGATCGATGTGAGGGCGGGGAGGGGGAGACGGAGTGGGGGGGTTGGGCGGGAGGGATTGGACTTCTGACGGGGAGGGGACTTTCAAAGTGGAGGAGGAGGAGGGCTGATGACGGTAGTTGCCCGAGGGCGGGCCAGGGGAGGTGCGGAACATGGGCCACAGACTGGCCTAGGAGAGGTTATGGTTGATCGGCAGGGGAGAGAGGCGGGATGCCCCCCAACCAGGCTGGTCATGTGGAACGTTCAGAGACTGAATGGGCTAGTCAAAAGGGCCCGTGCGTTCGCGCACTTGAGGCAACTGAACGCGGACATGGCCATGTTGCAGGAGACACATCTGAAGGTGGGGGACTAAATTAGGTTAAGGAAGGGATGGGTTGGACAGGTGTTCCATTCGGGGTTAGACTTTAAAACAAGGGCGATCATGGTTAATAAGCGGGTGTCATTCGAGGTGGGGAATATAGAAGCGGACCCGGGGGGTGGATATGCTATGGTAGTGGGAAGCTGGAGGGAATGGCCGTGGTATTTTGATAACTATATATGCCCCAAACTGGGGTGACGTTAAGTTTGTTAGACAGGTACTGGGGAAGATCCCAGACCTAGATTCACATCAACTGATTATGGGGGGAGATTTCAATACGGTCCTGGATCCAAGGTTGGACCGGTCGTGTTCTAGGACTGGGAGAGAATCAGCTATGGCAAAGGAGCTTTGGGGGTTCATGGAGCGCATGAGGGTGAGGGGGTCAATCGTGGAGATTTGGGAGGCCGAGGAGTAGGCAGTTTTCATTCTACTCCCACGTGCATATGGTGTATTCCCGGATAGACTTCTTTGTGTTGGACAAAACGCTGCTGGCTGAGGTGGTAGATGCTGAATATTCAGCAATAGTGGTGTCAGACCACGCCCCGCACTGGGTGGACTTGCAAGTCAGCAAGGGTAAAGCCCAGCACCCGCAATGGAGGTTGGATGTGGGCTGTTAGCGGAGGAGGAGGTATGTGGGCGGATGAGGGAGGCCATTCAGGGATATACAGGGATCATTGACACGGGTGAGGTTTCAGCGGGGCTGGTTTGGGAGGCACTGAAGGCGGTGATTAGGGGGAATTCATCTCAATTCGGGCCCATAAAAAGAGAAAGCTGAGCGGGTAGAGTTGAACATGCTGGTAGGTGAAATTTTACAGGTGGACAGGAGGAATGTGGAGACTCCGGATGACGGGCTTCTGAAGGAGCGTCAGAGACTACAGCTGGAATTTGGAATCCTGTCCACAGGTAAGGCAGAGGGACAGCTGAGGAGGGTGAAGGGGGTGGTGTATGAATATGGAGAAAAAGCCACCAGGATGCTCGCGCACCAGCTGAGGAAACAGGAGGCGGCGAGAGAGATAGGGAAAGTGAGGGATATAAGGGGGAAGGTGGTTTTGGATCCGGCGGGGGTAAATGATGTATTTCTGGAGTTTTATAGTAAATTGTATAAAGACCCCTAGCCAGGGAGGAGGGTATGAAGTGATTTCTGAGATGGCTGGAGTTCCGGAGGATAGAGGAGGAGTTGGTAGAGGATTTGGAAGCCCCAATTGGGCTTGGGGAGGTTATAGGATACCCAGTGGAGTTTTGTAAAAAGTTTTCAGGCTGTTGGGGCTGCTCCTGGTAAAGGTTTTTATTGAGTCAAAGGAGCAGGGAGTGCTCCCTGCAATGTTATCGCATACATCGATTTCCTTTATTTTGAGGCGGGATAAGAATCCGGAGAGCTGTGGCTCATATCGGCCAATTTCCCTGTAGATGTGAAATTGCTGGAAAAGATCTTGGCCACATGCATAGAGGATTGTGTTCCGGGGGTAATAGGGGAGGACCAGATGGGATTTGTTAAGGAATGACACCTGACGTCCAACGTTAGGTGGCTTTTAAATGTGATAATGATGCCTGCGGATGGCCGCGAGGTTGAGGTACGGTGGCCATGGATGCAGAAAAGGCTTTTGATCGGGTGGAGTGGAAGTACTTGTGGGAAGTTCTGAGGAGGTTTGGGTTTGGACAGGGATTTGTGGAGGGGTCCGGTTCCTATACCAGGCACCGGTGGCGAATGTAACGACAAAGCGGGTTCGATCAGAGTATTTTAGTCTGTGTCGGGGGACAAGGCAGGGGTGTCCACTCTGCCCACTATCGTTTGCCCTGGCTATAGAGCCTTAGGCAATGGCGCTGAGAGCATTGAACATTTGGCGGGGGATAGTGTGAGGGGCGGTGGAACAGAGGGTCTTTCTCTATACGGATGGTTTGCTCCTTTATATAACAGACCCGTTGGGGGGAATTGCAGGAATTATGGGGATGCTGGAGGAATTTGGTCGCTTCTCGGCTTACAAACTGAATATGGGCAAGTGTAAGGTTTTTGCGTTCCAGGCAAGGGGGCAAGAGAGGAGACTGAGGGAGATGCAGTTCAAAGTGGTTGGAGGGAGTTTTAGGTACCTGGAGCATCAAGTGGCAAGGTACTGGGGTCAGCTTCATAAACTAAATTTGGGCAGGTTGATTGAGCAAATGAAAGGGGAGTTCCGTAGGTGGGACGTGTTCCCACTGTCATTGGCGGGGGGGGGGGGGTACAGACTGTGAAAATCACAGTCCTCCCGTGATTGCTGTTCGTGTTTCAGTGTCTTCCAATCTTCATCCCCAAGGCATATTTTAGGAAGATGAATGCAGCAATCTCGGGTTTTATATGGGCCAGGAAAGCCCCAAGGTCCTTCTTGACGGGGGCGCGGGGAGGGTGGCTTAGCTCTTCCGAACTTTATTAATTACTATTGGGCGGCTAATATATCGATGGTTAGGAAATGGGCAGTGGGGGAGGGGTCGGGGTGGGAGTGAGAGGAGGCAGCATCTTGTAAGGGCACGAGTTTGAAGGCTTTGTTAACGGCACCTCTGCCATTCTGGCCGGCTCGGTATTCCACAAGCCCAGCAGTAGTGGCAGCCCTGAGAGTGTGAGGGCAATGGAGGCAGCACATGAGACTGGAGGGGGCGTCGGTGTGGTCACCGATCTGTGACAATTACCGGTCCACTCCGGGGGGGCTCGACTGGGGCTTCAGGAGGTGGCAGCAGGCAGGGATAGAGAGATTTGGAGATCTCTTCATTGAGGAGGGTTTCCCGAGCCTGGGTGAGCTATAGGAGGAGTTTGAGTTGCTGGGGGGGGGATGGGTTCCGGTACCTGCAAGTACGGGATTTTGTTCGGAGGTAGGTAGGTCCTGAGCTTACCCCGCCTCCCACTAAGGGGACTACAGGATAAGATGTTGTCTAAAACAGGAGTTGGGGAGGGGAGGGTCTTAGAAATACACAAGGAACTGATGGAGTAGGAAGGGGTTCCAATTGGGGAGGTGAAGAAGAAGTGGAAGGAAGAGCTGGGAGGGGAGTTGGAAGTCGGGTTACGGGAGAAGGCCCTGAGGAGAGTCAATGCACCCTCGTCGTGTGCCAGGCTTAGCCTGATCAAATAAAAGTGGTCCACAGGACTCACATAACTGTGACCCGGATGAGTAGACTTTTTGAGGAGGTGGAGGACAGGTGTGAGCGGTGTGGGGGAAGTCCTGCGAATCATGTACATATGTTTTGGGCATGTCCGAGGCTGAGGGATTTTGGCAGGGATTCTCAGAAGTCATGTCAGAGGTCCTGGAAAGGAGGGTGACTCCAAGTCCAGAGGTGGCAATATTTGGAGTGTCGGGAGATCTGGGAGCCCAGGGGGGGGGGGAGAAAGGCCGACATTTTGGCCTTTGCCTCCCTGGTGGCCCGGATGCGGATTTTGCTGGGATGGAGGGACTCAGAGCCTCCAAAGTCAGGGGTTTGTGTCAGTGACATGGCAGGGCTTCTTCAGCTAGAGAAAATTGAGTTTGCCTTAAGGGGTTCACCACAGGGGTTCGCTCGGAGGTGGCAGCCGTTCACTGACTTCTGCAAGGAAAATTGACCGTTAGCAGTGGGTGGGTGGGGGGGAGGGGGGGGGCGGGGGAGTGGAGGCCTGGAAGTGACACCTAAGGGCAGGGAATCTAATGTATGGGTAGTTAAGGTTTAGGTCTGGGGGAGTCAGGTGTGTTATTGTGTGGGTTTTGCGTGTGTTGGATCTCTCTGTTAAGAATGTTAAAAATATTTAAACTATAAATGCCTCAATAAAATATTTTCTAAAAAAAAAATCAATAGTCATGGGTGAATAGATGCATATTCATTAGGTAGATTGGTGAGCACAAAGTCAAGTAGGTTTTTCTCTCTTGTTGGTTCACCCACCACCAGCTGTAAAGCTCAGTGGGCTAAACAGCTGGCTTGTAATGGAGAACAATGCCAGCAGCGCGGGTTCAATTCAAGAACCAGCCTCCCTGAACAGGCGCCGGAATGTGGCGACTCGGGGCTTTTCACAGTAACTTCATTGAAGCCGACTTGTCACAATAAGTGATTATTATTATTAAACCCAGTCGAGCTGCTAAGACTTTTAGGACTCAGCCAGTTTGGTCAGTAAAGGTGCTATCGAACCACTCTGGGTGCTGGACATTGAAGTCTTCCATCCATTTGTCAGATAAGAGTTCTGATTGAAAGAAAATCTTGGTAGTTCAGTGATGGGGCGTGGTGTACTGAATCAACATCTGAGATCATGAGCTGTCAGTCATTTTCATATTTTATTAGAACAATCCAATGGTATCAGGCCCAGTCACACTGACTGCTTAATCAAAACACTTATGCCAAGAGGACAAGCAAAAGATATGCATGGAAGAGGCTGCAGTGGTAAGGAGTGATGAGGCCATCAAGGGATTTTTTGTAAGGGCCACGAAGAATCCAGCACGAGTTTTAAGGATACAAAGTAAGAACATTTATTTACTATAACATATATACATAACAGTAGCAGTAACTTCCCTTGCTACATACTCCTTCCTGCTGGTTCCTGAATTGGCCCGCTTTATTTATACTAGGAGTTTACTAGTGGTTTCTCCGCCACCCTCATTGGGGAAGCTCATACTCCCACAGGATTGTGGGATAGTCATTAGTCCCCAGCCAATGGTAAGTAGGCAGGTTATAACATCCCTCCCCCCCAAAGTCCAAGGAATCCGCCGAAGACCCTGGCGAAGGAGGGCGTCGGACTCATTTGGCCGCAGGCTGGACACCATTTGCACGCGGCGCTGGATGAGGCGGCATGTATCGAGACGGAGATCGACGCTTCCGTGATGAACGGCGCAGCGGTGGTACATCCACGGCCCGTGGACCCGAGGATTCCCCCTCTGATGCATCCTGTGTCTCCATCTCGGAATCAGAGTCTGCTGCCTCCGTCATGTCAGCGTCTCTATCTCCATTCGGTCCCGTAACGACCTGCGCAGGCTTCGAGTGAGGCACCAGTGGAAGATTGGGAGGACTACCTTCCCTTGTCTCTGCTCTCTGCAGCTGTTGAAATGAGCTGCGGGGGAGGGGAATCTTTTGAGGGGATGGTCTTCTGGGCCGAACGTGGTCTACATGTTTTCGCTGGAGACGACCCTGGGCTTGCACTTGGTAAGATATAGGGCCCGTTTGGCGAAAGATTACACCAGGAACTCATTGGGCACCACCAGCAAAATTCCAAACGAACACTGGGTCACCGGGCGCAAACTGCCGAATCGGCCGATGCCGAGAAAATTCCTGACCCTGCCGTTCTTGTGTGCGGCGTACCTTTGCGCCAATGTCCGGGAAAACCATATTAAGGCGTGTGCGAAGTCTCCGGCCCATTAGGAGTTCTGAGGGAGCTACCCCAGTCACTGCATGGGGGGTGGTCCTGTACGTAAACAAAAAGCGAGCGAGTCTCGTGTCCATTGATCCGGAAGACTGCTTCTTTAGGCCTCTTTTGAATGTCTGCACTGCGCGCTCTGCCAACCCATTTGAAGCCGGGTGGTAAGGGGCAGTGCGGATATGGCGGATGCCGTTCATCTTCGTGAACCTCGCAAACTCCTCACTCGTGAATGGAGTGCCGTTATCCGTGACCAGCACCTCGGGGAGGCCATGCGTACTAAACGATAACCGCATCTTTTCAATTGTTGCGCAGGACGTTGTCCCCTGCATCTTATGCACCTCTAGCCATTTGGACTGGGCATCAATTAGTAGAAGGAACATGGATCCTTGAAAAGGGCCTGCGAAATCTGCATGCAAGCGTGCCCAAGGCCGCCCTGGCCATTCCCAGTGATGTAGGCGCGCGGCCGGCGGAAGCTTCTGATGCTCCTGGCAAATGGAGCAGTTTTAGGCCACCTTCTCAATGTCGGTGTCGAGGCCTGGCCACCAGACATAACTCCGGGCCAACATTTTCATTTTGATCACGCCTGGATGCCCATTGTGCAAGTCTGTTAGTATCAGCTCCTGGCCTTTTTCCGGGACAATCACACGCGTCCCCCACAAGAGGATGCCGTCTTCCACGCTGAATCCTGACAGCTTGGAGGAAAATGCCCGCAACTCGCCTGGGAGCTGTCTATGCTGCCCACCGTACAGGACTATGTGCCGAACCTTTGACAGGACTGGCTCCGTCTGGGTCCACTCACGGATCTGTGATGCCGTGACAGGCAAGGTGTCCATAAAGTTTAGGGTTGCAACCACCTCACCGGTCGTGGGGGTCGACATGGGGCCGGTCGATAAAGGCAATCGGCTCAGTGTGTCGGCATTTGCTATCTGCGTACCTGGTTTGTGCTCCAGAGAATACTCGTATGCAGCAAGCAACAAAGCCCAGCGCTGGATTCATGCAGAAGCAATGGGCGGTATTGGCTTATCCTCTCTGAAAAGTCCCAGCAGGGGCTTATGATCAGTCACGATAGTGAAATGGCGGCCGTACACGTACTGGTGGAAGCGTTTCACCGCAAAAACCACTGCCAGGCCCTCCTTCTCGATCTGCGCGTACTTTTTCTCCTCTGCAGTCAATGTGCGGGAGGCGAAAGCTATCGGTCGCTCGGCCACGTTCTCCATCTTGTGGGACAGGACGGCCCCAATACCATACGGGGATGCATCACATGTGACGAGCAAAAGCTTTCCAGGATCATAGTGGGTTAGTAACCCAGACAACGACAATTGTTGCTTTACCCGCCGGAAAGCGGTTTCTTGCGGCTGACCCCAAACCCAGGTGTGATTTTTCTTTAGCAGAAGGTGCAAAGGGGCCAGCGTAGTTGCCAGATTGGGGAGGAGCTTCCCGTAATAGTTTACGAGACCGAGAAAAGAACAAAGATGCGAAGTGTCAGTCGCGGCGGGGGCATGTTGAATTGCACGCACCTTCTCTGCGACGGGGTGCAGACCTTCGCGGTCCACCCGATAACCTAGGTAGACTACTTCCTTTGCCTGAAACACGCATTTGTGCGACGTAAACGGACTCCAGCCTCCGAAAGGCGTCTAAGGACAGCCTCCAGATTTTCCAAATGTTACTGCTCCGACGTCCCTGTAATCAAAACGTCATCTAGGTAGACAGCCACACGTGGTAAACCTCTCAAAACGCTCTCCATAACACGTTGAAAAGTTGCACAGGCAGAAGATACTCCAAAGGGCAACCGTGTATATTCATACAGGCCCCGGTGTGTATTAATCGTTACATATGGTCGGGAGGCAGGGTCCAGCTCCAACTGCAGGTAGGCGTGACTCATATCTAATTTTGTGAACGAGAGTCCACCTGCAAGTTTCGCGTAGAGATCCTCTATGCGAGGCATTGGATATCGGTCGAGTCGGGAAACCATATTCACTGTAAGTTTATAGTCGCCACACAAGCGAACTGTGGCATCTGGCTTCATTACAGGTACAATTGGTGCTGCCCAGTCAGCAAAACGGACGGGCCTGATAATACCCAAACTCTCCAAACGAGTGAGCTCCCCTTCTACCTTCTCGAGCAAGGCGTAAGGCACTGGGCGCGCCCGGAAATAGTGCGGCATGGCTTCTGGTTCAACTTGGATACGGGCTACGGCCCCTTTTATTTTCCCCAAACCAGGCTGGAATACATCTGGGTTTCGTCCTAGCACCTCAGTCAACCCTTCAGAAACTGTTTGGAGGATGTGCTGCCATTGCAACCGCAAATGGCGCAACCAGTCCCGACCCAACAGGCTGGGCCCATGGCCGCGCACCACGATAAGTGGGAAACGCCCCTCCTGGCGTCCATAGACAACAGGGGTCAGTGTAGTTCCTGCAATGTCCAGTGGTTTCCCCGTGTAGGTGGCCAACCTGGCCTGTGAGTTGGTTAATGTAAGGGTCTGTATACCCTGCTTGATGCGGTCGAATGTCCTCTGGGCGATCACGGAGACCGCTGCGCCAGTAACCAACTCCATCTCAAGCGGGTGGCCATTGACCCGTACTGTCACCTTAATGGGGGCCACACGGGGAGCTGCCACACAATGCAGCTGCAGGCAATCATCCTCCGTCTCCACGTCCTCAGGAGTAGTCACCGCAGGTTCATCCACATGGAAGGTACGACCTCTGGGCTGGTCCCAGTTACGGCCCCTGGGCTGGTCCCAGTTTCGGTCGGGACGACGGCGCCTCTGGCGCCCCCAGGACCGCCGTCCGCGACGGGGTCGGTGCATACAAGTCTGACACGGACATGGCTTCTCATCCATTGGCTCTGGAGAAGGCTCCCTTCGGGGAGGAATGTCCGACGGCCACTGGCGTCGGTCCGGACGTTGCCTCGCCCAAGGTACCGCAGGAGTGCGGGGGGACGTTTTCGGACGGAAGGGGACGGACTGGCGCCC